>NC_064821.1:109521211-110141893 GCF_024166365.1 Elephas maximus indicus | reverse complement strand
CTCCCTTCCACAAAGCATTCTTTCACAGAGGCAGCCATGTCTATTAAATACGTCCCCTTAATGTGCATACACTCCTATAAGGAGATTATGAGGACCACGAGCTCACTAAATCAGCCTCACAAAATGTGTTTAAACCCACGGCAGGGAGGAAAAAAGGTGCGTGTAAAAGGGAGGAGGGAAGACTTAAAATTAGTGGCAGGGAGCCTTTTCCTCCTTGGAAATTCTCAGGGGAAAAGAAAGTGTAGACAAAGCTGTCCAAGAAGGCGGCTGCAACTCCCGGGCTGGGCTACTTGGTATCTGCACAATTCCTTTCCTTCACTTGCACTCTTACATTGCCCAGCTGTGGGCCGTAAGATATTCAAACTATTCCTTCCTACATGTAAGTCATGAGAAGAGTTTTGAAAAGCTTACAGGCAAAATAACTTCTATATCATAATATGCACTTTCCAAACTGTTCCTCAAATCTTTGGAAGTAGGTAGTACAAAATGTATTAAGTACTCTTCTAATAAAACATTTTTTTTCCTCAGAATATATAACACTATAAGGGAGGTGCCCAACTATATATGTTATTAAACCACTCATAGGCCATCACTGGCTTAATGAGTGGTTAAGTTTTCACCTGATTATTTCTTCATGCTTACTCCCTCCTGGAGGGAATGCTCTTTGTATAACTGTTAGCAAGTCCCACCACAGTAATAAATGGAATGTCCTTTATTTACCTACAAGAAGAGTTTCATTCAAGAGGTATTTCCACCCACACAAAACACAACCTCTTTTAACCTGAAACCAGAAGAACTAGATGGTACCCGGCTACCACTACCAACCATTCTGACCAGGAACATAATAGAAGGTCCTGAATAGAATGGGAGAAAAACCTAGGACAAAACTCAAATTCCTAAAAAAGCCCAGACCTGCTCGATCAATAGAGACTAGAGGAACCCCTAAGACTATGGTCTTAAAATACCCTTTGAACTTGAAATTGAAGCTATTTCTGCAGGTCTCCCTTAAACAATTAAGTATATGAGACCAAACGGTCAGCATTTACCCAAAAGCAAAGATGAGAAACCAAGAAGGTGAAGGGAAGCTAGATCAATGGAACAGGACAAACAGAATGGAAATGAGAATGCTGACACACCGTAAAAACTGTAAAGAATGGCGCAGAACAATTTGTATAAAAACGGTCAAAGGGGAACCTAATTTGCTATGTAAACTTTCTCCTAGATACAATAAAATATTATTTTTTGAAAAAGTATTTCTAAACTCAATCATATATGGAAATTATAATTTTCAAAGGAATTTTAGAGCTATCTAGTTTGATACAACAACAGCTCTGTGAAGTAGATATTATTTACCCCCCATGTTATGGGTGAGGAAAGAGACTCAAAGAAATGAAGGTATATAAATGGAGGAGCTCCAGGTCTTCACTTACAAACTCACCCATTTATTCATTACTTAGTGAAGGCCTACTTTATCCTGAGCACTGTGCAGGGTATTGAGAATTCAGGGACAGTTTCTACCCTCTAAGTAGCTCACAAGGGCAAATACAGAGTTCTAAGGGGTCACAAAAGAGCAGAACCCAATTCAAATTCAGGTGTAAGATAATAAAGACAATTTTTCAGAGAAGGTGATGCCAGCCCTGAGTCCTCAAGGATAAACCTATTGTTTTCTTCACACCACAATGCCTTGCATGACACACCAATATTAAACTAGGCTAATAAAAAATGAACCTGATGATAGAGTTTGTTCCCAAAAACAAATAACTGGACAATACATCCAGGAAGTCACAGTGGCAGTTCTGTCTTTTATATTTACACTAACTCTAAAGATAAATAAAATCCCAGCACAGTGCTGCTGGGCACATAGTAGGTGTTCATCAAAAAGTAGCTTATTATTCCTGCGTGGCTTATGAAAAAGGAGTTCACGAAAGAGGATGGTACCTCCAAGAAGGGATGAGATGAGTGGGAAAACATCCCTGTGAGGTTGGCCTGGAGGGATCTGGAGCCAGGATCCATTTGGGGTGGTCCAGCTGCATTAGTTGGACACCTGGATAAGCACTGGGAAAGGGGATACAGGGTCAGAGCTGCTGGTCAAAAGATTGTTCTAAGACAACAATAGAAGAACCTAACTCCATGTTGTCAGAATAAAGACTATCCCTTCCCTGTGTTTTTCTCAAATTATAAAATCACTTGTATCCCTCAAGCAAAAGAGTGCCAGTGCCCTTTCATTAAAAATAAAACATTCCCCAAATCCAGATTGTTTATACTGTACCTAGAGACTATCTTCTTCAATCTTCCTCTTTCTCCCAAACAAATAATGCTACCCAGATTTTTTTTTTTAAATGTTTTTCTTCATCTTTTATTGCAAATGTCTGAAAAAATCCCATTTTTTCCTTTTTAATTCATGGAGTAATATTTAAGGGGAGTTCCAGAGTTTCAAACCATCTTTAGTCAAGAAAACTAGGGAAAGACCTTTTAAGGAAATCAGGGAGAGTATATGATCTCAACACAGCAAGTTGTGTCTCAACTATTTTTGTTAGTTGTGAGTTGCCATCCAACTCATGGTGATCCCAGGTGCGCAGAGCAGAACTGCTCCATAGGTGTCAAGGCTGTGACCTTTCAGAAGCGTATCGCCAGACCTGTCTTTGAGGCACCTCTGGATGGATTCAAACTGCTCACCTTTTGCTAGTAGTCAGCATTTAACCATTTACACCACCCAGGGACTCCTACATCTCACTATTAATCTCTATTTTTTAAAAAGGTGAAAGCGTAGTACTTGAAGAAAGCTACCTCTTTTTCCACTGCTTTGGGTTTCTATATAAAGGACCACGACGTTCACAGACTGGACATTTACAGCTCTGATGATTCAAGAGCAATACCTGCCCCAAGCCCGAAAGCATGGTAACGAATTTAAGAAATTCTTAATATTATTGTCATATCATACTGGCCTCCATCAACTATAAGACAAGTTTAATTTTTATTCACTTTTTAAAATTTAATTAAAGAAAATTTTTCTAGATTTCATCTTTAACTTTCTACATGAAAGACCCCATAGGGTTGAAGGTTTACCGAAAATTAAGGGGCAAGAGCTTTCAGTCCTACATTTTGAAAGGAAAAAACGTTGCTCTGCTCCTGTGACCCACCACCATCAAGTATTTGTTGACCTCCCCCAAGAATACCAGGTTATAAGTGAAAAGCCTGACAAAAAGCACTTTTGTATACATTCTTTCCTCTGGTCTCCACCAGGACCCTTTAAGGTAGATACTAACCCAACCAAAAAACAAACCAAACCCATTGCCATCAAGTCGATTCTGACTCAGGGTCAACCCATATGTGTCAGATGAGAACTGCTCCATAGGGTTTTCAGTGGCTGTAATCTAACAGAAGACCACCAGGCCCTTCTACAGCACCACTGGGTGGGTTCAAACCGCCAACCTTTTCGTTAGTGGTGGAGCACAAATTTTTGTGCCCCCAGAGACCCCTACTATCCCCATTTTACACATAAATAAATTGAAGTTTGGAAAAGTCAAGTCACTCTCCTTAGTATTTAAGAGCAATTGTTAATTGCTCTTAAAAGGCAAAATCATTTTAAAAGTCACTGAGTGAAGACGATTGGGTCAGCAAATCACTGCACCTCCCCCAGGTACACTTCCTCCCTCCTATCTCTGAAGGGCACACACACCTTCTGGGAAGACAGAAACTCATGAGCTTGAGGACAAAATGCCAAATTTAAAGTGAGGCTTGTTAGAAAGGAAACCCTCACAGATTGTTAATTTAGCTTTCTCTCCCACCGAGTGTTTGATGTAAATGGCAAGGGTTCAAAGGTCAAAAAGGAAGAAGTATGTGCTTTAATTTCTCCTCCCTAGAGGTGCATGAGTGTTTTCTATTAACAAAAACCCTGTGGCCAACAAATCCTAGCCTCGGATCAAACGGCCCTCCCTCTTTTAAGTCATAACATCACAGAGAGGCATTTCAAGAGGAAGCCAGGCCCAGTCAGGCCTGCAGTCCCAGAGAGAGGACAGCTCCTGCCCTTTCGGAATTTGAAACACATCTTCCTTTTTACTGAAACTGCTTAGTGACAGACAAAAATGTCCCCCAAATAGTTATACGTGACCTATAGGCAGGGGCTAAGCTGAAAAAGAAGGCAGTGGTGATTCAGTGGTAGGATCCTCACTTTCCTTGAGGAAAATCTGGGTTCGATTCCCAGCCAACACACCTCGATGCATAGCCACCATCCTGTTATGATGCTTACAAGCTAAGACGAACCAGGAACAAACTAAGACAAACTAAGGCCTGGCGATCTACCTCCAAAAATCAGCCAATGAATGACCTACAGATGACAGTGGTCCAACCCATAAGAATCATCGGGATGGTGCAGGACCATTGTGCATGAGGTTATCATGAGTCAGGGCAAACCCGATGGCAGCTAACAAAGCTGAAAAAACTGGAAAGAAGTGGGCAGAGGCTGAAGTAGAGCTATTGGTACCCAAGGGGCCACTCCCAAAGGCCAAAGCTATTTGAAAAAGACACTTTGGTATCAAGTTGGCCCACTGGGTATGCCTGTGCTAATTAAAAAAAAAAAAAAAAAAAATTTAGCCAATTCCTAACCTGTGCTTAAAAGGAGCCCATGTGGCACAGTTTTTAAAGCACTCAGCTGCCAATCAAAAGGTCAGTGGTTTGAACTTACCAACCACTCTCCAAGAGAAAGATGTGGCGGTCTGCTTCCATAAAGCTTTCAGCCTTGGATACCCTATGCAGCAGTTCTACTCTGTCCTATAGGGTCGCTATGAGTCAGAATTGACTTGATGGCAACAGGTTTCGGGTTGAACATAACACTTCTTTTTGGGTTTGGTGTGTCTGGTTTCACCTGTGCTTAGCATAGCACGCGGTGCACAGTAAATGTTCAATAAACAGAAGCTATGGAGACCTAGTCGGCAAGTGGTTAAGGGCTCAGCTGTTAACCAAAAGGTCAATGGTTCAGACCCACCAGCTGCTCTGCGGGAGAAAGATGTAGCAGTCTGCTTCCATAACAGCCTTGAAAATCCTATGTGGCAGTTCTATTCTGTCCTAGAAGGTTGCTATGAGTCGACATCGACTTGACAGTAATTCAGGGTTTCAGGTTTAATATTGTAACATTTCCTTTTTGACTGCCCTTAATGACATAAGAGATTCACCCCACTCATTTTCTATGCTCCCCCTATACACAGGACTCCAGCTGCTACTCAAAACTTGTGAGAGGTGGGGCATTAAATGCTGAAGAACCAGCAATATTCACCTTCACATAAAAAAGCTAACACTAAGACCTCTGGCATCAGGCATTGTGCTAGGCCTTCTTGCAGACCTTATCTATTTAACCCTCGGACAACCTTGGACATACTCCCAGTCTTTACAGTCAGGAACTTGAGGCTCAGGATCGTGAGGGAACTTGGATAAAAATCTGAGTTTCTCTAAACTGGCTTTTGCAAGCTCGCCTGGGAATTGCATCTTCTTTCATGACCCCTCTGGGGTGAATATACAGAGCCCTGGTAGTGCAGTGGCCGAAGCGCTCAGCTGCTAAAAGAAAGGTTGGTAGTTTGAACCCACCAGCTGCTCTGCAGGAGAAAGATGTGGCAGTCTGCTTCCGTAAAGATTTACAGCCTTGGAAACCTTATGGGACAGTTCTACCCTGACCTACAGGGTTGCCTCTGAGTCAGAATCAACTTGACGCCGGTGGGTTTTGGTTGGGACTAAATGTTGTTCCAAAACACAGACTTAGAAATGACTTTGGAAGCCAGGCTGCTTGTAAACTGGGGATTGCTGGAACCGTCCCCATCTCTTGCCGCTTTTGGGCAAGACCTCTCTACTACTTAAAAACAGCTTTTAGTTTGAAGGACATATCCCACTTTTAAAAGCACATCCAGAAAGTCTACAAGAAGGTAAGCATTCCTTTCCCTGACAGGACCGTTCTGGGAGACTGGAGAATGGGGTGGGTCTCAGGGAGACTGGCAGCTCAGTAAGAAAAAGGACATAAAAAACCAGTGTGAGAGCTTACAGGAAGCACTCAGAGGCACAGTGAAGCAAAGTTAATTGTTTACGGGCCATTTGTGAGTGTTCTAAAAATGCCATAAATAAGAAATGCAGCCTGCACAAACCAGCCTGAAAAGAGCTACCCCCTCCAAACACAGTCCTCCATGCCACATGACCCACCTGCATTCATCAAGCAAAAGTCTTGACCATTGCATTTGCATAATTTCCCTGAACTGACCCTTGTCCCCTGCCGTTCGTTGCCAGCCTGCCAACTAATCTCCCCAGTAGAATGTTCGTTCCAGGGAAACAGGACTGTATTTGCTTTACGCTTTCTCTTCAGCACCTACAAGAGTGCATGCTTTCATAGTAGACATGAAATACAGTTGAATCAAGGAACTGCTTAATTATTAACTTAATTTTCCTGGTTAGATTGTTTAGATACAAGAATTATTTCTCAAGTCTTACAGGTGTTACATGGTGATCTGAACGCTTTGAAGAAAAAGAGCATTTATAGAAATTCTAATGTGATCATGGAGCCCTGGTGGCACAGTGGTTAAGAGCTCAGCAGCTGGTCAAAAGGTCAGCAGTTCCAGTTCATGAGCCACTCCTTGGAAACCCTATGGGGCAGTTCTCTCTGTTCTATAGGGTCACTATGAGTCAAAATCGACTCGACAGCAATGGGTTTGGTTTTTGGTTTGGTAAAGTGATCATAAAAATAAGACTAGTCCAACGTTAGTCTATAGAAAGATGATTTAAACTCATAGGTTGGATAACTAATGCGTAAAAGTCAAATTCTAATGAAGTGGAAGATACCTAAATTTACTAATTCATACTAACTGGCAGATTGTAAGTGTGTTGAAACAAAGAATGGATGGAGAAACAATAGCAATTATATTAGGATCTTTTCATTCAAATGTCAGATATTTTGGCAAATGACCATGGCAATATATTTAACATTAATAACTTATGAACACTAATGTTAAATGAAAATTAGCATTGTGTTGCATGCAAGTCCTATAATAGCTCAATTCATATGAATAGAAGACAAAATGTTAGGGGAGTAAACTTACAAGGACATATACTGCACCTCTTTGATAATACTTTATTATGTCAAAATGAAATTTTCTATACAATGATTTCTTAATACCTCAGTCCAAAATAGATCCTAATTGTTCTAAACCAAACTAACCAAACCTGTTGCCGTCAAGTCGATTCTGACTCATAGCCACCCTAAAGGACTGAGTAGAACTGTTCCATAGGGTTTCCGAGGAGCAGCTCGTAGATTTGAACTGCCAACCTTTTGGTTGGCAGCCGCAGCTCCCTGTAGCTCTTAACCATTGCACCACCAGGGCTCCAGTAAACCTCTCAAAAAATCATTTATTAAAATCCAATCATAATTACATTTATGTCCACTGAAAACATAAAAATTATTATTCCAATCACTAAATGAACTAAACACAGGCTGTTCAATAACCACATCTTTTTTTTTTTTAACTGTGCTTTAGGTCAAAGTTCATTTCTCATGCAAAAATTTATACACATATTGTTATGTGATCCTAGTTGCAATCACTATTGTTATTCCCAGCGTAGTAGATTATATGATTGCCCGATTCAAAATGGCCAATACCAGCTCACTAATGCCTAGGATATCGATGTTTATGTGTTCCATTTCATTTTTGATGATTTCCAGTTTTCCTAGATTCATACTTCATACATTCCAGGTTCTAATTATTAATGGATGTTTGCAGCTGTTTCTTCTCATTTTGAGTCATGCCACATCAGCAAATGAAGATCCTGAAAGCTTTACTCTATCCACGTCTATGCCAAGAAATATGGAAGACAGTTTCCTGGCCAACTGACTGGAAGGGATCCATATTTATGCCTATTCCCAAGAAAGGTGATCCAACCAAAGGTGGAAATTATAGAACAGTATCGTTCATATCACAGGCAAGCAAAATTTTGCTGAAGATCATTCAAAAACGGCTGCAGCAGTATATCAACAGGGAACTTCCAGAAATTCAGGGCGGTTTCAGAAGAGGACATGGAACCAGGGATATCATTGCTGACATCAGATGGATCCTGGCTGAAAGCACAGAATACCAGAAAGATGTTTACCTGTGTTTTATTGACTATACAAAGGCATTCGACTGTGCGAATCATAACAAATTATGGATAACATTGTGAAGAAAGGGAATTCCAGAACATTCAATTGTGCTCATGAGGAACCTTTACATTGATCAAGAGGCAGATGTTCAGACAGAACAAGGGAATACTGAATGGTTTAAAGTCAGGAAAGGCGTGCATCAGGGTTGTATTCTTTCACCATACCTATTCAATCTGTCTGTACAGTGAGCAAATAATTCGAGAAGCTGGACTATATGAAGAACAGAGCATCAGGATTGGAGGAAGACTCATTAACAACCTGGGTTATGCAGATGACACAACCTTGCTTGCTGAAAGTGAAGAGGACTTGAAGCACTTACTAATGAAGATCAAAGACCACAGCCTTCAGCATGGATTGCACCTCAACATAAAGAAAACAAAAATCCTCACAACTGGACCAATGAGCAACATCATGAAAAACGGAGGAAAGATTGAAGTTGTCAAGGATTTCATTTCACAATCAACAGCCATGGAAGCAGTAGTCAAGAAATCAAACGACACATTGCATTGGGTAATCTGCTACAAAGGACCTCTTTAAAGTGTTGAAAAGCAGCATTGTCACCTTGAAGACTAAGGGGTGCCTGACCCAAGCCATGGTATATTCAATCGCATCATATGCATGTGAAAGCTGGACAATGAGTAAGGAAGACAGAAGAAGAATTGATGCCTTTGAATTGTGTTGGAGAAGAATATTGAATATACCATGGACTGCCAAAAGAAAGAACAAATCTGTCTTAGAAGAAGTACAGCCAGAATGCTCCTTAGAGGCAAGGATGGTGAGACTGAGTCTTACATACTCTGGACACGTTGTCAGGAGGTATCAGTCCCTGGACATCACGCTTGTCAGAGTACAGGGTCAGCGGAAAAGAGAAGACCCTCAAAGAGGTGGATTGACACGGTGGCTGCAACAATGAGCTCAAGCATAGCAACGATTGTAAGGATGGTGCAGGACCAGGCAGTGTTTCGTTCTGTTGTGCATAGGGTCGCTATGAGTCAGAACTGACTCAACGGCACCTAACAACAACAACAACATCTACTTGAACTAAGAAGCACGCTCTTCACAAGTATTATTTTATGATTTATAGTCCAGTCTAATCTTTGTCTGAACGGATGGCTTTGGGAATGGTTTTAGTTCTGGGTTAACAGATAGCCCAGTGGCCATGTCTTCCGGGGCTCCTCTAGTCTCAGTCAGACCATTAAATCTGGTCTTTTTACATGAATTTGAGTTCTGTATCATGCTTTTCTCCTGCTCTGTCGCGGACTCTCCATTGTGTTCCCCATCAGGGCGGTCACTAGTGGTAGCTGAGCACTATCTAGTTCTTCTGGTCTCTGGCTGGTGGAGGTCTCTGGTTTATGTGGCCATTTTGTCTTTTGGGCTAACATTTTCCTTGTGTCTTTGGTGTTCTTCATTCTCCTTTGCTCCACGCAATAATCACATCTTAAAGTAGCAATTCTCTGATAACTTTTCTGAAAGTCATCGTGGAACAAAGAGACACAGCCCAATGAGAAATTAGGTGTGGGCAAGTAGACAGAAATTAGTCAAAAAACTGAAACTTGCAAAGCACAAATTATAAAAGTATATGCCACCAGGAGCTTAGAAGAAGCATGATTCAAACTATAAAAATGTATTAAGTTCAGAACCTATTATATAGCTACTGTAGTCAAAACAGCCTGGTACTGGTACAACAACAGGCACATAGACCAATGGAACAGAATTGAGAATCCAGATATAAATCCATCCACGTATGAGCAGCTGATATTTGACAAGGGACCAGTGTCAGTCAATTGGGGAAATAATAGTCTTTTTAACAAATGGTGTTGGCATACCTGGATATCCATTTGCAAAAGAATGAAACAGGACCCATACCTCACACCATGCACAAAAACTAACTCCAAGTGGATCAAAGACCTAAACATAAAGACTAAAATGATAAAAATCATGGAAGAAAAAATAGGATCTACCCTAGGAGCCCTGATACAGGGCATAAACAGAATACAAAACATTACCAAAAATGATGAAGAGAAACCAGATAACTGGGAGCTCCTAAAAATCAAACACCTATGCTCATCTAAAGACTTCACCAAAAGGGTAAAAAGACCACCTACAGACTGGGAAAGAATATTCAGCTATGACATCTCAGACCAGCGCCTGATCTCTAAAATCTACATGATTCTGTCAAAACTCAACCACAAAAAGACAAACAACCCAATCAAGAAGTGGGCAAAGGATATGAACACACATTTCACTAAGGAAGATATTCAGGCAGCCAACAGATACATGAGAAAATGCTCTCGATCATTAGCCATTAGAGAAATGCAAATTAAAATTACGATGAGATTCCATCTGACACCAACTAGACTGGCATTAATCCAAAAAACACAAAATAATAAATGTTGGAGAGGCTGCGGAGAGATTGGAACTCTCATACACTGCTGGTGGGATTGTAAAATGGTACAACCACTTTGGAAATCCATCTGGCGTTATCTTAAACAGTTAGAAATAGAACTACCATACAACCCAGAAATCCCACTCCTCGGAATATACCCTAAAGATACAAGAGCCTTCACACAAACAGATATATGCACACCCATGTTTATTGCAGCTCTGTTTACAATAGCAAAAAGCTGGAAGCAACCAAGATGTCCATCAACGGACGAATGGGTAAATAAATTGTGGTATATTCACACAATGGAATACTACGCATCGATAAAGAACAGTGACGAATCTCTGAAACATTTCATAACATGGAGGAATCTGGAAGGCATTATGCTGAGCGAAATGAGTCAGTTGCAAAAGGACAAATATTGTATAAGACCACTGTTATAAGATCTTGAGAAATAGAAAAAACTGAAAAGAACACATACTTTTGTGGTTACAAAGGGGGGAGGGAGGGAGGGAGGGAGGGAGAGGGCTTTTTATTGATCAATCTGTAGATGGGAACTGCTTTGGGTGAAGGGAAAGACAACACTCAAAACAAGGAAGGTCAGCCTAATTGGACAGGATTAAAAGTAAAGAGGTTTCCGAGATAAAATGAAAGCTTCAAAGGATAGCGAAGCAGGGGCTGGGGTCTGGGGAACTTGGTTTGAGAGGACTTCTAAATCAATGGGCAAAACAATTCTATTATGAAAACACTCTGCATCCCACTTTGAATTGTGGCACCTGGGGTCCTAAATGCCAACAAGCAGCCATCTAAAATACATTAATTGGTCTCAACCCACCGGGAGCAAAGGCAAAGGAAGAACACCAAGGTCACACGACAACTAAGAACCCAAGAGACAGAAAGGGCCACTTGAACCAGAGACCTACAATATCCTGAGACCAGAAGAACTAGTTGGTGCCCGGCCACAATCGATGTCTGCCCTGTCAGGGAACACAACAGACAACTCCTGAGGGAGCAGGAGACCAATGGGATGCAGACCCCAAATTCTCATTAAAAGACCACACCTAATGGTATGATTGCGACTAGAGGAATCCCAGAGACAATGCTCCCCAGAACTTCTGATGGCACAGGACAGGAACCATCCCCGAAGACAAATCATCAGGCATGAAAAGGACTGGTCAGTGGGGGGGAGAGGGATGCAGATGAAGAGTGAGCCAATTAAATTAGGTGGACACTGAAGAGTGTGTTGGCAACTCTTGACTGGAAGGGGGATGGGAAGATAGAGAGAGAGGGAAGATGGCAAAATTGGCACGAAACGAGAGACTGAAAGGGCTGACTCAATGGGGGAGAGCAAGTGGAAGAAGGGAGTATGATGTATGTAAACCTACATGTGACAGACTGATTGGAATGGTAAATGTTCACTTGAAGATTAATAAAAATTAAAAAAAAAAAGTATTAAGTTGTTAAGATGGTTCTGTAATAATATGTTTTATAAAAAAATAAAACCACACCAGCATGGACAATTCCAAACCACAATCACTTCACAAAAGATTAAAATTATACTCTAATATATAAAATATTAGAATTGTCTTCTAAGCTAATTGGTTTGGATTCTTCTACTAAACAAATGGATTAAGCAGTGCCCGGTACTTATGCTGACATTTCATCATTGTGTACTTCCTAGGTTTCATGTCTCTTTTGAGATTAGGCATGGCAGGTACTCAGTAAACAATGGATTAAATTGTATATTAAAAAAAAAAGAGGGGAGCCCAGCATAATTAACACTTTAGCTAAAATCATCAAATTCTTTCCCCATATTTTACTGCCACTGGAATGGTGACGACGATAAATGCAGTAAACATTTGTGCTACCTCTCTACTGTCCAAAGCAATGGATTATGCAGCAGTCATGAGATGGGTGGAATCAACCTCACTTCCAGCTCTAGGAGCGGGTTCTGATTGGCATAAACTAATGTAATCCATCCCTCTTGCATTCCACTAACTACAGTAAGTGGTTCAAAGGGGGCATGGTCAAATCAGGGTGAAGCCCCAGGAGTTGGTCAATGAATGGGGAAAGGAGGTGCCATCTTCTTCTGAAGAGTGTGATGTGCTCCTGGGAGGCCTGGAATCACTGCACTCATCTCACTGCTGGCAAAGCCAGCCTGAGCGCAAACTAATACAGGGAAGCTAAGAAAATAACAGGGGAGAAATGGAGTCAGGGCCTGATCAAACTGTGCCCGAAGCTCACCCTATGTCTAAACCTTTCAGTTATTTAAGCCAGCAAACTCCCTTTGTCTTTTAAGGCAGTTTCAGTTGGAATGGGTTGTTACTTGCAATTTAAAAAATCTTCACAGAGATGACAAGGATGATGATAATGTATCTATGACATATATATACTGCCACCCTTACAATAACCTAGGTTTGAGACAGATACCATTTTTCTATTTATAAAGGGAGAAAACTGAGGCTATGAAGGGAAAAATTATTTGTTCAAAGTTCCTTAGCTGGGAAACTAGGATCTCAACTGTATTCTCTGAGCCTAGCCTTTCTACTGCAGAGGGCTCCCCTTAGTGATCAATCCGTCAATAGAGAACATCAGTAAATATGAAGGAGGTTACCAATGTCAAACGCCACTGCTTGCTATGTTAAAAAGTCTTATTCTCTTGTTGCTGTTGTTTCTTTCAGATGATGTTCTTGGCACAGTGGGCTTTTGCTGATATATACCACTAAAATAATTTCATTATATTTAACTGAAATCACAACAGTAATAGTCATGACAACTTTCCATGAAGAATAAATACTTCATTACTCTCTAAGTGGCCTCCCCGTTTCCACTTCTTCCCCCCCCAGCCCCCAACCACACACTCACACCCAGGATACCTAACAACCAAAAGGATATTTCTAAAGCAAACGTCAACCAAGCCACTCTCGTGTTTAAAACCCCATCTTAAGTACCTAGAGCTGCAGTTAAGCAAATGTCAATACTGGGTGACTTTAAAGAACAAAAACCTACCTTCTCGCAGTTCTGGAGGCTAAAAAGTCCAAATCAGGGTCTTGGCCATGTCATTCTTTCTGTGAACCTCTCCTCTAGTTTCTGATGTCTGCTGGCAATCCTTGGCACTCCTTTGCTTATGGTCGATCCTCACATATTGTCTGCCTTCGTGTGTGTGTGTGCGCACATGTGCATGTGCGTGTGCAAGCACACACATCTGTGTCTATTCTGGCCTTCCTATAACTCAGGAGTGATTAGGTTTACGATGCAACCTACATTGGTATGACCTCAACTGATTGAATGATTACATTAGCTCGCACTATGGAAAGTAATTGCATTTGATTATATTATGGGAGGTAATGAGCTCTAACCATTGTGGAAGAGTCAATTCCAATTCATAGCGACCCTACAGAACAGTGTAGAACTGCCACATAGGGTTTCCAGGGCTGTAAGTCCTTATGGAAGCAGACTGCCACATCTTCCTCCCATGGAGCCGCTGGTGGGGTTCAAACCACCAACCTTTTGGTTAGCAGCCAAGCGCTTAACCACTGTACCACCTGGGCTTCTTAATCGGCTCTACCCAAGACCAAATGATTTAATCACAAGTATCTACTCCATGACAGACAATTGGGAACAATAACCTAGCTAAGCTGACACATAATATTAACCATCACACCCCCACAACAAAACCAAACTCCTTAGCACGTGGTCTGCACAGTGATCTTCTCCCCTCTGATCTTCCTCTATTCCCACTTTATCCTCAGCACCTGGGGCCGTGCTGGTACGTGTAAGGAGCTCAATCAATAGTCATTAACAGATTGACTGGTTGACTAAATCAGAAGAGTCTACACAGGCCTCATTAGCTAAAATCTTAAAACGATACCTCGTTTTTACCTGAAAATAAGAACCACCAAATCCGCAACTCTCTCAGGAAAAGATTTTTATACATCCTGGACTACACTTTTTTTTTCTTTCTAATTCCAGGTGTCATTATTCTTTAAGAAGTGAAAGTGAATTTCCTGAGAGAACAATGTCACTAAAAAAAAAAATCAAGTTATACTGGTAGAATTTGGCACCCATAAGGAAAATAAAAAGTACTTCTAGCTATAAAGAGCTCTCAAAAACTCAGTAATCAACAACAACAACAAAACAAAACCGTTGCCATCAAGTCGATTCTGACTCATAGTGACCCTATAGGACAGAGTAGAACTGCCCCCATAGAGTTTCCAAGGAGCACCTCGTGGATTAGAACTGCTGACCTTTTGGTTAGCAGCTGTAGCTACTAGGATTTCTAGTAATAAACAGGCACCTAGGAAATTTTGAGGGGTAATGGAAATGTTTTAAGACTAGATGGTGGTGATGGTTTCTACAAACAAAAACATTAAATTATTTTTAAAAAATCAACTATAAGAAAACAAAGAATCTGATTTTAAAATGGACAATGGTTTTGACTAAATACCACACCAAAAAAAGATATACTGATGGCAAATAGGCAAAGGAAAAAATACTCAACATCATTATTCATTACTTGATGTACATTCAAACCACAGTGAGGTATCACTTCACACCTTCTACAATGACTAACATTAAAACATTGACCCAAGTTCTGGTGAGGATGTGGAGCACCAGATATCTCAGGCATTGCTGGCAGGAATGCAAAATAATACAGTCCCTTGGGAAGACAGACTGACAACTTCTTGTAAAGGTAACTTACAGTTAACATATGACCCAGCAATCCTACTCATAGGTATCTACCCAAGAGATACAAAACGTTTGTGCACACAAAAACTTGTATGCAATTGTTTATAGGAGCTTTATTTATAACTGCCTGTTAGGTATTGAAGTGTGTTCCCCAAAAGATATACTGAAGTTCTAACCTCTGTACCTGTGAATATGACCCCTGTTTGGAAATAAGGGTTTTCTTTTATTATGTTCATAAGGTCATAATGGAGTAGAGTGGGTCCTAAACCTAATCCCTTCTGAGTGGTGTTTTATAAAAAGGGAGAACACACATCGGGAAGGGACCATGTAAGGATCCCTCTATAAGCCAAGGAACACGAAGGAATGCTGGGGCTGCCAGAAACTGAAAGAGACAAAAAGGAAACTTCCTCTAGAGCTGATGCCCTGATTTGCATTTCTAGTCCGAGAGCTTATCCCTATCCACACGCTGAATTCAAACTTCTAGCCTCCAGAACATGAGAAAATAAATTTCTGTTCTTTAAAGCCATCTAGCTTTGGTATTTTTGCTATGACAGCACTAGCAAACTAAGACATTGCCGAAAAAAATCAAATGTTCTTCAACTGGTGAATGGATAAAGTGTGGTACATCCATTCAATGGACTATTAGTCAACAATGAAAAGTAATGAGCTATTGATACACATAGGGATAAACCTCAAAGGCAAATGCATTACGCTAAGTGAAAGAAACCAGACTGAAAATGCACACACAATGATTCCACTTCTGTGACGTTCTGGAAAAGACAAAACTATAAGGATGGAAAACAGATCAGTGATTGCCAGGGGTTCCAGGTAGCAGGAAGGGTTCCTGCCAAGGAGCAGCATCAGAGAATTTTGGGGAGTGACAAACCTGTTTTATATCTTGATTGTGGTATGGTTATATGACTGTGCTTTTGTAGAACTCACAGCACTACATCAAAAAGAGTACACTTTACTTATGTCAATTTAGAAATACATAAACGAAAATGTTATACAAAGGAAAGGTTGTACAATAGGGGAAGGAAGTATAACTGAGTCATTATTGCAGAATTTTATAACTCTATCGCTTCAGAGTTTGCTCTGAAAGTTCTTTATTTTGCCAAGGAAAAAAAGATACAACATGGGAAGCATGAATATTTCTAAAAATTATGAAAAGAACATAGAACAATGAAGCTATGTTTTATTTTTCTCCATGTTATGTTTTAACGAAGCTGCAGTTTGTGTGTGTGTGTGTGTGTGTGTGTGTGTGTGTGTGTGTGTGTGGAGTCCCCGAGGGGTGTAAACAGTCAAAGCGCTCAGCTGCTAACTGAAAGGTTGGAGGTTTGAGTCTACTCAGAGGAACCTCAGAAGAAAACCCCGGTGATCTGCCTCCAAAAACCAGTCACTGAAAACCCTCTGGTGCGCACTTCTGCTCTGGCACACGTGGTCTCCATGAGTTGGAACCAACTTGATGGCAACTGGTTCACCCCTGTATGTTGTTAACTGGAAGAGAGAAACAAATGGCCTAAGGATTTCCCAACTTCCAGACTTCTACAGATCAAGGGTCTTTCACTGGGCAACTTCATCCTGCTAAGTGGTCCTACCAAAAGGCACAGTCAAAAGAATTACTGGGAAACAATTATTCTTGCAGCGATTTGAAATAAGAATCCGAATTCCTCATTTCTCCACCCCCACTTTGCATCATCCTCCCACTGGCGCATAAAGTAAAGCTGTTCTTTCAGCTTCTCCAGCATGCCAGGCGTCCTGCCCTCTCAAGACCTCTATTGGAATGCTTGTCACCACCCTTCCCCTGATTGGCTCCTCCTCCTCCTGATTTCAACAAAACATCACCTCCTCGGATTCTTCCCATTCCACCTAATCTAGAGTTGTCACTCCCATCCAGTGAGTTCTACACACTGGGAACAAAGCTTACACGAGGAGAGGGAGTGAGGCGGGCCAAGCAAATACAATTAAATAGGGCAAGGAGAGGCAGGGAGGATGCTGTTTTAAATAAGGTGGGCAGGAAGGCTTCTTGCTGTTCCCAGGCAAAGGGAACAGCAAGTTCACAGGTTCTGAGGAGTGTGCTCAGAGTATTCCAGGAACAGTGTATGAAGTGCTGGTGGTTGTTAGCTGCCGTCTAGTTGGCCTTCAACTCATGGAAACCCATACACAATGGAACAAAACACTGTCCAGTCCTGCACCATTCCCATGATCGGTTGTGGATGGGACTCTTGCGATCCACTGGGTTTTCACTGACTGGTTTTCCAAAGTAGATTGCCAAGCCTTTCTTCCTAGTCTGCCTCAGTCTAGAAGCTCGGCTTAAATCTGTTCAGCACCACAGAAACATACAAGCCTCCACTGGCCAACAGGCAGTGGCTGTGCATGAGGTGCACTGGCCAGAACTTGAACCTGGGTCTCCCCCATGGAAGGTGAGGTTCTATCCCTGATCCACTAATGCCTCAGTATGGGGGTGCTAAAAAAAACCCAAACCCAGTGCCGTCAAGTCAATTCTGACTCATAGTGACCCCACAGGACAGAGTAGAACTGCCCCATAGAGTTTCCAAGGAGCGCCTGGCGGATTCGAACTGCTGACCTCTATGGTTCTTAACCACTATCCACCAGGGTTTCCCAGTATGGGGGTAGGGGTTAGATAAAAGACAAAGTCACAAAAATAGCAGGGTCTAGATCACATAAGCGCCCTGGTGGCAAAGTGATTAAGAGCCTGGCTGCTAACTAAAAGGTCAGCAGTTTGAATCTACCAGCTGCTCCTTGGAAATCCTATAGGGCAATCCTACTCTGTCCTACAGTGTCGCTATGAGTCAGAATTGACTTGATGGCGATGGGTTAGATCACACAGGGCTTTAATTTGAGGTTTTACTCTAAGTCATGTGGGAAACAGAGTTTTACATAGAGAAATTATATAATCTGACGTACTTTTTTAAGGCATACCCCTGGTTGCTTTGAAACTTACTGATACTCTTTCTAACAGCCCCACATCATCTTCATAACACTGCTCAAAATTTATAATTTACCCTTATTTATTTGTTTAATATCTATCTCCTCTAAGACACTATATACTCCATACAAATAAGGACCATGTCTTTATTTAACCACTTAAAACTCAAATTCAAGTGAGGTATCTGGCACATAGCCAGTGCTCAGTAGATGTGTGTTAAATGAATTGTAACCTCTTGGATAAAATAACTCTAAGCACGTAATCTGCAAGTACATACACACATTTCTTTTATTTTTTGCATTCCCAAATGTCCTCAGTATACATACGCCAACTTTCTCTAACATGAAGTAATTAAATATCACAACCAACTTAAGAGTTCTAATATGCCTGGCACCATACAAGACATTTTCGCTTCTCTGAGAAACCCAAGACATTCCTCAACACATCTAGAGTTTTGCCAAGTAATGCAATTGACACATTAAACACAGTAGTAAAAGCTAAATTGGGAATAGTAAACTATTATAAAGTTACAGCATCTAGAGTTGAAAGGCTCCAACACTATTTTTGTGGTCCAGACAGCATTTTTTTTGAGTCCTTATCACGTGCTTGAGACCAGGCTAACCATATGAGCATACCAGGACTAAACAGATGAATAAATCTGGGCTCTTCTCTCCAGAAGCTCACAAGCTAATAAACAATAGCTCTCATTTGTGGAATGCTTTACTGTTTGCGGTGCCCTAGTGGCACAGTGGTTAAGAGCTAGTTACTAACCAAATGGTCAGCCGCTCAAATCCACCAGCCACACCTTGGAAACCGTATGGGGCAGTTCTACTCTGTCCTATAGGGTTGCTATGAGTCAGAATCAACTCGACAGCAATGATTTTGGTTTGGTTTTTGGTTACTGTTTGCCACTCTTGTTCACATTTATTATCTGAATATATATGCATGCAAATAAAAAATTTTTAGGACTTCTTTATGATGACTTGAATTTACACTATATATCCAGAGATTTCAACTTTAAAATACCCATAACAAATGCAATTGGTCCACAATCAGCATACAATATATGAGTAGTTCCCACAAGGCTCTGTGGTGGTGGTGCCATCAAGTTGATTCCAACTCATACTGACCCCACGAGACAGAGTAAAACTGTCCCATAAGGTTTTCTAGCTGTAATCCTTACAGAAACAGATCACCAGGCCTTTCTCCCTTGGAAACACTGGGTGGGTTTGAACCACCAACCTTTTGGTTAGCAGCCAAATGCTTAACCATTTGTGCCACTAGGGCTCCTTCCCCCAAGGCTACCCAAACCAAAACCTCATTGGCTGTGGAGTCAATTCTGACTCATAGGGACCCCATCCATGTAACAGAGCAGAGCTGCTCCACAGGGTTTTCTTGGCTGTGATCTTACGAACAGATCAGCAGGCCTTCCTCCGCGGTGCCACCGGGTGGGTTCAAACAACTCACCTTTCAGTTAGCAGCCCAGTGCAAACCATTTGCACTACCCCAGGACCTTCGCAATGGGGCAAATATTCCCATTTCACAGGAGGGTCCCTGAAGTCACCGTAGTCAAACAGCCAAGACTGCCATAAAAATCATAGATCTCGAGGCTTTTTCCAAAACCCCCAGGGCAGCAAAAACTTGTAATAGTCCCCTAGGTACACAGCAGAACGAGCAGCTCTCTCCTGCAGAGTCCAAGGGCTGCTCTCTCATTCAGAGGACAGTATCCAAGCAAAACAGACAGGCACACCCAGTATCTCCTGTCTGGGCTGCAGGGAGAGGGATGGGCTTTAGAGAAATGCAATCTATAAAGGCAGATGGAATTAGGACAAAAGAGCCCAGAATCCTGCAGAGACACAGGGAGCAATCCAACTAGACAAAATTAAGTCTCAGGAAGTCTCATTTGAGTTAGCAAATGATTGAGGATGGACAAGAAATCCAAAAGGTCTTTCTATGCCTCTAATTTCAGAGGCGAATGTGATGATGGCAGAAAAATTTTAATAATTAAAAAAATGTATGTGTATATATATATATATATGTAAAGTCAACCACTAATAGGGCTGTAAAAGTATCATCAAGCCATTTATAAATACTACACATTATATCAGAGAAATGATAGACTTGAAAATTTCTTCTTCAAATATCTTTCCATGGTCATATATAATGCAGTAATTGCCAGGCCTTTATAGCTACTCTGTGATTTTTCCCCCCTATGTGGAATCCTCTATTTTCAAGTGACATGGGAATATGAAGACTATCTTAAGCTGGTTAATTATTTTATACACGGAATTGGGGCGGCCTGATGAATCTGTACTTCAGTATATTTAGGCATCATTAATTTCTGGCCATTCCTCTTCTGAATTAAAAAAATATTTTAAAGAATGAGGAAGAAGTTGGCCATCCTATATTAGCTCAGTTTGTGTTGCTTCCTTAACGTACACCTTATCAGCTCTGCCACAGCTGAAGTGATTCCAAATTGCTTTATGACACACTTGGATTTTCTCCTGCTAATAATTCCCCCTTCCTGCCCATGACTGGCAGGCTGCTTCCACACGGTGGTAATGCGGGACAGACAGCTAATTATCTACCAATCCACCTTGCTATTCCGCACTCGGCAACTTTTATCTGCACAGGACAGCTGCACTCTCTGCGTCTGAAGTAAAATGTCACTCTCTGCTAATGCAACAAGACTTACATCACTAATGATGTCTCGACACTTTGAAGAAACAACTCAAAGGCTAATTAAAAATTCAGATTCATTCTCAATGGCTTGCCGGATTTTCACTGCCCTTCCACCAGGGCCTCCAAGTATCTTTTAAAATACTCCACGCAAAAATAAAATTGAGAAAAAAAAAATCCAAGGGGAATAAAGAAAATGAAAGTGCTGTGGTTTGGGGTTTTGCCATCTTTAAAATGACTGTTAGGATTGAAACAGAACCAAGACATTCTCACCTACAACAGACAGGATTTTTACTCCACTCTACAGTTATAATGATGCACACTATCCCCCGGGAAATATGGACCAGCAGCTCCTTTCCAGTCGATCCACTCTAGTATTCAGGGATTGGAACTTTTCATACTGTAATTAACTCAGAAATCATTTACCCATGCAAATCTGAAGTAGGGGAAACTACTTGTGAGCTCCGAAAGGAGGGCAGGGTAAAGAGCATTCAAATGCCATTTTGTTTCATCATCAAAACAAATAAACAAACCATTCCTAAGTAATAATACCATTGCAATTTTCACAAAACAAAACAAACAAAAAACCAAGCGGAAAAAACCCCACCACGCGCTTAGCGACTAGACAGAGAAATCCGGTCCTGAAATTCAAGGTCAAAATGCCTGAAAATTTGAGGTGGAATTTCCTTCTGTGGCTTTTAAGCAAACAGATACCAAACAATCAAAGTTGTACTCTATGCTTTATTTTTTTGGTGGTACAGGTCCATAATTATAAAAAGCTATTTTAACCATTTAAATTTGTAACTGTACTCTAGTAAGTCTCAGAATATTTCTTCAGTGGTGCACTGACTTCTAGGGATTTAAGTAAAAACTTAAGGAAAAAAAACAAAACCTAGTCAGCTAACAAATTAGACTATGAGTTTTAAGTTCTTAGCCATGAAAAAACTAAGCAAAAAAGGAAAACAATTTTTTTTCCCAAAAAAGGAATGATTACTATTAAGTCAAGGTTCCTTTTAAGCCAACCTTCTCTTTGAACAATGGGGCTCCCACAGAGTAATACTGTGAAAAGGGTAAAAAACTAAGAGTCTTAAGACCAAGACTTGAGTTCTAAATCTACCGCTTACTACTGATGTGACCTCCACAGAGCCACTTCCCCTTTGGATCTCAGTTTTCTCATCTGTAAATGGGAGGAGGGAAGGATGAATTTGACCTATGTCTCTGGTCCTTTCCAGCTCTGCTGATACCCAGTGATCTGTGGATCTAAGAGGCCAAGAAGAAAAGGCAAGCCGAGGGCTGGCCTCTTGAGGCTTGATTTCCACAACCCCCCAAGGCAGACCACAGTGGGCAGTCAGCAAGCCTGTAGGTGGGCCGGAAACAGGGAGACCACAAAGTAGGCCCTCCCTGCGCTGGACTTGGGGAAGCAGAGCCTAGAAAAGAAGCAGGCCCTGGCAGCTAGTGGCTTCTAATGCTGTGTGGATCCTAAATCACTTGAGCTGAGTTTTCCAGGGACAAAACACTATTCAGATTCCTGGTTCCTTTCCCCAGAGCACATCTCCCTCAAACGCAAAGGACTCAGGCACAAGAAGCCGCTCTTCCCAACTCAAACACTGGTAAACTGTCCTAGCCACGTTGGAAGATGGGGGATAACCTATTTTAAGAAGGTAACGCATGCAAAGAGAGAAAAACAGGATACTAGTCACATTGTTAATTAAGTCCTAATCTAGTCCTACCCAAAGATTTACCCCAGACTGGCTCAAGGTTCCTGAGTGATGCAAATGGTTTGTGCTCAACTACTAATCAAAAGTGTTTGCAGCACGAACCCACCCAGAGGAGCCCTGGAAGACAGGCTTTATGATCTGCTTCTGTAAAAATTACAGCCAAGCAAATGCTACAGAGCTCAGTTCTACTCTGTAACACGTGGGGTGGCCATGAGTCAGAATCAACTCAGTGGCAACAGGCTTCGTTTTACTTCAACTGTGTAAGGCAGTAAACCAAAAAACAAGCAAACAAACAAACAAATAAAAAAAGCCCATTGCTGTAGAATCGATTCCGACTCACAGCGAGTGTATTAAAAAAAAAAAAACCAAGCCCATTGCCAAGGAGTCCACTCCGACTCATAGCGACCCTATAGGACAGAGTAGAACTGCCCCACAGAGTTTCCAAGGAGTGCCTGGTGGATTCGAACTGCTGACCTTTTGAAAAGTCAGCAGCCATAGCTCTTGACCACTATGCCACAAAGGATGGAGTATAAGTGCCACATAGGTTTTCCAAGGAGAAGCTGGTGAGTTCTGACTGCTGACCTTTTGGTTAGCAGCTGAGCTCTGAACCACTGTGCCACCAGGACTCCTATAAGGCAGTAAGACCCATTATTCAAGCCAGTGTGCACTGAGTGTTCTGTTACCTGCTGCGTAACAAAGTCGTCACCAACACGAAGGATCCCACGTGACCTCCATTTACTTCTCCAGCCTTTCTTTTGCCGTTTTTTCCCTCTAGCTCTCTAAACACCAAACCTTAATGCTATCCTTCTATTCCTCAAAGGTGCTCACCAAGGAGCCTTCTGGGAACTCTACTCTTTGACTCACTGACTCCTATTCATTCTACTTCCTTAGGGAGGCCTTCCAGAGCATCCCTCCTCATACCCAAGTAGGTTAACATCCCTGACATACTCTCTCTGAGAGCTCAGTACCTCCTATCGTAACATTCATTGTATCTGAAATTAAATGATGGATAAGTTAGCCTAACATGGGGCCTGGCACAAAATAACATTCACCAAATATTTGTTCAGGTGATTATGATGACAGGGAGCTCATTTTTCAAAATCATTTTAAAACTCTTCTGTCAGAGTTTTTCTTTATATTAAACAGAAATTCGCTTCTCCATAACCTCTACTCAAAGCACTGGTTTTACCTCCAGGAGGTCCACTGAATACTTCTAATCCAGACACTGCAAATTGGTGGCCTCTGCCCAATCCAGCCTGCAGACATGCTTTGTTTGGCCCACACAGTATTGTTTTTTTTTTTTAAATCTGAATTAGTTTCCAACATTTTAAGAAATCAAGAGATTTCATATAAAAGCCAGATTTCCAGCTTCTCCTTTAAAACAGCGTTGTGAAAGACTGGACTCACAATGCCACTTGGCAACAATGGTACAAGCTGAGTGGTACCGCACCCCTCAGCCAGGGATCATACCCTCCATTTTGCAACAGTCAACACCACTCCCTGTTGCCCTACAACTGGCCCGCTTTACCATTTTACCTAGCTGACCCTCACATGTTATTGTTGTTTGTTGCCATCAAGTTGATTTGGACTCATGGCGACCCCATGTGTTACAGAGTAGAACTGCTCCATAGCAGTAATTGAACCAGCAGCAGATCACCAAGCCTTTTCTCCTGCAGTACTGCTGGATGGGTTCAAACCACGAACCTTCAGGTTAGCAGTCAAGCACAAACCGTTTGCACCACACAAGGACCTACCCCCACATGTAGACACTGGATTTAGTAACCCTGGGTATAACCTCCATGTTTTAGCCTTTCTTTCTATACTGTCTTGAATCATATAAGTTGCTTTAGCCTCCTTGACAAGACATGAGCTCTCAGAGGGAAGGCTGGATGTCCTACATTTCTCCTGTACTCTGCCAACCTCTAAGACAGCATGAAGCCAAAACCAAAGGCCAAACCAGCTGCCATGGAGTCGATTCCAACTCATGGTAACCCCATGTGTGTCACAGTAGAACTCTGCTCCATAGGGTTTTTGATGGCTGATATTTTGGAAGCAGATGAGCAAGCTTTCTTCTGAGAAGCCTCTGGGTGGACCTGAACCACCAATCTTTCAAGTGCTTGTGCCACCCAGCGAATATTTGCTGACAGACTGGTGTGTCTATAGTCCAGCTCTTCCTCTTCAACCTTCCCCTCTCTCCCACTTAGGGCTATCATCTTGCCTTATTCCTTTCTCATTCCTGCCTCCTCCAGGGGGCAGAGAGAACAGAAGCAAGCAAAAGATGTGGTCTTTACTGTGTGGTCCACTCAGCATCAGCCAAGCACGTATGCACAAACTATTCCAGCCATTAAGAAAACAATGGAACGGTGAGAAATGAAAAGGAGGACTGTATAGCACACTAAGGTTTAAAAAACGGGATCCCAGAGGTGCTTCCCAAAGGAAGAAGCTTGGGCGTTACATCTGGAAGTCTGAGGAGCAGCTATTTGTAAAGGACTAAGGTGACACAGTGGAGCACTGGTGGTGCCGTGGTTAAGAGCTACAGCTTCTAACCAAAAGGTCGGCAGTACAAATCCACCAACCACTCCTTGGAGGTTCTACTCTGTCCTATAGGGTTGCTATGAGTCGGAATTGGCTCGACGGCAACGAGTTTGGTTTTTGGTTAGAGTGACACAATAATGGTTTTGTTCAGACATGTCATCAAAAAAATTTTTTTTTAATATTTCTCGCCAAAATATTTACATATATTTGTAAACTACAAATTATATGTATTTTTTAGTGTATCACTGGAAACCCCGGTGGCACAATGGTTAAGAGCTATGGCTGCTAACCAACAAGTCGGCAGTTCGAATCCACCAGGTGCTCACTGGAAACTCTATGGGCCAGTTCTACTCTGCCCCATAGTGTCGCTAGGAGTCGGAATTGATTCATCAGCAATGGTTTTTTTTTAGTGTACCAATACACTGGAGTCCCTGCATGGTGGAAATGGTTAATGCACTCGACTATCACCTGAAAGGTTAGAGGTTCAAGTCCACCACAGGTGCCTCAGAAGAAAGGCCTGGTGATCTACTGCCAAAACCCTAGGAGCGCAGTTGCACTCTGACACACAGGGCTTGCCATGAGTCAGTGCGGACTCAGTGGCAACTGGTACCAAGATATTATGTATTTTGTAAAGCATGAAAATACAGAAAATAAAGAAAGATGTACTAAAAAATAAATATATTATGGATGAAATTATGTGATGCCTGAATTTGATTCAAGATAATCTGGGGTGAGGGGAAGAGCAGGTGGAGGTAGGGGTGAAACAAGCCTGAGCTGGTAATTGTTTAACTGGGTGAGAGGCACATGGGAGTTCTTACACTATTCTCTTTACCTTGGTACATATATATGTTTAAATCTTTATAACCAAAACCTTAGAAATAAATAAATTTGAATAAACCAAAACCAAATCCGTTGCCGGAGAGTCAATTCCAACTCATAGCAACCCTGTAGGACACAGTAGAACTGCCCCATAGTTTCCAAAGAGCGCCTGATGGATTCAAACTGCTGACTTTTTGGTTAGCAGCCATAGCTCTTAACCACCGTACCACCAGGGTCCCCACTGGTACGCTAGTACATATAATTTGTAGTTCACAAATACATATAAATATTTTGAACAGAAATATTTAATTTTTTTTTTTTGGATGACATGTCTGAATAAAACCATTATTGTGTCACCCTAGCCAAAAATAAGGCCTGAGCTCTTAACCACTGTGCCACCAGGGCTCCAAATTTGAATAAAATAAGAAAAACCAAACCCACTGCTGTCGAGTCGGTTCCAACTCATAGTGACCCTATAGGAAGGACAGAGTAGAACTGCCCTACAGGGTTTCCAAGGAGCACCTGGTGGATTTACACTACCAACCTTTTTGTTAACCACTACACCACCAGGGTTTCCAAATAGCAGGTCTAATATTTTCTTAATACACCCCAAAAGATGGTCTCGCATATCCTCTGGGGAAAGAGGATTGAAACCGTGGGACAAAGGACTGAAATCAACTGCCACATTGAAATCTGTTGGTCCTGAAGACTGGATTTTGGTTTCATTTAGGAGCAGGAGCTATGCTGTGGTTGCCTGCGCTCAGGCACCAAACAAGCTGCCATATATGTATTTATGTTTACTGACTGCTCCTTTGTTAGGCCCTATGCAAGATACTTTGTCATCTTTTAAATTTTACTTCTCCCTATTAACTACATGAAGCATGAAGACACTGAGGTTCAGATATTTCGTAACATGCCAGAAGCTACACAGTTATATAATTGGCTGGTCAAAATTGTCATCCCTTCATATTTTCAACTTCAATAAATCCTCACACCAAGTCCAGGCAGATCTAAAATAGATCCCACTCCACGGTGAAAGGTAATACCAAAATTCCAGAGTTTTGCAAGGTTCCTCTCTGTTCATCCACTTAAGCTCAAAGGAAGGAACTCCCCAAGCAACAACCAGAAATAGCACCAAGTTATAAAGTGTGAAACCATCTCCTTTCCTCAACTCCTCCAGGCTCAAGGAGAATTGGCAAGAAAAACATAATAAACACGAGGGACGATGCCAGCAAAGACAGGTCTTAGTGGGGAGGAAGCTGAAGAGGTACTAAGTGCAACAGGATAGTTAATCGGAAGTCCTTCAACAGGTTTTTCTTAGGCTCTTTCTTACCAAGTTCAACCAAGAATTACCCATCAATGGTCCATTTTCTTCTGCCCTCAAACGTTAAATTTCAAAGGAGAACAAGGCAGCAATTTTTCCACTGAAGCTTATATTATACACAAGCCACCTAATTAAATCGCATTATTTGCAAATGCAGGTGATTTTCTTTTCCTAAAACATAGTATATTGCATAAGAACACATTCAAATCACTCTAAATTGTGCCATGCCTGGTATGACTCACATGTTTTAGTGAAAAATACAAACCTTCCCTAACATGACTGTAAATCACCATGCAGTTATAATACAGCCATCAAGGGACTTGTGTCCAATAACCACAGAAGTTCTAGCTCATGATAGCCAAAGAAACTAAATGAGACATGGGAACCATACAGAAAGGGTTGCATAGGAGTCAGAGCCACCCTCCTATTAACGAGTTTAAGATGTACCCAGCTGTGTTGTCTGGTGCCATCAAAGGGATTTAGAAATGTCTGATGAACTACTGACCTTTTTACCCTTCATGTTTATGGCCATGCTGCTGCTATGAGGACCAGCTTCTGTGCGTGAAGTTTTCACTGAACACGTCAAGGGAGAAGTAGCCGAATGCCTTGACCTCACCAGTGGTGCTTGGGCAGCCCTCTTCTGTGCTTCCATAATAACCTGTTCCTAGGTCTACCATTTGGCAAAGAATATTGAATATGCCAGGGACTGCCAAAAGAACGAACAAATCTGTCTTGGAAGAAGTGCAGCCAGAATGCTCCTTAGAGGCAAGAACGGCGAAGACTGCATCTTACATACTTTGGACATGTTGTCAGGAGGGATCAGTCCCTGGAGAAGGACATCATGCTTGGCAGAGTACAGGGTCAGCAGAAAAGAGGAAGACCCTCAACGAGGCAGATTGACACAGTGGCTGCAACAATGAGCTCAAGCATAACAACGATTGTAAGGATGGTGCAGGACTGGGCAGTGTTTCATTCTGTTGTGCACAGGGTCGCTATGAGTCGGAACCGACTCGAGGGCACCTAACAACAACAACAACAGGTCTACCATTCGGTTCCTGGGTAGCACTCAGCCAGTAAACCTAAGATTGGCAGTTCAAACCCACCCAGCAGCTCTGCAGGAGAAACAGCCTGGCAGTCTGCTTCCATAAAAACTACAGCCAAGAAAACCCTACAGAACAGTTCTACTTTATAACACACAGGGTCGTCATGAGTTGGAATCAACTCCGCAGCACGAGGCAACACCACCACCACCTCTACCACTGCACGAATCCATTGCATTGTAAGACCTCTGTGCCTCTGGCTGACCCCTACGTCATAATGCCTTTTTGTATCTCATCTCCATCATTAGCTGAGAGCTTATTTTTATGGGCATAGACCTGACCTTATTCACTGTTGATCCCCAGCCTAGTCTAACCCAAGTACCCTCATAGAGTAAAATAACATAGAGTAGAAGCCCCCAAAAGTTTGTTAAATGCGTGCAAAAATGAATGAACTTATGTACTAATGTTCTGTTGCATACAAAGAAGGCATGCCCTTTCCCTTCCCACCGTAGTCACTATTTAAAACATTGTTCCATACTTTCAGCCAACACCACTGCCCCAGCTGAGCCTTTCAGTTCCTGAAGTCACGTCTCTCCTGGCTGCTGCTCTTTGGACTTGAGTTGAAGCTATAGTTTGTGCTTCTGATATTTCTTCTGCTCCTATTGGAAGGAAACCACCCCCCCTCAGGCCTCATCTAGCAGCTGTCTGACCAACCTGCTGGCGTGTCTGCCAAGTTCAGAGTGAGTATGTCCAGCCCAACAAGCTGTGTTAGAAAGAACATCCAGGCGGGCACACTGGCCATGTGCCAGGCCCTTGCTGTTAGGAAGCCTTATTGTCATATAATGTTAAATGGGCCTTATAAGTGCCTGGTGAAATGGCTCCCAAAGCCAGTTATGCCTTATAACAAGCAGGCATTGCTACTTAGCTGTTTTAACCTGTGTGATCTTACCTTCTCCACTGGACTGTAAGCTCCTAAGAGCCAGTGCTGGAATAATTCTTTATGAGCCCCCTGGACACCTAGTATGGTACTCTGTGCACACTAAGCAATCAATCATGATTCACTGATTTAAGTCCAATGGCATCCCATCATCATTTCTCAGCCCCAGCTTAACAGGTGCCTTCACGTGCATTATTTTCATGAAGTCCACACAGCAAATCTCTAGGAATCATCATCAACCCCAATTTTACAGATAAAGGTCACCCAACTTATAAAGAGACAGAGCTGGAATCCAGGTCTCCAAATACCCAACAGGGGGTTCCTTCCACTCCAGGATGCTGTTTGATAAAAAGTTGTTGCGTAAATGCATAAGTAGAAGCAAGTGTCCCAGGACCCAGCCACACACTGCTGCTCCCCAGACCTGAACGCTGATAGACCCCTGAGGAGACTATGATTAGGTTTTTGACTTTTACCCATGATGTATGATGTCTGCTGCCAGGGGGGCAGTATTCAGTCGGCAGCTTTCCCAGGGCACTGGCAAAATTAGTTGGTGCAAATCACTTAAAGGTTTTGGTTTGTTTTTTTGTTTTTGTTTTTAGTCCATTACTAAAAAGGAACAACAAAAAAACATAAGCAGGCAGCCTCCATTAGAAATCCTTTCCAAGGAAACCTTTATGATAAACCGCTTTTCAAGCTGTCTTCTCTATCAGCAAGCAAAACTATGTCATGGGAACTACAGCACTGAAAGAAGGCCTGGTTTTTGTTTTTGTAAAATTAGCCCTTGCAACCTACTGTGAGCCTTACGTGCTGCCATTCGCAATGCTGCAAAAAAAAAAAAAAAAAAAAAAACAGGCCTAGTTTGAGGGCTACTTTGCAATCTCTCAAAAATAAAATTGTTCTTGGAAAATGTCAGCAGCAGAAGCCATTTAAAAGTCTGGAAATTGACTTTTTACATATAAACTGAGCTACAGAAAGTTTCTCATAAAATGAGATGCTGTCCTAAAAGGTCCAGCCTGTGCTCAAAAATGCCAAGGTCAAACGAAAGGAGTCAATCCACTAAAGGAAACCTCCTCTCCCCACCCCCATATTCGCATGGAAGTCTGACTTGGCTTACCTTACGAGTGATTAAGACCACCGCATCTATTAAGTCCAACATTCTACAAAGAAGGACTACATAACCTGCACTTTAGGTCACTAAAACCAAACCCACTGCTGTCGAGTCAATTCCAACTCATAGCGACCCCACAGGACCGAGCAGAACTGCTCCATAGGATTTCCGAGGCTATGTATCTTTACAGAAGCAGACGACCACATCTTTCTCCGGAGGAGCGGCTGGTGGGCTCAAAACGCCGACCTTTCAGTTAACAACCGGGGGCTTTAACCACTGTGGCACACTAAATTCCTGTAATTTCAGATCCATTGAACAAGCCCCAAAGGTTTACAGAGGAAAACGTGAGGCTCACAATCTTTGCTCTAAGGGCCAAAAATCTAACCTGAATTAGATTTTATTTTTACAAGTCTTCCCCCAAACCGCTGGCAGTCTAACTAAATTAAAAAGAGATTCCCCCAATTTCCCCAGATGGAGGCAAGTGGCAGATCAATGTACAGCTCAAGAAGAGGAATTTAAATACAGTATGTGCTTCTCCTTTCAAAAAAGGAGAGAAGCCACTTCACATTTTGCCAGACAAAACCCTGTCCGCAGGAGGCCAGTCTCCACAATGAGATTGCAAAGGTGTTAGAAAGAGGCCAGTTGGAAGGAGATAAAGGGCCATTTGGGCACAAACCCCTCACCGAGCAGAGTTTTTTTTTTTTTTTTCTCAGAAGTGTCTCTTTTTCAACAGGGAAGCCTTTTAAATCCACATTTGCTTTAGATCCCTGCCTGAATGACAATGTGTTGGGATCAGATTTCACCTTTTGTCGTAGATCAGGTGAGAAACAGTAAAACTGCTGTCAGCATCTTAGAAAAGCAAGTCCTTGGCTTACATGGGGAAGAGGGGAAGAAAAAAAAAAAAAACCCTAAGATCCCTTGTCCAGCCCTACTGATGGGGTGGAGGGGGACAAGTGCCTACTAATCCTACAAGCAGAGTCCGAAACTGCAACATATTATGTTTCCTTTATTAGAAGGGCTGCTACTATGTAAAATTACAATTCTCTTTGTGCTGTGAATTGAAACACCGACCAATGAAAAAGAAATCCTAATCATTTCCTAATATTTTAGTTCCATCTCCTCTAAAAGTCACTTACTTTACGTCTAAGAACTGTCAACAATAATCAGGAATCAGAAAATGCATATGGAAAAAATTATAGCTAAATATGAACCTGAAAGATCAGCACAGAAAGGAATAGTTAAATGATGTATCTTACTTAAGGGCTTATCTTTCATTATGCAAATGAAGAAAATCCGATTCTATTGCAGTTCAGGGCCCGAGTACATGTACACACACACACACACAAAAAATGTTAAATTACCTTTGAAGCAAACCATCCACTCCTCAACCCCACCTCACCCTTGGAAAAAAATCCCAATCGTTTTTCACTACAGAGAAAATCATCTGCGGAACTGGTTTAAGAAAAACTGTAGCATCTTGGGAGGAGCCTGGATGGGGAGGAGGGTGCAAAAAGATGGGGGAAACAGCAATTACCAAGTGACTCAAAACATCTTTCCCGGTGGGTGGTGGTAAGGGTGGTCGCAGTGAGAACCGAAATCAGAAATTCATTCCAGTAACACATCCCTGGAAACTTCGCTCTTTCGAAGGCGGTATTCTTCACCAATATTATTGTTAGAATGCATAAGAGAATGATGTTATTTTACTTAAGAATTTTTTTTTTTATCAGACTCCAAATGTCATCTCAATCTCTCCTAATCAAGTGGGCCTTTCCGGCGAAGTGGATTAAAATGACGGCGGGATGGAATCTCCAGGTGGTTGCTGTTTAATCATTTTTACTAATGTTGGCTACTAGTACCATCTTCAGCATTCCTTATTAGCCACCGGCAATTTTTCTGGAAGCCTCTCTTCCTCTCCTGAGGAGGATAAGCAGGATAAACAATCCGGAAAAATGGGAACCTTATTCACTTTGCTTCCTTTTTCCTCTTTCCCCCCAAAAGCACAGAAAACAAAAATCGCACGGCAAACAGCGCTCAACCCACAGCAGCTACAGCGGAAAGCAATAAAAAAAAAGTCCCACATACAGGACAAGAATCAGGAATCTACCAGACCAGCCCCTCCCCCAACATACCGGTGTGCGGGGGGAGCGCAGAGCCCACTCCCCCACCGCTGTGCAAGCAGCGGTGCCTTTGCTCCCCGCGCCCATCGGGGCGCCTCAGCAGAGGCGCAGCGAGGGTAACAAGCGCCCAGCGGCAATCTGTTCCCCACCCCGTCGGCCTCTTCGACCGCGGGAGGGGGATTCGCCCGCCGGCCTCGTAGGCGCCCCCTTGGACTTCTGGCGACGGGCAAAAGCCCCCCTCTAGTTCCCTTGCTACGCCTCTGCGCCTCGGTCGGGGAAACTCGAGAAGGTGGTCAAGGGGTGGGGTGAGGACCTCGGGGAATCTGCCGAGCCTGCCGGGGCCAGCTCCCCAGGGGTGGGTGCACAAAGAGGAAAGAAGAGTTTGCAGGGGTGGCGGAGTGAAAACAAGTGTGCAGGGGAGAAAGTGTGAAAATTAAGGAAAGAGGTGGGAGGACACCGAAAAATCCTCACCGAGAAAAATAAGCTGGTGCTCGGAAGAGAGGGGGTGCTGTGCGAGGGGAAAGTGGGTTCGGTTCTGTCGAGGAGAAAGGGAGGGGTGTGTGAGTTTATGAAAGACGAGTTGGTGTGTAGTTAGCAGGGATCTACGCAAAGAATAGAAGCGATCTGGCAGGACCGGGGGCTCTGTGCATGCAAGAAGGGTAGTGCACGGTCTAGGGGACCTGCACCGGGAATGGGACAGAGGTCTCCTGAGTAGAGGAGAAAGGCAAGATGCCTGACAAGTGTGGGAACGCGAAGAGGGCCACTTACCTGCATGGTGACGACCCCCAGCTCTTCGGCCGCCAGCCTTCGCATCTGGCTCGCCAGCACTTGCGCCTCGTCCAGGATGGAGAAGTCGGCGTCGCCCAAGGCGCCCGGGAGCCAGCACACGACCAGGCAAAGCAGCCAGAAGGGCGGCCGCCGCGCCCGGCAGCAGCGGATCAGGGCGGTTGTCCCGGCTGTCTCCTCTTCCTCCGGCTCGCGGGCCATGCTGCCTCCTCCCAGTCCCCGCCGACGGACTCAGGGCGCGGGGAAGCGGGAAGGAGGAACGGGCGATGCTCCCAGGGCCCGCTCGGAGCACCCGCAAAACTTTCTTCCTCTTCTGCAGAGTCCTCTCCGCGCCGCGGCGGCAGCTCCCAAACTTAGGGGGCGCCCGGCTACGGCGCGGGAGCTCGGGCGGCCACCATCGCCGAGCTCCGGCGGCGGGCGGGAGAGGAAGCGGTCGCTAGAGCGGTCGTAGGGACTCCGAGCGCCAGCTCGGCCCCCGAGGCGCGGCGGGCGTCTCGGAGAGCGGCGGCGCCCGCAGCCCGGGAAGCGCGGGCCGCGCGGCCGCCGGGCTGACAGTCGGGGCCGCGAGCCGCGGAGCTTTCGCTTCCCCCGGTGCCCGCGCAGCGAGGCGGCTGCGGCGAGGGCGGGCTGCGGCGCGGGGAGAGGAGGAGCGGCGACCCGGCTGCAAGGCTGGGGCAAGCACCAGAGCAAAGAGGGAGGGAGGGAGGTTTAAAAAAAAAAAAAAAAAACTGAAAGAAAGAAAGAGGTGGGGGAAAGGGAGGTGTCTAGTGCCACCACGCTGCGCTCCGGCTCCGTGCACTTCCCGGCTCCGCCGCTGCCGCCGCCACTGCTGCGGTGATTTATGGAACCAGGGAGGGAGAGGCGGGGAAATTCCCCTAGTCGCCCCTCCTCTCTTTCCTTCGCTCCCGCCTCGGAACCGGCCCCCCGAGACGCCCGCGGGCAAGCGACTTGTCTCTTCTCTTGGGTACCAGACCGCACGACGAATGGGGACTCACTTGGACCCTTCCCTTTACCGGTGACAGTGACCCCAGCACGTACCGCCTCCGCCCACGCGAAGGACTCCGGGGTCCCACCCGTTCAAGGTTCCACCCATCGAAAGTCCCTTTAAGTTCTACGACGCTGGCTTTCTTCCTGGCAGAGATTTGGGGAGGAGAGGACTGCGGTTTGTGCGTAAACTCCCTTTCTTGGATGTCATTAATACAATAGTCAGCACTTGTTCCATCAACAGATTATTTCTGAATAGCCACGCTGTGCCGGGTACTGTGCTCTGGGGTTTGTATACATTTATCCTTTAATCCCCAGGACATTCCTATGGGTTACGTTTCTTTATCCCAAAATTTTAGGTAACAAAGACTGAGGCTTAGTGAGGTGGAATAAATTGCTGAAGGTCACCCAGGGGATAAGAGGCAGATCCAGAATTTAAGCACAAGTCTCATTCCAAGGCTCTTGCTCTTAAACACGACACAGTTCTGTCTCCCTTTGGAAAAGAACCATCTGACAAGAAAACTACTGAACAAGAGTTCCCCCTGCACACCTGTTCTCAGAAGCAGGGACAAGCAAGGTTAACTTTCCTGTTTGCTCCTGACTCCTGGCTCTGACAAATCACCTGATGGAAGTACCTGGAACAAGTGGATGAGGGGAGGGAATGTTGGGCAGCCATTTCTTCTTCCAAGCACTGTGAGGTGGCTGATTGCGGGCTCTTAGAGAACAGAGCCATGCCCAGGAAGACTAAGGGTAGCCTAGTGGAAGTGGTAGCAGGATTGTTGTTAGCTTCCCTGGAGTCTCCCAGACTCATGGTTACCCCATGTGTTACAGAGTAGAAGTAGTCCATAAGGTTTGGTTTTCTTGGCAGTTATCTTTACAGAAGCGGTTCACCAGGCCTTTCCTCCACCAAGTGGCTGGGTGGGTTCAACCTCCAACTTTTGGATTAACAGCCCATTGCAGCCTGCTTGGGCCACCTGGGCTCCTGTAGCAGGACTAGAACCTGCATTTAGTGCTGTTTTCACTTTACCTCTAAACCTGTTTTCTTTGTCTATGTATTGTGTTAAAAACTCACCTTCTCCTGTAGGCTGTCCCTGGCCCTTCTTACCTGCTTGTGACCCTTTATTCTGAATTCCCCAGCCAGTGTTTTCTCTGCTACATCATAAATCTTCTCATTTTGTGACCCTCTCCACTCTATGCCCCCCAGCACCGGCACACCCAACTCTTGCAGTGTATCATTCAGTATCTGCAATGTTTGTTTTGTATAACTCCACACCTACTGGAACAAAGTGAGCTTGTTGAAGGGGCCAATCTGTTTATCTCCATGCCATTCATATGTATGTAGTACGAATTGTAAAAAATAATTCTCGAATTAATAAAGGGATAAAAATTGTGTCTTCCTCTATTTTTTTCTTTTTTTGGCTTACCTTTTACACAATAGTTAATCAGAGAATCTCAAAACATTAGGCCGTGATATAAGTGCAACAGAAAAGAACAAAAATAATGACAGCTCGCATTGGTAATATTTGAATTAGATTCAAGATCACCGTTAAGTAGTCACACATGTCTAATCTATCCTTCTGAAATGTCTTCAAGATGGCCTCTCCTTCCTGGTCCTTTATATGTTGATATTTTTATTGTTGTTGTTGTTAGTTGCCGACTAGTCAGCTCCAACTCATGAAATGTTGCCTGGTCTTGTAACATCTTAATGATCATTTGTTTTTGTCATATTTGGGCCCATTTTTGCATGTATTGTGTCAGTCCATCACGTTGAGGGTTTCCCTTGTTTTCTCTGCCCCTTTGTCTTAGTCATCTAGTGCTGCTATAATAGAAATATCACAAGTGGATGGCTGTGACAAAGAGAAACTTATTTCCTCACAGTAAAGTAGGCTAAAAGTCCAAATCCAAGGCGTCAGCACCAGGGGAAGGCTTTCTCTCTCTGTCGGCTCTGGAACCTTGTCCTCAATCTTCCCACAGTCAGGAGCTTCTCAGGTGCAGGGACCCTGGGTTCCGAGGATGCACTCTGCTCCTGGTGCTGCTTTCTTGGTAATACGAGGTCCCCAACTCTCTGCTTGCTTCCCTTTCCTTTTATCTCTTGTGAGATAAAAGGTGGTGCAGGCCACACTCCAGGGAAACTCTTTTTACCTTGGATTAGGGAGGTGACCGCAGTAAGGGTGGTGTTGCAATCCCACCCTTATCCGCTCAACATAAAATTACAATCACAAAATGGAGGACAATCACACATGGCCTAACCAAGTTACTACACAATTTTGGAGCGGACATAATTCAATCTATGATGCCCTCTATCAAACATGTTGTCCTTTTCTAGAGATTTGTCTTTCTTGATGAAATGTCCAAAAACAAGTAAGCCGAAGCTTTGTCATCCTCACTTCTAAGGTGAGTGCTGGTTGTCTAAGACCAATTTGTTCATTCTTCTGGCAGGGCACGGTATGCTCAATATTCGTTGCCAGCACCACGATTTGAATGCATCAGTTCTTCTTCTGTATTCCTTTTTTATTGTATTTTTACACCCCCATTGCCATTGAGTCAATTCCAACTCATAGTGACCCTATAGGACAGAATAGAACTGCCCCATAGGATTTCCTAGTCTGTAAATCTTTACAGAAGTAGACTGCCACATGTTTCTCCTGCACAGTGGCTGGTGGGTTTGAACCGCCGACCTTTTCAGTTAGCAGCCAAGCATTTTACTACTGCCCCACCAGGCACTCCTACTTCATTGTATTTGGGGGTGGGGGGCGGGCGGAGATTCTATTTCTTGGTATTCTAATCCTATGTCTCTTTTTCTTTTTTTTACCCTAAGGCTCTTTTTGAGAACTCCCCCACATCCCCATGCCTTCATTCATCACCAAATACCAGCAATTTACAAACTTCTAAACAGTGCTCAACCTCCCTCTTAAGCTGGGTCTCCATTCTTCCAACTGGTTACTGGCTTCTCTACCAGATAGACCTGAATTAACACTCGTTACTGTTCTCTCCTGCTCTCCACCTAAATCTGTACCTGACTTCAAACCTGGGTGGATGTCACCCACTCTCCAAGCTGGGTACTTCACTCCCCACACTCACTCCAGTTCTCTGCATTCTCTCATCCGTCCCCTGCTCTGCATCTGCATCCCACTGGCCAACTTCCGTTCCTCATCACAGCTCACCTACATTATGCCACTGTCTCCTCACGGGTCTCCTTGCAGGTTGTCCCTCCCCTATCATTCTATCCTTTACACTGAAACCAAAATCATCCTTCTAAAAGTCAAATCTAAACTTGTCACTTACTAACCTAAACATTTCTGAGGCCCCGTCACAGAGAACTAAATGTCACACAACAAACAAGGCTCTTCATGATCTGAGCTACTACAGCCACTCTGCCTCCCAAATACTTCACCATCTCCAGAAAACGGGCCCATCATTTTTTCTGAATGCCTCTGCTCATCCTTTTCTGGAGGTCTTGAAAGCCTTCCCCTTCTCTCTTCCTGGTAAGTCCCTATTCTGAGGCTGAGGTGTCGGCTCTGTGAAACCTTCTCCAACCCCAACCCTCACAGAAGTTACTGCGCCTCTTCTAGTGTTCCAAAGCTCTCTGTTCTTCTCTCAACACTTAATGTCTTCCAGCATTTAACAAGCAGCATTGTGACTGTCCATTAGAAAGCCTCGTTTTCTGCACCCTAATGTTTCCCAAGGGGGCAGTGGTGGTTCAGTGATACGATTCCGGCCTTCCATGGAGGAGATGGGTTTCAATTTCTAGGCAGTGCACCTCATGTGCAGCCCCGCCCATCTGGCAGCGGAAACTTGTGTATTGCTATAATGCAGAACAGGTTTAAGCAGAGCTTCCAGGCTAAAATGGACTAGGAAGAAAGGCCTGGCGATCTACTTCTGAAAATCAGCCAACGAAAACCCTATGGATCACAACGATCCTATCCACAACAGATCATGGCGGATGGCAAAGGACCAAGCAGCATTTCTTTCCTTTGTGCATGGGGTCACGATGAGTAGGGGCTGACTTCATGGCAGCTAACAACATCGTTTCTGAAAGTGTGGCCCACCAGCCACCTACAGCAGAATCACCTCGATGCTTTGAATAAGCGGCAAATCCTGAGCCCTTTGTTGGGTGTATACCCAATAAACAATAGGTATGATTCTGCAAGCTGAAGTTATGAGGGAGGAAGCACTACAAATAAGCAAAGAAAAACAATCAGAGAGAAAGGACAGTAGAGTACACGGGACATGTGGCCTGTGGCACCAGAACCCAGAACTAACTTTTTTTCAGAACTTTCCCATTCCAATTCCGGGCTGTATGTACTACTAATGATAGACTCAGTTTTTCTCCTTCTGGCCTGGCTATAACTCTAAGAATCAAGTTCAACTGTTCTATACAGACAGGGCACTATTGAACCGTATGGCTGGATGAACTACAAAATGATGAAAAGACTGGTAGGTAGGCCAGCCATAACTGTCCCTAGTAAACTGTTGTTGTTGTTATTAGGTGCCATTGAGCCGGTTCTAACTCATAGCGGCCCTGTGTACTACAGAATGAAACACTGCCTGGTCCTGCACCACCTTCATAATCCTTGTTATGCTTGAGCCCATTGTTGTAGCCACTGTGTCAGTCCACCTCATTGAGGGCCTTCCTCTTCTTCTCTGACCCTCTACTTTACCAAGCATGATGTCCTTCTCCAGGGGCTGGTCCCTTCTGACAACATGTACAAAGTATGTAAGATGCAATCTCTCCATTCTTGCTTCTAAGGAGCATTCTGGTTGTACTTCTTCCAAGACACGTTTGTTCTTTTGGAAGTCCATGGTATATTCCATATTCTTCGCCAACTCCACAATTCAAAGGCGCCAATTCTTCTTCAGTCTTCCTTATTCATTGTCCAGCTTTTGCATGCATATGGTGCAATTGAAAACACCATCGCTTGAGTCAGGAGCACCTTAGTCTTCAAGGTGACATCTTTGCTTTTCAACACTTTAAAGAGGTCTTTCACAGCAGATTTGCCCAACACAATGCGTCTTTTGATTTCTTGACTGCTGCTTCCACGGCTGTTGATTGTGGATCCAAGTAAAATGAAATCCTTGACAACTTCCATCTTTTCTCTGTTTATGCTGATGTTGCTCATCGGTCCAGTTGTGAAGATTTTTGTTTTCTTTATGTTGAGCTGCAATTCATACTGAAGGCTATGGTCTTTGATCTTCATCAGTAAGTGCTTCAAGTCCTCTTTACCTTCAACAAGCCAGGTTGTGTCATCTGCATAATGCAGATAGTTAATGAGTCTTCCTCCAATACTGATGCCCTGTTTGTCTTCATACAGTATAGCTTCTCGGATTATTTCCTCAGCATACAGATTGAATAGGTATGGTGAAAGGATATAACCCTGATGCACACCTTTCCTGACTTTAAACCATGCAGTATGTCCTTGTTTTGTTTGAACAACTGCCTCTTGTTTTATGTACAGGCTCCTCATGAGTACAATTAAGTGTTCTGGAATTCCCATTCTTTGCAATTAAATAAAACAAATAGAAACAGCTAACGGTCTAGACATGGAAACCCTAGTGACATAGTGGTTAAGAGCTACAGCTGCTAACCAAAAGGTGGGCAATTCAAATTCACCAGGCACTTCTAGGAAACCCTGTGGGGCAGTTCTACTCTGTCCTATATGATCGCTATGAGTCAGAACCAACTCGATGGCAAAGGGTTTGGTTTGGTTTTGGTAATGATCTAAACAGAATCCTAGATCTCAGATCATCCCTGTATATTTTTGCATTCCTCCCATGGATTTTTAAAACCACCAAATTTCCCATTTCCCTTCAAACTGGGAGCTAGCAAAGGCAGAAAAACAGTAAAAGGTATAATTTACTGATACCCTATGAGTCAGACACTGTATATGGCCCACAAGGTGTCATTTCTTAAACTTTTAGTGTTTCCTATGTTCCATCAACTTCAAAACAGAGAGGAGGTGATTTTTTTTATTGAGATTTTACACACAAGAAACAGGTTCAGAAAGGTTAAGTAACTTGCCCAAAGTTGCAGGCCAGTAAGCAGAAGAGCTAGGATGGGAAACTCAGGTCTGTTCGACTCCAAACCCAATTCTCTTGCTGCTCTGCCATGTGTCAATTTGAATGAGAAAAAAAAAAAAAAGAGGAAAAAGAAAGGAAGGAATAATAATTACCACCCAGTGGATCACTGCCTAGGGAATATCCCTATTTCCAAGGCAACAACTGGTTTTTCCTGTTTATTTCAGCAAACATTTATTGAGCATTTGCTATGCACCAAGAATTTTGCTGGGTGCTGGAGATTCAAAGATGAATAAGATTGTCTGCCTTTAAGAACTTTACAGTAAGTGGGGAAGCAGAGAATTTTAAGATAGATAATATATAGAGCAAGTACCCAGGGCCCTTCCACTTACTATTCCCTGTGCCTTGAATGCTCTTCCTCCAGGTGTCTGCATTTCACTGAGAAGAACTGTGAAAGGTCTAAGACTCTGCCCTACTTGCAAGCCAACAAGTCAGCCCACCACAGTGTCATGGATGCTGGCAGAAGATATGAGACTCCTGGGTTAGAGACAAAGGATTTTATTACCCACAGTAATAGCTGTAGTCAGAGTGTCAGCATTCATACCAATTCTCAAATTCTCGATACTCTTAGCACAACATATAGAGGGCCAGGTGATGCTTATATACACAGTGGGTAGCCTTAAAGGAGAAGGACCACAAGCTTAGCTAGCCCAAATGTTTTATTATTAGATATAAACAAAACTGCCCTTTGCCCCAGAGGGAAATAACTTTAATATACTGAACAGAAAGCAAATTTGTCCCTTGTCTCAGAGAGACACTATTTCTACCCTGCAAGGCTGTTCACTATACAGACATCCATGAAACTATAGTCCAGAACAAAAAGTCAATTACTACTTTGCTCCCAAGGCAGTAATTTGCATAGTCAAACAGTGACTATATAAAATAAAATATAAAATAGGGAAATAATATTAATAAAAAAATAGCTAACATTTTCTGAGTGATTTCTAGGTTACATTTTGCTAAGTGTTTTAAGTGGGATTATCTCATTTAATCCCTAAAACTCTATAAGTAATAGTAATAAAAGCTAACATTTATCAAGCTTTCACTAGGTTGTAGACAATATGCTAAGTGTTTTAAATGGATTATTTAATCTTAACCTTGCAAAGATCCTATTCAGTAGGTATAATCATCCCCATTTTACAGATTAGGAAAGTGAAGTTTAGCAAGATTAAGTTCTTTGCCCAAGCTTTCACAACATGTGATAGTGTCATTATTTAACTCCAGGCCATCACTCTTAATCACAGTACTATCCTGCCTCATAATAACGTGCAGGTATTATTTTCAAATCCATTTTGCAAAAAATGAAACTAATGCCCAGAAAAGTTGAGCCATGAACCTATGTCTGTATGAAAGCCAAAGTACAAGAATTTAACCACAAAATATTTTTGAAGGATCAGAAACACTGATGATTATGGATTTCATGTTTTATTAATGTTATCCAGCTGACTTCAACTTGAATTAGTATATGAGTAATTTAGAGGTAAATGGGGCAAACCAGATGCAGAATTTAAGAAAATCTTTATCTTTCACTCGTGCCAGGGATTCTGCCACATCCTAGAAAGCAGGCATGTGACAGGCATACTCTCTGCCCTTAAGAGCTTATGGCTTGGTGACAAAGACAGATACTGAACAGAAACTGAAAGCATGAGAAATTTTACAAAAGGCAGACTCTGTACTAGGCACTTTCCAATCAGTGCCTCTGTTGTCCCTGCAATGCTGGAGAATTCTAGAATTCCCACCACACAATAGATGTGTATACTAAGCTTTGTAACTTGACCTTAGAGCCCCAGGGGTAAAGAGTGTCCAAGCTAGCCCTTGCTAGTGTTGTCCTAAAAACATGCAATGGACACCTCTAGAATGAGTTAGAAAACTCTTGTTTCACCTGCCATTCATCACTCTAGTTATCCGTGGTCCATTCAAGTCTGCTCTTGACCCCAGATCCCCACCTTCAGCACCTCTGGGTTTGATGAGCCATTTTGGACAGAATACTTCTGTATGTCACCACAGACGCTTTTAAATTATTCACTCTCTGGCACTGGGCATCCCAGTGTTGGATGTCTTTCCCCTCACCTCACAGCACTGACTAGGCAGAGTTGCTTCCTGCCTGGCCAACCCTAAGTGAAGGGGACCACACAAGTACAACCTGAAGGCATCAAGTTTGAAATTCAAGAGTCAACTGTGAATTCTCTCTCTTTTTTTTATTGAACCTGGTTAAATAGTTTCGTTTCTCCAATATTTATTTATCATTGACCCCACCTAAGCTTCAGAATTAAATAAAAATTCTTAAGCACACCGGGACTCACAGGATCTGGTCCCAGACACATCTCTCTGCTTCCCCACCACCCTCTTCCCAGCACACACCTACATCCTATGCACCAGCCAAAAGAAGCCGCTTGAATCTCTGACAAACATTCCCCTTTGTTCCACACTTTCTTGCCTTTGCTCTTTGGATTTCATCTGCTTGGAATGTCTTTCCCCACCTTTTCCACCAGGCTAAGGCCTTCTTAGAGCCCTGGTGGTGCAGTGGTTAAAAGCTTGGCTGCTCGCAAAAAAAGGTCAGCAGTTCAAGTCCACCAGCCACTCCTCGGAAACCCTTAGGGGCAGTTCTACTTTGTCCTATAGGGTCGTTATGAGTCGGAACTGACTCAAGGGCGCCTAACAACAACAAAGGCCTTCTTAGGAGTCCATGGGTGGTACAAGTAGTTAATGTGCTCAGCTGCTAACCATAAGGTTGGAAGTTTGAGTCCACCCAGAGATGCCTTGGAAGAAAGGCCTCGTGATCTACTTCTGAAAATTCAACTATTGAAAATCTTATGGAATACAGTTCTACTCTGACACACATGGGGTTGCCATAAGATGCAGTCCACTCAATGGCAACTGGAAAAGGTCTTATCTTTGCAGGTTCAGTTGGAATCACCCAGCCCTGGGAAAACTTTCTTGACGGCTCTGCCTGCTACCCTGGGTAGAGGTGATTGCCTCCGTCCTCAACGATCAATTAGCCTTTTTCCTTCAGGGGAAAAACAGACAAAAAAAACCCAAAAACCTGTTGCCGTGGAGTCAATTCCAACTCATAGATTCTGATTCATAGCAACCCTATAGGACAGAGTAGAACTGCCCCATAAGGTTTCCAAGTAGTGGGTGGTGGGTTCAAACTGCCAACCTGTAGGTCAGCAGCCATAGCTCTTAACCACTGCACCACCAGGGCTCATAAAAACTCATGCTTGTTTTTAGCCTTTAATACCATACTTCTCACCAGCAAATTGCATGTAAGCAAACCAGTTGCCATGGAGCTGATTCCAATTCATGGCCACCTCATGTGTGTCAGCATAGAACTGTGCTCCATAGGGTTTTCAATGGCTGAATTTTCTGAAGTAGATTGACAGGCTTTTCTTTGAGGCACCTCTGGATGGACTTGAACCTCCAATCTTTTGGTTAGCTGCTGAGCACATTAACTATTTGTACCATCCAGGGACTCCAAATGGCACATAAACCCAAACCCACTGCTGTCGAGTTGATTCTGACTCATAGCAACTCCGTAGAGTTTCCAAGGCTGTAAATCTCAATCGAAGCAGACTGCCACTGGTGGTTTCGAACCACCGACCTTTCCATTAGCAGTTTATCACTGCTTTCTCTATGACTTTGGAGATATAAAGGAGAATTAAAAAAAAAAAAAAAAAACCATTGCTGTCAAGTTGATTCCAACTCATAGCAACCCTGTAGGACAAGTAGAACTGCCCTCATATGTTTTCCAAGGAGTGACTGGTGGATTCAAACTGCTGACCTTTTGTTTAGCAGTCACGCACTTCACCACTGTGCCATCAGGGTTCCAAGCATTTACTGAAATGATAAATACCTGAATCTACCTCTTCCTGCTTAGCCTCTACACAGATCTGGAGACTATTAAGTATTTGTAGAAATATCACATTCAAATGCGTACATGGACCGGGAAGATAATGCAAATACGTTAATTGGCCTTGGCAGACATGTGTCTTGTCTAAAGAGACCCCTGGTTTAGGCACATGAAGTCCCCTGGAGATGGAGGGAGACCCTGGACACGTCTAGTTTCTCCTTCTGCCAATAGATGAAGATTTATCTTTTTTTTTTTCATATTTCCAAGTAAGGAAGTTTTATAATTCTCCCTGAACATACTATACCAATAAGATTAATATCAAAACATCAAATTCACCTTCGTACTTCCTATTGCGTTTTCTATTCTCTGCCATGAGAGCAGAAACAATGTTGTTCATGTGTTCTGTTTACCATTTAGCACATGGTGGGTGTTTAATTAGTGTTAAAACAGTAATCAAAACATGTAGAAGGTGAAAGAAAAAGTGAAGTATTTTTAATGAAAGTGTGTGACAATAATTTTCCTTTTGAAAATGCATTCAACTTAAACGTTATTTCTTATTTATATAACCCTTGTCTTTTCTGTAGCACATTAGCAACAGGAGAAAAAAATACAGGTTCATGTCATAGTCAAAATGATAGTTCACAACCCTCTGTGTTCTGGTCGCTCATTCATTCATTTATTCATCTGGCAAATAATTTAGGGCCTTCTATTTACTTTTTTTTATTTACCAGGCACTGTGGTTATCACCCTGACTCTACTTTTACCCGTGGGTTGCTTTCAGGTCACCCCTCATCTTTCTTCCCTAAAAGTTCTAGGTGGCTGTGCTCTTTTCCTTTGTTCGTCATTGCTAGCTGACATCCATCCCTGTCCCAGATTCTGGTCTGCTGCTGTGAACCAAAGGTGACTTACAATATATTTAAAAATTGCCAGTAGAAACAGTGTATGGCCACACTGGTACACACCAGCACACTCTGCCCCTGGGCTCCAGTGCTGACGTCAACTTCAACGTCACTGAGCTCTTCAGATGTGCTAAGTTGCTATTAGTTTCCTAGGAGAACAAAATACTACAAACTGGGTGGTTTATAAGAGCAGAATTTTATTGTTTCATAGTTCTAGAGGCTAGAAGTCCAAATCAACATGTCGGCTGGGCCATGCTCCCTCTGAAGACTTTAGGGGCAGACCCTTTCATGTCTTTCCAGCTCCTGGTAGCCCCAGGCATTGCTTGGCTTGTAGATGTGTCTTCATGTGGCTGTCATCCTCTGTCTGTCTGTGTCTCTTCTCCTCTTTTATAAGGATACCACCTAGATTGGATTAGAACCGCCCCCCACTCTAGCATAACCTCGTGTTAAATTAACTGATAACATCTTCAAGGACCCTAATTCTAAACCAGGTCATGTTCATAGGTACCAGGAGTTAGGACATCAACTTACCTTTAGGGGTCACACAATTCAAACCATAACACAAGTGCTCTGCTAATCACCTGGCTCTCATCTTCATTCATTCCTTCCAATGACTTGTGGGGATACATGACATTTTTTTTTTTAATTGTACTTTAGATGAAGGTTTACAGAACAAAGTAGCTTCTCAATAAAGAGTTAGTACACATATAGTTTTATGACATTACGTAGCAACCCCACGACATGTCAACACTCTCCCTTCTAGACCTTGGGTTCCCTATTAGGAGACATTACTATTATCCGCATTTTATAAATGAAGAAACTAAAAGACAAAGCAGGATTCATATGCAGGCAGTCTGGTTCCTGGCATTCAACTCATCATTGCTGCCTTAAACATTCTGAGTGGGATGACTCAGTCCATAAAAACAATGACAGTGTGAGTGGCAGGCACTTTTTTTTTTTTTTAATTTTTATTGTGCTTTAAGTGAAAGTTTACAAATCAAGTCAGTCTCTTACTCAAAAACTTATACACACTTTGCTACATACTCCCAATTGCTCTCTCCCTAATGAGACACCCCACTCCCTCCCTCCACTCTCTCTTTTCGTGTCCATTTCGCCAGCTTCTAACTCCCTCTACCCTCTCATCTCCCCTCCAGGCAGGAGATGCCAACATAGTCTCAAGTGTCCACCTGATCCAAGAAGCTCACTCCTCACCAGCATCCCTCTCCAACCCATTGTTCAGTCCAATCCATGTCTGAAGAGTTGGCTTTGGGAATGGTTCCTGTCCTGGGCCAACAGAAGGTCTGGGGCCATGACCACCAGGGTCCTTCTAGTCTCAGTCAGACCACTAAGTCTGGTCTTTTTATGAGAATTTGGGGCCTGCATCCCACTGCTCTCCTGCTCCCACAGGAATTCTCTGTTGTGTTCCCTGTCAGGGCAGTCATCGGTTGTAGGCAGGTACCATCTAGTTCTTCTGGTCTCAGGCTGATGTAGTGTCTGGTTTATGTGGCCCTTTCCATCTCTTGAGCTTGTAATTACCTTGTGTCCTTGGTGTTCTTCATTCTCCTTTGATCCAGGTGGGCTGAGACCAATTGATGCATCTTAGACGGCCACTTGCTAGCGTTTAAGACCCCAGACGCTGCTCTTCAAAGTGGGATGCAGAATGTTTTCCTAATAGATTTTATTATGTGTGGCAGACACTCTTAATTGTCCTAAAATACTCAGGCTCTCTTCCTTTTATAATAATACAACCAGTTGTTATCGAGTAGATTCTGATTCATGGTGACCCCATGTGTGTCCTGTAGAACTGTGCTCCATAGGGTTTTCAGAAGCTGTTTTTTCAGAAGTAGGTCACCAGCCCTTTCTTCAGAGGCACATCTGAGTGGACTTGAACCTCCAACTTTTTGAGCATCAAGCACATTCTTTTCGCATCACCCAGAGACTCCTTCGTTTTTATTTTTATTGTGCTTTAGACAAAGGTTTACAGAGCAAATTAGTTTCTCATTAAACAATTAATACACATATTGTTTTTTGACATTGCTAACGCTGACACATGTCAACACTCTTTCCTTCTCAATCTTGGATTTCCCATTACCAGCTTCCCCGTCTCCTCCTGCCTTCTCGTCCTTGCCCCTGGGTTGGTGTGCCCCTTTAGTCTTGTTGTGTTTTATGGGCCTATCTAATCTTTGGAAACCCTGGTGATGTGATGGTTAAGTGCTACGGCTGCTAACCAAAAGGTCAGCAGTTCGAATCCACCAGGCGCTCCTTGGAAACTCTATGGAACATTTCTACTCTGTCCTATAGGGTCGCTCTGAGTCGGAATCGACTCGATGGCACTGGGTTTGGTTTTGTTTTTTATCTAATCTTTGGCTGAAGAGTGAACCTCAGGAGTGACTTCAGTACTGAGTTAAAAGGGTGTCCAGAGGCCACACTCTCGGGGTTTCTACAGTCTCTGTCAGATCAGTAAGTCTGGTCTTTTTTTGTGAGTTAGAATTTTGTTCTACATTTTCCTCCAGCTCTGTCTGGTACCTTCTGTTGTGATCCCTGTCAGAGCAGTCTGTGGTGGCAGCCAGGTACCACCTAGTTGTGCTGGACTCAGTCTGGTGGAGACTGTGGTAGTTGTGGTTCATTAGTCCTTTGTACTCATCTTTCCCCTGTGTCTTTAGTTTTCTTCATTCTTCCTTGCTCCTGAAGGAATAAGACCAGTGAAGTATCTTAGATGGCCACTCACAAGCTTTTAAGACCACCCAGGGGCTCATTTATAATAATAGGTACTTCAATTTTTAGTCAGACAAATGGCTGATTATAATAGAGAGTACTTTTTCCCAGCCTTTTTTGTAATCCTGTAGAGCCATGTGACTAAGTTCTGGCCAGTGGGGTGAAGGCAGAAGTGTGGCAGCTTCTAGTAACTTTCTTTCTGACAGTGGCCTTGATTTTTTTTTACTGCAACCTACAGCAACAAATATATGTTACGTTATATTGTATATTATATACGTTACTATATTTTATTATATTAGTCACATATACTCACATGCATATTTGTGAAACAAAAGGCTTTATGAAGAAATACCTTTACTATGTGTTATACTCTGATATGTTCTGTTCTAATTCATTTTGTAAAAGTTATCCAATATATTGATTTTATGACTCACTAGTGAGTCATGACCCACAGTTCAAAAAACACTGCTTTACCAGACAATGGATGTATGTACCTCTCTCTTTTTTCCTTCATCCATTCCACCATTCTGATGCCTGAAACACTGGTGCCTCCACTTTGGACCAGGAGATCAAGACCACACACAAAGGAGCATCAAGATAGAAGAAACCTGAGTCTCTGTCTGGGCTCTTACATGAGAGAGACATGAGCTTGTATCTTACCGATGTCACCGTTATTTTGAGTTTGTTGTCCCAAATGGTCAAAAGGAATCCTAGCCAATTGTGTTAATGAATTATGTGTTTGCTTTCAGATTCATTTCTCTCCATTCTCCTGCTCTGCTCTCTATTGCCAAAGGGCTGACCTGTGGGTTCTGACAGTGCAAAGTGCTGGTGGGAGACATGAGGGCAGAGGAAAAGAAGCCAAGGTATTTTTCGTCTTCCTCTCTGCCTTAGGTGACATCTTCTCCAGCAGCAGCTGTGTCTCCTCCATAGATCCCGTGCCTGCTAGACATGGCTTCATCTTCGGTTGGATGACCTCAGCTCTTAGTCTTTGGTGACACCACCCTTTATCTCTACAGGCAAGGGCTGTGGCTGATCTCTGGTTTTCTTCACGGTTGTTTGGCTTTCAGTCCTTACATTCCCCATATAACTAACTCCCTGCATTAAATTTTCACTTTTCTAAATATTTGAAGTAGTTGCTGTTTCCTGACCAGCTCCTGACTCATACCGATATATTACACAAAGCACTTTTGGTGAATTTTCTTATTTCCTTCTCACTCGGTAATTTAGGCACTATCCTCTTCACCTTACAAATGAAAAAACTACTATATGACCTGCCTACGGTCACATTGTAAGTGGAGGGGTGTCCAACTATGCACGTATCCAACTTCAGAGAACCTGACCTCTTTTGGGTTTTTCTGACTTTTCAAAGGTAATCATACTTTATCAAGTTAGTTTTCAAAGGTATGGATGTGAAAGCTATTCTTATGACATCATTCCGTGTTGCCCAAGTAGGTTGTCTCCATCCCTCAAGTATCTTCCCAAAACAGGCCAAGGTCCTTTAACTCCTTTCTGCCTTAGAAGAAGATTCTAGCCTTCCTCTAGGTCCCTTCCCATCCTGGGTCAGGGACAGGCTTTATGTCACTTCACATCAAAATCTTAACTATTAATTGAGGACTGCATTTATTCATAAAACTTTTATTGACAGTTTAGTATACACCTAAGGGCTAGGGCCTAGGACAGAACAAACACGAATAAGACCCAGTTTCTGCATTTAAAGAGCTCGTTGTTTAGCAGGGGAGACAATTATTCAAAATAATAAAGGCATACTTGTAAGAGGTACTGTAGTGAAGTCCAGCACAATAGCAGCGTAGTGGAGGTGTGGCTCCTGAGCTGGTTCTTGAAGAGTAGGTAGGAGGCTGGAAGGTAAGGGGATTGGAAAAGCATTTCAGGCTGAAAGAACCAACATATACAAAGGTTCAAAGGCATGAAACCTTTCATTTGCTTTGAATGTGGGCTTGGAATTTATCCCTCAATGTGAACCTCAGTATTTTTATATATACCCAAATAAATATTATATTATATATATAATATTATAAATATTATATGAGTGTGTATGCATATATATGTATGTGTGTGTATATATATATATGAATATGTATATACATGTTGTTAGTTGTTGTTAGGTGCCGTCGATTTGGTTCTGACTCATAGTGACCCTACGCACAAAAGAACAAAACACTGCCTGGTCCTGCGCCATCCTTACAATCATTGTTATGCTTGAGCTCAGTGTTGCAGCCACTGTGTCAATCCACCTCGTTGAGAGTCTTCCTCTTTTCCACTGACCCTGTACTCTGCCAAGCATGATGTCCTTCTCCAGGGACTGATCCCTCCTGAAAACTTGTCCAAAGTATGTAAGACGCAGTCTCACCATCCTTGCTTCTAAGGAGCATTCTGGTTGTACTTCTTCTAAGACAGATTTGTTTGTTCTTTTGGCAGACAATGGTATATTCAATATTCTTTGCCAACGCCACAATTCAAAGGCCTCAGTTCTTCTTTGCTCTTCCTTATTCACTGCCCAGCTTTCACATGCATATGATGTGATTGAAAATACAGTGGCTTGGGTCAGGCACACCTTAGTCTTCAAGGTGACATCTTTGCTCTTCAACACTTTCAAGAGGTCCTTTGCAGCAGATTTACCCAATGTAATGCGTCTTTTGATTTCTTGACTGCTGCTTCCATGGCTGTTGATTGTGGATCCAAGTAAAATGAAATCCTTGACAACTTCCACCTTTTCTCCGTTTATCATGATGTTGCTCATTGGTCCAGTTGTGAGGATTTTTGTCTTCTTTATGTTGAGGTGTAATCCATAGTGAAGGCTGTGGTCTTTGATCTTCATCAGTAAGTGCTTCAAGTACACTGCACTTTCAGCAAGCAAGGTTCTGTCATCTGCCTAATGCAGGTTGTTAATGAGTCTTCCTCCAATCCTGATGCCCCGTTCTTCTTCATATAGTCCAGCTTCTTGGATTACTTGCTCAGCATAAAGATTGAATAGGTGTGGTGAAAGAATACAACCCTGATGCACACCTTTCCTGACTTTAAACCAATCGGTATCCCTTGTTCTGTCCAAACAACTGCCTCTTGATCTATGTAAAGGTTCCTCATGAGCACAATTAAGTGTTCTGGAATTCCCATTCTTCGCAATGTTATCCATAATTTGTTATGATCCACACAGTCAAATGCCTTTGCATAGTCAATAAAACACAGGTAAACATCCTTCTGGTATTCTCTGCTTTCAGCCAGGATCCATCTGATGTCAGCAATGATATCCCTGGTTCCATGCCCTCTTCTGAAACTGGCCTGAATTTCTGGCAGTTCCCTGTTGATATGCCGCTCCAGCCCTTTTTTAATGGTCTTCAGCAAAATTTTGCTTGCATGTGATCTCAATGATATTGTTCTATAATTTCCATATTCGGTTGGATCACCTTTTTTGGGAATAGGCATAAATATAGATCTCTTTCGGTCAGTTGGCCAGGAAGCTGTCTTCCATATTTCTTGGCATAGACGAGTGAGCCCCTCCAGTGCTGCATCTGTTTGTTGAAACATCTCAATTGATATTCCATCAGTTCTTGGAGCCTTGTTTTTTGCCAACGCCTTCAGAGCAGCGAGGACTTCTTCATTCAGTACCATCAGTTTCCGATCATATGCCACCTCTTGAAATGGTTGAACATCGACTAATTCTTTTTGGTATAATGACTGTGTATTCCTTCCATCTTCTTTTGATGCTTCCTGCGTCGTTTAATATTTTCCCCATAGAGTCCTTCAGTATTGCAACTCGAGGCTTGAGTTTTTTCTTCAGTTCTTTCAGCTTGAGAAATGCCGAGTGTGTTCTTCCCTTTTGGTTTTCCATCTCCAGCTCTTTGCACTTGATATTATAATACTTTACTTTGTCTTCTCGAGATGCCCTTTGAAATCTTCTTTTCAGTTCTTTTACTTCAGCAATTCTTCCTTTTGCTTTAGCTGCTCGACGTTCAAGAGCAAGTTTCACAGTCTCCTCTGACATCCACTTGTCTGTCAGTTTGTTGTACTGTGGGGGCTTGTGTGTTGCTGTGATGCTGGAAGCTATGCCACCGGTATTCAGATCCCAGCAGGGTCACCCATGGAGGACAGGTTTTGGCTGAGCTTCCAGACTAAGACAGACTAGGAAGAAGGACCCAGCAGTCTACTTCTGAAAAGCATTAGCCAGTGAAAACCTTATGAATAGCAGCAGAACATTGTCTGATATAGTGCTGGAAGATGAGCCCCCCAGGTTGGAAGGCTCTCAAAAGATGGCTGGGGAAGAGCTGCCTCCTCAAAGTAGAGTCAACCTTAATGAAGTATATGTAGTAGAGCTTTTGGGACCTTCATTCTCTGATGTGGCATTACTCAAAATGAGAAGAAACAGCTGCAAACATCCATTAATAATCAGAACCTAGAATGTATGAAGTATGAATCTAGGAAAATTGGAAATCGCAAAAGTGAAATGGGACTCATAAACATCGATATCCTAGGCATTATTGAGCTGAAATGGACTGTTATTGGCCATTTTGAATCGGACAATCATATAGTCTACTATGCTGGGAATGACAACTCAAAGAGGTATGGTGTTGCATTCATCGTCAAAAAGGACCTTTCAACGTTCACTTGAAGCTCAATAAAAGTTAAAAAAAAAAAAAGGACTTTTCAAGATCTATCCTGAAGTACAGCGTTGTCAGTGGTAGGATAATATCCATATGCCTACAAGGAAGACCAGTTAATATGACTATTATTCAAATTTATCCACCAACCACTAGGGCCAAAGATGAAGAAATAGAAGACTTTTATCAGCTGCTGCAGTCTGAAATTGATCGAACATGCAATTAAGATGCATTGATAATTACTGGGGATTGGAATGAGAAAGCTGGAAACAAAGAAGAAGGATTAGTAGTTGGAAAATATGGCCTTGGTGATAGAAACAATGCCAGAGATTGAATGATAGAATTTTGCAAGACCAACGACTTCTTCATTGCAAATACCTTCTCTCACCAACATAAATGGCGACTATACACATGGACCTCGCCAGATGGAACACACAGAAATCAAATTGACTACATCTGTGGAAGGAGACGATGGAAAAGCTCAATATCATCAGTCAGAACAAGGCTAGGGGCCAACTGTGGAACAGATCATCAGTTGCTCATATGCAAGTTCAAGCTGAAACTGAAGAAAATCAGAGCAAGTCCACGAGAGCCAAAATATGACCTTGAGTACATCCCACCTGAATTTGGAGACCATCTGAAGAACAGATTTGACGCATCGAACACTACTGATGGAAGACCAGACGAGTTGTAGAATGACATCAAGGACATCATACATATACATATATATATATATGTATATATACGTATATGGAAACCCTGGTGGCGTAGTGGTTAAGTGCTACGGCTGCTAACCAAACATTCAGGAGTTCGAATCTGCCAGGCGCTCCTTGGAAACTCTATGGGGCAGTCCTACTCTGTCCTATAGGGTTGCTATGGGTCAGAATTGACTAGACGGCACTGGGATATAAATATGTGTATATATATATATATGAATTTTGTGCTATGATATGTTTGACTCAGCTACATTTACTAGTAGGGACTGGCTCAGTGGATCTTCCCCATATACATATATACAGGGGCCCTTGTGGAGCAGTGGTTAAGTGTTTGGCTGCTAACCAAAAGAATGACAGTTCAAATCCACGAGTGGCTCCTTGGAAACCCTATGGAGCAGTTCTGCTCTGTCCTATAGGGTTGCTATGAGTTGGATTTGATGTGGTAGCAACAGTTTTTTTTGTTTTGTTTTACATATATATATATATATATATATATATGATACATCCACCACCCATCTGTCAGTTTGTCATATTGTGGTGGCTCACATGTTGCTGCAATGCTGGAAGCTATGCCACGGATATTTCTAATACTAGTAGAGTCACTCATTGTGGACAGGTTTCAATTGAGCTTCCAGAATAAGACAGACTAGGAAGAAAGGCCTGGTGATCTGCTTCTGAAAATTAGCCAATGACTCTTAGGGGTCACAACAGAACCTTATGTGACTCACTTGCTTTAGATACATCATCAGGAGGAATCTATCACTGGAGGAAAACATGTTTGGTGAAGTAGAGAGCCAGAGATGGTGAGGGAGATCCTTGATGAGATGGATTGACAGATGGGTGTAATGGTGGAGTTCAAACAGTCCACTGACCATGAGGATGACGCAGGACTGGGCAATGTTTCCTTCTGTTGTACATAAGGTTGCCATGAGTCAGCGTCAACTCAACAGCAGCTATTTATCTCTATATAATACCTATATGCACACACACTAAACTACATAACTATATCCTATATAAACATTACATATGCTATGTTTGCACATAATTATACACAGACATGTATATATAATATTAAATTTGTATTATACATGTGAACATAGACATGTAAACATGTCTCCTTTTTTTACATATTACCATTGCATTAGCCTAACTCTCTGAATAACAGAATAAAGATGAAGAAAAAATTAATGCATTACCAAAGTAAAGAAATCTAATTGCCTGGTTTATTTCCGTAATTGTGCTCACTGCACTAACAAATACCTAGTGAAAAATGTTTGAAATATAAGCCATAGACACACAGCTTTGTACAAGTGCACTCCTTCATTGGGAAAAGCCTAAATGGACCTTGCAGAAGCAGGCTCCTTTCTGGAATACTATTAAAGAATGTAGCCCAGAACTGTTATATTTCAACTGAAAGTAAGATGTGAGTAGGAAGGATATTTTCCACTGGGTTAGAGTTACTTCACATCTATCAGTTTGCAAAATGACAGTCTGTCCAAAATTCCTTTTGCTCACAGCAGCACAAATTCATGGAGAAAAAAGATGTCAATATAATGCTGCCCAGAACTCCCTAAAGAGGTCTGTGGCTAACCTACTGTTAGGCTGACCCTCCAATTTGGTTGCACTGGGGAGGCTTCCCATATCATCCTCCAGATCATCTCACCAGCCAGTTGAGCTTAACTTGGACGGAGTATAGCTTCCGTAGCACCGGAAAAGATTTAGCATTACCTTATACTTGTCTTATCTCTCCAATTAGCTTATTAAGTACTTGAGGACAAGTAACCTCTCATATACTAAGTTCTTTAGGTAACAATTATACTGTTTTCTAAAAAAATAGTTCCCAGCTGATTTACCTTCTTGGTTTTCCAGTTTTTCTTCTGCCACTGTGACCTCAGGAAAAAGAAACTTAAAACCACCTTAGAGAGGAGGAGAACATGATGTAGAGAAGGTTCCTTCATGGAGAAGGAAAAGAAAATGCAGTCCTCTTGGCACCAAGAGGTAGGGCCCTGGAGGAAAGGGTAGAAGACTAAGGAGAGGAGATGAGACACGTGTGCCTGGCTATCTCCTCTGGCTTGAAACCCCCATGGATGAGGGTGGAGGAGTGCCTAGAAAACAAGCAAATATGTTTGAGGAGACACAAGCTGTGAGGCTTGTTCCTTGCTTCTCTGGGAAGAACCCAGAAAGACCTGCATGGAGCACAGCACCACCAAGCTTTAAGTCAGAGATGGCAGAGAGGCTTAACAAGGTGGAGGAAGACAGAGATCCTCCCAGTTTTGTAAGGAGCCATGGTTGGCAAGGAGAAGATTCATAGGCTTCCTATGGATCTAAAGAAGTCTAGAGAAGACAAAAACTGCATGAGCCATGTTCACCAGTTTCCCATGAAGTTATGGGGTGGACATGCCACTAGGAATTAGTGGGTACATGGTTCTGCCTCTTTAGAATTCCTAATGCTTAGAGATTGGTGAGCCAAGGGTCAAGAGGTCGAGAGGGCACTTGAAAATGGGCCATTGGATAGAGCTGGCATAAGGTGCCACCAGCACTAGAGACACAAACATGGGAGGACACCAGTAACTGGAGCCATCATAGAATAGACCACAGCTTTCTTTAGCAGTAAACTGTAGCAATGAGTGCCAGACAGATGCCAGAGTCAAGAGGAGAGCAGTCACACCCCATCAGAGGCTGACAAAGATTCAAAGGAAAGGACAGGCACCAGGAGCCCCTCTCCTGTCACTGGAAGAACAGGCAAGTTATCCTCCAATTAAGACCAATCTTGGAAGAAAAGGAAATCCCTGAAAAGTGAGAATTTACCCTACACAGGATGAGTTTAAGCAAAAAAGACTAATTTAGAAGGCTATTAAAGAAGTTTAAATTCATCAGGGAAAATAAAAACCTAAAAGATTGTCATATACTCTGAATTTTGTGCTATGAAATGTTTGACTTGGCTACATTTACTAGTAGGGACTGGCTCAGTGGACCTTCCACACAGTAGGCACGAAATAATATTTTAGTAAATGACTTGATGGATAAATATCAAAAAATCAAACTAAACACTGTTGAGTTGATACCAACTCATAGTGACCCCACACATGTCAGAGTAGAATTGTGCTCCATAAGGTTTTCAATGGCTCATTTTTCAGAAATAGATTGCCAGGCCTTTCTTCTGAGGAGCCTCTGGGTGGACTTGAACCTCCAACCTTCCATTGGCGTGATGGATGGATAAATAAACCCATGGTTGTCATGTCAATTCCAACTCATAGCAACCCTATCGGACAGAGTAGAACTGCCCTATAGGGTTTCCAAGGAGTGGCTGGTGGATTTGAACTGTCAACCTTTAGTTAGCAGCCTATCTCTTGACCACTGCACCACCAGGTCTCTGGATGAATAAATCCCCACCCCATTGCCTTTGAGCTGATTCCAACTCATAAAAAAAAAAAAAAATAATAGTGACCCTAAATGACAGAATAGAACTGCCCCATATATTTTCCAAGGAGTGCCTGGTGGATTCAAACTGCCAACCTTTTGGTTAGAAAGCATAGCTTTTAACCACTACGCAACCAGTGTATCCTGGATGAATAAATAAAAAAACCAAAAACCAAACCCGTTGCCATCAAGTCAATTCTGACTCATAGTGACCCTATAGGATAGAATAGAACTGCCCCATAGAGTTTCAAAGGAGCGCCTGGTGGATTCGAACTACTGACCTTTTGATTAGCAGCGTAGCTATTAACCGCTACACCACGGATGAATAAATAGGACTCCATAATTCACTTTGCTCTGGCAATTGTTAGGTGGATTATCAAATTTACTGTCCATGGCTAATTGAAGATTCTATGGCTTTCTAATTAACCAAATTTTAATGTCTGAAAATAACGAATTGTTGCTTAAATCTATACTTGGAACTACAAACATACAAATTCTGCATCTACTTATTCATTAGTTCCATTCCAAAGATCTGTCTTACTTGTGTGTACTGCCCTGCCAACCACTCCCAGGTACTTCCTAATAAGGTACAAAGACTAACAGAAGGGACAAAATCAGATTGCTTTTGCAACCTTAATGTGTTCTTAAGATTTTTCTCTGTCACAACCTGCCTGTCATCAACTGGCCATCTCCATCTCCCAATCATTCACTTATCTATATCTAGGTTAAGTACTTTTAAAATTATTGTTGTGTGTATGACACTTTACAGTTCAAACAACTCTTTACATTTGATCTTGTCTGATTTTAACTACTCCAAATCTCTCTATATCCACTCTAATCAAGCCTTTGTGACTACCACTCCACCGATACTGCTCTTTTCAAGGTGGTCAGTGACCCCCATCCCGTAAACAACTGTGGTAAATGTCCAGCTCTTACCTTACTGACCTCTCAGCACCACTTCAGACACTTTTCTGGAAACATTTTCGTTTGGTTTTAGGTAACTCACTGCTTATATTTTTATAATTTAGTGACTTCTGCTTTTTTCGGTATCCTCTGCTTTTCCTCCTCTTCTTGACCTTTAAATGATGGAGGCCCCAGTCCTCAGTTCTTGTTCTTTTCTCAGTATTCCCTTCCTCTGGGATCTTATGCTTTTAGATACCGTGCTGATAAGTCCTAAATTCATTTCTCCAGTTCCAGACTCTTGTATATCGAAAAGTCTATGGATATTTTCACTTGAATGCTTAACAGACATCTCAGACTTAATATGTCCACCTTAACCAGCTCCAAAATGGTTCCCGCCTGTCTTCCTAATTTTAATTTTATTAGGCTCCCTAGCCTAGTAGCTCTGCTTCTTTTATATACCCGACTTTAGCTTGGCTACTTGTTCTGACTCTAACCTCAAATTGACCTCCACTTACTGGTCTTGTAAGGAGCACTGGTAGTGCAATGGTTAAAGCAATCCACTGCTAAATGAAAGGTCAGCGGCTAATGGAAAGAGCAGTGGTTCAAAACCACCAGTGGTTCGGCAAGAGAAAGATATGGCAGTCTGCTTTCTAGAGATTTACAGCCTCGGAAAACCTATGGCGTCCCTGTGAGTCAGAATCGACTCAAAGGCAGTGGGTTTGGGTTTTGGGCTACTGGTCTTGTCCTTACTTCAAGCTGTTCTAGACCTGCAGCCTTGCTTTGTCCATTAGTTTCCGAGTTTTGCCTTTTATTTGTTTCTTTTCCTTGGTAAGCCCTACTTAGTTCCAGCTTTCCTAAACTATATCAGCTCTGTTATGGATTGAATTGTGGCCACCAAAAATATGTGTTGAAATCCTAACCCCTGTTTCTATAAATATGACCCTGTTTGGGATTAGAAGTTTTCTTTAGTTATATTAATGAGGTCACACCAGTGTAGGGTAGATACTAAACCTAATCACTTCTGAGTTATAAAAAGACCAGAACAGACGAAGAGGAAAACAGGCCACAGGGGCAGATGCATCTATAAGTCTAGGAGCGTCAAGGATTGCTGGCAGCTACTGGAAGCTGAAATAGACAAGGAAGAACCTCCCCCTACAGCCATCCCCTGAATTCAGACTTTCTGTTCTTTAAAGCCACCTGCTTGTGGTATGACTGTTAAGGCAATACTAAGCTCTTTGCCCTGTGTCCAAGGTTCTAGCTGCCTATGATCCAGGTGTTACTACCTACCAGATGGCTTACGTTTAATGAAAACCTAGTGTGTTTTAGCAACCAGTAAATCCTGGTTCCTTTGTTCTTTCTCCTTTAACAAGGCCTGTTAATCACATGGTCTATAAAGTACTCATCAGGGCATTCTCAGAGAAGGTTTATCAAGGGTTTAATTGCATATAGCCTTGTTTTTACCTTCTACCCGTTAAACCCGTTGCCGTCGAGTCGATTCTGACTCATAGTGACCCTATAGGTCAGAGTAGAACTGCCCCATAGAGTTTCCAAGGAGTACCTGGTGGATTTGAACTGCCAACCTTTTGGTTAGCAGGTATAGTACTTAACCACTATACCACCAGGGTTTCCTTTACCTTCTAGGTGATTATAATTCAGTGTTGGCTAATAGGTTCATCTCTCTTAGCACCTCTAGTTAATTGGTATTAGTTGCCTGGAGTGCATTTTAGGAAGGATTTTGAAGTGATTAAGCCCAGCAAAAAAGAATGCTGTGTCCAATGAGTAATGTTCACCATCTATACTGAATGAACGGAACTTGTTTTAGGAAATTGCCATCCATATATAATCTAAATTATTATGTGCTTTCCCAAACCCTTTGTCTGTTCTTTGTTCTTTTACCAACAAAAACAATTCATTAATATAATAAATAATTCATTAATGATAATAAATAATAATAATGCCATTATCAATTAAGAACTAATAATAACTCATTAATATAGTAGTAGCATTAGTACTACTAATAATAAACACAAACAAACCAAACCTGTTGCCATCAAGTTGATTCCAACTCATAGCGACGCTATAGGACAGAGTAGAACTGCCCCATAGGGTTTCCAAAGAGTGCCTGGTGGATTTGAACTGCTGACCTTTTGGTTAGCAGCTGTAGCTCTAAACCAGTACACCACCAGGTTTTCTACTACTAGTAACAGATACCATTTATAAAATACTTTATTCTGTGCTTAGCAATATACTAAGAATTTTGCATATATAGTTCATTTAATTCTTACAATCACCCCTTGAGTATTACTATTACCTTCTTCTACAGATAAGAAAATCAAGACTTAGAGATATATAACAATGGGCTCAAGTTCTCTTAGCCAGTAAGAGGTAGAATTATTTGAACCAAGTTTTCTCTGGCTCCAAAGACATGTTCTGAAAGACTCTGCTAGACAGTCAATATGACATTTGTTTAAAACTTAAAAAAAAATTTGATGGAAAGCATACATAAAGTGACCAAATCTTTAGTGTATAACACAGTGAATTTAAAAAAAAAAATATTAACATTTATATATCTACTGCCAAATCAAGATCTAGAACATTTCCAACACCCCAGGAGGCTCCTCTGTGCCTCCCTCCTCCCCGTAATAGCAATTCCGATACCAACATGAATTAATTCAGCCTGCTTTTGAACCTCATATGAATGAAATCATATTGTCTGTGGGTGTTTTTTTGTGTCTGGCTTCAATTGCTGATTATTATGTCTGTAAGATTCTTTCTGATGGAGAGATCCTAAGGTGACCTCCAGTTGACACTCAACTAAATCTATACTAAAGGGGTTTTTAAGTGGCAAGGATCATTGTGGGCTGGCACAATCAGAGAAGAAGTGCTGGAGCTCAGTCTTGAACGCTGAGAAAAGTTTGGAGGGGCAGAGCAGAGCAGGACAGGACGACTGATTGGGGCAGACGAGGCCAGCTAGCCAAGGCACTGCACGGCCAGTAGAAGAAGCATTGTGTGAAAAGCAGCCGAGTCTGGAGATGCAGTCACTGGACCTTAGAGATGCAGATGATGACACTGTAAGGGGCAGGTCTATTCCATAGAGGGCCCCTTCACCAGCTGTTTCAGGGGTCCTAGGGTTTGGCTTTCAGAAGCCAGCACTACTTTTTTGTTGATTTTTATTCATAGGTTTTTCATATGCTTTTCTGGCCAATCTTTTAGTTTTATTTATCTTCTCCTGTTCGTCATTATGCTCCAGAACACAATGTTTTATAAGATGCTGCCATGATTCCGGAATCCACTAAAGAAATATCCCAAGCATATCCAGCCAGGGAGGAAGCGAATGTACTCTGTCCTGTACTGTTTCGCTCGTTCTTTTAGCCTCCTGCCTTCACAAAATTCCTCATAATTTCTTTTTGATGGATGCGCATAGTTGTCAACAAATGTATGAAAAATAGATTTCTGTATTTACTAGGAGTGACTTGGGACCAGAGAGACACCATCAAAGTTGTGTTTTCAAGACAATCTGCCACTGAGAGAACTAGGATGGACACCAAGCTTTTTAGAAATCTGAGGAAAAACAAAAACAAAACAAAACGCCACACCTTTCCAATGGAACAACTGAGCGAACAGTAACAAAAATAATGAAAAATATTCTGGGACATATTATTGCATTTAAGAGGAATATAAGCAAGTATCAAATTTATCTCAGTCCTAAAATTATCAGAATGCTAGAATTAGGTCAAAGGAGAACTGGATTGAGGTGGTCAATGCTAACCTTTCAGAAAAACAAAAATTTAGAAAAATAGTAAAAATAACTTAGAAGGGACTAGAACTAACTTTTCTGGCCCATATATGGCATACCAGATCCTGTTCCCAGCAATTTTGCCCATGGTTTTTAGTCTGGTCTTTCTGTAGGTTGTAGATATTTGCTACAACTTGTAAAAATTTACCTGTAGCTGCATGCTAGCATGAGGTACCCATTTCTGCCTCTCCATGTCTCTTCTTCTCCCCTCTCAACCCACCCCTACCACCTTGCCAGTATAAACTTGATTCTTAAGCTAGTCCCCCTACAACCTGCCTCATGCCAACTCTCTTCTCTCATCCTGCCTCCTTCCCCTGCTCCCCTCTTGGCTTTGCTTACCCTAAACCAGCCTCTTAGAAGGAATTTATATGCAGGTAGCCCCTGGCTTAGAACGTATTGGAGTTACAAATAACCGCATTCTGACGGTCTAATTTGCTGACATTATCGTTCTCAGATGTTCACTTGCAGATGTTGAATTTTATGACTTACTGTTCAAAACACTGCCAGATTTATAAAAATACTGATAATAAAAGGCAATAATAATGAAAACTAAAAAAAAGAGAGATTCAACTTACATCAGAACCAACCTACCACTGAGTTGTCTTAATGGAACCCCATCGTAAGTTAGGAACTACCTGTATCTGGTGGCCTCAATGTGCATTGGCAGTTCTTGCTTTGTGCCAGGACTTCTTTGGGTGGGTTATGAGTTCAAGGGCTGTGCAACATGAAGGAGAAGTCTACTTTTGCTCTGGGAATGTGGATAGACAGACCAACTTAAAATTCATTTCAATTAGATGTGCTTGAAATTATTGGGCAATTTTTGAATGGGATCTATATGTAGATAGTAGTATTATATCAGTGTTAATTTCTTGGTTTTTGTTTTGTTTTGTTAATTCTTTATTGTGCTTTAGGTAAAAGTTTACAGATCAAGTTAATTTCCCATTCAAAAATTTATATACGTATTGTTTTGTGACATTGGTTGCAATCACCACAACGTGACTGCACGCTCCCCCTTTCCACCCAGGGTTCCCTGTGCCCACTTGTCCAGTTTCTGTGCCTTTCTGCCTTCTTATCCTGCTTTTGGACAGGAGCTGCCCATTTGGTCTCATATATTTGATTGAACTAAGAAACATGTTCCTTGCATGTATTATATTTTGTTTTATAGGCCTGTCTATTCTTTGTCTGAAAAGTGGGCTTCAGGAGTGGTTTCAGTTCTGGGTTAACAGAGCATCCAGGGACCATAGTTTTGGGTGTTCCTCTAGTCAATTTCTTGGTTTTGATGGTTGTACTGTTTATATCAAAACCAAGAAACTGACTGGAGGAACGTCTGAAACTATGGCCCCGGATGCTCTGTTAACCCAGAACTGAAACCACTCCCAAAGCCCGCTTTTCAGACAAAGAATAGACAGGCCTATAGGAAGGTGTTCCTGTTTTTAGGAAATTCACATTGAAGTATACAGGGGTAACAGAATTTCATGTCTGCAACTTATTCTCAAATGGTTCAGAAAAAAGAGAGAGAATGATAAAGCAAAGGATGTAAAATGTTAATACTGAAAATATGAGTGAAGTGCATATGCATTTTTGTCCTATTCTTATAACTTACCTGGGAGTTTGAACTAACTTGCTTCAAAATGAAAAGTTAAAAAAAAAAGTGAAAGTGTATCACCAAAGTTTTGACAGTAGTTATCTTTGTATCAGATTACAGATACTTTTTAATTTCTATTTTTTACTTGTATTTTCTGTTTTTTATAATGTGCATATATTATTTTTATAAACAAAACAAACAAGCAAAAAACCAAGACATAGTAACAGTCTCTGACTCCCCATTGTCTACAGAATAAAATCCACCCTCCTTAACCTACCAAACAAGGTGTCACCTGTTTTTGCTAGCTTTACCTTCTAGCTTTGCCATCTGTCCTCTGCTCCAGCCAAATCCTTAGATTCTGTCTCCTGAAGAGTCACACATGTTCCAACTCTGTGTTTTTGCTTACGTCTTGCTGAGATTCCCTCTCCTTTTCCCCAAATCCTTCTCAGTTTAAAAAATCTACTTTGAATCCAAGTCCTCCATAAATCCTGCCCTGACCACCCAACAAAAATGATCTTTTCCTTCTCTAGCATTGCTTGTGTAATTTGGCAATTAAAACATTTCAATGTAATAAACATTTATTGAGTGTTTACCATGTGCAAATTACCATATAAGGTACTGTGTGGAATTCCAAGATAAATAAAACGCTTTTTTTCGGAGAGCCCTCAAAACTCTAATGAAACGCAGAACATGAAATGTACTAGGAGGGGTAGTCTACAGAGCTGTGGCGGTTTAGGGAAGGGAAGTGAAGAAAAGAGCTAACTTTTGTTGAATGGCCATTGCAGGTTAAATGCTGGATGCTTTTTATCGTCATTTATTCATAACACCTTATTTTACAGGGGTGGAAGATAGTGTTCAGAAAGGTTTTAAAAATTAACCAAAGTCACATACCAGTTAAGTAATATTGTAGGTTCAGGATTCGAATCCAGGTCTGTTTGACTTCAAAGCCCCATTCTTCCCACATGCACAATTTAGTGACTTAATTACATTCTTCAAGTTGTGCAAAAATTCTCACCCTCCTTTTCTGAGTTGTTCCTCCCCCATTAATATAAACTCACTGCCTCCTAAGGTTCCCATCTAATCTGTCTAGTTGCTGTTGTCAACTTGATCCCATCTTGATAGTTCTTAAAAGAGCATAATGCTCAAGGCAGGCCTTTTTTTACTAGTTAAGCTAAACTATTGTTCGGTTTTAAGATGACTTCAAGGGATATACTTGGTTTAAAGTTTCAAGATTATCTCAGGGCACAGTTTCAGGGGTTCATCCCACTTACATGGCTCCAGAAAGTCTGGAACCCATGAGAATTTGAAATCCCATTCTCCATTTCTGCCCTTTTGATTGAGATTCTATGGAACCTTGGATCAAAATGTTCAGTAATGGTAGCAAGGCACCATCCAGTCCTTCTGATCTCGTGGCAAAGGAGGCAGTTGTTCATCAAAGGAATTAGCCACACATTCTATATCCTCCTCCTATTCCTGACTCTCCTTTTACTCTGTTGCTCCAGATGAATAGAGGTTAATTGTTGTGACTTGAACGGCCACTTGCAAGCTTTTTGGACCTCAGGCACTATGCAACAAACTAGGATGTAGAACAGAAGCACTGAACATGTTATAAGACTGATTAACTGGGATGTCTCATGAAACAATGGCGTTAAACCTCCAGACCAGGGAACCAAATCCCATGAGGTGTTTGGGTGTACATAAGCAGCCTCAGCAGCTACTCTTTTTTTTTTTTTTGTCATTGTTGTAAATATATCTGTCACACAACTTTTGCCAATTCAACTTTTTACAGGGGTACAACTTACTGACAGCAATTACAATAATTCGCCATGCAATACTGCCCTTAATGCAATTTTTCCATCACCATTAACCCCCCTTCCCCTTCCCTTCCATCCCTGGTAACCCCTAATAAACTTTGGTCTCTATACATTTGCCTTTTCTTGTCTTTTTATACAAGCGAGGTCATACAATATTTGTCCTTATGTGGTTGGCTTATTTCACTCAGCATAATGTCTTCAAGCTCCATCCATACTGTAGCATGTATCAAAATTTCATTTCTCCTACTGGCTGAGTAGTATGCCACTGTATGTATGTACCACATTTTATTTACCCATTCATCTGTTGATGGGCATTTAGGTTGTTTCCATCTTTTGGCTATTGTGAATCGTGCTGTAATAAACACTGATGTACAAGTCTGTTTTTGAGTCTCTGCTTTCAAGTCTTTTGGGTATATACCTAGGAGTGGGATTGCTGTGTCATGTGGTAGTTATATTTTTAGTTTTTTGAGGTACTGCCACACTGTTTTCCGCAATGGCTGTACCATTTTGCATTCATACAAGCAATGGATAAGGGTTCCAATTTCCACACATCCTCACCAACATTTGTTGTTTTCTGTTTTTTTTTTTTAAATCTTTGCCATCCTAGTGGGAGTGAAATGGTATCTCTTTGTGGTTTTGGTTTGCAACTCTCTGACAACCAATGATGCTGAGCATCTTTTCCTGTGTCTGATGGCCATTCGAATGTCCACTTTGGTGAAATGTCTACTCAATTCCTTTACCCATTTTATGATTGGGTATTTGTCTTTTTTGTTGTTTAAAAAATTGTTATTGAAGTTTTATATATATTTTGGTTATTAGATTCTTATTGGATATATGACTTCTGAAGTACTCTTCTAGTTGGTAGCTTGTCTTCTCACTTTTTTGGTAAAGTCTTTTGATGAACAAAATTTTTAAATTTTTGTGAGGTCCCATTTATTTATTTTGTCTTTTGCTTTGTGCTTCTGTTATTATATTAAATAATCAAATACTAAAAGCTAGTCCTGACAGCATTGCCCTGCATTTTCTTCTAAATTTAATCATTTAGTTTGCACATTTAGGTACTTAATCCATTTTGAATTTTTTGTGCTGATGGTGTGAGGTGCACACCCTGTTTCATTTTTTTGCATGTGGAAATCCAATTTTCCCAACATCATTTATTGAAGAAATTCTTCTTTCGCCATCAAATGGACTTAGCACCCTCATAAAAAATCAGCTGACCATAGATGTGTGAGTTTATTTCTGGACTCTCAATTCTATTCTATTTGTCTATGTCTATTGTTATACCAGTACCAGGATGTTTTGATTACTGTAGCTGTATAAAAAAAACGTATGTTTTAAAATCAGGAAGTGTGAGTCCTCCTAAGTTGTTCTTCTCTTTCGACTTCGCTTTAGCTTTTTGGGGCCTGTTGACATTCCATATAAAGTTGAGGATTGGTTTTTCTATTTCTGTAAAGAAGGCTGTTGGAACTTTGGTCAGGATTGTATTGAATCTGTAGATCGTTTGGGGTAGTAGTGACATTTAACAATATTAAATCATTCGATCTGTGAACATGGAACATCTTCTTTAATCTCAAGACTTCATTTCTCCTACTTGCTGAGTAGTATTCCATGGTATGTATGTACCACATTTTATTTACCCATTCATCTGTTGATGGGCATTTAGGTTGTTTCCATCTTTTGGTTATTGTGAATAGTGCTGTAATAAACATTGGTGTACAAGTCTTTTTTAAGTCTTCTTTAATCCCTTTCAGCAGTGTTTTATAGTTTTCTTTGCATAAGTCCTTCAAGTCCCCGGTTAGATTTATTCCTAGGTATTTTATTCTCTTAGATGCTAATGTAAATGGAGTTGTTTCTCTAATTTCCCTTTCAGATTCCTCATTGCTAGTGTATAGAAACCCAGCTGATTTTTGTTTGTTGACCTTGTACCATGCAACTTTGCTAAATCCCCTATAAGCTCTAGAAATTTCTTGTGGGCTTTTGGGGATGTTCTGTACTTTGCAAATAGAGCTAATTTTGCTTCTTCTTTTCTAATCTGGTTACCTTGTATTATTTTTTCTTGTCTTATTACTCTGGCTAGGACTTCTAATAGAATATTGAATAGAAGTGGTGAGAGTGGGCACACTCGTCTTTTTCCCAGTTTCAAGGGGAAATCTCTCAGTCTTTCTCCATTAACTATAACATTGGCTGTTGGCTTTTCATATATGCCCTGAATCATACTGAGGAATTTTCCTTTTTTTCCCATCTTCTTTAGGAGTTTTCATCAAAAAAGGGTGTTGGATTTTACCAAATGCTTTTCTCTACATTCATAGAGATTATCATGTGGTTTTTTTTTTTTCCTTAGTTGTATTGACATGATGTATTACGTTGACTGATTTTCTAATGTTGAACCATCCCTGCATTCCTGGAATAAAGCCCACTTGGTCACTGTGTGTGACTCTTTTAATACGCTGTTAGATTCTTTTTGCTAGTGTTTTGAGGATTTTGGCATCTATATTCATAAGAGATATTGGCCTGTAGTTTTCTTTTCTTGTGGTGCCTTTGTCTGGTTTTGGTATTAGGGTTATGTTTGCTTCGTAGAATGAATTAGGGAATATTCCTTCCTTCTCTATCTTTTGGAAGAGTTTAAATAATATTGGTGCCAATTCTTCTCTAAATATTTGGTAGAGTTCCCCAGTGAAGCCATCTGGTCCAGGAATTTTGTTGTTATTGGGAGGTTTTTGATCACCGATTCAATCTCTTCACTTGTTGTGCGTCTGTTGAGACTTTCTATTTCCTCTTAAATCAGTTTGGGTAGGTTGTGTGCTTCTAAGAATTTGTCCATTTCATCTAGGTTATCCAGTTTGTTGCCATATGGTTGCTCATAATATTCTTTCATAATTCTCTTTATTTTTATTGAGTCAGTTACAGTGTCCCCTTTTTTGGTTTCTTATTTTGGTTATTTGCATATTTTCTCTTTGTCAGTCTAGCTAAAGGTTTGTCAATTTCATCAGTCTTTTTAAAGAACCAACTTCTGTTTTTATTGATTCTCTTTATTGTTTTTGTTTTTGATTTTACTTATTTCTGTCCTGATCTTTGTTATTTCTTTTCTTCTGGTAGCTTTAGGTTTAGTTTGCATTTTTGCTTCTAGTTCCTAGAGTTGTTTAGTTAGGCTTTTGATTTGAAATCTTCCTTCATTTTTCAGGTAGGCATTTATTGCTGTAAGCTTCCCTCTGCTGCATCCCATAAGTTTTGGTATGTTGTGCTTTCATCTGCATCTGACTCTAAGAAATTTGTGATTTCCATTTTGATTTCTTCCTTGACCCATTGGTAGTTTAGTACTGTATTGTTTAATTTCTATGTGTTTGTGTATTTTCCAGTTTTTTTCTGTTATTGATTTCTAGCTTTACTCTGTTGCGGTCAGAGAAAATATTTTCTATGGTTTCAATCATCTTAAATCTATCGAGGCTTGTTTTGTGACCTAACATGTGGTCTATCCTGGAGAATGATCCATGTCTACCAGAGTAGAATATGCATTGTGCTGTTGTTTGGTGGAGTGTTTATATATGTTTGTTAAGTCTAGTTGGTTTATAGTGTCATTCAGGTCCTCTGTTTCTTTGTTGGTCTTCTTTCTAGGTGGTCTGCCCCATATTGAAAGTGGTATATTGAAGTCTCCAACTGTTATTGTAGTGCTATCCATTTCTCCCTTAATTCTATCAGTATTTGCTTTATATATTTAGGTACTCTAATGTTGGGTTCACATATATTTATGATTGTTAAATCTTCTTCATTAATTGACATTTTGATCATTATATAATGTCCCCCTTTATCTCTTCTAACAGATTTTGTCTTAAAGTCTATTTTGTCAGATACCTTTTTTTAATATTGCCACCCTAGCTCTCTTTTGGTTACTTGCATGGAATATTTTTTTCCATCCTTTCAGTTTCAACTTTTTTTGTCCTTGGGTCTAAGATGTATCTCTTGTAAACAGTACATAGTTGGCTCATTTTTTCTTTTAATCTATTCTGCCACTCTCTGCCTTTTGATTGGAGCATTTAGTCCATTTACACTCAATGTAATTACCAAGAAGAAGGGACTTACTTTTGCCACTTTGTTATTTGTTTTTTGTGTGTCTTAAGCCTTCTTTGTCTTTGTCTTTTACTAGTGCTTGCTTTTGTGATTTGTTGGTTTATTGCAGTGAACCATTTTTGTTACCTTCTCCTTTCCTTGGAAAGCCTGGTGGCATAGTGGTTAAGTGCTATGGCTGCTAAACAAAAGCTTGGCAGTTTGAATTCACCAGGTGATCTTTGCAAACTCTCTGGGGCAGTTCTACTCTGTCCTATAGGGTTCTCCTTTCCCTTTGTGCATTTTTTTTAAAGATATTTTCTTAGTGGTTACCTTGAGTATTACATTTAACAGCTTGTATTAAAAAAAAAAAAATTTTTTTTTTTATTTATAGGGCTCTAGGGTAATTTTTTTTTTTAATAATTTTTACTGTGCTTTAAGTGAAAGTTTACAAATCAAGTCAGTCTGTCACATATAAGCTTATATATACCTTACTCCATACTCCCACTTACTCTCCCCCTTATGAGTCAGCCTGCTCCCTCCTTCCAGTCTCTCCTTTCTTGACGATTTTGCCAGTTTCTAACCCTCTCTAACCCTCCCATCTCTCCTCCAGACAGGAGATGCCAACACAGTCTCAAGTGTCCACCTGATACAAGTAGCTCACTCTTCATCAGCATCTCTCTCCTACCCATTGTCCAGTCCCTTCCATGTCTGATGAGTTGTCTTCGGGAATGGTTCCTGTCCTGGGCCAACAGAAGGTTTGGGGACCATGAGCGCCAGGATTCCTCTAGTCTCAGTCAGACCATTAAGTCTGGTCTTTTTATGAGAATTTGGGGTCTGTATCCCACTGTTCTCCTGCTCCCTCAGGGGTTCTCTGTTGTGCTCCCTGTCAGGGCAGTCATTGGTTGTGGCCGGGCACCATCTAGTTCTTCTGGTCTCAGGATGATGTAAATCTCTGGTTCATGTGGCCCTTTCTGTCTCTTGGGCTCATAGTTATCGTATGACCTTGGTGTTCTTCATTCTCCTTTGATCCAGGTGGGTTGAGACCAATTGATGCATCTTAGATGGCTGCTTGTTAGCATTTAAGACCCCAGACGCCACATTTCAAAGTGGGATACAGAATGTTTTCATAATAGAATTATTTTGCCAATTGACTTAGAAGTCCCCTTAAACCATGGTCCCCAAACCCCCGCCCTTGCTCCGCTGACCTTTGAAGCATTCAGTTTATCCCGGAAACTTCTTTGCTTTTGGTCCAGTCCAGTTGAGCTGATCTAGGGTAACTTTTGAGGGTAACTTGATACCAGCTTAACTTCAATAACATATAAGAAATTCTATATCTATACCATTCCTTTCCTCCCTTTTGTTGTTGTTATCACTAATTATATTTTTATATGTCATGTGTCCTGTAACATAATTTTATCCTTGCTTTTTATACATTTGTTATAAAGAAATATGAAGAACAACACAATTAGAATTATTAAGCATAAATACCTTATTACTAGCCCTTATGCTTACTTGTCCAAGCATTTCCCTTCATTAGGGATCTGTCTTTTTATTTATAGCTTTGAATTACTTTCTTGTGTCTTTTCCCTTTCAACTACAGAACTCCCATTAATATTTTTTTTGTAGGGCTAGTCTGGTGGATATGAACTTTCTCAGCTTCTGTTTATCTAGGAACGTTTTAATTTCACCCTCATTCTTCAAGGATAGTTTCACTGGGTATATGACAGTTTCTTTCTTTCAGCACTTCAAATATATCATTCCATTGCCTTCTGGCCTCCAATGTTTCTGAGGAGAAATCAGCATTTAGTCTTATTGGAGATCCTTTGTATATGATTGCTTGCTTCTCTCTCACCGCTTTCAGGAGTCTCTCTTTATCTTTAATTTTGAAAGCCTAAGTATGATGTGTCTTGATGTAGATCCCTTCGAGTTTATTCTGCTTGGGGTTCTCTGAGCTTCTTGGATTTGTAGAATTTTGTCCTTCATTAGATTGGGGAAATTCTCTGTCATTATTTCTTCAAATATTCTTTCTGTCCCTTTTTCCTTCTTATCTCCTTATGGAATTCCCATAATGTATATATTCGGTCTCTTGTTGTTGTTCCATAATTCTGTTAGACTGTGCCCAGCATTCTTGAGCCTCTGTTCTTGTTGCTCTTCAGCCTCTGTAATTTTAATATCTTATCCTCTAATTTGCTGATTCTTTCTTCTGCCTGGTTAAATTTGTTGGTAAGTCCTTCTATTGTGTTTCTTATTTCAGTTATCATCCTTTTTGGTCACAATATCTCTTTTTTTAGATCCTCATTTTGTTCTTGCATTGTTTTCCTTATTTCTTTTAGCTCTTTGTCTATGTTTTCCCTTAGGTCTTTAATTATGTTTAACATTGTTGTGTTATATTCTCCTTTCTGTTTTTCATTATTTGGTCATCCTTTGATGCACTTTCATTTCCTTTGTCAAGTTCATTTGGTTGGATCATTATTTCTCTGTTCTTTGTGTGTCTTGTGATTTTCATTGAGGCATTACAATTTTTGAGGGTGTTAACTTTCTCAGTTCTCCCCTGTATTTGGCGGTTTTGCCTGCACTATTTTCTGCAAAAAACTCTTAGGTGGGCAGAGTCTTCAGCCTTTGCTTATCATTTCTCTCCTTCTCTGTGATAGCTCCTTTTCCCTCCTTGGTTTAATTATGGTTAAAAAGTTCCAGATATTGGTTTTCAACTTTCATTTTCTCTCAAACAGACCAGAAAATATGCAGTGATCAATCCATCCATCAGCCAGCACCATCACTCAGGTAAGATATTGTATACTAAAAAATCTGTCCACCAGGGGGCTTGGCCCTTTCTCTCTGATTATTACTCCTTTCCTTTCTGTGTTTCTGTGATCACATTTTCAGTCAGACAGCTCACATACAGTGATTCCCCTTTGGGGCCGGGTGTTACCCTACAGTTTTGCCCACGCCTTCCTTCCCTGCTCTGTGAGGGCTGCTTCTATTTGAACTGGCTTTTGAGGGAAGTACAAGCAGACCTTCCTCTGTTTCAGGAGGAGGAATGGCTGTAACTCCCCAAAAGAACCTTCAAGAGCTCTATCTTGTTGGCTTCGGAGCCCCAGTGGCCCTGTGGTGGTTGGTGGGAAGGCAGTCTCCTCTTAGTTGACCCTCTTTCTGGCTCCACTGTAGGGAGCCTTCTGTAGGAGTTCATATCAGTCCAGCAGCCAATAGTTACTGAGTGGCAGAGGGATTGACCTACTCCAAATGGACTCCCAGGGAGATCTGCCTTGTTGCTATCAGATCCTGCCCCATAGTATGTTGACTGTGGGTGTAGCCTCCACTCAAGATGCCTGCTTCCTAGGACACAGCAGCCTTAGTTAGCAGTCCTCAGTTTCAACCAGAAGGGGAAGCAGGCAGACCCAAGTTGATCCCCAGGAAATTCTGTCCTATTGGTTTCAGAGGCCTGAGCTATGGGGTGCACAGGGAGGTAGGGAGAGTCCTGACTATGGAAGCAGACTCCACTGCAGTGGCCTTCTGTTGCATTTTGCAACACCTTAGCAACCAATAGTTACCAGGTGGGGAAGGGTGTCATGTGCTTGTCAGCTCCCCCTTGGTGGTCTGCCTTCTTGCTGTAAGTACCCCACCAGTAGATTTTTGGCTGTGAATGCAGCCTCTACTCAATATACCTGCTTCCTAGTACACAGTAGCCTCAGACAGCAGTCCACAGTGCCAACCAAAAGTGAGGGCAGGCTAACCCAAATTGAGAGATTCATGCTCTGGATGGACCTCTAGAGAGGTCTGGCTTGTTGCTATTGGAGTACCCCGCCCCCATAGTATGTTGGCTGTGGGTGTAGCTTCCACATAAGATGCCTCCTTCTTAGTACACAGCAGCCTCAGTCAGCAGTCCTCAGTGACAAATGGAAGGGGGAGCAGGCAGACACAAACTGACTCCCCAAGAGGTCTGTCCTATCAATTTCAAAAGGCTGAGCTATGGGGTGCACAGGGATGTAGGTAGAGTGTCGACATTGAGAGCAGACTCCACTCCAGGGGGCCTTCTGTTGCAATTCATAATAGGCTTGCAGCTAACAGTGTCCAGGAAGGGGAGGTGCTGGTACACTCCAGACAGGCCTCCAGGAAGGTCTCATTGTTGATTTTAGAGCAGAATCTTGGGGTCCTGTCTTTTTGTACATGCAGGGAGTGTGGTGGTTAGGGAAACAGGCTCTTTAGCTGGGGCCACTTCCCTAGTTCATGGCAGCCAGTGGCCCGTGCGGCTGGGGGTGGGGGGAGGTGGTGCATGGATGGTGGAGGTACTTTTCCTTCCATATGTGACTCTTTGTTGATTCATTGATTCATTGCCCTGTTTTCCTCTGCTCCCTGATTCAGAGTCCCTCAAACCTAGTACTGTTTCCTTCTTGTATTTCTTGTTTTATTTGTACGGAAGGGTTGGAATGATGGTCTGTTTATGCCTTCATCTTCCTAGAATTCCCAGGAATTAGTTTATTAAATACAAAAGTATTTTTTTCAGCAGGATTTTGTGTACCCTACTTATGCCACTGCATCACGGCACGTAGTTTGGGAACATCTATATAAATTTGTGTTAACTACTTAATATATTTTTTTTAAATAATATTTTAGTCAAATTAATTTTTTGAAACATATCTAATATGGCATCCCATTAAGCCTAGCACCCGGACAACTGCCCATATACCTGCCCCTTAATTCAGCGCTGGGCTCAGCCAGGGGATTCTTTGTCTGGCCTCGCCTGGGCTCACTCGTGCAGCTGCAGTCGGCTAGTGGATTAGCTGGAGCTTGATGTTCTAAAATAGTATTATTTACATATCTAGTGGTTGGTAGGCTGTTGGTGGTCAAGTTTTGGGCTGCGGAGCTGTGTTTCTCCTCCATGTGGCTGCTACATGAGTTCACTCACAGGGCCCTCTCAGATTTTCAGACATGGTGAGAATGGAAGCTACAGGTCCATCTGAAGTCTCAGCTCATAAATTGCACAAGGTCACTTGTACATATTCTATTGCTCAAAACGGGTCAGGGGGCCAGCACAAATTCAAAGGGTGGTGAGAAATAGTCCACCTTTTGATGGGAAGGCGATTTAAAGAATTTGTGTCTATTTGCAATATACCACAGATGAATACTATTATCACCCCCATTTTATAGATTTAAAAAAATGAAGTTTAAAGAGTGTGTGGGACAAAGAACTTGATTTGGCCTTTTGTCTCTGACTTCTGAAAATAGCCCTTGGAACTTCCTAGCAATCCAAGGTGTCTTGGTTTTTTAAAAACAGCCAGGCATGCAGTGTGCGTCACTGTGTGCAAATGAGGTGGGGGGCCAACAACTAACTTCAGGAAAAAAGGGCATAATGGAATCAGTCATGCACATCAGTGATTCAATCAATCATCGACTGCATTAAGGCCCCAGTGATGCATATATATTGAGGCCCCAACAACTATCACAAAAGGATCCTTGACCTTGGAGCTTCATTTTGAGCTTCTGGATTGATGATGCATGCAGAGGACCAGCACATCTCTGAGGACATGAAGCTCTATGCCAAAAATTCCTCCCAGATCTTGCCTGTGCATCTCTTCATGTATATCCTTTTGTGGTTGTATTTAAAAGGTTATAGTGAGTATAACCCTTTCCACAAGTTCTGTGACTCATTCTAGTGAACTATTGATAGGAGGAATTGACTTGACAGCACCAGGTTTTTTGGGAGGGCAGTGAGAGCCAGCAGGGCCTGGCATCTGTCTATTTGGCAACTGATTAGAAGGACAGAGTCCTAACTTTTGAAGACCCCAGGCTTGAGTGGCTGGTGGGCAGAAGAGGGCATGCAGGCAGCCATTTTATAAAGACCTAACCTGGGGAGGTTAGGGTTAGAGAAAGAGAGAAAACATCACACAGTTGGCTAGTGTTAGAGATGGAGAATTGGGAAAGTGGGGAAGTGAATTATCTTTGCATTTTAGGGATCAGCCAGTGTCACTTGTTGTTAATGCAAAGAGGTTAAGCAATTTTCCTAAGGTTGTGGGAATTAGGGAGCAGGAAAATCGGAATTTAAACTAGAGTTATCTTAGGGTCTTAGCCCAGGCTGAAAAGGTATGTAGTAGCTGTATGATGGAAAGTATAGTGTGATTGATAAGGTGAAGAGCTTTTGTGTAAGTCAGAAAGATAATAACATGACTTTGATAGATTTTATATAGCAAAGTGAAAAGATAGCTATCCTTTAAGAAGATTTCTCTGGGAAAAGATAGACTGGTGAATGAAAGGCTAGAAGCAGTGATGCAAAGAAGCTCATAAAATGGTCAAAGTCAGAAGAAAGTGTGTGTCGGAACTAGGGTGGCTGCTATTAGAATGGTAAAGATGTGAATAAATGTGTCTCCTTTTGGAAAAGAAGGAATGAATTCAAGAGACATTGTGGTGTTAGAATTTACAGGATTTTGCAATTGACTGGATATGATAGAGAAAGAAGGTGAAGAGAAGAAGATACCTAAAGTCACAATCATAAATGTCAGGCAAAACAGTGATGTTATTGTCAGAGTTAAGGAAATCAGAAGAAAGAGCTGGGTTGATGATTAATGAAGAGTTTTGGTTTTGGACTTGTTTAAAGTGTCAGCAGAATAGCCACATGAAAGTGCTTAACAGGCAACTGATGACGGAGAACATGAGTCGGGAAGAGAGATTATTTCTGTAGGACAGATCTAGAAGTCAGAGGCAAAGAGGTGAAATTAGGAGCTATAGGAGTAGATGAGTTTGCCATAGAGAGAGATGGTCAAGGGAAAAGAGAGGACAGCCCAAAATATTTTAGTGTCATTCAGTTTCAGAGGCTGGCCAGAGAAAATAAGACCAAATACAGAGATGGAAGAATGGTCGGAGAAGTAGAGAGAAGACCAGCATAGTATTATACCACAAAATCTCAAAGAAAGAGAGAATGAAAAAATGAACAAGATGGCCAACATACAAATGCTACAAAAAATCTGATCGATGTTTCTGGTGGGGTAAATGGTTTGTACCATGATCAGAATTGAAGGAGTGGTGGGTTACAGAAGTGATTGGTGATTGGATCAAAGGCAGCAATTCTTAATACTTTTTTTTGAGTGGGAATCCTTTCGAGACACTTATAAAAGATTTGTACCTTTCTTCCAGGGAAAGATATATCTATAAAGAATTTCACATACAATTCCAGGAGGTTTATAAAATGTATGGGCTGCAGACCTGAGCAAGGAATGGACCTCTGGTTTTCAACATCTGGTCTAAGAATAAACAGCCTTATTCATATCAGCAGGGTACTAATTGCTTTGTGGCACCACTGGAGCTAAACATTATGCCTAACTCCTTCTTCGCATATATATTTCCAAGCCTGAAAAGGCACAAATGAGAGAAAGAGAATGAATTGTTAGTTAAGTTAAAATAAAAATACTTACGTTAACGATAGCTGCAAGTTATTAAGCATCCACTATGTATCAGCTACTTTATAAATAACATTTTGTTCAGTACTCACCAAAATCTTATAAGTAGGAATTATTACCTCAGATGAGGAAACTGAGATTCAGAACAGTTAAATAGCCAACTCAATAAGGTCACTCACGGAGCTGGGATTCAGTATGAAATCTTTCTGACTAAAAATCTATGCTCTTCCTACTATACTATACTACTTTTGAAACAGATTAAAAAAGAAACAATAACAAAACTCCATGTTAAAATATTAGGAATAGAAAATAATTTATTCTAAGTATTATCTAACATACCCAAATAGTGAAAACAAGGTTAAAATACCAAAGGAAAACATAAACCAAAAGAATGTGAACTAAAAATACTGTAAGAATCATATAAGAATTTCAGTATATGCTGAGGAGTTATCTAGTAAACTTTACCATTTATTTTTTACAAAATCTTTTTTAAAATTAGGGTTGGAAAGTTTATTACAGAAGTTATGAAATCATTATGACAAACAACCAGCCAATGCAGTGGTTTAACATAAGAGAGGTTTATTCTGGGTTCACATCACACTTGACATAGCATGTATTTGTATGTGGTAGGGGTGGAAAGAATGAAGAATGGGCAGGGCTGTGTTCCACTTAGTCATTCAAAGGGCCTCTTCCATTAAGTTTCTGCTTTCTCTAGGGCCTCAAAGCCCTCTACTGGATCTCTTGTATCTGGCCAACTGGCAAACCAAGAGAGAGAACATGGAGGGTCACACTACCTCTGCCCATATTCCATTGGCTAGAGTGAGTCACATGACTCCACCCAATTGCAAAGGGGCTGAGAAACGTAGTTCGGTTGGTTGTCAAGAAAGAAGAAATTGACCTAGAGAGTCTCTGCTATTGAGACTTCTTTTTTTTTTTTAATAACTTTTATTAAGCTTCAAGTGAACGTTTACAAATCCAATCAGTCTGTCACATATAAGTTTACATACATCTCACTCCCTACTCCCACTTGCTCTCCCCCTCTTGAGTCAGCCCTTTCAGTCTCTTCTTTCTTGACAATTTTGCTGGCTTCCCTCTCTCTCTATCCTCCCATCCCCCCTCCAGACAAGAGCTGCCAACACAATCTCAAGTGTCCACCTGATATAATTAGCTCACTCTTCATCAGCGTCTCTCTCCCACCCGCTGAACAGTCCCTTTCATTTCTGATGAGTTGTCTTCGGGGATGGTTCCTGTCCTGTGTCAACTGAAGGTCTGGGGAGCATGGCCGCCGGGATTCCTCCAGTCTCAGTCAGACCATTAAGTTTGGTCTTTTTATGAGAATTTGGGGTCTGTATCCCACTGATCTCCTGCTCCCTCAGGGGTCCTCTGCTGTGCTCCCTGTCAGGGCAGTCATCGATTGTGGCCGGGCACCAACTAGTTCTTCTGGTCTCAGGATGATGTAGGTCTCTGGTTCATGTGGCCCTTTCTGTCTCTTGGGCTCTTAGTTGTCGTGTGGCCTTGGTGTTCTTCATTTTCCTTTGCTCCAGGTGGGTTGAGACCAATTGATGCATCTTAGATGGCCGCTTGTTAGCATTTAAGACCCCAGACGCCACATTTCAAAGTGGGATGCAGAATGATTTCATAATAGAATTATTTTGCCAATTGACTTAGAAGTCCCCGCAAACCGTGTTCCCCAGACCCCCGCACTTGCTCCGCTGACCTTTGAAACATTCATTTTATCCCGGAAACTTCTTTGTTTTTGGTCCAGTCCAATTGAGCTGACCTTCCATGTATTGAGTGTTGTCTTTCCCTTCACCTAAAGCAGTTCTTATCTACTGATTAATCAATAAAAAACCCTCTCCCACCCTCCCTCCCTCCCCCCCTCGTAACCACAAAAGTATGTGTTCTTCTCAGGTTTACTATTTCTCAAGATCTTATAATAGTGGTCTTATACAATATTTGTCCTTTTGCCTCTGACTCATTTCGCTCAGCATAATGCCTTCCAGGTTCCTCCATGTTATGAAATGTTTCAGAGATTCGTCACTGTTCTTTATCGATGCGTAGTATTCCATTGTGTGAATATACCACAATTTATTTACCCATTCATCCATTGATGGACACCGTGGTTGCTTCCAACTTTTTGCTATTGTAAACAGAGCTGCAATAAACATGGGTGTGCATGTATCTGTTTGTATGAAGGCTCTTGTATCTCTAGGGTATATTCCTAGGAGTGGGATTTCTGGGTTGTATGGTAGTTCTATTTCTAACTGTTTAAGATAACGCCAGATAGATTTCCAAAGTGGTTGTACCATTTCACATTCCCACCAGCAGTGTATGAGAGTTCCAATCTCTCCGCAGCCTCTCCAACATTTATTATTTTGTGTTTTTTGGATTAATGCCAGCCTTGCTGGTGTGAGATGGAATCTCTTTGTAGTTTTAATTTGCATTTCTCTAATGGCTAATGATCGAGAGCATTTTCTCATGTATCTGTTGGCTGCCTGAGTATCTTCTTTAGTGAAATGTGTGTTCATATCCTTTGCCCACTTCTTGATTGGGTTGTTTGTCTTTTTGTGGTTGAGTTTTGACAGAATCGTGTAGATTTTAGAGATCAGGCGCTGGTCGGAGATGTCATAGCTGAAAATTCTTTCCCAGTCTGTAGGTGGTCTTTTTACTCTTTTGGAGAAGTCTTTAGATGAGTATAGGTGTTTGATTTTTAGGAGCTCCCAGTTATCGGGTTTCTCTTCATCATTTTTGGTAATGTTTTGTATTCTGTTTATACCTTGTATTAGGGCTCCTAGGGTTGTCCCAATTTTTTCTTCCATGATCTTTATCGTTTTAGTCTTTATGTTTAGGTCTTTGATCCACTTGGAGTTAGTTTTTGTGCATGGTGTGAGGTATGGGTCCTGTTTCATTTTTTTGCAAATGGATATCCAGTTATGCCAGCACCATTTGTTAAAAAGGCTATTTTTTCCCCAGTTAATTGACACTGGTCCTTTGTCAAATATCAGCTGCTCATACGTGGATGGATCTATGTCTGGGTTCTCAATTCTGTTCCATTGGTCTATGTGTCTGTTGTTGTACCAATACCAGGCTGTTTTGACTACTGTGGCTGTATAATAGGTTCTGAAGTCAGGTAAGGTGAGGCCTCCCACTTTCTTCTTCTTTTTCAGTAGTGCTTTGCTTATCTGGGGCTTCTTTCCCTTCCATATGAAATTGGTGATTTGTTTCTCTATCCCCTTAAAATATGACATTGGAATTTGGATCGGAAGTGCGTTAAATGTATACATGGCTTTTGGTAGAATAGACATTTTTACTATGTTAAGTCTTCCTATCCATGAGCAGGGTATGCTTTTCCACTTAAGTGTGTCCTTTTGAATTTCTTGTAGTAGAGCTTTGTAGTTTTCTTTGTATAGGTCTTTTACATCCTTGGTAAGATTTATTCCTAAGTATCTTATCTTCTTGGGGGCTACTGTGAATGGTATTGATTTGGTTATATCCTCTTCGGTGTTCTTTTTGTTGATGTAGAGGAATCCAAGTGATTTTTGTATGTTTATCTTATAACCTGAGACTCTGCCAAACTCTTCTATTAGTTTCAGTAGTTTTCTGGAGGATTCCTTAGGGTTTTCTGTGTATATAATCATGTCATCTGCAAATAGTGATAACTTTACTTCTTCCTTGCCAATCCGGATACCTTTTATTTCTTTGTCTAGCCTAATTGCCCTGGCTAAGACTTCCAACACGATGTTGAATAAGAGCGGTGATAAAGGGCATCCTTGTCTGGTTCCCGTTCTCAAGGGAAATGCTTTCAGGTTCTCTCCATTTAGAGTGATATTGGCTGTTGGCTTTGCATAGATGCCCTTTATTATGTTGAGGAATTTTCCTTCAATTCCTATTTTGGTAAGAGTTTTTATCATAAATGGGTGTTGGACTTTGTCAAATGCCTTTTCTGCATCAATTGATAAGATCATGTGGTTTTTGTCATTTGTTTTATTTATGTGATGGATTACATTAATGGTTTTTCTGATATTAAACCAGCCTTGCATACCTGGTATAAATCCCACTTGATCAGGGTGAATTATTTTTTTGATGTGTTGTTGGATTCTATTGGCTAGAATTTTGTTGAGGATTTTTGCATCAATGTTCATGAGGGATATAGGTCTATAATTTTCTTTTTTTGTAATGTCTTTACCTGGTTTTGGTATCAGGGAGATGGTGGCTTCATAGAATGAGTTGGGTAGTATTCCGTCATTTTCTATGCTTTGGAATACCTTTAGTAGTAGTGGTGTTAACTCTTCTCTGAAAGTTTGGTAGAACTCTGCAGTGAAGCCGTCCGGGCCAGGGCTTTTTTTTTTGTTGGGAGTTTTTTGATTACCGTTTCAATCTCTTTTTTTGTTATGGGTCTATTTAGTTGTTCTACTTCTGAATGTGTTAGTTTAGGTAGGTAGTGTTTTTCCAGGAATTCATCCATTTCTTCTAGGTTTTCAAATTTGTTAGAGTACAATTTTTCATAATAATCTGAAATGATTCTTTTAATTTCATTTGGTTCTGTTGTGATGTGGTCCTTCTCATTTCTTATTCGGGTTATTTGTTTCCTTTCTTGTATTTCTTTTGTCAGTCTAGCCAATGGTTTATCAATTTTGTTAATTTTTTCAAAGAACCAGCTTTTGGCTTTGTTAATTCTTTCAATTGTTTTTCTGTTCTCTAATTCATTTAGTTCAGCTCTAATTTTTATTATTTGTTTTCTTCTGGTGCCTGATGGATTCTTTTGTTGCTCAGTTTCTATTTGTTCAAGTTGTAGGGACAGTTCTCTGCTTTTGGCTCTTTCTTCTTTTTGTATGTGTGCATTTATTGATATAAATTGGCCTCTGAGCACTGCTTTTGCTGTGTCCCAGAGGTTTTGATAGGAAGTATTTTCATTCTCGTTGCTTTCTATGAATTTCCTTATTCCCTCCTTAATGTCTTCTATAACCCAGTCTTTTTTCAGAAGGGTGTTGTTCATTTTCCAAGTATTTGATTTCTTTTCCCTAGTTTTTCTGTTATTGATCTCTAGTTTTATTGCCTTGTGGTCTGAGAAGATACTTTGTAATATTTTGATGTTTTGGACTCTGCAAAGGTTTGTTTTATGACCTAATATGTGGTCTATTCTAGAGAATGTTCCATGTGCGCTAGAAAAAAAAGTATACTTTGCAGCAGTTGGGTGGAGAGTTCTGTATAAGTCAATGAGGTCAAGTTGGTTGATTGTTGTAATTAGATCTTCCGTGTCTCTGTTGAGCTTCTTACTGGATGTCCTGTCCTTCTCCGAAAGTGGTGTGTTGAAGTCTCCTACTATAATTGTGGAGGTATCTATCTCGCTTTTCAATTCTGTTAAAATTTGATTTATGTATCTTGCAGCCCTGTCATTGGGTGCATAAATATTTAATATGGTTATGTCTTCCTGATCAATTGTCCCTTTTATCATTATATAGTGTCCTTCTTTATCCTTTGTGGTGGATTTAAGTCTAAAGTCTATTTTGTCAGAAATTAATATTGCTACTCCTCTTCTTTTTTCCTTATTGTTTGCTTGATATACTTTTTTCCATCCTTTGAGTTTTAGTTTGTTTGTGTCTCTAAGTCTAAGGTGTGTCTCTTGTAGGCAGCATATAGATGGATCGTGTTTCTTTATCCAGTCTGTGACTCTCTGTCTCTTTATTGGTGCATTTAGTCCATTTACATTCAGGGTAATTATAGATAAATAAGTTTTTAGTGCTGTCATTTTGATGCCTTTTTATGTGCGTTGTTGACAATTTCATTTTTCCACATACTTTTTTGTGCTGAGACGTTTTTCTTAGTAAATTGTGAGATCCTCATTTTCATAGTGCTTGACTTTATGTTAGTTGAGTCGTTACGTTTTTCTTGGTTTTTATCTTGAGTTATAGAGTTGTTATACCTTTTTGTGGTTACCTTATTATTTACCCCTATTTTTCTAAGTAAAAACGTAACTTGTATTGTTCTATATCGCCTTGTATCACTCTTCATATGGCCGTTCAATGCCTCCTGTATTTAGTCCCTCTTTTTGATTATTGTGATCTTTTACCTATTGACTTCCATGATTCCCTGTTATGTGTATTTATTATTATTTTTTTTTAATTAATCTTAATTTGTTTGTTTTTGTGATTTCCCTATTTGAGTTGATATCAGGACGATCTGTTTTGTGACCTTGTGTTGTGCTGATATCTGATATTATTGGTTCTCTGACCAAACAATATCCTTTAGTATTTCTTGTAGCTTTGGTTTGGTTTTTGCAAATTCTCTAAACTTGTGTTTGTCTGTAAATATCTTAATTTCGCCTTCATATTTCAGAGAGAGTTTTGCTGGATATATGATCCTTGGCTGGCAGTTTTTCTCCTTCAGTGTTCTGTATATGTCGTCCCATTCCCTTCTTGCCTGCATGGTTTCTGCTGAGTAGTCAGAACATATTCTTACTGATTCTCCCTTGAAGGAAACCTTTGTTTTCTCCCTGGCTGCTTTTAAAATTTTCTGTTTATCTTTGGTTTTGGTGAGTTTGATGATAATATGTCTTGGTGTTTTTCTTTTTGTATCAATCTTAAATGGGGTTCGATGAGCATCTTGGATAGATATCCTTTCGTCTTTCATGATGTCAGGGAAGTTTTCTGTCAGGAGTTCTTCAACTATTTTCTCTGTGTTTTCTGTCCCCCCTCCCTGTTCTGGGACTCCAATCACCCGCAGGTTATCCTTCTTGATAGAGTCCCACATAATTCTTAGGGTTTCTTCATTTTTTTAAATTCTTTTATCTGATTTTTTTTCAGCTATGTTGGTGTCGATTCCCTGGTCCTCCAGATGTCCCAGTCTGCATTCTAATTGCTCGAGTCTGCTCCTCTGACTTCCTAGTGCGTTGTCTAATTCTGTTATTTTATTGTTAATCTTTTGGATTTCTACATGTTGTCTCTCTATGGATTCTTGCAACTTATTAATTTTTCCACTATGTTCTTGAATAATCTTTTTGAGTTCTTCAACAGTTTTATCAGTGTGTTCCTTGGCTTTTTCTGCAGTTATCCTAATTTCATTTGTGATATCATTAAGCATTCTGTAAATTAGTTTTTTATATTCTGTATCTGATAATTCCAGGATTGTATCTTCATTTGGGAAAGATTTTGATTCTTTTGTTTGGGGGGTTGGAGAAGCTGTCATGGTCTGCTTCTTTAAGTGGTTTGATATGGATTGTTGTCTCCAAGCCATCACTGGGAAACTAGTTTTTCCAGAAAATCCGCTAAAAAAAAAATGCAGTCAGATCCCTATCAGAGTTCTCCCTCTGGCTCAGGCTATTCAGATGTTAATGAAGCCGCCTGGGGAGGGTGGGGGAGGGAACAGAGAGATAGGAGAGTAGCACCTCAGAATATAGCCAGAGTTGCTTGTCTTGCTTGGAATGACTATTATATCTGAGATTCCCGCGGGCTCGTCACCTATGTGTGCTGGCTGTGTGGAGATTGCCCCCGGGGGGTCTGGCCCGCTGGAGTCACGGTCAGATCCTCCGCTTCCAGCCCCACGCCCAGCGTCAAGGCTCCCCTACTGGGACGGTGCACTCTCGACTCCAAAATCAGTCGCTGCCTCCCGGGGACTTCTCGTCCCTCCAGCCGCGTGGCCTTGCCGCCCCCTAGAACCAGTTGGGCCTCCTCCCGGGGTTAGTTTAGATGGGTGGAGCAGGTCCCCGTGCTTGTGCCGTGACCGAGTGTCCTGGCTGGGACGCTGTTCTCCCCGCTCCAATACCAGTCACTGCCTCCCAGGGACTTCTCCTACCGGCTGCGTCCCACGCCGCCTGCGCGACCCGGCTGGTCTCCTTCCCGGGGTTAGTTCAGGGGGGTGGAGCAACTCTCCGTGTTTACGCCGTACCTGCGTCCAGTCCAAATCCCTGCGGGACGGTTCCCCGGCTCGGAAGCTGTTCTTTCTGCTCCAATACCAGTCACTGCCTCCCGGGGACTTCTCCTACCGGCTGCGTCCCACGCCGCCCGTGGAACCGGCTGGTCCCCCTCCCGGGGTTAGTTCAGGGGGGTGGAGCCGCTCTCTGTGCTTGTGCCGTACCTGACTGGTACGCTGGCTCCAGGCTCTGGAAACAATCGCTGCTTCCCCGTATTAGTTCGTTCTCCGTCTCTAAATCTGTGTTTGTTGTTCAGGGTTCGTAGATTGTTATGTATGTGATCGATTCACTTGTTTTTCCGTGTCTTTGTTGTAAGAGGGATCCGAGGTAGCGTCTGCCTAGTCCGCCATCTTGGCTCCGCCCCCCGAGACTTCTTTTTATGCCTTTTACATGATACATATTTAAAATTGAAATCAACATTTATAGTTAATGTGGACCTGGCTGGGTTATTTCCTCGGGAACAACTATAAAAATGGATTCTGTTTCTACTCCTGCTCAACATATTATGAGACACTGATAATTTTTTGAGGAGAAAAAGAAATAAGTTAATATACAGAAAAGGAAGGAACACATTTTTATACTTACAGATAACATATTTTAAAATTTACTGGAATTCAGCCAAAATTATAGTGAATTATAAATAATTCATAAATAATCTCATCAGATACTCTCGACTGGTTCTTTCTTTCCAAGCATGCCACCTGCCTCCTGCCTATGCTACCTTCTTTGCCTTTGCTAAACTCCAGAACCTTGTTAGAGTGAAGTTGAAATTTTTGATTTCTGTGGCCCACAGACTCCATACACTGTGCTTATTTGCACCTAGCCACCATTTCTAGACTAGGATAAAATGCTACTCTTTAATTTGCATTTTTAACATCCTGGACTCTCTGATGGCACAATGGTTAATGACTTGGCTACTAACGGAAAGGTTTTTCGGTTTGACCGCACCCAGCAGTTCTGGGGGAGAAAGACCTGGTGATCTGCTCCCGTAAACATTACAGCCTAGAAAACCTTCAGGGGCAGTTTTACTCTGTCACCTGGGGTCACAATGAGCCAAAAATTGACTCAATGGTACCTAACAACAACAGCAACAAGGCTGTCACTACAGGGCTGGATGACACAATCCAAAAGGGCAGAAGAGTTACTTTCCTATGGGGTGAACTTTCACCAACAGAAAATGGAAGGCCAAAGAGAAGTGGGCAGGTAAACTCCTCTTTTTTTTTCCTTCTGTGGACTATTCCAAGGTGCAGTTCCTCCATTCAGCCTTTTGGAGAGATCTTAAGTACTGAACAACATGTTTACAGCTCATTGTGAAATGGCTCCTTGCCTTTCTTTGCCTCTTTCCTTGCTTCACTTGCCCTTTGTGTCCTCACTCTCAACACTCAACACTCTGGACTTACACCTCCCAAATAAAGTTTCAGCGTTTTTGTCCCAGCTTCCTGCAGTTTTTTTGTTTTTTTTCCTGCAGGGCCCAGTCAAAGGCAGCATCCACTCCATTGCCTCAACTGTTGCTGTTGATAGGTGCCGTTGAGTCGGTTCTGACTCATAGCTACCATATTCACAACAGAACAAAACACTGCCCGGTCCTGAGCCATCCTCACAATTGTTGTTATGCTTGAGCCCATTGTTGCAGCCACTGTGTCAATCCATCTCATTGAGAATCTTCCTCTTTTTCAACGACCCCTCTGGTTTACCAAGCATGATGATGTCCTTCTCCAGGGACTGATCCTTCCTGACGACATGTCCAAAGTATGTGAGACGCAGTCTCGCCACCCTTATTTCCAAGGAGCATTCTGGTTGTACTTCTTCCAAATCAGATTCATTCATTCTTTTGGCAGTCCATGATATATTCAGTATTTCTTGGCAACACCATAATTTGAAGGCGCCAAATCTTCTTCAGTCTTCCTTATTCATTGTCCAGCTTTCCCATGCATGAGACACAATTGAAAACACCATGGCTTGGGTCAGGTGCACCTTAGTCCTCAAGATGATATCTTTATTTTTCAACACTTTAAAGAGGTCTTTTGTGGATTTGCCCAATAGAACGTGTCTTTTGATTTCTTGACTGCTGCTTCCACGGGTGTTGATTATAGATCCAAGTAAAATGAAATCCTTGATAACCTCAATCTTTTCTCCGTTTATCATGATGTTGCTTATTGGTCCCGTTGTGAGGGTTTTTGTTTTCTTTATGTTGGTGTAACCCATACTGAAGGCTATGGTCTTTCATCTTCATCAGTAAGTACTTCACGCCCTATTCACCTTCAACAAGCGAAGTTGTGTCATCTGCATAATGCAGGTTGTTACTGAGTCTTCCTCCAATCCTGATGCCCTGTTCTTCTTCGTGTAGTCCAGCTTCTCGGATTATTTGCTCAGCATACAGATTGAATAGGTATGGTGAAAGGATGTACACCTTTTCTGACTTCAAAACATGCAGTGTCCCCTTGATCTGTTTGAACGGTTGCCTCTTGATCCATGTACAGATTCCTCATAAGCACAATTAAGTGTTCTGGAATTCCCACTCTTTGCAATGCTATCCATAATTTGTTATGATCCACAGAGTCGAATGCCTTAGCATACTCAATAAAACACAGGTAAATATCTTTCTGCTTTCAGCCAGGATCCATCTGACATCAGTAATGACATCCCCGGTTCCATGTTCTCTTCTAAATCCACCTTGAACTTTGGGCAGTTCCCTGTCAATAAACTCCTGCAGCCACTTATGAAAGATCTTCAGCAAAATTTTGCTTGGATGTGATATTAATGATACCCAGTCCCAGTGCCGTTGAGTTGATTCCAACTCATAGCGACCCTATAGGACAGAGTAGAACTGCCCCATAGAGTTTCCCAGGAGCGCCTGGCAGATTTGAACTGCCAACCCTTTGGTTAACAGCCGTAGCACTTAACCACTACGCCACCAGCGTTTCCGATATTAATGATATTGTTTCATAATTTCAGCATTCAGTTGGATCACCTTCCTTGGGAATAGGCATAAATATGGATCTTTTCCAGTTGGTTGGCTAGGTTGCTGTCTTCCAAATTTCTTGGCATAGATGAGTGAGCACTTTCAGCACTGCATCTGTTTGTTGAAATATCTCAACTGGTATTCCATCAATTTCTGGAGCCTCGTTTTGTGCCAATGCCTTCAGCACAGCTTGGACTTCTTCCTTCAGTACCATTGGTTCCTGATCATATGTTACGTCCTGAAATGGTTGAACACCGACCAATTCTTTTTGGTATAGTGCCTCTGTGTATTCCTTCCATCTTCTTTTGATGCTTCCTGGGTTGTTTAATATTTTCCCCATAGAATCCTTCACTATTGCAACTCGAGGCTTGAATTTTTTCTTTAGTTCTTTTCAGCTTGAGAAATGCTGAGCATGCTCTTCCCTTTTGGTTGTCTATCTCCAGCTCTTTGCACACGTCATCATAGTACTTTATTTTGTCTTCTTGAGCTGTCCTTTGAAATCTTCTGTTCAGCTCTTTTACTTCATCATTTTTTCTTTTGCTTTAGCTGCTTGGTGTTCAAGAGTAAGTTCCAGAGTCTCTTCTGACATCCAGTTAGGTCTCTTCCTTCTCTCCTGTCCTTTTAATGACCTCTTTCTTTCTTCATGGATGATGTCCTTGATGTCATTCCACAACTTGTCTGGTCTTCGATCATGAGTGTTCAAAGTGTCAAATCTATTCTTGAGATGGTCTCTAAATTCACGTGGGATATACTCAAGGTTGTACTTTGGCTCTCATGGACTTGTTCTAATTTTCTTCAGTTTCAATTTGAACTTGCATCTGAGCAATTGATGGTCTGTTCTGCAGTTGGCCCCTGGCCTTGTTCTGACTGATGATATTGAGCTTTTCCATCGTCTCTTTCCACAGATGTAGTCAATATGATTCCTGTGTATTCCATCTGCTATTTATGTTCTTGAAAAAAGCTATTTGCAATGAAGAAGTCGGTCTTACAAAATTCAATCATGTGCTCTCTGGTCTCTTTTCTATCACCAAGGCCATATTTTCCAACTACCAATCCTTCTTCTTTGTTTTCAGCTTTCACATTCCAATTACCAGTAATTATCAGTGCATCCTGATTGTATGTTCAATCAATTTCAGACTGCAGAAGTTGGTAAAAATCTTCAACATCTTCAACTTTGGCCTTAGTGGTTGGTGCATAAATTCAAATAATAGTCGTATTAACTGGTCTTCCTTGCAAGCATATGGATATTATCCTGTCACCGACAGCATTGTACTTTAGGATAGATCTTGAAATGTTCTTTTTTAATGATGAATGCAATGCCATTCCTCTTCAAGTTGTCATTCCTTGTATAGCAGACCATATGATTATCTGATTCAAAATGACCAATATCAGTCCATTTCAGCTCACTAATGCCTAGGATATCAATCTTTATTCAATCCGTTTCATTTTTGGTAATTTCTGATTTTCCCAGAGTCATACTTGGTACTTTCCATGTTCTGATCATTAATGGGTGTTTGCAGCTGTTTCTTCTCATTTTGAGTCATGCCACATCAGCAAATGAAGGTCCTGAAAGCTTCACTCCATTAATGTCATTAAGGTCAACTCTATTTTGAGGAGGCAGCTCTTCCCGGGTCCTATTTTGATTGCCTTCCAACCTGAGGGTCTCATCTTCTCACATTATATCAGACAATGTTCTGCTGCTATTCATAAGGTTTTCACTGCCTAATTCTTTTCAGAAGTAGACTGCTGGGTCTTTCTTCCTAGTTCGCCTTAGTCTGGAAGCTAAGCTGAAACCTGTCTCCCATGGGTGACCTGGCTGGTATTTGAATACCTGTGGCATAACTTCCAGCATCACAGTAACACACAAGCCGCCACAGAACGACAAACTGATAGACATGTGGGGATTGCCTTGGCTATTCATTAGCATATAGCAATGGACTCAAACATACCAGCCACCATGAAGATGACAGGACTGGGGAACTTTTGGTTCTATTATACATAAGGTCACCAGAAGTCAGAACCAACTGACCACAACTAACAACAATGATACATGATAGTGACACAAATACAGAAAACAGAATGAAAAAGATTTCTTTCAAAATAATAATTAAGTATTAGCTTGGCTCAGGTTTATTTAAAAGAAATTATGAAAGCATTCTGGGAGAAACAAAGAGATAATAAATAGAAATAATAAGGTAAGTTCTTCTTGGGGACCCTGGGAAAACAAAACATTGTTTAAAACAAAAATGCTTTCTAAGTTAATATATATTTAATGTAAGTCAGCTTTCTAGGAGTTACATTATATAATGACAAACTGATGGAGAAAATTCAACTAGAAAAAAAGGCAAGAATACGTATTTATTTAAATGAAGGCAAACTCTATTATATTATAAACACCTGATAGTAAAATAATTTTGTAGCTTTGCCACTTATAAAGTGTTTCACATACATTTCCTCATTTATTCATCACACTATTACATTAGATTCATCGGAGAGGGATTAGTGTTATTTATACCTAAAAAAAAAGTTGCTGTGGAGCCAATTCCAGCTCATGGTAACCCCATTTTTGTCAGAGTAGAACTGTGCTCTGTTGGATTTTCAATGGCTGGATTTTCAAAAGTAGATTACCAGGCCTTTCTTCAGAGATGCCTCTGGGCAACTGGAACTGCCAACCCTTTGGTTAGTAGCTGAGTATGTTAACTGTTTGCACCACCCAGGGACTGACCATTGGTATTTTAGGGATTATTTATCTTTTTTTGTTGTAGCTATAAATGCAACCTAAAAGTGCTTTATTTCACAGTTGAAAATTTTGAAACTTGGAGAGCTCCCAAGTTACAGGACTAGTAAGGGGACCCCAGGACTCTCATTCAAGCATGTTCCTTCCCACTAAGTATTTCCCCCATGAGTCTGTCAGTTTGTAGTACTGTGGGGGCTTGCATGTTGCTGTGATGTTGGAAGCTGTGTCACCAGTATTCAAATACCAGCAAGGTCACCCATGGTGGAGAGATTTCAGCTGAGCTTCCAGACTAAGACACACTAGGAAAAAGGTCCTGGCAGTCTACTTCTGAAAAGGATTTGCCAGTGAAAACCTTATGAATAGCAGTGAAACATTGTCTGATACAGTGCTAGATGATGAGCCCCTCAGGTTGGAAGGCACTCCAAAGACAACTGGGGAAGAGTTGCCTCCTCAAAGTAGAGTGGACCTTAATGACGTGGATGTAGTCAAGCTTTTGGGACCTTCATTTGCAAAATGAGAAGAAACAGCTGCAAACATCCATTAATAATCAGAACCTGGAATGTACAAAGTATGAATCTAGGAAAATCAGAAATCGTCAAAAATGCAATGGAATGCATAAACATCAATATCCTAGCCATTAGTGAGCTCAAATGGACTGGTATTGGCCACTTTGACTTGGACAATCATATAGTCTACTACGCCGGGAATGACAACTTGAACAAGAATGGTGGGGCATTCATTGTGAAAAAAGAACATTTCAAGATCTATCCTGAAGTACAACGCTGTCAGTGATAGGATAATATCCATACTCCTACAAGGAAGACCAGTTAATACGACTGTTTTTCAAATTTATGCACCAACCACTAGGGCCAAAGATGAAGAAATTGAAGATTTTTACCAACTTCTGCAGTCTGAAATTGATCAAACATGCAATCAGGATGCACTGATAATTACTATTTGTTGGAATGTGAAAGGTGGAAACAAAGAAAGATTGTAGCTGGAAAATATGGCCTTGGTGATAGAAATGATGCTGGAGATCACATCATAGAATTTTGTAGGACTTCTTCATTGCTAATAGCTTTTTTTCACCAACATAAACGGTGACTATACATGTGGACCTTGCCAGATGGAATACACAGGAATCAAATTGACTACATCTGCTGAAAGAGAAGAGGGAAAACCTCAGTATCCTCAGTCAGAACAAAGACAGGGGCTGATTGCAGAAGGAGACCATCAATTGCTCATATACAAGTTCAAGTTTTAGCTGAAGAAATCAGAACAAGTCCACGAGAGCCAAAGTACAACCTTGAGTATATCCCACATGAATTTAGAGACCATCTCAAGAATAGATTTATGTGTTGAATACTAACGACCAAAGATCAGATGAGCTGTGGAATGACATCAAGGAGGTCATACCTGAAGAAAGCAAGAGGTCATTAAAAAGACTGAAAAGAAAGAAAAGACTAAAATGGATGTCAGAAGAGACTCTGAAACTTGCTCTTGAACATTGAGTAGTTAAAGCAAATGGAAGAAATGATCATGTAAAAGAGCTGAACAGAAAATTTTAAAGGGCAGCTCAGGAAGAGAAAGTAACGTATTATAACGACATGTGCAAAGACCTGGAGTTAGAAAATCAAAAGGGAAGAACATACTCGGCATTTCTCAAACTGAAAGAACTGAAGAAAAAATTCAAGCCTCGAGTAGCAATATTGAAGGATTCTACAGGGAAAAGTTAAATGACACAGGAAGCATCAAAAGAAGATGGAAAGAACACACAGAGGCACTATACCAAAAAGAACTGGTCAATGTTCGACCATTTCAGGAGGTAGCATATGATCAGGAACTGATGGTACTGAAGGAAAAGGTCCAAGCTTCACTGAAGGTATTGGCAAAAAAACAAGGCTCCGGAAATTGATGGGATGCCAATTGAGATGTATCAACAAATGGAATGTAGCACTGGAAATGCTTGATCATCTATGCCAAGAAATTTGGAAGAGTGCTACCTGGTCTATCAACTGAAAGAGATTCATATCTATGCCTGTTCCAAAGAAAGGTGATCCAACCAAATGTCGAAATTATCAAACAATATTATTAATAACACACAAGTAAAATTTTGCTGAAGATCATTCAAAAGCAGTGCATCAACAGGGAACTGCCAGAAATCCAAGCCAGATTCAGAAGGGGATGGGGAACCAGGGATATTATTGCTGGAAGGGATCCTGGCTGAAAGCAGAGAATACCACAAAGGTGTTTACCTGCGTTTTATTGACTATGCAAAGGCATTCAACTGTATGGATGATAACAAATTATGGATAACATTACAAAGAATGGGAGTTCTAGAACACTTAATTGTGCTCGTGAGGAATCTGTCCATAGATCAAGAGGCAGTTGTTGGAACAGATCAAGGGGACACTGTGTGGTTTAAAGTCAGGAAAGGTGTGCCTCAGGGTTGTATCCTTTCGCTATACTTATTCAATCTGTCTGCTGAGCAAATAATCCAAGAAGATGGAGTATATGAAGAAGAATAGGGCATGAAGATTGGAGGAAGACTCATTAACGACCTGCATTATGCAGATGACACAACCTTCCGTGCTGAAAGTGAAGAGGACCTGAAGCATTTACTGAGGAAGATCAAAGACTACAGCCTTCAGTTTGGATTACACAAAGAAAACAAAAATTCTCACAATTGGACCAATAAGCAACATCATGATAAATTGAGAAAAGATTAAAGTTGTCAAGGATTTCATTTTACTTGGATTCACAATCAACACCCATGAAAGCAGCAGTCGAGAATCCAAAGGATGAATTGCACTGGGTAAATTTACTGCAAAAGACCTCTTTAAAGTGTTAAAAGGCAAAGATTTTACCTTAACGGCTAAGGTGCGCCTGATCCAAGCCATGGTGTTTTCAATCACCTCATATGCATTGGAAAGCTGGATGATGAATAAGGAAGACCAAAGAAGAACTGATGCCTTTGAATTATGGTGTTTACGAAGAATATTGAATATACCTTGGACTGCCAGTAGAACAAACAAACCTCTCTTGGAAGAAGTACAGCCAGAGTGCTCATTAGAAGCAAGGATGGTGAGACTTCAGCTCACATTTGGACATGTTTTCAGGAAGAATCAGTCCTTTGAGAAGGACATCACGGTTTGTAAAGTAGAGGGTCAGCAAAAAAGAGGAAACCCTCAATGTGGTGGGTTGACACAGTGGCTGCAACAATGGGCTCAGGCATAACAACAATTGAGAGGATGGCACAGGACCAGGTGGTGTTTTGTTCCGTTGTACATAGGGTTGCTATGAGTCAGAACCGACTGGCATCCAACAACAACAACATATTTGGCATTCTTCTGCTACGAAATGACAAAGAATCAAAATACATGGCTCTAGTTTAAAAGCAGAAAATAATGAATGGAATAGAATAGAATTCAGACACAGATTCAAACTATTAAAAGAATTTAGCATAGTTACAGTAGTCCCCCCTTACCCACAGGGGGATGTGTTCCAAGATCCCCAGTGGATGCCTGAAACCAGGATAGTACTGAACCCCATATATACTGTCTTTTCCTATGTATATATACCTATGATAGAGTTTAATGTATGAATTAGGCACAGTAAGAGATTAACAACTATGACTAATAATAAAATACAACAATTATACAATATACTGTAATAAAAGTTATGTGAATGTGGTCTCAAATTATCTTATAAAATTGAGAACTTTCACCTTTTCATTTAAAGGAAACACTTTACGGCTTCTCTTTGGCATATCCAGATTGCCAGCATCACTACTGTTGCACCTTGGGGCCATTATTAAGTAAGGGTTACTTGAACATAAGCACTTCAATACTATGACAGCCAATCTGAGACAGCTACTAAGTGACAAACAGGCAGGTACGGTATAGAGGGTGGATAAGTTGGGCAAAGGGATGATTCACGTTCCTGGTGGGATAGAGCAGGGTGGCAGGAGGAAACTGGACAGCACGAGATTTCATCACACTACACAGAATGGCATGCAATAGAAAACTTATGAATTGTTTATTTCTGGAATTTTCCATTTAATATTTTTGGACTGCAGTTGACTGCAGGTAACTGAACCCGCGGTCAGTGAAACCATGGATAAGGAGGGAGAGGGGAAGTCTGCTCTGTATTTTCATGGTCCTATTGTGTGGCATAGTGGTTAAGAGCTACAGCTGCTAAATAAAAATTCAGCAGTTCGAATACACCACGTGCTCCTTTGAAACCCTACGGAGCCAGTTCTACTCTGTGCTGTAGGGTCGCTATGAGTTGGTATCAACTCAACGACAACGGGTTTGGTTCTTTTGGGGGGTTATTGTGGCCATGTTTTGTAAAATTACTTCAGATAATTTTTGGGAGTGGGGAAGATATAAACAAAGAATGAATAAATAAGTGAATGAAGTAAATAAATTAATATATGTCAAACTTGAAATAATATAATATTTGGGGAAGGATACTTTAAAAACATTTCACTGGGACAATCAACTACGAAACAGTATTTAGTCACCCATATTTCACACTCAATATTGAAAAAATTTCCAGATAAGTCAAAGTATTTGTCTGACTTATAGTAGGCTCTCAAGAAATATTTATTAACTGACCATTACAGAAATTGTTAGGAAAGGAAACTTCGCATTCATTCCAGATATGGAAGGCAGATTCATGGGAGTTATCAGAGACACCCACTGCTGTCGAGTCGATTACGACTCATAGCGACCCTATAGGACAGAGTAGAACTGACCTATCGAGTTTCCGATGTATTTAAAGTGTTTACACAACTAAATGTCCTTGGTCTTCAGTCCACTCTCCCTTACCAAGTCCTCTCCAATGGCTGATGAGTTGCTAATATGGTTAATTAGATTTCAGGACAGGTACTGAGATACGTTTACCAGTTGGTGGGGTTACTATATTTTAAGTAACCTCTAAAAATGAGGAAACCAAGAGGTCAGCAGTTCGAATCCACCAGGCGCTCTTTGGAAACCGTATGGGGCAGTTCTACCTCGTCCTATAGGGTTGCTGTGAGTCGGAATCGGCTCAATAGCAATGGGTTTGACTTTTTTCTTTTCTAAAGATGAAGAGGCTTAAGTATAGAGCAGTTATCTTCCCCTGTCACACAATTAGTAAGTGAACAAATACACTGTGATACAAACCAAGCCAGCTTGGATCTCCATACCTCTCGGTCCTCATGATCCAAGCTGGGATATTCAGAGTCCTTTCCTGGAAGTTTTTCAACTATAGCAGGGGCAAGTAGTACTGTTGGATCCCCAAGATATTAAGATGTGAACCTAGAGCCATCTGCAGCCATGCTCCCCACCAGGTGGAGAGGACCTATCTGCCGTAGGAGAGAATGAAGCTGACAGGTGGAGAGAAGCAGAATTGCTTGACAGGTTCCTGGAAACATCAAGACACTGCTTCAGTCATCTTCAGCCTCCCTCAGTTTCCTGAGTACATCGGTCCACTTTGTTTTTTATTTTTGGCTTACACTAAATTCAAGCTGTGTTTCTGTCATTTGCAACCCGAAATATTCTAATACAAAAACTGAAGCCCAGATTGACCAGGCTCATTAAAATAGGTGGTTTCCATTGGGCTCGGTAGTTTCCGTTCAAGAAATTATTCAAGTTAGATCTCCAGAGACAGTTAATTCACAAAAAACAAAACAAAAACAGCAAATCCGTTGCCTTGAGTGGATTCCAACCGATAGCAACCCTACAGGCCAGAGTAGAACTGCCCCCATAGCGTTTCCAATCAGTGGCTAGTAGATTTGAACTGCCGACCTCTTGGTTAGCAACAGTATCACTTCACCACTGAGCCACCAGGGCTCAGAAATACATTTAATAGGTGGCACACTAAAGTCCTTCCTTGGTATGAATAACCTGAAACTCTCCAGGTCTGGTAAACGGGGGCTTAACTTGAGCCGTTGGCTATAGGTCACGTTCAATCACCCATTTCAAGACCTAAGTGAGCTACGAGACCCAGAGCCCCTTGGATGATGAGGATATGTTGTACCTCTAAGTAAGGACCCTGCTAACACACCTGCTGCGAACCTCCCTTCTCTCCTCCCCCAAAGCGACTTGTGGCCTGTGTGACTGCACTCAAGAAAGTTAAATATTCACATTTGGAGGGTGCTGTTGATTGAATTTTGGCTCTAAGCCCATACTGGTTGGTGGCTTCCTACCAGTTCCATGTGGGTCTTACGGAGTCAGATGGTCCGAAGCTGAGTTCTAACCCAAGTTCACCACATAATGAAGTCCACTGGAGCTCCAAATTCATTCTGTGGTTATTTCCCAAGTTCCTGATTTCAAATGAATATCTCTGGCAATTGAATCCTTCATTGGCTCCACATGAAATAATGGCAATCATGGTAGGAAGGACCAAGTGGAAGCTGTTGGATTTTTGGAGGTTCTCCATAAAAACAAAAACAAAACAAACAAAAAACCAGTTGCCATTGAGCCAGTTTCGACTCATAATGACCCCATGTATGTCAGAGTAGAGCTATGCTCCATAAGTTTTCAAGGGCTGATTTTTCAGAAGTAAATCACCAGGCCTTTCCTCTGGGGTACCTCTGGGTAGGCCTGAATCTCTAACCTTTCAGTTAGCAGCTGAGTGTGTTAACTGTTTGTACCACCCAGGAACTCCTCCATAACAATGTAGTAAACCAAAGCAGTATGAATCCCTGGAGAAGTTGCAAATATTAGTGACACAATAAAAGAAAAAATTAGCTCTTTGTCACCTGGCTGAAAGTTGATTACGCATTCTTAGCTTGTCTACAATCATTCACTCCTTTTATTTTCTTACTTCGATCCTAGGTTTTGTGATCCCATTTATTTTTCTTTACTTATTTTTAGTGTTACTTTAGTGTGTTACTTATGGTCTGGTATATTTGTTTATGAGCTAATGGTTTTAAGATTTATTTCTCTTTTCAACTATAGTTAAAAAATTAAATACACATGGTAGAATCTTTTTTTAAAATAATTTTTATTGTGCTTTAAGTGAAAGTTTACAAATCAAGTCAGTCTCTCACACAAAAAACCATATACACCTTGCTACATGCTCCCAATTACTCTCCCCCTAATGAGACAGCCTGCTCTCTCCCTTCACTCTCTCTTTTCGTGTCCTTTTCACCAGCTTCTAACCCCCTCCACCCTCTCATCTCCCCTCCAGGTAGGAGATGCCAATGTAGTCTCAAGTGTCCACCTGATCCAAGAAGCTCACTCCTCACCAGCATCCCTCTCCAAACCGTTGTCCAGTCCAATCCATCTCTGAAGAGTTGGCTTTGGGAATGGTTCCTGTCCTGGGGCAACAGAAGGTCTGGGGGCCATGACCACCGGGGTCCTTCCAGTCTCAATCAGACCATTAAGTCTGGTCTTATGAGAATTTGGGGTCTGCATCCCACTGATCCAGCTCCCTCAGGGGTTCTCTGTTGTGTTACCTGTCAGGGCAGTCATGGGTTGTAGCCGGGCACCATCTAGTTCTTCTGGCCTCAGGATGATGTAATCGCTGGTCATGATAAAATCTTTTTATTCCAACATATAAATAGGCTGACCAAAGAGGAAATTTATCCTCTCTGACTAGAGGAAAATTAATGTCTTGAGTGTTTCTTGACATGAGTTCATAAGGATGATGAGGGCTGGCTCACAAGCCTAAAACAGAACACAGTTCTTGTCCTCGATTGTATATCAGTGAACCTCATCCTGCTGGTCATTTCCACCTTGGGGGCTAGAAATAGAGTTTTGAAATGGTGCTTAATATAGGATCTAAAGCGAGAGGACACATCCATTCAAATGTTTCAGGTTTCCCCAAATCTTACTCATTATGATTACTCTCCTTAATAAAAAGACAAAATGTTTTAAAAATGTCAATTTTTCCCAAAGGAATCTGGAGGTCTAACAAAATTTTAACCAAAACTCCATTGTACTATTTAAGAACTTATCAAAATAATTCCAGAATTTGTCTGGAAGAAGGAAGGGATAAAAATGACTGATATTGAAAGGACCACTATTTGGTAGAAAATTGCCCACCGATAGTTAAAATAATTAAAGCCGTGTAGTAGTGACTCAAGAATACATAGAAAGTCAATTAATTAGACAGCAAGAACTGGACACTGGTATGTAAAAAAACTTAATATATAAATAAAGGAAGAGGAGGAATACTATTCAGTAGAAGGTGCTGTGAAAATTGATTACTCTTAAGAAAGCTAATTAAGATTCTTAATGCTGTGCATCAAAATAAAATACAGTCATATTAAGTTATTTAGGTTATACTACAGTTTATTAAGTTAAACTGTAAGAACATTTGGGTAGATAGCTTTTTGATCTCTGAATGAGAAAAAAATACAACACACTAAATATAAAAATAATAGAAGAGTAAAAAATGCAAATTGAAAGATTTGATATAAAGTTATGCTATAAATCAAAAGCAATCATAAACAAAATTAAGAAACTCATAACAAACTCCAAAAAAACATTGCTGTCAAGTTGATTCTGACCCACAGCAGCCCTATGGGAAGAGCAGTACTGCCTCATAGAGTTTCCGAGGCTGTAATTACAGAATCTGACTGCCACAACTTTCTCCCGTGGAACCGCTGGTGGGTTCGAACTGCCAACCTATCAGTTAGCAGCCCAGTGCTTAACCACTGCACCATCAGGGCTCCTAGTAACAAACTTGTTGTTGTTTGTCGAGTCAGTTCCGACTCATAGCGACCCTATGCAGACCAGAACGAAACACTGCCCGGTCCTGCGCCGTCCTTACAATCGTTGTTATGCCTGAGCTCATTGTTGCAGCCACTGTGTCAATCCACCTCGTTGAGGGTCTTCCTCTTTTCTGCTGACCCTGTACTCTGCCAAGCATGATGTCCTTCTCCAGGGACTGATCCCTTCTGACGACATGTCCAAAGTATGTAAGACGCAGTCTCACCATTCTTGCCTCTAAGGAGCATTCTGGCCTCACTTCTTCCAAGACAGATTTGTTTGTTCTTTTGGCAGTCCATGGTATATTCATTATCCTTTGCCAACACCACAATTCAAAGGCATCAACTCTTCTTTGGTCTAGTAACAAACTAGGGAACATAATTTCCAAAAACATGACAGGTAAAAGGTCAATGTCTGTATATACAGAGCTCATACACATTGGTGAGAAAATGCACAAACTCCCAATTAAAAGACAGGCCAAGAAGATGAAAAGTCAGTTCACACACACACACACACAAATGTACACAGAAGAGAAAATACAAATTCCTAAAAGTATATAAAAAATATTCAATCTGATGAGTTATTGCAGAGAAGGCTAACTGCCAATCAAAATTTATGCTTCTTTTCTATATTGTCCAGCTCTTCCTGGTAAGCAGATTTCTGGTTAAGTACTACATGTCTCAGTCTCCCTCTATTTTGGCAGAGACTACGTGACTGCTTTTTGTCAATGGAATACGAGTGGGAAGTGATATGTGTCTCTTCTAAACAAATGGGTTGTACATTTTCCCCATCCTCTATTCTCCCTTTCCACTTCCCGAATGTTGTTAGGTGCTGTCAAGTTGGTTCTGACTTAAAGTGACTCCATGTACAACAGAATGAAATACTGCTGGGTTCTGTGTCATCCTCATGATAGTTGTTACACTTGAGTCCATTGTTGCAGCCACTGTGTCAATTCATCTTGTTGAGGGTTTCCTCTTTCTCGCTGACCCTCTACTTTACCAAGCGTGATGTTCTTCCCCAGGGACTGGTCCCTTCTGATAAAATGTGCCAAGTATGTGAGATGAAGTCTCACCATTCTCGCTTCTAAAGAGTATTCTGGCTGTACTTCTTCCAAGACAGATTTGTTTGTTCTTATGGCAGTCCGTGGTTTATTCAATATTCCTCACTAACACCATAATTCAAAGGCGTCAATTCTTCTTTGTTCTTCCTTATTTATCGTCCAGCTTTTGTTTGTATGAGACCACTGAAAACATCATGGCTTGGGTCAGGGGCACCTTAGTCCTTAAAGTGACATCTTTGCTTTTTAAATACTTTAAAGAGGATTTTTGCAGCAGATTTATCCAATGCAATGCATCATTTAATTTCTTGACTGCTGCTTTCATGGCTGTTGATTGTAATTCCAAGTAAAATGAAATCCTTGACAACTTCAATCTTTTCTCCACTTATCATGATGTTGCTTATTGGTCCAGCTGTGAGGATTTTTGTTTTCTTTATGTTGAGGTGTAACCCACAGTGAAGGCTGTGGTCTTTGCTCTTCACTAGTAAGTGCTTCAAGTTCTCTTCACTTTCAGCAAGCAAGGTTGTGTCATCTGCATAACACGGGTTGCTAATAAGTCTTCCTCCAATCCTGATGCCTTGTTCTTCTTCATACAGTCCAGTTCCTTGGATTATTTGCTCAGCATACAGTTTGAATAAGTATGGTGAGAGGATACAACCCTGACGCACACCTTTCCTGAATAAACCACACAGTATCCCCCTTGTTCTGTTCGAACGACTGCTTCTTGGCCCATCTACAGCTTTCTCATGAGCACAATTAAGTGTTCTGGAATTCCCATTCTTCGCAATGTTATCCATAATTTGTTATCATCCACACAGTCGAATGCCTTTCTGTAATCGATGAAACACAGGTAAACATCTTTCTGCTTTCAGCCAGGATCCATCTGACTTCAGCAGTGATATCCCTGGTTGAACGTCCTTTTCTGAATCTGGCTTGAATTTCTGGCAGTTTTTGTTGATGTACTGCTGCGAATGCTTCTGAATGATCTTCAGCAAAATTTTACTTGTGTGTGATATTAATGATATTGTTCCATAATTCCCACATTCAATTGGATCACCTTTCTGAATGTAGTTAACTATAGTATCTTATGGGAAATCTATAACCTAACTGCAGTTATCTGCCATTTTCAGCTCTTACAAGTGAGGAGTTCTTTTCTCTCATCAAGGTTCATAAAATAAGGAATTCTTCAGAAGTAGAAAGACTTAGAAACTGGGTAGGGAATACATGATCAGTCTACTACAAGAGGTTATTAATAATATATGCAGGCAAAATGAATAAGAGAAGAAAGGTATAGGAAACTGAATTCTCATCAGCTGGAATTAGGTTTGGCTGCATGTAACAGGAAAAAAAGTAACAGTGACTTAAACAGGATAGAATTTGCTTGCTTTCCCACATAAAAGAAATTCAGGAGTGGACAGTCTAGGACTGATACATGTACACATTATCATTTTGGATCTAGCACTTAGATTTCTGTCCTGCCATCTAGCACTTTCCTCTATTTTCATGAATAAGGGTGGAGACTGGAACGCCAGTTATTATGTCTGTAAGTGTGAAGAAAGAGAAAATGCAGAGGGCAGATAAGGGCCCCTTCTGTTGGGTCAGTTTTCTTTTTTAAGGAGGTACCACACAACACTTCTGGGCACACCTCTTTGGCCAGAACTTTGGCACATGGTCACACCAAACAACGAGGAAGGTTGGGAAATAGTTTTAGTTTCAAATGGAAGCGTGCCCAGCTAAAACCTGGGGATCTTTCAAAGGGAAAAGAGAAGGATGATAGGTAAGTGGCAGATCTCTCAGACACACTCCCCGCCCCCCCACAATATGGTGAAGGGAAGTCCTAGGATGGCTGTGTTCAGCAGCTCCAGGAAAAGCCTAGTCAGACTGGAGGAGGAAGGAGCTCTTTGGGAAAAAATGGGAACTCCATGATTTTAGATAATACCATTGAGTGGACAGGACAATTTGAGTATTGATAAAGACACATGATTCTTTTACCAATGAGAAATACTAATGGCAATTTGAAGCTCCATGAAAAATAAAAATGTATACTAAAACCATGTTCAAATATGCAACAAAATACAATAATGGTGTAAGAAAATAGGGTTCATGGAATATTGTTAATAAAATATACGATCTTTTAAGTGGCCAAGGGGTCAGATACTGACCATACAGAAAAAGAGATGTAATCCTGGTACACTTCTTAAACCAGTGCAAGAATATATGTATATAGGTATTGGTGTGAAAATTGTATATATTAATTTTTAACTTTGAGATTCAGCCTTGAGAAAAGGTATGATCAGCTGCAGCTGCAGCTGCCGAACACAATATAAATGTTAACATTACAAGGTGAAAGTGTGGCTGACAGAAGATGAAAAGTAGGAAGTAAGGGAGGAAAGTGAAAAAAGGGTAAGAGAACTCATTTCTCAGGTTACATGGAGTTGAGTCGAAGTACTGATTAACGTTGATGGAACAAGAAATAGAATTTTATAATATTATTTAAGGTTATAAAGATAACTAATAAAAAATACCATTGGAAGAGGAGGGGTCCAGACTAGGGGATCTCATGTTTCTGGAAACTTGAGTCTTTAAAGGAAATGATTGTAATGAAGTTTCCATTTTCTCAGAAGAACAATGTTTTAGTTGGGAGTTAAGTACCAAATAAATCTCATGAAGCAATATGCCATGAAATCAAAGAAATAACTTTGATAAATCTATATAATGATTCAAAGCCGTTTATTTCTATTCTAATTGGATACATTTTAACTGACGGTATTAATTTTCAATGACTCTATTGTACTGAAAATCGGTATATTCAATATTGGTGGCAGTGACGATTCAGCAGTAGAATTCTCACCTTCCATGTGGGAGGCCCAGGTTCCATTCACGGCCAACGCACCTCACGTGTGGTGTAGCCACCTTGGTTTTCAGTGGGGCCTTATGTGTTGCTATGATACTGAACAAGCTTCAGCAGAGCTTCCAGAATAAGACTAAGAGGATCACAAGGGTCCAGTTCTCACAGATCGTGGGGATGGCACAGAACCTGGCCGTGTTTTGTTCTGTTGTGCACGGAGTTGCCATAAGTCAGGGGCAGGCAACTTGACGGCAGCTGATACAACACCCTACGCTTGCATGGCCCCATTGACATAACAAAGACAAGGATCTTTCTCACATAAAGGACATTCAGAGGCGAGCAGCCTAGGACTGCTGTGATGTGTATGCATCATTTTGGATCTAGCAGTTAGATTTCTGTCCTATCATCTAGCACTTTGCGTCCACTCTTAAGGTCACATCATGATTCAGGATGGATACTGAATGCCAGCTGTCATGTCTGGAAGTGTAAAGAAGAACATCAGGGGATATTTAAAATATCCAGGGGCTTATCATCAACCTGAAGATAACTCAACCTCCCCACCTGTTCCCCATCTATATGCCAAAAAGGGAAGAATTCTGTCCATCCAAGTCAATGCGTTACCTTTTCTACTAGCTTTCTTAACCCTGTTTTTTCAAACAATATTTTACTGTGTTTTTGGTGAAAGTTTACACTGCACATTAGGCTCTCATTCAACTATTTCTACACAAATTGTTCAGTGACATTAGTTACATTTTTCACCACGTGTCAACATTCTCTTTGTCTTCTCTTTGCTCTGTTTCTAGTACTCTAGTTTTCCTGGCCCTCTTATCTTTGCTTTAGAGTGATTGTTGACCTCTTGGTCTCATATAGGTGGTTTTTTACTGGAACACCATACTCACAGCTAATATCCTTTATTTATGTGCCAATCGGTTATTTTGCTAAAAGGTGACCTCAGGGGATAGTTTCGGTTAAAGGTTTAAATAGTATCCCAGGGCTATAGTCTCAGGGAGTCTTCTAGTTGCAACTGGTCCAGTAAGTCTGGACTTTTTAAGAATTTGAGTTCTGTTCCATGTTTTTCTCCCATTCTATCAGGGTCTTTCTATTGTGGCCCTGATTAGAAGTGGTCAGTGGTGGTAGCTGGGAACCATCTAGTTTTGCTGGCCTCAGGGTAGATGAGGCCGTGACTCATGTAGGCGATCAGCCCTGTAGACTAGTTTCTTTTCTGAAACTTTGGTTTCTTTCTTTCTCTTTGGCTCTGGATGAATAAAGACAAATAGTTGTATCTTAGATGGTTACTCACAAGCTTTTAAGACCCCATACGCTACTCACCTCACTAGGATGCAGAACATGAACTTTGTGGTGCCAGCTTAGTGAGTTGTCCCACGAGACTAAGGTCCTAAGCCTTCAAACCTAGAAAACCATTCTCCCAAGATGTTTAGTTATGTCTGAGAAGTATCTCTAACTGTGTCCTCTATGAATATGCGCCTATTCCTTGCTTGTTGACTATCTTGTTACCTGATATTTCACATTTACAACAGTAATAAAAAAAATCTACTATCCGACTATTTTGTGTATCCAGGACGTGCGTCTGGCAGTAATGAATGCTGAGGTGCAAGGTGAGAGTATAACACTGGCTGTGATGGTTAAGGTTGTGTGTCAACTTGGCTGGGCCATGATTCTCAGTGGTTTGGCAGTTACGTAATGATGTAATTTGGCAGTTATGTAATTATTCATCCTCCATTTTGTGATCTGATGTGGTCATTCTCCATTTCTGCATAAAGCTGATTTTCGCATAACAACCTTGTCTTTGGAAACTAACCATGTCAATAAGTGAGGAGTGGGTGTATATGTGTGCACACGCATATCTGTACAAACACATGCATATAAAATACTTCTGTCTGTGCACACATGGGTTCACTTGTACCTACCAAAAGTGTATGTGTACAACATGTATATGCCTATATACCTACATATGTGACCGAACACTAGTGTTTTGGTTAAGGCTGGTCTTATTGCCAAATTATATATGTCATATTCTTTAACAAACACCCTTTTCTTCTTAGTGGCATCGTTCACTTTAGTTAATCTGTGCTCATTACATCCACATTCTATGACAACTTTCCCCACCACCAAAATTAACAAATATCTATAATCTAGAGAGTGATTCCCCCGCGCCTCCATCCACCCCTGATAACTACCAGTGAACACTGGTCTCTGTATACATCTATACTTATCTTCTTATAAAAGTGTGATCATACAATATTTGTCCTTATGTGATCTACTTATTTCACTTAGCATTATGTCCTCCAGAACCATCCATGTTATAATGTGTTTTGTGGACTCATCATTGTTCTTTATGGTTGCATAATATTCCATTGTATGTATGTACCACATTTTGCTTATCCCATTCATCCATTAAGGGCACTTAGGCTTTTTTCATTTCTTTTGCTATTGTGAATAGTCCTGCAATGAACATAGGGATGCATATGTCCATTTGTATCACTTTTACTAGGTTTCTAGGGTATATACCTAAGCATGAAGTTACTGACTCACAAGGTAGGTCTTTTTTATTGTTTTTTGAGGCAGTGCCATACCATTTTCCATAGTGGTTGTACAATTTTACATTCCCACTAGCAATGAATAAGGGTTCCAATCTCTCCACATCCTTGCCAACATTTATTGTTGCCTGCCTTTTTTTTTTTTTTTAAATCAGTGCCATTTTAGCCAGCATGAGATGGTATCTTGTTGTAGTTCTTATTTGCATCTCTCTAAAATGGCTAATGAAGTGACACAGTGGTTAAGTGCTCAGCTGCAAACTGAAGGGTCCACAGTTTGAACCCACCAGCCACTCTATGGGAGAAAAATGTGGCAATTTGCTTCTGTGAAACCCTATGAGGCATTTCTACTCCATCCTACAGGGCCACTATGAGTCAAAATTGACTTGATGGCAATAGGTTAATGGCTAATGATCTTGAGCATCTTTTCATGTGTTCGTCGGCCACTTGAATGTCCTCTTTAGTGCAGTGTCTGTTCATGTCCTTTGCCCATTTTTAAATTGGGTTGTTTATCCTTCTTTTTGTTCTTGTTAAAGTTTTCTATATATTTTAGATATTAGACCCTGATTGGATATGTCATCTCCAAAGATTTTTTCCCAGTCCGTAGGTTGTCTTTCTTCTCTTTTGACAAAGTCTTTTGATGAGCAAAAGTGTTTTAATTTTTATATGGTCCCAATGATCTTATTTGTCTTCTGCTATTTTGTCTTTGAAGTTATGTTTGTTAGCCTATTAAAAAAAAATTAGGTAAATTGTATCACTCTGGAAGCTATGCACCAACATGTTAATGGTAATCATTTCTAGTTAGTGTCTTACTTACTTAGAGCCGCTGTAACAGATATACCACAAGTGGGCAGCTTTAAAGAACAGAAATTTATTTCCTCACAGTTTAGGGGGCTAAAAGTCCAAATTCAGGGCACTGGATCTAGGGGAAGACTTTCTCTGTAGGACCTGGGAAAGATCCTTGTCTCAGCTTCTGTAACTCCTGGTGTTCCTAGGTTCTTAGGTTCCCTTCTAGCTATCCTCACATGTGCTTCTTTCTTCCCATTTGCGCTCACTCATCTCCTTGTTCCTGCTGCTCTTTGTTGCATGCAGAAGTGATTAGAATTAGGATGTACCCTACACTAATATGACCTCATTAAGATAACAAAGATACCCCTATTTCCAAATGGGACTACATCCACAGGCACAGAGGTTAGGATTCCAAGACATATTTGGGGAGGGGGAACAAAACAATCCATAACAGGTAGTGTGATTTAGGGTTACTTTCTCTTTTTTTCAGGAACACTGGTTGCACAGTGGTTAAAGAACTCATCTGCTAACTGAAAGGTTAGTGGTTCAAACCCACCAGCCACTCTGTGAGAGAGAGATGTGGCAGCCTGCTTGGATAAAGATTACAGCCTTGGAAATCCTATGGAGCGGTTCTACTTTGTCCTGCAGTGTTGCTGTGAGTTGGAATTGACATGACAGCAATGGTTTGGTTTGGGGTTTTCTCTTCTTTTCATTTATTTGTATTTTTTAATTTTTCTACAATGAATATGTAAGACATCTATATTTATAAAAAGAGGGAAAAAGGATGCTGACTATGAAAAGTGGAAATAATTTTAAAGTATTTTCTCCTTTTCTTGACCTTACTTTTTAACCTTGTGGTCATCCCTCTGATATTTTTGCCATTAGGTGATCTATAAACCAGCTGAGCCACAGGTCAGGATTCCAGGCTTTGGGTGACATACTAGGCTGGCTATTCACAATGGGAACAACTCTGCAAAATGTGAAAGAAGCTCAAGGTATTCTTTTTTTTTTTAGTAGCCTTTTTTTTTTTTTTTTTTAATTTTTATTAAGCTTCAAGTGAACATTTACCATTCCAATCAGTCTGTCACATGTAGGTTTACATACATCTTTCTCCCTTCTCCCACTTGCTCTCCCCCTATTGAGTCAGCCCTTACAGTCTCTCGTTTCGTGCCAATTTTACCTTCTTCCCTCTCTCTCTATCTTCCCATCCCCCCTCCAGTCAAGAGTTGCCAACACACTCTCCTGTGTCCACCTGATTTAATTAGCTCACTCTTCATCAGTATCTCTCTCCCCCCACTGACCAGTCCTTTTCATGCCTGATGATTTGTCTTCGGGGATGGTTCCTGTCCTGTGCCATCAGAAGTTCTGGGGAGCATTGTCTCTGGGATTCCTCTAGTCGCAATCATACCATTAGGTGTGGTCTTTTAATGAGAATTTGGGGTCTGCATCCCATTGGTCTCCTGCTCCCTCAGGAGTTGTCTGTTGTGTTCCCTGACAGGGCAGACATCGATTGTGGCCGGGCACCAACTAGTTCTTCTGGTCTCAGGATATTGTAGGTCTCTGGTTCAAGTGGCCCTTTCTGTCTCTTGGGTTCTTAGTTGTCGTGTGACCTTGGTGTTCTTCCTTTGCCTTTGCTCCCGGTGGGTTGAGACCAATTAATGTATTTTAGATGGCTGCTTGTTGGCATTTAGGACCCCAGGTGCCACAATTCAAAGTGGGATGCAGAGTGTTTTCATAATAGAATTGTTTTGCCCATTGATTTAGAAGTCCTCTCAAACCAAGTTCCCCAGACCCCAGCCCCTGCTTCGCTATCCTTTGAAGCTTTCATTTTATCTCGGAAACCTCTTTACTTTTAATCCTGTCCAATTAGGCTGACCTTCCTTGTTTTGAGTGTTGTCTTTCCCTTCACCCAAAGCAGTTCCCATCTACAGATTGATCAATAAAAAGCCCTCTCCCTCCCTCCCTCCCTCCCTCCCCCCTTTGTAACCACAAAAGTATGTGTTCTTTTCCGTTTTTTCTATTTCTCAAGATCTTATAATAGTGGTCTTATACAATATTTGTCCTTTTGCAACTGACTCATTTCGCTCAGCATAATGCCTTCCAGATTCCTCCATGTTATGAAATGTTTCAGAGATTCGTCACTGTTCTTTATCGATGCGTAGTATTCCATTGTGTGAATATACCACAATTTATTTACCCATTCGTCCGTTGATGGACATCTTGGTTGCTTCCAGCTTTTTGCTATTGTAAACAGAGCTGCAATAAACATGGGTGTGCATATATCTGTTTGTGTGAAGGGTCTTGTATTTTTAGGGTATATTCCGAGGAGTGGGATTTCTGGGTTGTATGGTAGTTCTATTTCTAACTGTTTAAGATAACGCCAGATGGATTTCCAAAGTGGTTGTACCATTTTACATTCCCACCAGCAGTGTATGAGAGTTCCAATCTCTCCGCAGCCTCTCCAACATTTATTATTTTGTGTTTTTTGGATTAATGCCAGTCTAGTTGGTGTCAGATGGAATCTCATCGTAGTTTTAATTTGCATTTCTCTAATGACTAATGATCGAGAGCATTTTCTCATGTATCTGTTGGCTGCCTGAATATCTTCCTTAGTGAAATGTGTGTTCATATCCTTTGCCCACTTCTTGATTGGGTTGTTTGTCTTTTTGTGGTTGAGTTTTGACAGAATCATGTAGATTTTAGAGATCAGGCGCTGGTCTGAGATGTCATAGCTGAATATTCTTTCCCAGTCTGTAGGTGGTCTTTTTACTCTTTTGGTGAAGTCTTTAGATGAGCATAGGTGTTTGATTTTTAGGAGCTCCCAGTTATCTGGTTTCTCTTCATCATTTTTGGTAATGTTTTGTATTCTGTTTATGCCCTGTATTAGGGCTCCTAGGGTAGATCCTATTTTTTCTTCCATGATTTTTATCGTTTTAGTCTTTAGGTTTAGGTCTTTGATCCACTTGGAGTTAGTTTTTGTGCATGGTGTGAGGTATGGGTCCTGTTTCATTCTTTTGCAAATGGATATCCAGGTATGCCAGCACCATTTGTTAAAAAGACTATTATTTCCCCAATTGACTGACACTGGTCCTTTGTCAAATATCAGCTGCTCATAAATGGATGGATTTATATCTGGATTCTCAATTCTGTTCCATTGGTCTATGTGCCTGTTGTTGTACCAGTACCAGGCTGTTTTGACTACTGTAGCTATATAATAGGTTCTGAAATCAGGTAGGGTGAGGCCTCCCACTTTCTTCTTCTTTTTCAGTAATGTTTTGCTTATCCGGGGGTTCTTTCCTTTCCATATGAAATTAGTGATTTGTTTCTCTATTCCCTTAAAGTATGACATTGGTATTTGGATTGGAAGTGAATTGTATGTATAAATGGCTTTTGGTAGAATAGACATTTTTACTATGTTAAGTCTTCCTATCCATGAGCAGGGTATGTTTTTCCATTTAAGTGTGTCCTTTTGAATTTCTTGTAGCAGAGTTTTATAGTTTTCTTTGTATAGGTCTTTTACATCCTTGGTAAGATTTATTCCTAAGTATTTTATCTTCTTGGGGGCTACTGTGAATGGTATTGATTTGGTGATTTCCTCTTCGGTGTTCTTTTTGTTGATGTAGAGGAATCCAAGTGATTTTTGTATGTTTATTTTATATCCTGAGACTCTTCCAAACTCTTCTATTAGTTTCAGTAGTTTTCTGGAGGATTTCTGAGGGTTTTCCATGTATACGATCATGTCATCTGCAAATAGTGATAGCTTTACTTCCTCCTTACCAATCTGGATACCCTTTATTTCTTTGTCTAGCCTAATTGCCCTGGCTAAGACTTCCAACACAATGTTGAATAAGAGCGGTGATAAAGGGCATCCTTGTCTGGTTCCCGTTCTCAAGGGAAATGCTTTCAGGTTCTCTCCATTTAGAGTGATATTGGCCGTTGGCTTTGCATATATGCCCTTTATTATGTTGAGGAATTTTCCTTCAATTCCTATTTTGGTGAGAGTTTTTATCATAAATGGGTGTTGGACTTTGTCAAATGCCTTTTCTGCATCAATTGATAAGATCATGTGGTTTTTGTCTTTTGTTTTATTTATGTGATGGATTACATTAATGGTTTTTCTGATATTAAACCAGCCTTGCATATCAAGGTATTCTTATTTCTAACACTGAAAAGTCATTACCAACTTAATTCGTCCATCAGAAGGAACAATTGGGAAGTGAGCTATTCCATCTACTTGATGGAGCCACCAAAAACTATTGTTATGAAGATTCTATTAACAAGAGAAATGTTTAAGGTATGGAGTCCCTTGGTGATGAAAAAGGTTAAGCTCTTGACTACTAGTGGTTGACAGTTCAAACCCATCCAGAAATGTCTTGGAAGACAGGCCTGGTGATCTGCTTCCAAAAAGTCACACCCTTGAAAACCCTATGGAGCAGCTCTTCTATGCACACATGGGGTCTCCGTGAGCCAGAAACAACTCAATGGCAACTAACAAAAACAATTTTTTTTTAAAGCAAGGTACTAATTATACGGATAAAAAACTCATATGCATAAGAAAGATGACTTGGGAGAAATATGTTGTTATTGTTGTTAGCTGCTATGGAGTTGGTCCCCAACTCATGGCACAATGGAATGGGAATGCTGCCTGCCACTGCACCATTCCCATGATAAGTTGCAGATGGGATCATTGAGATCCATACAGTTTTCATAGGCTAATTTTTGACAGTGGATATCCAGGGCTCTCTTTGTTTCTTTTTAAAATATTTTATTGTGTTTTTGGTGAAAGTTTATACAGCAAGTTAGATTCTCATTGAACCATTTCTATACATATTGTCCAGAGACATGGGTTACATTTTTCACTTTGTGTCATCATTCTCATTACTTTCATTCTGGTTGTTCTATTTTCATTAATCTATCTTCCTTGCCCCCTCCCTCTACCACCACCTTCTCATCTTTGGTCTAGGGAAATTGTCTACCATTTGGTTTCATTTAAATGGTTATTTAGATGAATACAGTATTCATGGGTGATATTATTTATTTTATGAACCAATCTGTCATTTGATTGAAAGGTGACCTCCAGGAATGTGGTTTGAGTTCCAAGTTTAAATAGTATCCTAGGATGATAGTTTCAGGGGTTCTGCTAGTCCCTACTGGTCCAGTAAATCTGGCCTTTTTTTAGGAATTTGAGTTTTGTTCTACATTTTTCTCCCATTCTATCCGGGACCATCTATTGTGCCCCTGCTTAGAATGGTCAGTAGTAGTAGCCAGGCACCATCTAGTTCTTCTGGTCTCAACGTAGGTGAGGCTGTAGCTCATGTAGACTATTAGTCCTGCAGATTTCTTCTTTGAGTCTTTCATTTCCTTCTTTCTCTTTTCCTCCAAATGATTAGAGACCAATAGTTGTATCTTAGATATTCAGGCCTTTCTTTCTAAGAGAGAAATCTACCAATATGTAAATAATTTTCTGTTTTTGAGATAATGCATGTAAAAGCACCACAGCATGACTAGACTGTTAGTCCATTCTGACTTATGAGGACCCCATGTGGTAGTAGGTGGTAAATCACTATTAGTTGCATTTCAATTTGTAATGTCACTTTTGAGTAATCTCTCATAAGGAAATAATCAAAAAGGAGGGGTGTAACAATTTATATAAAGGTGTATTTAGCAGATCCCTAAAAGAGTGAAAAATTTAAAACAAGCTGAATATTGAATAATAGGGATGCGGTTAATTAAACAAATTTGGGAGCAACCTAGTTGGTGTTCAGTCTCTAGGCTGGTAACAGTGTTGCCTTTCATGTGTTACACAAAATCCTTCTGCTTTCCAAGACAAGGTTTCCTGACAGTCACCAAAAATGAGGACGCATGGATATGCACATATAATATCATGTTTACTGAAAAAAGGAAAAGAAAGATATGTGTACAATGATTACAAATATTAACCAATATACGTATGTGTCCAGATGAAGGTTAGTCAGTGATTTACAAGTGATGCAAATAATGAAAAATAAATGATGAGTTTTAATATTAAATGGATTCCTCCCGTCTTTTGCGATTTGTGAAGGCATCTATATATGTAATAAACGTGCCGTGTAAGAACATTTATTAAAGCCATTCCAAATAAAGTACATTGAAAGATTACTGAGTCTGTTCCTGCTTTTAAGCAGTTTGTAACCACTAGATAATTAAGGATACTCTAAAGGAATTAAAAATCTCCTTCCACTCTCTAGTTGTAGAGAGATTTTTAGAATTTCCAGAACCTCCGATCACATGGCTTAGATCTTCACAAAGCTCTGGAATACCCACTGGCATTTTTTAGTAGATTCAAAAAATTCCGTCATAAAGGCTTTTATACATGAGCTGGGCCACCATAACCACAGGGTCTTGTAAATTCACTCTGGGTGTGGTGGCCTGAAACAAAGACTAAGATAATCTTGTTCTCTTAAATGCATCATGCTTTAAATAAAAGTTTATCTTTATTTTATAAATTCAGGAAACATGCTGTGTGTGGCAATTTTCATTTGAAAATAAACAATTGACATTTCTGTGTTTTAAGAGCACAACTGAGTTGATATTTTTCATTATGAGTCAAAAAAAAGTTGTAAATAAATTTTTCTTAGTGACTGGTTATAAAGATTATCTCAACTTGGGGATATTTTATTTTCTCTATGAATATTTATATTATCTTCTCAGCAACAACAGCAAACATAAAAATTTTAAAAACCTAACTGTGAATATCTCTGTACTTTCTTCCATTTCTTATAAAAAGGCCTTTCTACATTTTATAACATTGTAACCAGTGAGTGCATCTGATCCTGTGTCCTGTTTTTTCTACTATTATTTCAATACATATATTTCTATATATCAAGATTTCTCATACTTATTTTAAATTAGCATTTTAAACCATATATAAGGATTAATTCTTTGAGGACTAAATGAATTATATATTTAACATGTTTTGTATCTTAGCAAATGCAGACGTAAGGCATTCATTTTCCTCTATGAGAAATATTTTTATAGAAAAGCCTATGCAACCGGAAGCATCTTCTCTCCCTAGACAGTCTCCTGCTAATCTTGCTGTTTGAACTATAAATTCAGTAGAGATATTCCCAAATCTGTCTCTTCAGTTCTGGTCTCTTTTTGCAGTTCTAACAATGGATCCTAAACTGCCTCCTAGACATGCCCATCAATATGTGCAGATATAGGTTAGTTTGATTAAGACACAAAATAAAAACCAAACCAAACAAGTTGCTGGGGAGGCAATTCCAAAGCCTGGAGACCCCAGGTGTTGCACACTAAAACTGCCCTCTGTAGGGTTTTCATGGCTGTGACCTGTCAGAAACTGATCACCAGGCCTTTCTTCCAAGGTGCCTCTGGGTGGGTTCTAACTGCCAACCTTTCAGTTAGTAGCCAGCGCTTAATCATTTGTGCCACCCAGAGATGCCAAGAGGTAAAACAGACTCTATTTCAAAAACAAAATGAACTGCTTGCTCTTCAATGTTTGTATTTTATATATAATAGAAATGAGGTCTCCATTACCTTCATACCAATCCAGTGTAATACCTAGTGGAGAGAAAAGAAGTCTTTTTGAGGGGGACTCTTAGAGAAACTTGCCTAAAAGTAATGCCACAAGAGGCATTCAGTATTAGGAAGTGAAAGGTTTGTTCTCATGTTGAAGAATGTCAAGATCTATCACCATCCTCCAGGATACAGTCAAGAACATACAGTCTTTGTCATGGTGGCATGAGGTGGCAGTAAGCATAGTGAAGGTGGGAATTTGGGGAGAGGATAAACCAAGACCAAACCCATTGCTGTTGAATCGGTTTTGACTCATAATGACCCTACCGGATAGATTAGAACTGCCACATACGGTTTCTTAGGCTGTAATCTTTATGGAAGCAGACTTCCACATCTTTCCCCTGCATAGCAGCAGGTGGATTTGAACCACTGACCTTTTGGTTAGCGCTTAACTGCTGCACTGCCAGGACTTCATAGAGTAGTAAAAGGGATAGAAAAGGAAGGAGTAAGGGGGACCAGGGAAAAGGAATTTTCAGATCTTCTCTTTTTCTTACCAAATATAGCTTAACTTCTTCACTCAGCATATGAGACTCTATCTATCCAGTGGGGTCTCCTGTGACATTCTTCCAGCCCCTACGACTTCTAATGAGTCCTGAAATAATATAGCATGTCCACTGGAGCAGAGAGACCAGGATTTGAAACCAAGCAATGGTACTTTACAGCTGTGCGACCATGGGAAAATCACTTTAGCTTTCTGAGCCTCAGTTTTCATCTGTTAAGTTGTTGTTGTTGTTATTGTTGTTAGATGCCATTGAGTCAGTTTCAACTCACAGCAGCCCTGTGTACCATAGAACGAAACATCGCCCAGTCCTGTGCCATGCTCACAATCATTGCTATGCTTGAGCCCGCTGTTGCAGCCACTATGTCAATCCATCTTGCTAAGGGTCTTTCTCTTTTCCACTGACCCTGTACTTTACCAAGCATGATGTCCTTCTCCAGGGGCTGATCTCTCCTGATAACATGTTCAAAGTATGTAAGACGTAGTCTCACCATCTTTGCTTCTGAGAGCATTCTGGTTGTACTTCTTCCAAGACAGATTTGTTCATTCTTTTGGCAGTCCATGGTATATTCAATATTCTTCACCAACACAATAATTCAAAGGCACCAATTCTTCTTCTGTCTTCCTTATTCATTGTCCAGCTTTCACATGCATACGATGAAATTTAAAATACCATGGCTTGGGTCAGGTGCACCTTAGTGCTCAAGGTGACATCTTTAAAGAGGTCTTTTGCAGCAGATTTGCCCAATGCAATGCATCTTATGATTTCTTGACTGCTGCTTCCAGGGGTGTTGATTGTGGATCTAAGTAAAATGAAATCCTTGACAACTTCTATCTTTTCTCTGTTTATCATGATGTTGCTTATTGGTCCAGTTGTGAGAATTTTTATTTTCTTTATGTTGAGGTGTAATCCATACTGAAGGTGGTAGCCTTTGATCTTAATCAATAAGTGCTTCAAGCCTTCTTCACTTTTAGCAAGCAAGGTTGTGTCATCTGCATCACAAAGGTCATTAATAAGTCTTCCTCCAATCCTGATGTCCCATTCCTCTTCATATAGTCCAGCTTCTTGGATTATTTGCTCAGCATACAGATTGAATAGGTATGGTGAAGGGATACAACCCTGACGCACACCTTTCCTGACTTTAAACCATGAAGTATCCCCTTGTTCTGTCTGAACAACTGCCTCTTGATATAGGTACAGTTTCCTCATGAGCACAATTAAGTGTTCTGGAATTCCCACTCTTTGTAATGCTATCCATAATTTGCTATGATCCACACAGTCCAATTGCTTTGCATAGTCAATAAAATACAGGTAGACATCCTTCTGGTATTCTCTGCTTTCCACCAAGACCCATCTGACATCAGCAGTGATATCCCTGGTTCAACACCCTCTTCTGAACGTGGCCTAAATTTCCGGCAGTTCCCTGTGGATGTACTGCTGTAGCCATTTTTGAATGACCTTCAGCAAAATTTTGCTTCCCTGTGATATAATTTCCACATTTGGTTGGATCATCTTTCTTGAGAATAAGCATAAATATGGATCTCTTCCAGCCAGGGGCCAGGTAGCTGTCTTCCAAATTTCTTAGAATAGATGAGTGAACACTTCCAGTGCTGCATCCATTTGTGGAAACATCTCAATCTATATTCTGTCAATTCCTGGAGGTTTGCTTTTTGCCAACGCCTTCAGTGCAGCTTGGACTTCTTCCTTCAGTACCATTGGTTCCTGATCATATGCTACCTTTGAAATGGTTGAACGTCAGTTGACCAATTCTTTTTGGTATAATGACTCTGTGTATTCCTTCCATCTTCTTTGGATGCTCCCTGCATCCGTTTAATATTTTCTGCATAGAATCCTCCAGTATTACAACTTGAGGCTTGAATTTTTTCTTCAGTTCTTTCAGCTTGAGAAATGCCGAGTGTGTTCTTCCCTTTTGGTTTTCCATCTCCAGCTCTTTGCATGTGTCATTACAATACTTTACTTTGTCTTCTTGAGCCACCTTTGAAATCTCCTGTTCAGTTCTTCTAAATCATCATTTCTTCCTTTTGCTTTAGCTGCTCAGCATTCAAGAGCAAGTTTCAGGTCCTCTTTTGACATCCATTTTAGTCTTTTCTTTCTTTCCTATCTTTTTAATGATCTCTTGCTTTCTTCATGGATGATGTCCTTGATGTCAGTCCACAACTTGTCTGGTCTTCAGTCACTAGTGCTCGATGTGTCAAATCTATTCTTGAGATGGTCTCTAAATTCAAGTGGGATATACTTAAGGTCATACTTTGGCTCTTGTGGACTTGTTCTAATTTTCTTCACTTTCAACTTGAACTTGCATGTGAGCAATTGGTGGTCTGTTCCACAGTCGACCCCTGGCCTAGCTCTGGCTGATAATATTGAGCTTTTCCATCATCTCTTTTCACAGACGTTAAGTAGGGGCAAAAATAACCACCAGTGGGATCTACAGGAGCATCAGATGAGATAATCTGTAGGAGCACCAACTTCAGTGCCTGACACGTATCAAATGTCAATGAATAAATTTTCTCTATTCTCTTCTTCTGGACCTCCTATTAGACATATGTTGGGATTTCTCATTCTGTCCTCCATATCTTTTACTTTCTATTTATCTCTCCTTGCTGTATTCTGGGTGGTTTTTCTTCAGATCTCTCTTTCAGTTCACCCACTTTCTCTTCAACTATGATATTTTGTTGTTAGCTCATCTTCATCAGGCTCTGTTTCTTATTGTGGACACACTATGTTTCCTTCTATCTGGACACCAGAGGTTTAAAAGATCTTGGACAATTTTTTGTTTGTTTCTTTTTAAAATTATTTTTGTACTTTAGATGAAGGTTTACGGACAAAGTAGTTTCTCATTAAACAGTTAGTACACTTGTTGTTTTATGGCATGGTATCTTGGGGAATTTTTGTATTAGATTCTACATATTTCTACATGTCAACAAAATTTCTATCCAATCCCTACACAAGAACTTAGAATTAGTTTTCTTGGAGATGATTTCTCAGTGAGGAAGGATTTCTGTGTATCTGAAACTCTGGGAAGGACAGCAAGTATTCTTGATTCCCCTGGATCAGTGGGCAGAGTTTTGATAGTCCCTGTTTCAAGGAAGAGGCAGCTCTTTGAGTTTAGGAGAGCTAACTCCACTCTGCAGCTCAAAACAAAATCTGCTCTCCTCATTTGGATATCAGAACTGTAGATCCCAGCTCTTAGGGCTTCTATTCAAGATCAGTCTCTCCTCTTACCCAAAATGAACCCCTTCAGAGTCACCTTGTGCTTTTCTTCCAGTGTCTGAAATCTCTCTTCGCTTCCATGATGATTCCCTTTTTTAAAATTTTGATATTGCTTATTTTGTGTTTTGATCACATTTACTACATATTTTAACAAGGAGCCCCATTCATGTTCTTATTCTCCCGTGTTGCCTGATGTCAGTCAACATTTAACACAACCATTATTATTATAAGCATTGATAATAATAATTATGGCATATACCTTATGATGCTAGGCTGTCTTTTCAGCCTGGAAAGCCTTTCTCTTACATATTGCACAAAAAGTTTTCTTGATAAATACTTAGATGCTAGTTATCAGTCAAAGCCTAATATAAGTGTCAACCTGTAGCTTAGTGGAAAAATTAGGGGCTCTGGATCAATTGGCCCTAGGTGTGAACACTGTCTCTTACTAACCTGTTACCGGAGAAGTTTTTTAATCTTTTTGAGCCTCAAAAGATTCTTCAGTAAATAGAGAATAATACCATTATTCTCAAAGGTTGTTGTGAGGATTAATGGCTTAAAATATATAAAACATGTAAACATCATCAGCCACTTAATAGTTGCTCAATACATAATAACTATTACTATAGCAATTATGATGATGATGATGACTTGGATGGGCAAGGAGTTCATGAAAACTGTGTTCTAGTCCCAGTTCTGTAATTAGAAGTCAATTTTGATCTCTGGTTATAAGTTTCTTCGACATGTAAAGAATATGTGGAAAATTTTAGGTTTTAAGAACAGTGAGTTTGATAAACAAATGTTTATGTCCGTTCCCTCCCCAAAGCACACTAATATTGAATAAAACCAAACCAAACCAAACCCACTGCCATCGAGTCAATTCTGACTCATAGCGACCCTATAGGACAGCGTAGAATGGCCCCTTTGAGTTTTCAGGGAGCACCTGGTGGATTCAAACTGCCGACCTTTTGGTTAGCAGCTGCAGCACTTAACCACTATGCCACTAGGGTTTCCAATATTAAATGAAAGAATATACAAATGCATAGACCTACAAGGAAAAAGAATGTGAGAGGAGGTGACAGCAAGAAGCAATGTCGACAAAAATTTGGAAAGCAGGTAGATGAATAGTAACTGACTTAACAGACTTGAGAAGCTGAAACCAAAGCCTGCAGGGGGAAAGCCATCGAAAAGGAACAGAATTATCTGCATAGCCTTGAAAAGTATCAGAAAATGGTGGCAGAAGCTACTTTTGAAGGTGTGGATGCAGAGCAGCGCTGAAAAGGATAGCACTGGATGAGAGGTGTTGTAAGTTGCAGTAAGACCAAGATCTCTCACTCACCCCTTCAGCCAAGTGATTATTCCTCCTGGAATAATCCACCCCAGTGCCGTCAAGTCGATTCCGACTCAAAGTGACCTCTTGGAATAGAATTTTTAAATGGCATCAGTAAAGTGAATACCAGGAAGCCAGTTTAGAATGCTGAAGCTAACATTTTCTAATTCGGCTCTGGCTGGGAGCACCACTCCATCATTGGAATTTAAAACCTTAAAGTGTTTAAGGACTTTCCAGTCTTTCTTCTAGAATGTCAGGTCCTTTGAATTCAGGTACCAGGTTTTCCAAATATATGCATCCCCACCTAAAGCCTAATAGTACCTGGCACATTGATTGTGGTAAGACTATGCTCAAAACAGGTAGTACCACTCTAATTCCTTGTAAAACTTTGTCTTTATTCAATGCCTCCATAATGTAAGCATTTTCATTAGTAAAAGTGGGGATATTAATTACTTCACCTTTTTTCTAATCTTACTGTTTTTCACTTGCTGAGGTTTGTATTTATTCCTTACAATTTGCTTTATCAAAAAAATTCTCAATGCTTCTATGTAACCAATCTCTTTAGAAATTATTATTTTACTTATTTCATAAATATTTATTGAGGGCCAACGTTGTGCCAGGTCCTATGCCAAGGACTGACAGCAGCAAACAAGACAGAGATGGTTTCTAACTGCACCAATTAATGGAGAAAAGAGATTTTAAATAATTGTAAAACTAAAATGTAATTATAAATTGTGTATAGATAGTTATAAGTGAGAATTAAAAGGGAGATTTTCTTATACATGCATGGGTTCAGAATTCTGGTTCTAATCTTTTTTGCTTAGAAAATTCTTTTTTCAAAAAGCTGGGTACACGGACTGGCTTTTTAAATAAAAACATAATAGTGTTCCAGCAGGTAACAGACAGCTATTATCCACATAGCTTTTTAATCTTCCCAGTGTTAATTCTTCTATTTATAGCCACTCAATATGTAAAATGCAGGAGCCTATGTATTCCTCCTACTTGTAAACTACACAACAAAGTCTCAGCTTAATTAAAGCATCATAAATAGTGTGAAAAACCCAGCTCCTTTGCCTTTTCTTCTCCTATGAATAGGATTAGAATATTTCTCTGTTCAACTTTGCCTTCAGACTTTTATCACAGACATTCTCAGAGCTACCAACTAATGAGAGGTATCAGCAAGTCAGGGGGTGGGAGAAAAAGCCTTATTTTCCAATTATGAATGTACTGATTAACACTGACTTAAGTATTCATTTTAGACTAAAGTTGTCATGGACTTGCATTTAAGCAATAGTGGCATGTGGAGCTCTGTCATCTTTCATCAATCTTGCATAGGAATGCCATTTAAGAAACAGCAGAAAGGGAGCTAGGAAAGAGTAAAATATTCACGGTCAAAGTCAAAATTATATGGTTGACTGTAAGCTTGTTGAAGAACACTAATTCTTTTTTACTTTCCACTAGAAAACCTCAAAATACATTAAAATAATGGTTTAGCCTACAAAGTTTAAACCAGACACTAAGAAATCCAAAGTACAAAGATAATTACCTGATTCAAGGTTAAAACTTCTCTAAAGTCTTAGAAAAGTTAATGGGAGTATTACCTAAAGAATCAAGCTACAGTAGTTTAAATATTAACTCTGTCCATTATCTCTCAGTATTTATGGATGTACCAAATAAATTTTTAAGCCCATACCCTGTTAGTGATGTATCACTGGAAAGATAACCATTTTTTTAAATAGGAAATATCAGATTACCTTAGTTAATCGTTTGTCATTGTTCAATTAATCCTCTCAGATGAGCTGTTTTCCTTATGTTAAATTCTTTTAGAACTTAGGGGAATAATTTATACCATTATCATACATCAATGATTAATATACCATCCTCAAAAATTTTGTTCATTTCCATATATCAATTGTACTGTTATTTTCTTCATATTTGTGTTTAAATGGACTCATTTTATTTTACTTAACACTGACGTAAGTAATTATACAGCTGAAACCAAGGGATTGATGTGATTGTTGTATTTTTTCAAATAAACATTGAAATAAAGCTCAGAGTACAGAGTCTATAATTGTTATCAGCTCAGATGTTAGTGCAAGGAGAGTTACAAGAGTGACTAAAATTTGTAATAATTGTTTACTACAGAATAACCTAGGCTGTCTTACTTGATGGGATACATAAATATATACATTGATAGTTGTACATGACCTCACCAATTCCACATTCGAATTCCCCTCAAATCCTTTACTTATTCCTAAGTTGCAAATGCATAGAGCAAGAACCCAAGGAGTCTAGCAGAAAGCAGCAGTTTGGAGGCAGAGGCTTCAATAACAGCATGGAAATGGGGAGAAAGAGTTTGAAGTTTAAGTTCTGCCAAGTTAAAGGGGTTTGGTAAGCATCTCAGACTTTCCAATAAAATCTCAGAAAAGCTGTACCTTAGTAAGTTCAGGGCTAAGGACTCCACTCCAGAGTTAAATGCAAAATGGAAATAAATCCACTTAAAAAAAAAAAATCCTAAAACAAGCCTCCAGAAGATCAATGTGATCCCCCAGTAACTTACTACCAGAAATTAACTTTCTTTAGAGAAAGGATACAAAATACAGAATCATTACAGTGTATCATCCAATAATTACAAGATAAAATAGTGTATTGCTAGATATTTGGAGAACCAGGGAAATGTAAAGTATAAATCCAAGAGAAAACACAGTCAAGAGAAGAAGATCCACAGATGACCCAGACATTAGCATTGGAAGAAGGATTTTAAAACAGCTATTTTTTGTTATAAATAGGTTAAGGGATTTAAAAGAAAAGATGAGCAGAATGGGTGAAGAGATGGGAAATCCCAGCAGGGAAATGAAAACCATAAAAGAATGAAGATGAAATTCTAGAACTGAAAAATACAGTATCAAAAATAAAAAAATTTACTGGATAGGCTTTAGAGTAGATTGGACCCTTAAGAATAAAGGATCAGTCAACTTGAAGACAGGTCAACAGAAGTTATCTAAACTGAAGACCAGAGAGAAAAAGATTGAAAAAATTAACCAAATTGCTGTGACTTGTGGAGCAATATCAAGTTGACTAACATATGTGTAACTGAAATCCCAGAAAGAAAGGAGAGAGTGTATTGGGGTAGAAAGTTTTTTTTTTTTATTAGGATTTTTAAAAATTCCTTAATTTATGTGAAATACATGATCTCACAGATCCAAGTCACTCAGAGAACTCTTAAAAATTTAAATTCAGACATTACCACATCTAGGCAAATCAGGGCCAAACTGCTAAGACCCAAAGATAAACAGAAAAGTATAAAAGCAGTCAGAGAAAAAGACATAGTACACACAGTGGACCAATACTAAAAATTATATTTGATTCTCATTAAAGAAAAAATAATAAAAAGAGGCTAGAATACAATAGAATGAAGTCTTTAAAGTGTAGGGGAAAAAATGGTCAACTTAGTATTCTATACCCAGTAAAAATATCCTCAACAATGAAGACAAAACAAAAATTTTTCATATAAAAGAATGCCAAGATGATTTATTTTCTGCAGCCATTCATTACAAGAAATGTTAAAAGAGGTTCTTGAGGCTGAATAGAAATTATAACAGGTGGAAAACTGGATCTACAGAAAGGCCTGAGAAACACCACAAATGGTAAATATGTAGATACATATCACTTACTATTTTTTCTTCTTTTAATTTACTTAAGGACAATTAAAATTTTTCCATCTTTTTATTTATTTTAAAATTTTTAAAAAAAAATTGTATTTTAGATGAGAGTTTACAGAGCAAATGATTTTATCAATAAACAATTAATACATGTATTGTTTTGTGACATTGGTTGTCACCCCCATGACATGTCAACATTATCCCCTTCTTGACCTTGGGTTCCCCTTTACCAATCAAACTTTTTAAAGTAATAATAATTGCAATATATTTTCGGTGTTTATAACATACATGAAAGTAAAATATATAATGATAATAGCACAGAAAGAAGAGGGGAGTGAATGAATTTATTCTGTTTTATGGTACATTGCAAAGGAAGTGGTATAATACCATCATTTCACAGTAGACTGGCAAGTTAAAAATATAATATACATTATAATCTGTAAAGTAATCACTAAAAAACTTAGTACAAAGAGATATAGCTAAAATACTAATAAAGAAGATAAAACACTGAAAGATACTCGATAAATTCAAAGAAGATAGAAAAGGATAAAAAGAGAACAGATAGAAAACAAATAGCAAGATTTAAGACCAATCACATCAATAATTTCATTAAATGGAAATGGATTAACATTCCAATTATAAGACAGAGATTGTCTTTTAAACACAAGACCCAACTTAATGCTGTTTATAAGAAAGCACTTTAAAAATAAAGACACAGATAATTTAAAAGTAAAAGAGTGAAAAAAGATGTGCCATGAAAATGCTAAGCCCAAGAAAGCTAGTGTGGCTATGTAAATATACGAAAAAGTAGATTTCGCAATAAGGAATACTGGCAGAGAGAAAGAAGAATATTTTATGATATAAAGGTCAATTCAAGATAGCAATCCTAAATATGAACGTATCTTGTAATAAAGATAAAACAAAATGTCAGAATTTACAGAAAAATAGATAAAATCATAATTGTAGATGGAGAATTTAATACCTCCCTGCCAGTAACTGATTTAAAAAAAAAAAAAAGTAAAATTAAAAAAAAGAAAGAAAAAAATCAATAAGGCAATGTTAAGATAGCCAACACAAGCTAACTGACATTTAGGGACATCACATACAATATATGCAGTATAAACCATTCTTTTCAAGTGCATATGGCCCATTTGCCATTTACCAAGATAGACCATATTCTGAGATATAAAAAAATTCTCAACAGATTTCAAAAGCTAGATATACAGAATATGTTATGTAACCTCAATGGGATTAAATTTGAAGTGAATAACCAAAACTATCTAGAATATCCCTAAATATTTAGAAAGTAAGCAAAATATCTCTAAATAACTGATAAAGGCCAAGGAAAAAAGTCATAAAGAAAATAGAAAATCTTGGAACTAAATGATAATTAGAACACTATATAACAAAATGTATGTTATGGTTGTTGTTTGGTGCCATTGAGGCTCTTCCAACTCACAGCGACCCTATAGTGCAACAGAATGAAACACCTCCCAGTCCTGTTTCATCCTCATAATCATTGCTATGTTTGAGTCCATTGTTGCAGCCACTGTGTCAGTCCATCTCATTGAGGGTCTTCCTCGCTTTTGCTGACCTTCTACTTTACCAAGCATGATGTCCTTCTCCAAGGACTGGTCCCTCGTGATAACATGCCCAAAGTACCTGAGACGAAATCTCGCCATCCTCCCTTCTAAGGAGCCTTCTGGCTGTACTTCTTCCAAGACAGATTTGTTTTCCTGTCTGGTGGTCCATGTCCATGGTATAGTCAATATTCTTCACCAGCACCACAATTCAAATGCATTAATTTTTCTTTTGTCTTCCTTATGCATTGTCCAGCATTTGCATGCATATGAAGTGCTTGAAATTACCATGGCTTGGGTCAGGTGCACCTTAGTCCTCAAAGTGACATCTTTGCTTTTCAACACTTTAAAGAGGGCTTTTGCAGTAGACTTGCCCAAAGCAATATATCGTTTGATTTCTTGACCGCTGCTTCCATGGGTGTTGATTGTGGATCCAAGGAAAGTGGAATCCTTGATAACCTCAATCTTTTCTCTGTTTATCATAATGCTGTTTATCGATCCAGTTGTGAGGATTTTTGTTTTCTTTATGTTGAGGTGTAATCCATACTGAAGGCTGTAGTCTTTGATCTTCATCATTAAGTGCTTCAAGTCCTCTTTGTTTTCAGCAAGCAAGGTTGTGTCATCTGTATATTGCATGTTGTAAATGAGTCTTCCTCCAATCCTGATGCCACATTCTTCTCTGGTTATTTCCTCAGCAACAGATTGAATAAGTATGGTGAAAGGATACAACTCTGACACACACCTTTCCTGATTTTAAACCATGCAGTATCCCTTGTTCTGTTCTGTCTATGTACAGGTGCCACATGAGCACAGTTAAGTGTTCTGAAATTCTCATTCTTCACAATGTTATCCATAATTTGTTATGATCCACACAGATGAGTGCCTTTGCATAGTCAATCAAATACAGGTAAACATCTTTCTGGTGTTGTCTGCTTTCAGCCAAGATCCATCTGACATCAACAATGATATCCCTGGTTCCACATTCTCTTCCGAATTTGGCTTAAATTTCTGGTGGTTCCCTGTCAATTTACCACTGCAATTGTTTTTGAATTATCTTCATCAAAATTTTACTTGCATGTGCTATTAATGATGTTGTTTGATAATTTCTGTATTCTCTTGGATCACTTTTCCTGGAATAGGCACAAATATGGACCTCTTCCAGTCAGTTGGTCAAGTAGCTGTCTTCCAAATTTCTTGGCATAAACAAGGGAGGGCTTCCAGCACATAGGATACAGCCAGAGCAATTTTTAGAGAAAAAATTTATAACTTTAAATGCATATACTAGAAAAGAAGACAGGTGTGAAAGCAATAATCTAGGATTTCAACATAACATATTAAAAAACCCATTACCCCTGTTAGGAAAAAAAAAAAACAAAACAGAAAGTAAGTAGAAGAAAGAAATAATATGCATAAGAAACTCATTGCCATCAAGTCAAATCCAACTCATAACGACCCTACAGGACAGAGGAGAACTGGCTTCCAAGGAGTAACTGGTAGGTTCAAACTGCCAACCTTTTGGTTAGCAGCCAAGCTCTTTACCACTGCGCCATCAGGGCTCCCTGCATAAATTTAAGAGTGGAAATAAATATAAGAAAATAGACAATAGAGAAAATTAATAAAGCCAAGCATTAGTACTTTGAAAAGAGGAATAAAAGTAATGCACTCTCGAATGCTAGTAAAAAGAAGAAAAAAAGAGAAAGAAAATACAAATTACCAAGATCAGGAATGAAAAAGCAAAGAGCATTTCAGATCCTACAGACCGTAAAAGGATATAAGGGAACATAGTGAAAAGCTTTATGCCAATAAAGTCAACAGCTTTTAAGAAACAAATTCCTTCAAAGACATGAATGACCAAAGTTTACACAAAGAAATAGAAAATCTGAAGAGCTCTGCATCCATCTATAAACTGAGTATGTAATTAAAAACCTTCTTCCAGAGAAAATTTTGGCCCAGATGGCTTCAATGGTGAACTCAACCATGCATTTAAAGAACAAATAAGGCCAATTTTACACAAGTTATGTCTAAAAATGGAAGGGGATGGAACCCTTTCCAACTCATTTTGCAGGGTCAGTAAATCCTGATACCAAAACCGGACAAAGATAAAAACAGTAGAATAGAAAATTAAAGATTAATATCCCTCATGAACAATACATGCAAAAACCCTCGACAAAATAATTAGAAATTTAATCTAGAGATATATAAAAAGGATAATACATCATAACCAAGAAGATTGACTCCATAAATGCAAGGTTGGTTTTAATGTAATCAATTAATGTAAACTCTCGAATAGGCAATTGCATAGAGATCAAAGTTTATTAGTGGCTACCAGGCAGGAGGGAGAAAGGGGGTTTATTGTTTAGAAAGCCTTGAGTATCTGTTTATGGCGATGGGAAATGTGGCAACGGATACTGGTGATGGTTGTGCAACATGCTTGATGTAATCAGTGTCACTAAATTATATGTGAAAAAAATGTTGATTTGGTAAATGTGTTATATATATTTTTACCATTTAATAAAACACAATTGAACATAGAAAACAAATAAAAAAGGATGAGAAAAAACTATCCTATTATAGAAATCAAAACAGGGGTTCCCTCTGAAGGCTTACCTATTAAGGAGCACGAGGATATGTGAGGTGATGGAAATGTTCTATAGCTTGACTGGGGTGTCAGTTATGTGCACGTGTACATTAGTCAAAACATATCCAAGCCTACACTTAAGATTTCTGCATACAATAAATGCAAAAATTTACATACAATAAATGCAAAAATCTTAATAAAAAAAATAAAAAGCAAAGGTTGACTTCAACTTTCGGTTTGGTAGGCCAAACCGCCTAAGAAGGACAACTAGAAAAGCCAGATAAAATACAAAAGCCAACTGTCAAAAGCATCAGAGAACTGTGGAAGCAATGAAGACTTAAGGGCCTTAGATTCCAAAGAAGAAAAACCATGGAGAACAGAGCTAAAGATCTGCAGATGCTTTAATTTTGGGAGTTTTTGCCAATATTTTTTTTGCATCCAAAAGCCTGAGAACCCAGACTTTTCCCCAGGGGAAGTGCACTGCTAAAGTTAGAAAAACAACAGAACTTTTGGAGGTTTCAGAGGGATAGAGAGACAAGATTGCAGGCCCTGACGAATCTCATCCCAATACCAGTTTCCCTTTCCAGATATTTAGCAAATTCTGAAGCTTCCCGAGGTGTGAGGCTAAAGAGTTGAGACAAAAACTTCTTGTTTTCACTTAAAAAGCTCCACAATCTGGTCCTTAACTTACCTTTCCAACCCAATTTTCCAGTTTCACACACTTAAGGCACTTGGCAAAATGAACTTCCCACCATTCCTTTTCTACCTTTTTCCTTTTTTTCCATGGCGATTTCTTAGCCTGGCTCACCTTTTCCTTTACCTTTCTTCAAATCTGAAAATGGATCTATTCTTCAAAACCAATTCAAATATCATTTTTCTGTGTGACTTTGGGAAAATGACATAGTTATTCTGAACCTCAGGATAGTTTATGAGGACAAATATACCTGCAAGATTGTGGTCATTGTGGTAAAGATTAAAAGAAATGATATAAATAAAAATATCTTAGAGAATACTTAGTACATAACAGCTCTTCAGAAAAGTTACTTTTGATAAAGGTCAATAAGAACTGCATCTTGCTCCCAATACATTCCTCTCTCTTCTCTCTGCTGCTGGCAAGTTGCTCACCTTTAAATGACCCAGATGAGGTTAATACATCAGTCCTCACGTCCCCCAAACTTCTAAGGGGCGCTTAGAGCCCCTGCACTTGACCTGATGTAAGCGAAAGCTGGAGGGTCAGCGGCAGGGGAAATGGACAACAAAAAATTCCCCCTTGCCTGGCCTTTTGCAAGTCAGCTCTTCTATGTTCTGAGGAGGGTCTGGTGCCTTGCTCAAGGTCAGTATAGTCACTGTGGCATTCTTGGCACCTATTGAGTTGTTCTCGAAGTGAGACAGCAAAGTCCCATTTTAATGTCCTCTTACATAATTAATCCCTTTCCTCTTCTCATCTTTCATAGTTTTTCTCTGTTGGCCTTTAACACTTTCAAACTTGTGTTCCAGTTATTAATGAGCACATATTATTTCTCCTACTAGATTATAGGTTTCTGGAGAATAGAGTTCAAGCTTGATTTAACTTTGTAACCCTATAGAACCTAAAGGAGAGCTGGTACAGTGTCAGGGCTTAATATATACAAATAAATGAATGCAGCTGTCCATCTGCAGGATTGGTCACTTTGGGGAGGGTTTAACCTGGCCCTTTGTTAAATATCTCAGGTTTTACTGATTCCTGAGCCCATATTAAAAACTCAGTCATCTATTTGTTATTTAGCCAACAAATATTTGAGAATTTACTATATGCCAGACACTGTGTAAGTAAATTAGAAATAAAACAGACATGGCCTCTACCCTTTTCAGTTTAGAATTGAAGCTTTGTGGAGTGAGTTTGCAATTAAGAGATGAGAAAGCTTTGGCTAAATGAAGAGGAAGAAGGAAGCCAATCCATCAGGGAAATAATCACCAACTACTTGTGACTCAAGAAGCCCTGGCGGTGCAATGATTAAGCATTTGGCTGCTAACCAATAGGTTGGTGGTTCAAACCCACCAGCAGCTCTGAGGGAGAAAAGACCTGACAATCTGCTCCCGTAAAGATTACAGCCTAGGAAACCCCATGGGGAAGTTCTACTTTGTCACGTGACGTTGTTATGAGTCAGAATCCACTTGCTGGCACACAACAACTCTTGACTCAGAGGTGGGATGTGCAAATGTGTCCAGACAGAGAGTGTAGATCAGTCAAGCTAACAGGGCAGCCTGGAATACGACTATGAAGGCTTGATGTGGTCAAGGTCAAGGCTTGAGGAAGATTAGTGTTCTTGTGGAGGACAGAGTGATTCTGAGGAATAGACAAGGCTTGGGTGGATGAGAACAGCTGTCTTTTGGCGTGGCTTCAAGAACTTGGTTTATTTCAACATGGGTCATGTTCCTTAAAAATATGACTTACAACATGCTCTAAATCCCTTGTAAACACATCTATCTGGGATCCTGAAAGAAAGTGCTTAAGTAGGTTTCTGATAACCTCTCAAGTGATAAATAACCTTGTCCATTTTATAAGACATATTAGTGTTCTTGCCTCATAATGTCCTTGAAAGAAGGTCTTTTCATCTTCCCTCAACTTCCCCTACCACACACACACACACACGTACTAGCCCCAATGTTACTTGGCTGCTCTGAAGTCTGGTACTTACTTACCTTTCATTTAACTGATTGACAACGAATTTAAAAAGTGACCTCAGGGAAAGAATCTGGTTTATTCTAACTGAACTTTTAGCAAAATCATGCCAAATTTGCCTCAGGGAACAAAGGAGTTCTGCAAAATAGGCTGAGTTGGGCACATTTTCTCAACATCAGAACATCATGCACAATCATCTCAGCAGCAAACTCAAAGCCACAAGAAAAACCCAGTGTGTGTGGTCTGAAATATTAACCATAAATTTTAATTTGAAGGCACTTCTGCCTGCAGGGCTTTGGGCACTTTAACAGAAAAATAACTAAAAACAAAAGAAGATCAAATAAAGTGACAGGCTGATCATAATCTCTGGTCTACAAGCAGAGAGCTGCCATGACTCCTAATAACGTGAATAAACAAATTTTATGGGGTATTGTATAGCAAATAAAAAATATTAAAAATATATAGAGAAAAAATATAGAAAGAGTCTTCAGTACAGGCAGTTCCTGGGTTATGAAGTCCAACTTATGGACAACTCGTACTTAAAAATGGACTGCCATAAAGCCTATTATATTAATATTTTGAGTTAAATACAATGGCTGGTAATAATAAATGTATGCACTGCTTTATGATGCTCATGAAAACAATGTGTGGTTTGAAAGTGTTTCTTAAGTGTTTTGTATGCATAAAAAGGTAAAATATATATTCTATGCTAAGACAAACATTTGGCTAACTGATGCTAAATAAAAACCCTATGTACCTGTTCTGACTTACCTACAAATTAGACTTAAAGACAAACTTAAGAATGGATCTCATTCATAAACCAGGAACTGTCTGCAATGTTGTTATTTATTGATGCAAAACAACTCTAAGATACTATCTTAGGCTGGGTTCTGTAGAGAAGCAAAATCAATGAAGCATGTATACATGTATATATATATGGCCCTGGTGGCACTGTAGTTAAGAGCTTAGGCTGCTAACCAAAAGGCTGGCAGTTCAAATCCACCAGTTACTCTTTGGAAACCCTATGGGACAGTTCTACTCTGTCCTGTAGGGTCACTATATGAGTTAGAATCAACTCAACAGCAATGGGTTTTGGATATACAGAGAGATTTATCTGAGGGAAATGGCTCACTCTGTTGTATAGGTTGGCAAGTCCCAAAGTCCTTGGGTCAGGCATTGGCTGGAGCCTTCTACTGACTCAAGCGGCTACAGGGACTAACGAACTCAGAATCAGCAGGTCAGATGGCAGGATGTTGGCTCACAGGGCTGAGGAGCTGGCAAATCCCAAAGTTGGCAGATCAGGTGACAGGCTGCTGGCTCAAGCCTCAAGAACCAGAGGCCAGATGATTATGAGCCAGAAACAGGATTCAGAGCAAGCAAGTGAGTTTTGCCAGAATGTCCACATATATACATATTGGGTGCAGGCTACACCCCTGAGGAAACTCCCCTTACAACTGATTGGCTAATCATACAGATCACATCATGGAGGTAATTATGTTGTGTCACAAAATGGAGGGTAATTACATAATACTGAGAATCAAGACCTAGCCAAGTTGACACATAACATTAACTATCACGGATACCCACTGACAAATGCACTGTAACCTGCAAACCATGGGGAATGCAAAAGGACCCCAAAATTAACACTGAGTCTTAGTATTTATGGTGTGCTCCCTCTGTAGTTGGACTGATCTTGTATGTAGCAAGAGAATTCCTTCCAATATTTTGTGGTCCTGGCAAGCTTCAAGAGTTAATGCTACATTGCAGCTATAGGCCAAGCCACAAATGAAGATCAAGGACAGGACTAGGACAGTATCCACAGGAAAGCTAGAAAGGATGTATGCGGAGGTGGAGACAAGAGGCTATCAGTATCTGAGTGCAGATGGATAGGAGTGAACAAAACCTGTTGCTGTCGAGTTGATGCCAACTTATAGGGACGCTATAGGTCAGAGTATAACTGTCCCATATGGTTTCCAAAGCTGTAATCTTTACAGAAGTAGACTGCCACATCTTTCTCCCGCAGAACAGCTAGTGTCCTCAAGCAGTCGACCTTTCAGTTAGCAGCCGAGTGCTTAACTACTACACAACCAGGCCTCCTTCATGTAGGAGTAGGAATTTATTATTTGGGGAGGGAAGCAGAATTCTGCCAAAACACAGAGCAGGAGCCCAGTCCTAAAACCAGAAAGAGAATGCGTTCTTGGGTATAATAACAGCAGCCAAAAGACCAAGACAGAGAATCCAAGGCAGACAGCAAGACGTGAAGGTTGAAAGCCAAGAGGGTGAGTGAAGACATGAGAGGTAGATTCGGGATCAGGGCTGGGTTGGAGTTGTCTTGGGAGAACCAAGCAGGCATGGAGGGTTGTACTTGCTCAGGGTGGTCAGACAGAATACTTTGTGACAAGGAACATCTCTTTCAGGTGGCTGCAACAGAGATACCTCAGCTGACAAACAAAAAATCAATACCAGCTGGCTCCAAAAGAGACTTCTCATGGGATTTCTGTTTTTTTCTCCCCTGAGGAGAAAGAAAGTTGAGCAATATCGCAGTGCCTATCCTCAAACAAGGTTTTCAAGTCAGTTTCATGGAATATATCTTGTATGGTGGTAACAAAAAAGTATTCTGTGGTCAAATACACTTGGAAAATGCTACGGATACATTTTTTTTTTGTAATTTACAATGTACGTTAGTGTATTAAAGGTCCTGAAAAGTCCTGAAGTAAAGAGGCCTGTTTAACTTTGTTTACCTTGTTTAACCCAGGGTTTCTCTCAGTTGCTTACGGTGGAACACTTTCCTTGCATAACACCTGTATTAATTTCCCAGGGCTGCTGCAACAAATTACCATAAACTGGGTGATTTAAAACAATGAGCATTTATTCTCTCACAGTTCTGGAGGCTAAAAGTCTGAAATCAAGGTATCAGCAGGTTATTTCCTTCTAGCAGGTCTGAAGGAGAAACTACCATGCCTCTCTCTCTCCTTGTTTCTGGTGGTTGCTGGCAAACCTTGGCATTCTTTGACTTGTAGTTGTATCAGTCCACTCTGCCTCCATCTACACATGGCCTTCTCCCCTGTGGCCACGTGTACAAATTTCTGTTTTCTAATAAGAACACCAGTTATTGGATTAACTTGATTATATCTGCAAGGATCTTGTTCCTAAACACTGTCACATTTACAGGTACTGCAGATTAGGAATTCAACGTACTTTTTTTAGGGGACACAGTTCAATCCCCAACAACACTGTTAATTTCCTGAGTTACCCTTATTCGAGGCAGCACATTTTGAGAAATACTTTTTTAGAACTTTTGTTACATTGGCCCTGTAGATTCAGTTACGAAGACAGAACCCACCTTGATCCAGTTCCATGGAGATTACAGAAAACACCTGTGCTCTTAGTATACGTGAGTGAACATCAGGTGTGGACACATTACCCAGAGAAAGCTCTTGTTATTTGTTTATTTTAAATACCTATTTCCAAAAAGGATTTGAAATGGTTTTATGTGTTTTAAATTATCCTCTGAGTCTACAGAGAGGCTCAGAATAACAATTTATTTACATAGTTTCTGATTTTGAAGTCAGAATGACATGAACAATCACGATAAACCAGGGAATAAGGGCCAAGATCCATGAGGGAAGAGGTGTATGACTCTTTAAGTCTATTAGATGTAGGGTAATGAGGCAACATGGTGACTACTTACACAAAATGGATAGAATTTCTGACTGCAAATTCATCAAACTCAGTATCCAAAAATGGAAATCATGTTTTTGGTATCTGGCCATCTTTTTGTTGCAAATAACTAGTACAGAGTTCTGATTGCTGTGATAGGGATAAGTGTGGAATGACCAGTTTTTAAAGCCTTTTGGAGGTCAAATCTACCTCAACATACAATTTTTAAAAATATTTTGTTTTGGTGAAAATATATACAGCCAAACATACACTCATTCAATAATTTCTATACTTACAATTTAGTGATGTTGGTTATATTCTTCATGTTGTGTCACCATTCTTACTATCTCTTCCTAAATTATTTCACCATCATTCACTTAGGCTCATTGGCCCCTAAATTTCTCATCTATGCTTTCGAGTTGCTGTTGTCAATTTGATCTAATATACATGATTCTTTGAAAGAACACAGTGCTCAAGACTAACATTCTTTACTAATGGAGCTAAAATGGCGTTTGGTGTAAGAATGACTCTAGGGGATGCTTTCATTCAAAAATAAAGATTATCTCAGGACAGTAGCTTTGGTGGTTTCTCCAGTCTCAATGGGTCCAGGATTCCATACATTTGAAATTCTATTCTACATTTTTTCCCCTTTTGATCAGTATCCATCTATTGAATCCTTGATCAAAACATTCAGTAATAGTAGACAGGTACCATTCAGTTCTTCCCGTCTTATGGCAAAGAAGGCAGTAGTTCATGGAGGCAGTTAGACCTGCAGTCCAGTACCTCCTCCGATTCCTGGGTCTTCTTCTTCCTTTGCTACTCCAGGTAAATAGAGACAATTATTACATCTTGGATGGCCACTTACAAGTTTTTAAGCCCCCAGGTTGTTGTTAGGTGTCATGTAGTCGGTTCCAACTCATAATGACCCTATGTACAACAGAATGAAACACTGCCTGGTCCTGCACCATCCTTACCTCACCTCAGGTACTACTCAACAAGCTAGGAAGTAGAACAGAAACTCTAAAAACAATATTAGGCCAATCAACTGGGCTGTCCCATGAAACCGTGATCAACAAACAATTTTTAAATGGTTGAAAACAGTCAATATGAGACCTTAGGTAAGGCTTTTGGGGAGCTTGGTATGTGTTACACTCTTGTATAGACTTTTCAATAACAGCTTTTTCTGCTTGAAACAGATAACTCAGGCTGGTAATGAGGATCATTTGTCCTCTCTATTTCCCATGCTTCAGTGATAAGTTCCAGTTGGTAGAGAAAGAACAAGGACAAAATGACCTTTTCCTCAAGATCAGGATTGGAGCCTTTGTGAGGTGGACTGAGGAGACTGGGGGTAGGTGTGCCTTTTCCAGACAGGGGCTTGAGTGCCCTAAGGGAAAGACAGCTAATTAGCTGGTTCAGTCCTGGTCAAGGATTAAGCCTTTGCACTGTGAGAGAATAAATTTTGGTTACTTCCAGTCTCCTTTCTGGAGCCTTGTACTTCCAATTATATTCGGCTGGAAGTGAGCTTTTTGCAATGTAATTGAAGATTGTAAAGGAGACAGGCACTCTTTTGGCATAAAAAGAAGAAGAGATATGCTAGCAAGAGGTTAACCTCGGTACAAGAGACCTTTAAATAAATTTTTTAAAAGATATATGAAAAAGAGACCATATCATTATGAGGATTTTTTCCCTGTCATTTCTTCCAGATCTCCTTAGGTCCTGACTTACATCTTCTTATATTTGTCAGCAGTACCTGAAAGAGGGGAAGATAACTCAGAGGCTGGATGCCAGCAGAGGCAGGATTTCGGTGTAAGGGGGCAGGAATTAAGGACTACAGAACTGTGGGAAGACAGAGATGAAGGGAAATAGGCTGAGGGAAAGGATGCAGGGTAAACACTGTGTGCTGACTGAGGGGTTGGCCATGGGCCATAATCTAAGAATGCACAGGTGTGATGAAGCAGGTCAAAGACACAGGACAAAGAGGTTTCCTAATATTAAAACTGCTTAAGAAAGTGTTGCAAGGTAAACTGGAATCTGTAGTAGTAAAAGATTCAAGATAATGCCCAAAAAAGCTATCTGAGCCATTGAACAAAAGAAACCCAAAGCACTGAGGAGAATCCAATACTGCAGGAAGGTGGCATGGCATAGGTAGGCTTCTCTCTTATGTTTTTAACACTTGTATCTAAGTTTTCTAATGCTGCTGTAACTGAAATACCACAAGTGAGTGGCTTTAAAGAATAGCAATTTATTTTCTCACAGTTCAGGGGGCTAGAAGTCCAAACTCAGGTCACCAACTCTAGCAGAAGGCTCTCCTTCTGTTGGCTCTGGGGGAGAATCCTTGTCTCTTTCAGCTTCTGTATGTCTGGCATTCCTCAGTTCCTTGGCAATCATGTGGCATCTATCTTCCCCAGTTTGTGCTTGTTTCTATATTTAACGTTTTTTTTTAAACTCAGAAGTGATTAGGTTTAAGACAGACACACCCTACACTGTTACGGCCTCATTAACAAAACTAAGAAAACCCCATTTCCATATGGGATTATATTAACAGGTATAGGGTTAGGATTTCAACAATATTTTGGTGGGGCACAATTCCATCCATGACAACTTGTTTCCTGAGATAGGGCCTACCAAGTGTACAGCCTCACAATAAACACTAGATCCCACTGATCATTACACATGGCTCCTGTTCTCTTGGAGTGTGAAGATTCAAGTACACAAAAGTAGAATACAAGTTAGAGAAGAAAAGGTTGATTGCGGAGGAGGTGGGGGAATTTGGGAAATGGGTAGTTGGTATGGAAATGAGTGTCGGGTGTGAACTGAAGGTGGAAATAACCTACCACAAGTTTGCAAGGCTGAGCACTGGTGTTATCACTTTGGTGGACATTTTTCAGTTGTTCTCCAGCAAGCTCAGTGTCAATGATTGGAAAGACAATTAAAAAAAAAAAAAAAAGCATATTATAAAGACAAAGCTCTTTGTGTGGTCATGAAACTTCTTGCTTGTGCAATAACAGTGCAGTGGACATTTGTCATTCATTTTGGTCTCCAGTGTCTTTACTCCTTTCCTATGCTTGGGAATTTTTCTCATTATGAAGCATAGTTCATATTCTATTATAGATATTAAAATGGCAGATACTCTCTTTCCTAGCCTCCATTGTCATTAGGGCCTTGGTCACATGACCTAGGCTCTGCCAAACAGATTTTCACTCAAAAACTGGTGAAGTGGAGCAGAGTCTGCCCAAAATACATTCAGGTGGCAGCAACGGCAGTGGGGGCAGAGAAGGCAGGAGTGATAGTATAAGCAGAGAAGGTACTGGTGGCAGTGGTGATGACAGTGGCAGAGAAGATAGTGTTGACAAAGAAGGCAAAGATAGCAGCAGTGACATTGGTACAGGGGGTAGAGGTAGCAGTGGAGGCAGTGAGATCAGGGTGCCAGGGACTGTAATGTGGTCAGTGTAGGTACCAGTGGCAATGGTGACAGTGATGACCATGATAGCAGAGGAATCAATGGTGCAATGGTGTTGGCTTTCCAGAGGCTGTAGGGCAGTTGTCCTAGTGGCAGCTCCAGCAACTAAAGTCCATTGATGGAGGTAGGTCCATATGCGGCATCAGTGCTCAATGGTAGAAGTTTTATACTGTGATTTTGAACATTGTAGCCTCTAAACCTGGTTCTCTGGTCCTCCTGAACTACTCAGTTGTGATCTATCTATTATCCTTTTCAATTTAAATTAGCCTAAGTAAGTTTCCGTTGCTTACAACTAACGATCCTGATGGATGAACAGAACAAGGTCTTTTTTGGGGGGGGCGGGGAAGGAGTACAAAGCTACAAGATATTATTCTTATGTACTAAGTCCATAATGTTGCAGGGTTAGTTTTTCATTCATTCAACAAATATTTGTCAGGCATCTATTTCATGCCAGACATTGTGGTAGATACTCTTGATATAAACCCCTTGCCGTAGAGTAGATTCTGACTCATAGAGTAGAACTGTCCTATAGAGAGTCCGATGAGTGGCTGGTTGATTTGAACCGCTGACCTTTTGGTTAGCAACCGAGCTCTTAACCACTGCATCACCAGGGCTTCACTCTGGATATAGCAGGAAAGAAAACAGATACTCTCCTTGGTACTACGGAGTTTACAGACTAGCAGAAAATATAGATATTACATAAAAACTGACAAGTGTAATGACCAAGTCCTATAAAATGGTAAATACAGTTATGTGCTATAGGAAGCTTAACAAATAGATTTAACCTAGTTTTTGGTACCAGGAAAAGCATGAAGTAAGAAACAAATAATTTGTAGGCGTTTAGCAAGGTAAAGGGAAGTAGAATGAGGGAAAGCATATCAGATGAACGGACAACATGTTTGAAGACCCAGGGGTGAGAGACGCAGTGTGGATTTTGAGAATCTGAAAGAAATCTTATATGACTGGAGGAAAGAAAGTGAAGCGTGGGAAGAATTGAAAGAAGAGGATGAAGTAAAAGCCAGATTATGAAGGATCTTGTAAGCTATGAAAATTGTGTAGAATTCTGAGACCTTCCATTGAGTTAATCACCATAATGTATATTCATTAGCCCCCAGAGAAAAGAGAACATAAAAGAACTCAAAGATAGGAGCCCTCGTGGCACAGTGGTTAAGTGCTTGGCTGCTAACCGAGGTGTTGGGAGTTCAAATCCACCAGCAGCTCTGTGAAAGAAAGATGTGGCAGTCTGCTTCTGTAAAGATTACAGCCTTGGAAACCCTATGGAGCTCTTCTACTCTGTCTTATAGGGTCGCTATGAGTTGGAATCTACTTGCAAGGGCAACAGGTTTTAAACTCACCCAGAGGTGCTTCAGAAGATAGGCCTGGTGATCTGCTTCTGAAAGTTTACAGCCTTGAAAACCTTATGAAGACTTTTACTCTGCACACATGGAGTCACCATGAGTCAGAATCAATTTGATGGCAACCAACCACAACAGCACCATTATGCAAAGCAATGCGAAAAGAACCCAAAGAAAACTAAGATGCAAACTGAGATTCTAAGTAGATACCTTTGAAACCTAAACAGAAACAACAATCTTGAAAATTAAAGAGTTTTTTGTTTGTAAGATCTGGGGTTCCTGAAAGAGAAAAGACTTTCCACATGCTCAAAGTCTGGCTTTGAAAATCAGAAGACAAATGCTCTAAAAGTGAGCATATAAATTTAATACCATAAATAAAGAAGTTGGAAAGAATGCATGGTGATTTTAAAAGATAGCAATTGTTTTTAAGATAAAATAAATGATGGGGAAAGTAAAGTACAAAGGAGAGCTTTTAGAAGGTGTCTCTGAGAGGGATCCTGTGCTCCCGTCATGTTTGGGGCAAGTAGAAACCCCAGAGATATTTTGGGTAGCTCAAAGAACAGGGGATCTATGCTTCATGTCCTAGGGTGTAGCTTGGAAGTCAGGCCTTTTAGACAAAACTGTATTCAGCATGGTGCTAAGATTTTAAGACAGCAATGGCTGAATGAAGCAACTTTGTGGATGGGTCCAAGGCCAGTTTCATAAAATCTTAAATACCCAGCATGAAGCAGAGAAGACAGCTGTGTACCTGTAAGAGTGGTGTGGATCTGGCTAAGAGAGGCTAGTAGGCTCAAAGTGGCCTCATGGTTGAGATAAGGAGTCATGAACCCATTTGCTTGAGGCTGTGGTGAGGCAAAAGTAATTTTAATGGATGATGTTGGACACAAAAATCAAAGACTAAAAAATGGTGGAGAAGAGGTGTAGCTCATCAGATACCAGTAGAAGACAGAGTACAACTATGGATCAGATGTTTCACTGTATCAGAGCAATCAGAAATGTAATGCCTCCTTAACAGATAGAAAAGGGAGGGACAAAGGAGAGGAGTGCAACACTGAATTTAACTGAATAATCAATAATTTGATTCAGAATCCAAAAGTTAAGTGAGTTTTAGAAAATAAAGGAAATCTGAGGCCCATGACATTCATATTTATTATTCTTATATATAAGTACAGCTGTAAAAGTAAAAGAGCTGAACAGAAATTTTCAAATGGTGGCCCGAGAAGACAAAGTAAAGGATTATAAAGAAATGCGCAAAGACCTGGAGTTAGGAACCAAAAGGGGGTGAACACACTCGACATTTCTCAAACTGAAAGAACTGAAGAAAAAATGACAGTCTTGAGTTGCAATGTTGATGGATTCTACCGGCAAAATACTGAACAACACAGGAAACATCAAGAGAAGGTGGAAGGAATATACAGAATCACTGTATCAAAAAGAAGTGGTTGATGTTCAACCATTTCTTTAGGTAGCATACTATCAAAAACCAACGGTACTGAAGGAAAAAGTCCAAGCTGCACTGAAAACACTGGTGAAAAACAAGGCTTCAGGAATTGATGGAAAACCAGTTGAGATGTTTCAACAAACAGATGCAGTGCTGGAGGTGCTCATTCATCTATCCCAAGAAATTTAAAAGATATCTACCTGGCCAACCAACTGGAAGAGATCCATATTTGTGCCCATTCCAAAGAATGGTGATCCGACAGAATGAAGAAATTATTGAACAGTATTATTAATATCACACACAAATAAAATTTTGCTGAAGATTATTCAGAAAGAGTTGCAGCAATACATTGGCAGGGAACTGTCAGAAATCAAGACAGATTCAGAGGAGGGCATGGAATGAGGAATATCATTGTTGATGTCAGACGGATCTAGGCTGAAAGCAGAGAATACCAGAAAGATGTTTACCTGTGTTTTATTGATTATGCAAAGGCATTTGATTGTGTGGATCATAAATTATCGATAAGATTTCAAAGAATGGGAATTCCAGAACACTTAATTTTGCTCATGTAGAATCTGTGCATAGGTCAAGAGGCAGTTGTTCGAACAGAACAAGGGGATACTGCATGGGTTAAAGTCAAGAAAGATGTGTGTTGGGGTTGTATCCTTTCACCATACTTATTCAATCTGTATGCTGAGCAAATAATTCAAGAAGCTGGACTATATGAAGAAGAATGTGGCATCAGGATTGGTAGACTTATTAACAGCCTGCAATACGCAGACGACACAATCTTGCTTGCTGAAAGTGAAGAGGACTTGAAGTACTTACTGATGAAGATCAACGACTACATCCGACTCAACAGCACCTAACAATAACAACATAGCTGTAGTACCATTAAGTTAAGAGGCATCAGTTGTGAGAAATAGAGGCTTAAGCTTGTTTTAAAATCTGGCACAAACTCAAAAGACAACAACTACTTGACATTCTGAAAAAGGGTCTTCATTGGGGTGATTGCAGCTCCACACAGTACTTTCGTAAACCCAATTTAACAACTCAGCAAAAGCTCTTTTAGATGAAATAAAGACATGGGGCGCAGTGAGTCACCTAGAAAGGTTTGAGAAACTGATTTAGTCAGATTAGAACATTATGAGTTGCAAATACCTTGTGTTTGGTAGGATGAAAACCAAGAATTTTGATGCAATCTGTTAGGAAGGCATTGTTATTGTGTGCCATGGAGTAGATTCCAACTCATAGCAACCTTATAGGATGGAGTTTTAACTTCCCTATGGGGTTTCCAAGGCTGTAATCTTTATGGAAACTAACTGCTACATCTTTCTCCTGAGAGGCTGGTGGGTTTGAACTGCTGACCTTTTGGTTAACAGCCAAGCACTTAACCGCTGTACCACCAGGGCTCTTAGGAAGGTATTAGAAGCCCTGAATCCATATTTCAAGTGTTTTTCCACTTGGATATCTGATCTGAAAAACAATGTAGAAAGTTGTTCTGTAAGTTCTCTTTCTATTGATTTCTAGAACAGGTCATCACAGAAATATTGAACCACTCTGGGAGGACTAGAAACAAAATCTCCTCAAAGGCATTGGAAAATTCCAGGGTGATACAAAGAACAAAAAGGGGGTGGAATTAAGACATTGTGATGAGTTGTTCTAAGTTTGTGAAAGGTCAAATTTTGCAAAGCAAGTTCAGTGAGCTGCTGACTTGCAATATTAATAGCTCTCCAGTGATTTTTCAAAAGTCTCATCTCATTTTGAGGTTATAAGATCGGCAACATTTCCTTTATGGTATTATGAATATTTAAGCTCTACTTCTGTTTTCTTCAGTGCCAAAGGCAAATTCCAAGCTTTCAAGTTGATTTATGTGATATCCAGACAAAACAACCCTTTCTTTGGATAGATATTAGGATGCAGGGTTCATAACTCTGCTGGGCTCCCTGGAATGGCCAATGTCTCACACAAATTTACATGGTGACTCTATTTTGTGAGTTTTGTTGATATTTTTTGTAGTTTGATGCACAAATGAGATGAAGACCTCAGACACTGAAGCCTAATGCTGTGAATCACTTTCTTCCTAACAGGCCTGTGACAGACAGCCCCAATGACCCCCACTTTCTGGTATTCATGCTTTATGTAGTCTCTTCCCACAACGAACAGGGCTTACTTTGTAACCAGTACAATATTGCAGGAATGGCAGAGTGTGACCTCCAAGGCTAGGTTGTAAAAGTATTGCAGCTTCTTTCTGTTCTCTTGGATCACTTGCTCAGGGCGAAGCCATGTTATGAGGCCTCTCAAGCAGCCCTATGGACAGGTCCATGTAGTGAGGCCTTTACCGATAGCCTGTGAGTGAGCCACCTTGGAAGTAAATCCTCTAGCTCCATTCGAGCCTTCAGATGGTTGCAATCCTGGCTACATCTTGTCTGCAACCTCATGAAGAGCCCAAGACAGAACTATCCATTTAAGTTGCTTTCCAAATTCCTGACCCACAAAAACTACCTGAAATAATAAATGTTTATTGTTTCTTTTAAGCTGCCAAGTTTTGGAATAATTTCTTATACAGCAATAGATAAATAATATAAAGTCTTCCTACTATCTCATTTTTACCTTTAGTAAAAGTCTGAGACATATAAATGCTTTGTGTTTGTGGTTCTTTGAAGGGAGCTGAGGGGTTACAGTAATGTACTGTACAGTACAGGGTGAAGTGGGCTGGTGAGAAAGAATGACAAATGCAGTAATGGAGAATGTCCGAAGTAGTTAATAGTGGGGAAGAGGGCCATAGCAAATTGCGACAGGAAAATACAGGTTAAAGAAAACTTCCCATTTTATATGAGATGGGGACTTCAGCACCTTGTTTAGATTTTTAAGAATACTGAATAAACCACTTCAAAACTTAGTTGCTTAAAACAAAAGCAATTTATTATTTTTCATAAGTCTATGAATTGATTGGTCAGTTCTCTACTGGTTTTGACAGGATTCACTCACACAGCTGTAGTCATCTGGCCATTCAGCTGGGGTTAGCTGGTCTAACAAAGGCTCACTCACATGTCTAGGATCTCATCTGGAATGGATGGAATAGCTAGGATGGTTGGGGCTGTCTCTTTATGTGGTCTTTCATCTGTGCCTCACAGCATGGTTGCCTCAGAGACTCAAGAGGGTGAGAACTGAAGTCTCAAAATACTACATCTGTTGAGTTCTAGTGGTCAATGCCAGCCACAAGTTCAGCTCAGGTAAAGGGGTGGGAAGATAGACTCTACTTCTTAATGAGAAGAGCTGCAAAGAATTCGTGGCCAATTTTAATCCACTACAGTGGGAAGAAGGACCTGGCAGTCTACTTCTGAAAAGCATTAGCCAGTGAAAACTTTATGAATAGTAGCGGAACATTGTCTAATATAGTGCTGGAAGATGAGCCTCCCAGGTTGGAAGGCACTCAAAAGATGACTGGGGAAGAGCTGCCTCCTCAAAGCAGAGTCGACCTTAAAGACATGGACGGAGTAAAGCTTTCGGGACCTTCATTTGCTGTTGTGGCACAACTCGAAATGAGAAGAAACAGCTGCAAACATCCAATAATAATCGGAACCTGGAATGTATGAAGTATGAATCTAGGAAAACTGGAAATCATCAAAAATGAAATGGAACACATAAACATCGATCTCCTAGGTGTTAGTGAGCCGAAATGGACTGGCATTGGCCATTTTAAATCAGGTAATCATATAGTCTACTATGCTGGGAATGACAACTCAAAGAGGAATGGTTTTGCCTTCATCGTCAAAAAGAACGTTTCAAGATCTATTCTGAAGTACACCGCTGTCAGTGATAGGATAATATCCATACGCCTACAAGGAAGACCAGTTAATACGGCTATTATTCAAATTTACGCACCAACCACTAGGGCCAAAGATGAAGAAATAGAAGATTTTTATCAGCTGCTGCAGTTTGAAATTGACCAAACATGCAATCAAGATGCATTGATAATTACTGGCAATTGGAATGAGAAAGTTGGAAACAAAGAAGAAGGATCAGTAATTGGAAAATATGGCCTTGGTGATAGAAACAATGTCGGAGATTGAATGATAGAATTTTGCAAGACCAAAGACTTCTTCATTGCAAATACCTTCTTTCACCAACATAAACGGCAACTATACACATGGACCTCACCAGATGGAACGCAGAGAAATCAAATTGACTACATCTGTGGAAAGAGACAATGGAAAAGCTCGATATCATCAGTCAGAACAAGGCCAGGGGCTGACTGTGGAACAGACCATCAATTGCTCATACTCAAGTTCAAGCTGAAACTGAAGAAAATCAGAGCAAGTAGACAAGAGCCAAAAAATATGACCTTGAGTATATCCCACCTGAATTTAGAGACCATCTCAAGAATAGATTTGATGCATTGAACACTAGTGACCAAAGACCAGACAAGTTGTGGAATGACATCAAGGACATCATCCATGAAGAAAGCAAGAGGTCATTGAAAAGACAGGAAAGAAAGAAAAGGCCAAGATGGATGTCAGAGGAGACTCTGAAGCTTGCTCTCGAATGTTGAGTAGCTAAAGCAAAAGGAAGAACTGATGAAGTAAAAGAACTGAACAGAAGATTTCAAAGGGCCTCTCGAGAAGACAAAGTAAAGTATTATAATGACATGTGCAAAGAGCTGGAGATGGAAAATCAAAAGGGAAGAACACGCTCGGTGTTTCTCAAGCTGAAAGAACCGAAGAAAAAATTCAAGCCTCAAGTTGCAATAGTGAAGGATTCCATGGGGAAAATATTAAACGACACAGGAAGCATCAAAAGAAGATGGAAGGAATACACAGAGTCATTATACCAAAAAGAATTAGTTGATATTCAACCATTTCAAGAGGTGGCATATGATCAGGAACCGATGGTACTGAAGGAAGAAGTCCAAGCTCCTCTGAAGGCACTGGTGAAAAACAAGGCTCCAGGAATTGATGGAATGTCAATTGAAATGTTTCAATAAACAGATGCCGCACTGGAGGTGCTCACTCGTCTATGCCAAGAAATATGGAAGACAGCTTCCTGGCCAGCTGACTGGAAGAGATCCATATTTATGCCTCTTCCCAAGAAAGGTGATCCAACTGAATGTGGAAATTATAGAACAATATCATTAATATCACACGCAAGCAAAATTTTGCTGAAGATCATTCAGGAATGGCTGCAGCAGTATATTGACAAGGAACTGCCAGAAATTCAGGCCGGTTTCAGAAGAGGATGGGGAACCAGGGATATCATTGCTGATGTCAGATGGATCCTGGCTGAAAGCAGAGAATACCAGAAGGATGTTTACCTGTGTTTTATTGACTATGCAAAGGCATTCGACTGTGTGGATCATAACAAACTATGGATAACACTGCGAAGAATGGGAATCCCAGAACACTTAATTGTGCTCATGAGAAACCTTTACATAGGTCCAGAGGCAGTTGTTCGGAGAGAACAAGGCGATACTGATTGGTTTAAAGTCAGGAAAGGTGTGCGTCAGGGTTGTATTCTCTCACCATACCTATTTAATCTGTATGCTGAGCAAATAATACGAGAAGCTGGAGTATATGAAGCAGAACGGGGCATCAGGATTGGAGGAAGACTCATTAACAACATGCGTTATGCAGATGACACAACCTTGCTTGCTGAAAGTGAAGAGGACCTGAAGCACTTACTAATGAAGATCAAAGACCACAGCCTTCAGTATGGATTACACCTCAACATAAAGAAGACAAAAATCCTCACAACTGGACCAATGAGGAACATCATGATAAATGGAGAAAAGATAGAAGTTGTCAAGGATTTCATTTTACTTGGATCCACAATCAACAGCCATGGAAGCAGCAGTCAAGAAATCAAATGACACATTGCAATGGGCAAATCTGCTGCAAAGGACCTCTTCAAAGTGTTGAAGAGCAAAGATGTCACCCTGAAGACTAAGGTGCACCTGACCCAAGCCATGGTATTTTCAATCACATCATATGCATGTGAACGCTGGACAATGAATAAGGAAGACCGAAGAAGAGTTGGTGCTTTTGAATTGTAGTGTTGGCAAAGAATATTGAATATACTGTGGACTGCCAAAAGAACAAACAAATCTGTCTTGGAAGAAGTGAGGCCAGAATGCTCCTTAGAGGCTAGGATGGCGAAACTGCATCTTACATACTTTGGACATGTTGTCAGGAGGGATGAGTCCCTGGAGAAGGACATCATGCTTGGCAGAGTACAGCGTCAGTGGAAAAGAGGAAGACCCTCAATGAGGTGGATTGACACAGTGGCTGTAGCAACGAACTCAAGCATAACAACGATTGTAAGGATGGCGCAGGACCAGGCAGTGTTTCGTCCTGTTGTGTGTAGGGTCGCTATGAGTTGGAACAGACTGGACGGCACGTAACAACAACAGTGGTAATGATCACTTTCTGAAATGTCAGACAATATAAGTAACGTTAACATTTGATGAACATCATTATTTTAGATATATCTATATGTATTTTTTTTTTTTTTTATATGTATACATGAAAGAGGATGGATGGATGAACAGCTGGATAGCCAGAAAAAAAAACAAAAACAAAACATTGAGGAGAGAGAGACTTTTTTTTTTTTACCTATATGTTACAGTTTCAGATAAGATGGATTGACTACTTTCCAAGAACAATAAGGAAACAAGAACTCTTACAGTTCTTCCAACCTCTCCTCCCCCACCTATAGACTTACTTGATTAGAGTTTATAAATTTATTGTTTTGTTTTGTTAGTCATAATTTTTTTCTAGTTGTTTAAACATAAAGCTGCATTTAAACACATGCAATGATCATAGATGTTCCTTTTACTGTGGCTTCTTCATTTTTGTGGGTTGCTGAGTAGTATGCTATATTCCTCAAGTACTTTTATGTTTTATAAGGTCATTCTCTTGCCTTTATGCTTGAATTATCTTGTCTGGGTATAATATTTTTTCTTTTCCTCAGAACACTAGATACATAGTTCCATTGTTTTCTGGCAAAGAAGTTGCTGACTGTAAATGAGGATGATTGCAGCCTGATTTTTTCCTCACTTGTAGAAGACTTGATTTTTTCTTTTTTCCAGTGTGGACTTCCAAAGAATTCAATATTTGTCCTAGAATTTTAATAATTTCACCACAAAAAAAAGTTTTTATATAACTTGTTTAATATTAGTTTTTCATGGGATTCATTCTGTAAATTCACTTCTTTTATTTCAAGAAACATTTCTTGCATATATCCCTGCCTATTTTTTTACCTTTGATTTGTTTCTATTATTGTGATTATAATTATTGTTTTGTTGTATCTTCATTATCTTCCATATCTATCATCTTCTTCTAATTACTTTAATCGCTTTACTTTTTTCTTTTGCATTGATTTTGATTATCTAAAGCTTTTTAGTATTATATTATTTTTATTTTTGCTGTTTCTATTGTTAGGCCTAAAATGGTATGATTTGATTTCTTAATCTGTTTACTTAGCTTTGCATTTTCTCCTTTCCTCTTTTCTTATTGTGTATCATATTGCCATCAAGCTCTTCCTTTATTGAATTCATAGCCTCATTAAATACTTCAGTACCATATAAAGCACTTTTGAGACATTAACTTACTATGTTATATTTTTGATAAATGCTATACATATTTTCTATTTTGCAGGATATATCCTTTTCTTTCTTCTTTCCTTCTTCCTTTTTTTTTGGTGATGTCATATATTTGAATATTTACCATGCCTTTCTTTCCATCTGTCTTTGTCACCATTTCCATCTTCTTTGGCGTCAGTTTGCTTTCCTTTCTCTCAGCTATAGTTTGAGTACTTGGTTTTGCATTTCGTCCTCTTTACTAAGGCCTAATTGGAAAACACTCAAAATACACAGTGCTGAATTAATGGACTCAAGCACACCAATAACTGTGAATATGGCACAGGACTACGAAATGTTTCATTCTGTTGTACATGAGGCTGCCATGAGTCAGAGACAACTTGATGTAACAACAACAACCAAATAGAATAAAAGTGTTAGAAATGGTTTGTAATATATGATTACTAGTTCTTTCTAGGTTGGTCGATGTTCAACCATTTCAGGAGGTAGCATATGATCAGGAACCAATGGTACCGACAGAAGAAGTCCAAACGGCATTGAAGGCATTGGCAAAAAACAAGGCTCTGGTAATTGACAGAATATCAACTAGGATATTTCAACAAATGGATGCAGTGCTGCAAGTACTCACTTGTCTATGCCAAGAAATTTGGAAGACAGCTATCTGGGCAACCAACTGGGAGAGATCCATATTAATGCCTGTTCCCAAGAAAGGCGATCCAACTGAATGTGGAAATTATTGAACAATATCATTAATATCACACACAAGTAAAATTTTACTGAAGATCTTTCAAAAGTGACTGCAGCAGTATATCAACAGGGAACAGCCAGAAATCCAAGCCAGGTTCAGAAGAGGACATGGAACCAGGGATATCATTGCTGATGTCAGATGGTTCTAGGCTGAAAGAACTACCAGAAAGATATTTACCTGTATTGTTTTTTTTTGACTAAGCAAAGGTATTCGACTGTGTGGATCAGAGCAAATTACAGATATTTTGAAGAATAGGAATTCCAAAACAATTGTGCTCATGTGGACACTGTACACACATAGATCAAGAGGCAGTCATTCAAACAGAGCAAGGGGCTACTGTGTGGTTTAAAGCAGGAAAGGTGTGTGCCAGGGTTGTATCCTTTCACCATACCTATTCAATCTGTGTGCTGAACAAATAATCCAAGAAGCTGGACTATATGAAGAAGAATGGGGCATCAAGATTGGAGGAAGACTCATTAAAACCTTCATCATGCAGATAACATAACTTTGCTTGCTGAAAGTGAAGAGGACATGAAGCACTTACTGATGAAGATCAAAGACTTTCAGTATGGATTGCACCTCAACTTAAAGAAAACAAAAATCCTCACAACTGTACCAATAAGCAACATCATGATAAACAGAGAAAAGATTAAGGTTGCCAAGGATTTTATTTTACTTAGATCCACAACCAACACCCATGAAAGCAGTAGTCAAGATATCATAAGATGCACTGCATTGGGCAATCTGCTGCAAAAGAACTCTTTAAAGTGTTAAAAAGCAAAGATGCCACCTTGAAGACTAAGGTGCACCTGACTGAAGCCATGGTGTTTTCAATTGCCTCATATGCATGCAAAAGCTGGGCAATGAATAAGGAAGACCGAAGAAGAATTGATGCCTTTAAATTGTGGTCCTGGTGGAGAATATTGAGTATACCACGGACTGCCAAAAGAACGAACAAATCTGTCTTGGAAGAAGAACAACCAGAATTCTCCTTAGAAGCAAGGATGGTGAGATTACATTTCGCATACTTAGGACAGGTTATCAGGAGGAATCAGTCACTGGAGAGTGACATCATGCTTGGTAAAGTAGAGGGTCAGTGAAAAAGAGGAAGCATAACAACGATTGTGAGGATGGCGCAGGACCAGACAATGTTTCGTTCTGTTACACATAGGGTCACTATGAGTTGGAACTGACTGGATGGCACCTAACAACAACAACAATTCTTTGTAGCATGTTTTAAAGACAAAGCTAGTAGAAGAATGCTCTAACAATTAGAACTTGGCAAGTCTCAGGAATCTATCTACGTATATTAAGATACGAGCCCTGTCCCAATGAGCTTACTATTGGAAATACTAGTGACAAACTATTAAGAGAACACATGACAGTCTACTGTAAATATGATAAACTTGTCTATCAGAATCAATGGCCTTTTTCTTTTGACCAAAATCTCTGCCTAAATGATTCTCTTTTCTATGAATATTTTACATAATGATAAAAGATTACTAGATGCGACACAATGGTCATAGATGAAGGTGTGTACAAAGAACAAATACTGAAGGCTTAGTGGTATGGTGGATTGACTTGATAGCAACTAGTACTACTAGTGGTAGAATGGAAAAAAAGCTCAAATAATTGACATTAACTGAAAGAATCTTGATTTCATTCCTTGCATAGTATATGTGTAAGATATTGAGCAACGAAATTCTCTCTGGACCTCCTCAGCTTCCTAAAATAATACTAACGATAATCTTTCATTGAGTGCCTACTATGTGCCAAGCACAGAAGGGTTTTCCATACATTTAAAAAAAATTCTCACAACTGCCTTGTTTGGTGGGTACTATTATTTTTCTCATTTTACATCTGAGGAAACTGAGGTTCAGGGAGGTTAAGTAAGATCACACAGCTAGTATATACTTTTGTTGTTATTTTCCTAGAGGCAGCATGACTCCAGAATCTGTGCTCTTAATAGAAATAACATAAACTTGAAGATTTCTTTCCATTTAATTTCACATGTCTAAATAAGGTGAAAATACAGTTGGCTCAAGGATTTTAATAACAAGAATATTTTGGAAATTTTGTTGGCTGAATTTGGGTTCTGGGTCTAAACAGTGGAATGTTCAAATCGAAGCCTGTATAAATGGCGTGGGTTTTTTTCTGACTTCCTCTGACTTCACAAGGGGGAAGGAGGATCAAGATCAACAGGCCAAGGCTGCTCTCTATGAGACAGAGGTCAGACCTGCCTCCTCTCTTTGCCCTCTTTACCAATTCTGACACCAACCATTGCTCCCACGGTACTCTCCACATCTCTGCTGGGTTCGATAATTCGTTGCAACGGTCACACAGAACTCACAATACTCACTGTTATGAAGCTTATTAGGGAAGTAACAGTTACCATTCAGGCTCAGAAACACTCAGGATACAGTTCTTCCATAAGGATAGCCTCTTCCCAGCCAGCCTCTCAAGCACACCTCTCCCTGGCCCTAGGCTTTTGCCCAAAGGCATTCAGCTTTCTCTCCTATGGGCCGGAAAGCTCACCATGCTGTCTCCTGCTGCAGGGTCTCTGCTACCAGGTCTCTGCTGCTGGGTCTCTGCCACCGTTTCTCATTGCCTTCAGTGTCACAGCTCTGTCTGTCGCTCTGTCTCCTGGTTCCAGGTGCTTCTCAGTGCAGGAATCCTGGGTCCTGGCCGTTTTTCCTTGGTGGTAGTAGAATCCTCTCCTGCCTCTGGATGGCTCACCTCAGTCCAACAGAATGGCAAAACTGATCAATCTCTTTGGTGAGCCACAATTACCCTATCTGCACAGTCACACCCAATCATTTGGGTGGGAGTTAGAAGACCATGGCAAGGAAGGCCACACAAAAGCGATCCATCACCCTGTAAAGCCCCTTCTTCTATCTTCTGTTTCCTCTAAACTTGAAATTTCACTGCAGGCAGGATGGGGGTCTTAGCATGGATAACTTTGCCCACAGGTACTTTAAACAATGAAATGTGTTAATTATACTCATCTGGATTCTCCTAGGTATTAAATTACTCCCAGAGGAAAAAGTTGTTTTCTTCTGAAGGTTATTGAGTTACTTACTAGAGACTTGGCAACAAAATTTACTAAATGATACCTGGGTAACTTTCATAGTCACATCCTGCTGCTATTTTGACAACCACTAATAGACTGTTTCCTCTTAGACTGTATTTCAGTAACCCTCACAACAGTCCCATTGGGCAGATGTTGTTCATAAACAAAACAAAACAAAATTTAAAAAACCAAACCCTTTGCCATCGAGTCAATTTCGGCTCATAGTAATCCTATAGGACAGAGTAGAACCGCCCCATAGGGTTCCCAAGGAGCACCTGGTGGATTCGAACTGCTGACCTTTTGGTTAGCAGCCGAACTCTTAACCACTGCACCACCAGGGTTTCCGTCCGGTATTGTTCATATCGTCCTTATATTCAAACAAGGAAACTGAGACCCAGGGAGAATGAGTAGCAAAGACAACTAAAGACACAGACTCCCCTTAAGGAAGTCTGGAGTCCCTGGGTGGTTCAAACAGTTAACACACTTGGCTGCTTACTAAAAGATTAGAGGTTTGAGTCTACCCAGAAGAGCCTTAGACGAAAGCCCTGGAGATTTACTTCTGAAAAAACAGTCACTGAAAACTCTATGGAGCACAATTCTACTCTGACACACATGGAGTCTCCATGAGTTGGAATCCACTCAACAGCAACTCGCTTTTGAGGAAATTTATGCTCCAGGCAAGTGTTTAAGGGTTCCCCCCAGAGTTCCTTCATGCCAACTGCTTTATCTCCCTCCCTTTTTCATGGTTCGCTCACTACTATTGGGTGTATTAAATGATACGGGAAGTGCCTGTATATCTTTGACATCCTATTTGATAGCTTTTCCATAAATATGAACACTATGGAGGTGATATAAACCCCCCATACACCCACGCACAACAACAACAAAAGGACATATAGGTGAGGGAGTAGAGAATTAGTGTAAAGAATTCAATGATAAAAAAAAAAAAAATAGCTGAAACTATTTGACTCCCTATAGACCACGGTAGTTGGATAAAATAATTTTCATTTTCAACCGGCTGTTCTGGACTGTTTTATAGACAGCTGAAGTCTCATGAAAACATAAAATGAAACTGTTTATTACATTTCTTTAGTCTCTACCAGACTTCCTTCAGGCTCTAGGCACACGCTAATAATTGGGATAAAACTGATTTTGAATGGAGTTCCTGCTAACTTAAGAATTGAATGGTAGAGACTGAAAAGTTACATGAAAGACCACCAACTCTTTCTGCAATACCATACAGCAGTGCACAAAGCTATAATGGTAAAAATTGTACGAATCCAAAACATTGAAATATTACAAAGCATCTTCTCTGACCATAAGGCCATAAAAGTGGAAATCAATAACAGGAAAAGCAGGGAAAAGAAATCACACACTTGGACACTGAACAATACCCTGCTCAAAAAAGACTGGATTATAGAAGACATTAAGGATAGAATAAAGAAATTCAGAGAATCCAATGAGGATGAAAACACTTCCTATCAGAACCTTTGGGACACAGCAAAAGCGGAGCTCAGAGGCCAATTTATATCAGTAAATGCACACATCCAAAAAGAAGAAAGGGCCAAAATCAAAGAACTATCCCTACAACTTGAACAAATAGAAAGAGAGCAACAAAAGAAACCCACAGGCACCAGAAGAAAACAAATAATAAAAATTAGAGCTGAACTAAATGAAATAAAAAAAAAAATGAAATAGAAAACAGAAAAACAATTGAAAGAATTAAAACAAGGACAAAAGTTGTTTTTTTGAAAAACTCAACAAAATTGATAAACCATTGGCCAAAATGACAAAAGAAAAGCAGGAGAGGAAGCAAATAACCTGAATAAGAAACGAGATGGGCGATATTACAACAGACCCAACTGAAATTAAAAGAATCATATCAGATTACTATGAAAAACTATACTCAAACAAATTTGAAAACCTAGAAGAAATGAATGAATTCCTAGAAACACACTACCTACCTAAACTAACACAAACAGAGGTAGAACAACTAAACAGATTCATAACAAAAGAAGAGATTGAAAAGGTAATCAAAAAACTCCCAACAACAAAAAAAGCCCTGGTCCGGACGGCTTCACTGCAGAGTTCTACCAAACTTTCAGAGAAGAGTTAACACCACTACTACTAAAGGTATTTCAGAGCATAGAAAAGGATGGAATACTACCAAATTCATTCTATGAAGCCACCATATCCCTGATACTAAAACCAGGTAAAGACACCACCAGAAAAGAAAATTATAGACCTATATCCCTCATGAATGTAGATGCAAAGATCCTCAACAAAATTCTAGCCAATGGAATTCAACAACATATCAAAAAAATAATTCACCATGACCAAGTGGGATTCATACCAGGTATGCAGGGATGGTTCAACATTAGAAAAACAATTAATGTAATCCACCAAATAAATAAAACAGAAGACAAGAATCACATGATTCTACCAATTGATGCAGAAAAGGCATTTGACAAAGTTCAACACTCACTCATGATAAAAACTCTCAGCAAAATAGGAATAGAAGGAAAATTTCTCAACATAATAAAGGGCATTTATACAAAGCCAACAGCCAACATCACCCTAAATGGAGAGAGCCTGAAAACATTCCCACTGAGATCGGGAACCAGACAAGGATGCCCTTTATCACCACTCTTATTCAACATTGTGCTGGAAGTCCTAGCCAGAGCAATTAGGCTAGATAAAGAAATAAAGGGCATCCAGATTGGCAAGGAAGAAGTCAAAGTATCTCTACTTGCAGATGACATGATCTTATACACAGAAAACCCTAAGGAATCCTCCAGAAAACTACTGAAACTAATAGAAGAGTTCAGCAGAGTATCGGGATACAAGATAAACATACAAAAATCAGTTGGATTCCTCTACACCAACAAAAAGAACATCGAGGAGGAAATCACCAAATCAATGCCATTTACAGTAGCCCCCAAGAAGATGAAATACTTAGAAATAAATCTTACCAGAGATGTAAAAGACTTAAACAAAGAAAACTACAGTACACTTCTGCAAGAAACCAAAAGAGACTTACATAAGTGGAAGAACATACCTTGCTCATGGATAGGAACACTTAACATTATAAAAATGTCTATTCTACCAAAAGCGATCTATACCTTTAATGCAATTCCGATCCAAATGCCAAGGACATTCTTCAATGAGATGGAGAAACAAATCACCAATTTCATATGGAAGGGAAAGAGGCCCCGGATAAATAAGGTATTTTAGAAAAAGAACAAAGCAGGAGGCCTTACTTTACCTGATTTTAGAACCTATTATACTGGCACAGTAGTCAAAACAGCCTGGTACTGGTAAAACAACAGATACATGTACCAATGGAACAGAATTGAGAATCCAGACATAAATCCATCCACATATGAGCAGCTGATGTTTGACAAAGGCCCCAAAACAGTTCAATGGGGAAGAGACGGTCTTTTTAACAAATGGTGCTGGCAGAACTGGATATCCATCTGCAAAAAAATGAAGCAAGACCCATACCTCCCTCCATGCACAAAAACTAACTCAAAATGGATCAAAGACCTAAATAGAAAATCTAAAACGATAAAGATCATGGAAGAAAAAATAGGGACAATGTTAGGAGACCTAATACATGGCATAAACAGTATACAAAACATTATGAAGAACCTAGAATAAAAACTAGATAACTGGGAGCTCCTAAAAATCAAATACTTATGCTCATCCAAAGACTTCACCAAAAGATTAAAAAGACTACCTACAGACTGGGAAAAAGTTTTTTAGCTATGACATTTCTGATCAGCGCCTGATCTCTAAAATCTACATGATACTGCAAAAACTCAACTACAAAAAGACAAATAACCCAGTTAAAAAATGGGCAAAAGATATGAACAGACACTTCACTGAAGAAGACATTCAGGTAGCTAACAGATATATGAGGGCATGTTCACGATCATTAGCCATTAGAGAAATGCAGATCAAAACTAAAATGAGATTTCATCTCACTCCAACAAAAAAGGCTGGCATTAACCCAAAAAACACAAAATAATAAATGTTGGAGAGGTTGTGGAGAGACTGGAACACTTCTACACTGCTGGTGGGAATGTCAAATGGTACAACCACTTTGGAAATCAATTTGGCGCTTCCTTAAAAAGCTAGAAGTAGAACTACCATACAATCCAGCAGTCCCAGTCCTTGGAATATATCCTAGAGAAATAAGAGCCTTTACTTGAACAGATATATGCACACCCATGTTTACTGCAGCACTGTTTACAGTAGCAAAAACATGGACGCAACCAAAGTGTCCATCAATGGATGAATGGATAAACAAAATTATGGTATATTCACACAATGGACTACTACGCATCGATAAAGAACAGTGAGGAATCTGTGAAACATTTCCTAACATGGAGGAACCTGGAAGACATTATGCTGAGTGAAATCAGTCAGTTGCAAAAGGACAAATTTGTATAAGACCACTATTATAAGAACTTGAGAAATAGTTTAAACTGACAAGAAAACATTCTTTTGTGGTTCTGAGGGGGGGGAGGGGCGGGGGGTATTCACTAATTAGATAGTAGATAAGAATACTTTAGGTGAAGGGAAAGACAGCACACAGTACAGGGGAGGTCAGCACAATTGGACTAAACCAAAAGCAAAGAAGTTTCCTGAATAAACTGAATGCTTCGAAGGCCAGTGTAGCAGGGGCAGGGGTCTGGGGACCATGGTTTCAGGGGACATCTAAGTCAATCGGCATAATAAAATCTATTAAGAAAACATTCTGCATCCCACTTTGAAGAGTGGCCTCTGGGGTCTTAAACGCTAGCAAGCAGCCATCTAAGATGCATCAATTGCTCTTAACCCACCTGGATCAAAGGAGAATGAAGAAAACCAAGGACACAAGGCGATTACGAGCCCAAGAGACAGAAAGGGCCACATGAACCAGTGACTACATCACCCTGAGACCAGAAGAACTAGATGGTGCCTGGCTACAACCCATGACTGGTCTGACAGGGAACACAACAGAGAACCCCTGAGGGAGCAGGAGAGCAGTGGGATGCAGACCCCAAATTCTCATAAGACCTGACTTAATGGTCTGACAGACTGGAAGGACCCTGGTGGTCATGGCCCCCAGACCTTCTGTTGCCCCAGGACAGGAACCATTCCTGAAGCCAACTCTTCAGACATGGATTGGACTGGTCAATGGGTTGGAGAGGGATGCTGGTGAGGAGTGAGCTTCTTGGATCAGGTGGACACTTGAGACTATGTTGGCATCTCCTGCCTGGAGGGGAGATGAGAGGGTGGAGGGGGTTAGAAGCTGGTGAAAAGGACACGAAAAGAGAGAGTGAAGGGAGAGAGCAGGCTGTCTTATTAGGGGGAGAGTATTTGGGAGTGTGTAGCAAGGTGTATATGGGTTTTTGTGTGACAGACTGACTTGATTTGTAAACTTTCACTTAAAGCACAATAAAAATTATTTAAAAAAAAAATTGTACGCATCTAAATGGAAGGTATGAACTAGCATGTTATGGGGAAACCGAGAGGGTTTGGGAGAAGGAGGCGGACCAGAGATTAAAAGAACTCACAAGATGGAGGCAGAAACCTAAGAGAAACCAAAGAAAAAAATAAAGCAAACTCTAAACAGCTCCTCTTACAAATGACTTTCACATGCATGGTAAGAAGTGAACAAGAAAGAAAACAAATACCAAGAGATATAATAGACACATTATGTAACAAGGATTACTAAGGAGAGCCTAAAACCAGAAACAGACTTGGAATAATTCGGAGATGGGAAGTTTATACAAGAAATAGACACAACAGGCTAGGGGGAATTGTGCCAGCATGGGTCAAGGCGGATATTGTGTCTGAAGGGAGAAAGAATGTCATATAATAGATAAATTGGCAGTGGGACAAAATATGTTTCGATGGAAATAAAAGATAAAAGCAACATACGACTAATATAGGAAATTATTATAGACCATCTGGGTCAGATAAAAAGCCAGCTCTGAATGTTTATGCAGATAAGGATGCCCAAGAAAAATAAAGTACGGTCAGGGATAGATAGCTATGCTAGTATTATATTACAGAGAAGTGGTATACTGGTTACATTCCTGAAGAAGACAATGGATTAGATTATAACCCAGTTTTTGCATATGTTTTGGAGGCCAGAAACCTAGGAAGCGGCTAATAGAGAAGGATCCAGAACAGTTCAGGACAGACTATCACCAGGCAGACATCTATCCCCGCCTTTGTTATGTTCATTGATGCCTGTGAAGACTTGGCAATCTCACTCTTCCTGTTGTGCCAACACCCTGATGACCTGCTGTAATTTGACACTGTATTTTTATTGACAACTCCCATCAGTCTCCTCTCAGACTTCTTCCTGCTGCAGCTATAGTTGCTCCTACTTTGTGTTCCAACAAGTCCAGCTCACACATTCATGCAGATAGGTGCCCTCATAAAAAAAAAGAATTGGCCTATCCCAGTAACCTCTAGCCATTTGCCTGGTCAGAGGGCTTCAGCTTGGAAGTTGCAGTCAGGTGTCACTGAAAAATGATATCAAAAAGAGCCCAACACCTGGGATTCTGACTCACTTACCTCTGGACCCTCTAACTTCAGTAACAATGACAACATCAAGCAAATTGTGTTGTTTTTATGTGCAGTGACAACTCTGTTGACTTTCTGGCAATGTGGTCAGAATTTTGAGGACTTTATCGGCAGGATAGGTAGATTTTTGCTTCTTCCTTTAACCTTGTCTTCTAGGCTCCCAAGCCTGTTTTCTCACAGCAAAGATCATTCTGCATTATAGACAAGAGGGCTACATCCCACACTGGACTGTGAACTCCCTCAGGGAAATGACTGAGTCTCCCATCTCCCTTTGGCCAGAGTTTAGCATCACATCTGGTATATTATGAGTTGTAGAATGAATAGAATGATTAGGTAGTGAGTCAAAGGAATGAATTTTTAAGTGAGATTTCAGGCAGCAGGTTGGCAGTATGGGAGATAATTTGCCAAACGGTTGGGTGGGGAGTGGATAAGAAGAGATGGTACCTACCTGGTGACCTTTAGTTCATACTAACCTGGAATTTGTTCTTCTGCTTATATAAAGATCAGGCCTGGTCATGCCTTTCTGATCCAAGAGGTAGGAGTATAGTTTATGTATTTTTCTTATAACTTCTACAAGAGTGTCAAGTTTCTTGTGTCTTCTTTCCCTCTGCATTCCCTGAAATATCTACTGAACTTACATATAATCCTGTAGGATAGTTATGCCTTGAAAAACTGAGTGAATTATTCCTGGTTCCAGCCTTGCCTTACGGAGTCAAACTCTCTAGGGTATAAGAGAATCTGCATTGTTAATCCTCAGGTGTTTCCAAAGCATAGCTTGATTAGGGACTACTGCTTTGACCAAATGAATTTCCTTAAATAAATAAAAAGCCACTCTAATGGTTTTAAAATATTCCCAGTTAACTTCTGTAACATTTTTGGAGACACCAAAAGTTAGAGATGATAGGAAGAGTTAGTTTCAGTTTAGGGAAGACTGTAATAACCTCTGCTCACTTAAACCTTCACCCTTGAAGGAGTAATGAGGCCAATTAATAACTGCAGTTCTTTTAAATTATAATTTTGTCTTTTATGTGGGCAATTACTGAATAAAATTCATTAATATTTAGCTGTATCTCCATTCATCTTGTATAATGATAATGATCTATTTGTTCATCTTTCAATAGCACCTGGGGATGAAGTGTATAGGGCAGAGTGCCAGACAAATTACCCTCAATACTAATCGTTAATTCTTCAAGGTGTCTGCTGTAATGGTTAAGGTTGTGTGTCAACTCGGCTGGGCCATGATTCTCAGTGGTTTGGCAGCTATGTAATGATGCAGTCACCTCCATAATGAGATCTGATATAATGTAATCACTCTCATGATAAGATCTGCTATGAGCAGCCAATCAGGTGAAAAGGAGTTTCCTTGAGGGTGTGGCCTGCATCCAATATATGTGGGCTTTCTGGCAAAGCTCGTGGGCTTTTGCTCATTCTGGATCCTGCAGCTGGCCCCTATTCATTTGACCTCCAGTTCTTGGGACCTGAGAAGTAGCAGCTTACCTGTCAGTCTTGGGATTCGTCAGCTTCTGTAGCCTGTGAGCCAGCAGCCTGCTGTCTGACCTGTTGATCTTGGGCTTGCCAGCCCCTGTACCTACATGACTCAGGAGAAGCCTCCATCCTGACCCACGGACTTGGGACTTTCCAGGCTCTACAACTGTGTGAGTCATTCGAATGGAACAAGGAGATACTGCATAGTTTAAAGTCAGGAAAGGTGTGTGCCAGGTTGTATCCTTTCACCACAACTGTTCAATCTGTATGCTGAACAAATAATCCGAGAAGCAGGGAAGAACAGGCAACAGGATTCAAGGAAGACTCGTTATTGACATGTGTTATGCAGATGACACAACCTTGCTTGCTGAAAGCAAAGAGGACCTGAAGCACTTACTAATGAAGATCAAAGACCACAGCCTTCAGTATGGATTACACCTCAGTATAAAGAAAACAAAAATCCTCACAACTGGACCAATAAGCAACATCATGATAAAGAAAAGACTGAAGTTGTCAAGGATTTCATTTTACTTGGATCCACAATCAACACTCATGGAGCAAGCAGTCAAGAAATCAAAAGACACACTGCCTTGACAAATCTGCTCTAAAAGATCTCTTTAAAGTGTTAAAAAGAAAAGATGTCACCTTGAGGACTAAGTTGTGCCTGACTCAAGCCATGGTGTTTTCAATTGCCTCATATGCATGCGAAAACCGGACAATAAATAAGGAAGGCTGAAGAACTGATGCCTTTGAATTGTGGTGCTGGCAACGAATATTGACTATGCCATGGACTGCCAAAAGAATGAACAAATCTGTCTTGGAAGAAGTACAACCAGAACGCTCCTTGGGAACAAGGATGGTGAGACTGCATCTCACATACTTTGGACATATTGTCAGGAGGGATCAGTCCCTGGAGAAGGATGTCATGCTTGGTAAAGTGGAGGGTCAGCAAAATAGAGGAAGACCCTCAAAGAGATGGCTGCAACAATGGGCTCAAGCAAATCAACAACCATGAGGATGGTGCAGGACCAGGCAGTGTTTTGTTCTGTCATGCATAGGGTCGCTGTGAGTTGGAACTGACTCTACAGCACCTAACAACAATAATAACAACAACTGTGTAAGCCATTTCCTTGATATAATCTCTCTCTCTCTCTCTATGTATATATAGGAGTCCTTATGGTGAAGTGGTTAAGAGCTCAGGCTACTAACAAAAATGTTGGCAGTTCAAATCCACCAACCATTCCTTGGAAACCCTATGGGGCAGTTCTACTATGTCCTATAGGGTCACTATGAGTCAGAATCAACTCAACAGCAATGGGGTTTATATATATATTTATTTTTTATTTTTTTATATACATATGCACGTATACACACGTATATACACATATATACATACATACATACATACACACACACACATATATATATATGCGCCTCACTGGTTTTGCTTCTCTAGAGAGCCCAGTATATCTGCTTAAGGGATTGTTGGACTGTGACTAGGATGTGACAGAGGAAAGAGAGAAATAGAAGAGACAAAGCTGTTTCAAGATTCTAGAATATTCACAAAGGAGGAGAGTATGTCTAGTTTTAGAATTGGCTCAGACAGAAACCAACTGCCTGCAGTTGAAAGGTTTCACCATATTTTATGACTAAATAATCATGGTACCCTAAATGGGACATAAAAAAGGAGATTTAAAAATCTTCACCCTCTAGGAGCTTCCTGTTGCTTCTGGGAGATATGTTATGGAGGCATAATTTAAGATAAAATATAGTTGTTGCTAAAGCAGAGGTAAAAACCAAGAGTGTCCTAAGAAGATGAAATTAGTTTAGAACTATAAAAAAGACTAATGACATAGATTATTCCTATCATATATCAAAACATATTATGACAGAAGAAAAACTAGATAACTGGGAGCTCCTAAAAATTGAACACCTATGCTCATCCAAAGACTTCACCAAAAGAGTAAAAAGATTACCTACAGACTGGGAAAAAGTTTTTAGCTATGACATTTCCAATCAGCACCTGATCTCTAAAATCTACATGGTATTGCAAAAACTCAACTACAAAAAGACAAATAACCCAGTTAAAAAATGGGCAAAGGATATGAACAGACACTTCACTAAAGAAGACATTCAGGTATCTAACGGATACATGAGGAAATGCTCACGATCATTAGCCATTAGAGAAACGCAAATCAAAACTACAATGAGATTCCATCTCACTCCAACAAGGCTGGCATTAATCCAAAACACACAAAATAATAAACGTTGGAGAGGTTGTGGAGAGACTGGAACACTTATAAACTACTGGTGGGAATGTCAAATGGTACAACCACTTTGGAAATCAATTTGGTGCTTCCTTAAAAAGCTAGAAATAGAACTACCATATAATCCAGCAATCCCATTCCATGGAATACATCCTAGAGAAATAAGAGCCTTTACACAAACAGATAAATGCACACACATGTTCACTGCAGCACTGTTTACAATAGCAAAAAGATGGAAGCAACCAAGGTGCCCATCAATGGATGATTGGATAAATAAATTATGGTGTATTCACACAATGAAATACTACGCATCGATAAGGAACAGTGATGAATCTGTGAAATGTTTCATAACATGGAGGAATCTGGAAGGCATTATGCTGAGTGAAATAAGTCAGTTGCAAAAGGACAAATATTGTATAAGACCACTATTATAAGAATTCAAGAAATAGTTCAAACAGAAAAGAAAATATTCTCTAATGGTTATGAGAGGGGGAGGGGAGGAGGGAGGGAGAGGGATACTCACTAATTATATAGTAGATAAGAACTACTTTAGGTGAAGGAAAAGACATCACACAATACAGGCGAGGTCAGCACAACTGGACTAAAGCAAAAGCAAAGAAGTTTACTGAGTAAACTGAATGCTTCAAAGAACAACGTAGCAGGGACGGGGGTTTGGGGGTTTGGTTTCAGGGGACATCTGAGTCAATTGGCATAATAAAATCTGTTAAGAAAACATTCTGCATCCCACTTTGGTGAATGGCCTCTGGGGTCTTAAACACTAGCAAGTGGCCATCTAAGACACATCAATTGGTCTCAACCCACCTGGACCAAAGAAGAATGAAGAACACCAAGGACACAAGGTAATTCTGAGCCCAAGAGACAGAAAGGGCCACATAAACCAGAGCTACATCAGCCTGAGACCAGAAGAACTAGATGGTACCCAGCTATAACCAATGACTGCCCTGACAGGGAACACAATGGAGAACCCCTGAGGGAGCAGGAGAGCAGTGGGATGCAGACCCCAAATTCTCATAAAAAGACCAGACTTAATGGTCTGCCTGAGACTAGAAGGACCCCGGTGGTCATGGCCCCCAGACCTTCTGTTAGCCCAGGACAGGAACCATTCCCAAAGCCAACTCTTCAGACAGGGATTGGACTGGACAATGGGATAGAAAAAGAAGCGGGTGAAGAATGAGCTTCTTGGATCAAGTAGACACTTGAGACTATGTTGGCATCTCCCATCTGGAGGGGAGATGAGAGGGCAGAGAGGGTTAGTAGCTGGCGGAATGGACACAAAAAGAGAGAGTGGAGGGAAGGGGCTGGCTGTCTTATTATGGGGAGAGCAATTAAGAGTATATAGCAAGGGGTATATAAATTTTTGTATGAAAGACTGACTTGATTTGTAAACTTTCACTTAAAGCACAAAAAAAATTTTTTTTTAATTATGAAATTACAGTAAATAAGTATTGTCAAAGTGTAAAAATAACAAAAAACTGTAAGGAGAGAAATGACAGCATTTTTCTGTGAATTTATTACAGTTGAAGCTGGGCAAACGCTTGGTAAAATACCAAGTACTGTGAAGTCTGAAAGGGGAGAGGGGATTTTATATTGAGGGCTGAGAGTTATACATGAATCACAAGTAGACCTTTCACAATACTGGTTACACAGGCTTTGCATAAACAATTTCCTGAGAACAATTTTATGTAGACATCTTTTGAGGGGACACTTTTGTTATTTTCTTTCTGGAACATACTTATCACTTGTTTATCCATAAACTATAACTTTGTCATACATCTGTTACAAGCATTCTTTCTGAGAACAGAACATTTTTATGAATCATAAGTAAGCATAATCACATAATTGCTCATTCAAGGGGGGCGGATGCACGTATTTTGAAAGCAGAAGTAGAGATTTAGGACAAAAGGGAGAGTTTGACTCAGATTTGTGTCAGTCACTTAGTCATGCCAGTTGCCTCAGTTTTAATGTACTCTTACACATTTCCCCCTTCTGATCATGAATCTCTGAAGAGATTCCTTGATTACCGTTATAAGTGTGCTTTCTTTTGCATGTACTTACTCTATCAGTGCTTTCCTTCTGTACTTATTATATCATAGACAGACACCTGCTTCACCATGCTGTAGCTTAGGCACTCTGCTTCTGTGATCTTCTGTTTGGGGTATGGGTAGAGCAAGGCCTCATTTGGAGGAACAACTTGGCATTTCTAAAAGACTAACCCAAGGTGAAACCAGTCTTTTCTAAAAATGTAGTTTTCTCAAGGTACATAATTTTACACATTGCTGGGAAAACTGCAGTTTGATTACAAATGTTAGAAAATTATTTATGCAACATTTGATTAGTCCAATGATAATTGTTACAATAATCAAGATAATCAATTTAGTCTGTAATAAATAATGAAACTAAAAGCCAATATCATTAGGTAACTAATTAAACCCCCCCAAACCCCCAAAAGTACCAAGCAAATTATGAGAATTAGTTACTGATTGAGCTAATTTAACAAAAATATTTTCTCTTTAAAAAGTTAGAACCAAAAAAAAAGACAACTTGTTGCTGTCAATTCCATTTCAACTCATACCTACCCTACAGGACAGAGTAGAACTGCCCCATAGGGATTCCAAGGAGCGCCTGTGAATTTGAACTGCTGAACGTTTTGTTAGCAACCAAACTCTTAACCACTATGCCACCACAGTTTCCAAATGTTAGCAGTAATCACAAAAAGAAAAATCATAAAACCTAAATGACCTTCATTATGAATAAAATTATCAAGGAAAGAGACCACAATAATGGAGCAAGGCTAATAACATAAGAATAGCTACAATTATAAAGCAAAGTCCAAAAATTTCAGTAGGCTGTATGGAGTCTTGTTCTGTGATCTTGGGATCAGCTGTCTACTTCAGATGCCATCTGCTTCTGGCCACTGGAGTGTTTAAATATAATTTTGAAGTTCTTAGAAGACTGGCTTGTCCAAAGAGATGTTTTAGCTTTCTTAAGTTAGAAAATTTGTCACTTCTCTTGATTTGACAACACACTTCATGTAATTCATAACACATTAAATAAGTCTTTTCAGTAGAGAAACATGTTGTGTGGCTTTCTATGAAGTTTCAAAATTGTCAGGAGTTTATCATAGCAACAATATTTGAGTTACATAACCAAAGATTTTAAAGGTAAAAACTTTCACTTTTTAAAAAGCCACGTGGCTTTTGATTCAAGAATTTATTCTGTCGATCCCTTGCCTTCAAGGCAGATTGCATAAAGAATAAAATTAACTTTTCAGCCTAGTAATCAAGGAAAATTTTATTTTAACAGCAAGAAATCCAATTCTTTGTATTATATGTTTTTTTAACATTAAAGCTCTTAGAAGTTCTTATGAATTAACCAATCAGAAATTTAATTGCAATAAACAAGAACCTCAATCATATCAAACTGTTATGGATTGAACTGTGTCCCACAAAAATATATGTTGACTTGGTTAAGCCATGATTCCCAGTAATGTGTGGTTGTCCTCCATTTTGTGATTGTAATTTTATGTTAAAGAGGATTAGGATGGGATTGTAACACCACTCTTACCCAGGACACATCCCTGATCCAGTGTAAAGGGAGTTTCCCCGGGGTGTGGCCTGCATCACCTTTTATCTCTCAAGATATAAAAAGGGAAGGGAAGTGAGCAGAGAGTGGGGCCTCATACCACCAAGAAAGAATCTCTGGGAGCAGAGTGGGTCCTTTACACCCGGGATTCCTGCACAGAGAATCTCCTAGTCCAGGGGAAAATTGACGAGAAAGACCTTCCTCCAGAGCTGAACGGGAGAGAAAGCCTTGCCCTGGAGCTAATGCCCTGAATTTGGACTTCTAGCCTACTAGACTGTGAGAAAATTAATTTCGCTTTGTTAAAGCCATCCACTTGTGGTATTTCTGTTATAGCAGCACTAGATGACTAAGACACAAACAGAAATCTTTAACGAACTTTCCTAATTCTTTGTCTCTGTTATACATAACATAACATAATTATTCAGGTGGGAAATATGTTCACTATTAGACCCAAATACACACACACAATGTAGTGGTTAAGTGCTACAGGTGCTAACCAAAAGGTTGGCAGTTCAAATCCACCAGGTGCTCCTTGGAAACTGTATGGGGCAGTTCTACTCTGTCCTTTTGGGTCGCTATGAGTTGGAATCGATTTGACCGCAATGGGCATGGTACAGTATGGTACAAATACACATATCTTTTCTCTGTGGCATAAGTTTAGCTTTCTATTCAACTTTCGTCTAACCCTCTATAACTTAGTATACAGCCTCAAGTTTAGCTTTTATTATCTTTCATATTCTGGCATAACCACACTTTGTGTTTTAAAATGAAACTACTTTCTTTTTCCCTCTTAAACATTTAACCTTCTCTTCTTAACTTTCTATTTAAATTTCCTCCGACTTTCTACAACTTTTCTGTAGCATTCTACAACTTCCCATATCCATTTAAATTATTTTTTTCTATGCTTTTCTCTTTCTTATCTTGCTGTTATGCTTTTCTCTCTCTCTCTCTTTTTTATTTTATCGTGGAACAACCAGTCTTTTTTTGTCTTAGGACAAAATAATTATCTTTTAAGAAAACATATTCTATACTTAATTTAGTCTAAGTTACTTAAAAAGATCTTGGAAACTGCTTTTAATTTGATAAATTTCAAACATAAACACTTTATCAGAACAAATTCATTTTTTCATTAATTCCTGGGAATATTAAGACTATTCAATTTATATAAGTGCTTATTTATTATTAAACTGATCAAAGTAAGTTCTTTGAAGAAATATTATAATTTAACTTAGTATTGTCATCCAGAGGTTGAAATTATTATATTTTCATAACCTTGTTTTTTGCATGCTTTACAGGGTCTTTTAGAGAAGAAATTTAGAGTAATTTTTCCCTTTTTAAGGCTTTGTTATACCAATTAAAATTAACAATTCATCTTTTTTTAGTATATTTTTCAAGTAGACTGATCTCTACCAAAGTTTCTTAGAGTAATGTTTAAAAGCCCAGATTACAAAACAGGGGCAAGAAACAGTTTCTAACCAAGATTTTTAGACAACTCCATAAAAAACACCAGTAATAGCCTTCAACTTGATATAAAAACAGAAGCTTAGACATAGCAAGCTCTCAGAACAAGGCAAAGCAGAAAAATCATATAAACTCATTAGTCTGTGAAGCCAGCTTAAAAACCAAGCTTATACAATAACATATAATGTAAACAACCCAGTTTTGTAAATGTATACAACAATTTCTGGATGAGATTGACTGACATCAACAGAAAAGCAGGTCTTAGAGAAACTCATTAATTTGTCAGAGTCCCAAATGGGAGGATTTTATTTAGATGCTTTGGTTAAAATTGAGCATTAAACAAAAGTTTTCTAAGAAGGACAACATAAATGGGAAATTATTTTCTTAAAATGTAAGGAAGAAAACAAAGCAGATGGATAAATTTATTTTCTGAAGATCACTAAAATTCCAAATTATTTAAATATATTCAGCTTATAGTGTTTTTTTGAATATGAGCTGTAAACTAGGGTCCTGGTAGGGGGGAAAATCCAAGCTCATTTTTCATGGATGTTTTAAAAGTCTTTCTAAAGTTAATTCACAAAAATTAGAGTCTTTCCTTACATAATATAAAGGCAAGAGAAATTTGAAGTTGTTTAGCTGCTTCGTCGGCAAGGTTGTTTCCCTTTATTTTGTAATCAGCATGGTCCAGACCAGTTGCCTGGTAACACAGGTGTGACCCCTCCTATTTTAATTTTCCCCCAATATTGCTGTGAGTTGGAACCAACTCAACAGCACCTAACAACAGCAACAATATTGCAACTACTCGATTATCTTGGCAGGGTAGTTATCAGAGAATTCTAGAGAGAGCTCCTAAGGTATCTTCAAGGCTTCTTTCACATAACAATCTTAAAGGACTTTTTATTCTTTCTTTTGCTTTGCACTGGATGTTCTTAATGCTGGGGGACTCAGAAAGTCATTACATGGGAATCTAAATTTTCCCAGTCCTGTGAGTCTTTCATTTCTTGTTTCTCTATGGTTTGAATCAGATCTTTCTTTTTCAAATTAGAAGGACTTCCCTCTGACTGATTATCATATGGACTAGTTGGTATATATCAGGAACCCAGGTTAGTAAGCTTTAACAAGGATCTTATATTCTTCATGATAATTGGCATTTCTGTTTAACCAGCTTTAAATTGCTCACAAACGAACTAATCAAAATAGGCATACTTGCAAGAACTATTACCTGGGAGTCTTGGTTCTCTTACTGTGCAGAAAAGTTAATTAAAAGAACTCAAACTGGCCACTGATTTAACAAACTGTTATAAGGGAGCTCAAACAAAAATCTATATACAAATATGATATAACTAGGTTAAAAATCAAAGGACAGAAAAAAAAATTATCATGAAGGCAGAAACCAAAAGTGAGCAGGAGTGGCAATAATAATCTCTGATAAAATAGACTTTAAGTAAAAATCCATTATTTCAGAAAAGGAAGGGCATAATATAGTGATTAAAGTATCAATCCACCAAGAGGACATAACCTTATATATATATATATTTAATTGTGGTTTAAGTAAAAGTTTACAGCTCAAGTTAGCTTCTCATACAAAAAATCTATACACACATTGTTATGTGACCCTAGTTGCTATCCCTATAATGTGACAGCACACTCCTCCTTTCCACCCCAGATTTCCCATGTCCATTCAACCAGCACCTGTCCCTTTCTGCCTTCTCATCTTGCCTCCGGACAGGAGCTTCCCATTTAGTCTTATGTGTCTACTTGAACTAAGAAGCACACTCTTCACAAGTATCAGTTCATGTCTTATAGTTCAGTCTAATCTTTGTCTGAACAGTTGGCTTTGGGAATGGTTTTAGTTCTGGGTTAGCAGAGAGTTCAGGGGCCATGTATTCTGGAGTTCCTCCAATCTCAGTCAGACCATTAAGTCTGGTGTTTTTACTAGAATTTGAGTGCTGCACCCCACTTTTCTCCTGCTCTGTCCAGGACTCTCTGTTGCATTGCCTGTCAGGGCAGACATTGGCAGTAGCTGGGCACCACCTAGTTCTTCTGGTCTCAGGCTGATGGAGCCTCTGGTGCTAATATTTTCCTTATGTCTTTGGTGTTCTTCATTCTCCTTTGCTCCAGGTGGTTTGGGACCAACTGATGCATCTTAGATGGCCACTCTCAAGGTTTTAATACCCCAGATGCCACTCACCAAAGTGGGATGCAGAACATTTTCTTAATAAACTTTGTTATGCCAATTAACCTAGATGTCCCCTGAAACAATGGTTCCAAGACCCCCACCCTTGCTACTCTGTCCCTCAAAGTGTTTGGTTGTATTCAGGAAACTTCTTAACTTTTGGTTTAGTCCAGTTGTGCTGACTTCCCCTGTATTGTGTGTTGTCCTTCCCTTCACCTAAGATAATTCTTGTCTACTATCTAGTTAGTGAATACCCCTCCCTCCTCCCCCACCCTTGCAACCATCAAAGAATGTTTTCTTCTGTGTTTAAACCTTTTCTTAAGTTACCATAATAAATATTTATGCACCCAATTACAGAGCTCCAAAATATATAAAACACACTCTAACAGAATTTAAAAGAGAACTAGTTCTACAACAATAATAGGAAAACGTTAACACACCACTTTCAAAGAGGGACAGAACAACTAGAAAGAAACTCAGCAAAGATACAGAAGATCTAAATAACACACTCAACCAACTTGACCTCATAGATATATACAGAACATACCACCCAGCAGCAGCACAGTACACATTTTTCTCCAGTGCACATGGATCACTCTCCAGAATAGATCATATGTTAGGACAAAAAGCAAGCCTCAATGAACTCAAAAGTATTGAAATAATCCAAAGCATCTTCTCTAATCATAATGCTATAAAACTAGACATCAATAACAGAAAGAAGAAAAAATTAAATACGTGAAAATTGAATAACACCTTACATAAAAACTACTGGATAAAAGAAGACATTAAAAGTGAAATTTAAAAATTCTTAGAATCAAATGAGAATGAAAACACAACCTACCAAAAGCAGTGCTCAGAGGAGAATTTATAGCAATAAATGAATATATCAAAAAAGAAGAAAGGTCCAAAATCACTAGCTTATCCCGACAACTCAAACAAATAGAAAAGGTGAGCAAAAGCAGTCCACAGTCACCAGAAGAAAGGAAGTAATAAAGATCAGAGAAGAAATAAAAGAAATAGAAAACACAAAAACAATAGAAAGAATCAACAAGACTGGAAGTTGATTTTTTGAAAGGATCAATAAAATTGACAAACCATTGGCCATACTGACAAAGAAAAAAAATGAGAATATGCAAATCACCAAAACAAGAAATGAGATAGGTGACATTACAATAAAACTAGCGGAGATAAAAAGGATCATAACAGAATATAAAGAAAAACTGTACTCCAACAATTCTGGAAACCTAGAAGAAATGGACAAATTTCTAGAAACACTACCTACCTAAACTAACACAATTAAAAAAAAAACTAGTAGAGATAGAAAATTTGAACAGACTTATAACAAAAGAAGAAATTGTAGATATCATAAGAAAACTATCAACAAAATAAAAAGTCCCAGCCCAGATGGCTTCACTGGAGAATTCTAACAAACATTCAGAGAAGAGTAGACACCAATCCTACTCAAAGTATTCAGAGCATAGAAGAGGAAGGAATACTCCCTAGCTCATTCTATGAAGCCAATACAACCCTGATACCAAAGCAGGCAAAGACACCAGTAAAAAAAGGAAAATTACAGACCAAGATCCCTCATGAATAGAAACTAAAAACCAAATCCATTATTGTCACATCAATTCCAATTCATAGAGACCCTACAGGACAGGGTAGAACTGTCCCATAGAGTTTCCAGAGAGTGGCTGGTAGATTTGAACTGTCAACCTTTTGGTTAGCAGCCAACTTCTTAACCACTACACCACCAGGTCTCCCTTATGAATATGGATGCAAAAACTCTCAACAAAATTCTCGCCAACAGGATTCAACGAAGGAGCTCTGGTGTCACAGTGGTTAAAGTGACTGACTACTAACTGAAAGGTTGGCAGTTCGAAACCACTAGCAGCTCTGCCAGAGAAAGATGTGGCAGTCAGCTTCTGTAGAGATTTACAGCCTTAGAAACCCTACGGGGTCACTATGAGTTGGAATCAACTTGACAGCAGTAGGTAGGATTGAACAGCATAACAAAAAAATAATACATCATGACCAAGGGGGATTCATACTGGGGATACAAGGATGGTTCAACATTAGAAAATCAATCAACGTAATTCACCACATAAAACACTCAGCGAAATAGGAATAGAAGGGAAATTTCTCAGCATAGTTAAGGGCATATATGCAAAACCAATAGCCAACTTTATTCTCAGTGGAGAAAGATTGAGAGCATTCCCCTTGAGAACAGGAATGAGGCAAGGATGCCCTCTATCACCACTATTATTCAATATCGTACTGGAAGTTCTAGCTAGAGCAGTAAGGCAAGAAAGGGAGATAAGGGATACCCAAATTGGAAAGAAGAAGGTAAAACTACCCTTATTCACAGATGACATGATCCTATACATAATAAATCCCAGAGACTCTGCAAGAAAGTTACTAGAACTAATAGAAGGATTCGGTAAAGTGGCAGGGTACAAGATTAACACACAAAAATCAGTTGGGTTCATCTACACTAACAAGGAGGACTCTGAAAAGGAAATCAAGAATCAATGCCATTTACAATAGCCCTCAAAAGGATAAAACACCTAGGAATAAACCTAGCCAGGGAGGTGAAAGACTTATACAATGAAAACTATAAAACGCTACTGCAAGGAACTAAAAGAAATCTACATAAATGGAAAAAACATTCCACATTCATGGATTGGAAGACTTAACATTGTGAAAATGTCAATACTACCAAAAAACGATTTATAGATATAATGCAATCTTGATCCAAATTCCAACACCACTCTTCAATGAAGTGGAAAAACTAATTACAACTTTATATAGAAAGAAAAAAAAAAAAAACCTGTTGCCGTTGAGTCAATTCCGACTCATAGCAACCCTACAGGACAGAGTAGAACTGCTGCATAGAGTTTCCAGGGAGCACCTGGTGGATTCAAACTGCCGACCTTTTGGTTAGCAGCTGTAGCACTTAACCACTACACCACCAGAGTTTCCATATGGAAAGGAAGAAGGCCCCATATAGCTAAAGCAAAATTGAAGAAGGACAAAATAGGAAGGAGGTTTCTCACTTCCTGATCTCAAAACTTACTATACAGCCATGGCTGTCATCAAAACAGCCTGGTACTTGTTCAATGACAGACACATAGACCAATGGAATAGAATTGAGAACCCAGAAATAAATCCGTCCATCTACGGGCAGCTGATCTTTGAAAAAGGGTCAAAGCCCATTCAGTGGAGAAGAAACAGCCTCTAACAAATGAGATTGGCAAAACTGGGTATATATATGCAGAAATAAGAATCAGGACCATACCTACACCATACACAAAAACTAACTCAAAATGGATCAAAGACCTAAATGTTAAAGCTAAAACTATAAAATTCTTGGAAGATAACATAGGGTCTAAATTAAGGGACCTAATTTTTGGCATAAATAGGCTATCAAACAAAACTAAAAATGCACAAATGACAGACAATAAATTAGATAACTGGAACCTCCTAAAAATTAAATACTTGTGCTCATCAAAAGATTTTACCAATAGCGTAAAAAGAGAACCTTCAGACTGGTAAAAAATCATTGGCAATGACATATCTGATACGGGTCTAATTTCTAAAACATATAGAACACTTCAATAACTCAACAACAAAAAGACAAATAATCCAATCAAAAATGGGCAAAGGACATGAAGAGACAGACACGTCACCAAAGAGGATATTCAGGTGGCCAACAAATACATGAAAAGATGCTTGCGATCATTAGGTATTAGAGAGCTACAGATCAAAACTACAGTGAGATACCATCTCACCCCTGCAAAAACTGCAATAATCAAAAAAACAGAAAACAATAAACGCTGGCGAGGTTGTGGGGGGATTGGTACTCTTATATATTGTTGGTGGGAGTGTAAAATGGTACAACTACTATGGAAAGCAGTGTTGTGTTTTCTCCAAAAGCTATAAATAGGAATATCTTATTATTCAGCAATCCCACTCCTAGGTATATATCCTAGAGATATAAGAGCAGTGACACAAATAGACATATATATACCTATGTTCATTGCAGCATTATTCACAATAGCAAAAAATTAAAACAATCTAAGTACCTGTCAACAGATAAATGGATAAATTGTAGTACATGCATACAATGGAATACTATGTGATTATAAAGACTAATGAGTCCTCAGAACATAACATGGATGAATCTGGAGGACATTATGCTGAATGAAATAGGTCAATCACAAATGGACAAATATTATATAGTGTCACTTTTATGAAAAGTCACATACAGGTATATACACAGAAAGCGACATTCTTTGATAGTTACAGGGATAGAAGGGGGGAGAAAATCACTTTCTAGATAATAGACACTTGCTATTTTTAGTGATGGGAAAGACAACACCCAACATAGGTGAAGTCTGGATGACTTGTCCAAGGTAAATGAAGATAATAAGAAGTGCACAAGAATAAGGGAAAATTTTGGTAAATGCTATAACATACAATTTTGCAACAACAATAACAAAAACCAAAAAGATGTGCATGGTTTATGAATATGTATGGGAAGGCACATGTGAGTATAAAAAAAAAAAGTATGGGAAGGCACATGTGAGTATACAGGTGGCAATACACAGGCATATCTGTAGGCATATGTATATGTATGTTGCATATATATTCATATATATACATATGTATGTGTGTGTGTATATATATACATATATATATATACATATACATATAATAAACCACATGGGGGCACAGCTATAGATACTTCCTAGATATAACTAAACACCTCACTGGATTGGTTTACTGGGTTGAAGGCTTGGGACCATAGTCTCATGGGATAACTCAGTCAATTGGTATAACATAGTTCGTAAAGATAATGTTCTACATCTTTGTTTGGTGAGTAGTCTCTGGGGTCTTAAAAGCTATCTAAGATACAACTATTGGCCTCTACTCATCTGGAACAAAAGAGAATGAAGGAAACCAAAGACTCAAAGAAGAAACTAGTCCATAGGACTAATAGTCCACATGAACAACGGTCTCATCTACCCTGAGACCAGAACTAGATGGTGCCCAGCTACCACCACTGACCACTGATGAAGGACACAATGTAAGGTCCTGGATAGAAAGGGAGAAAAATGTAGAACGAAACTCAAATTCCTAAAAAAGGCCAGATTTACTGGACCAATAGAGACTACAGGAACCCCTGAGACTATCTCCCTAAGATACCCTTTGAACTTGGAACTGAAGCCACTCCCATGATCATCTTTCATCCAAAAAATAGATTGGCTTTTAAAATAAACAATATCACACATGAATACTATGCTTCCTTAAATATTCAACTACATGAGACCAAATGGTCAACATTTACCCTAAAACAAAGATGAGAAACTAAGGAGAGGCGGGGAAGGTAGATTAATGGCAACAGAAAAAAAATAATGGAAATAATGAGAATGTTCATACTTTGTGAAAAATGTAACTGTTAGGGAACAAGATTTATAAAAATGGTTAGATGGAAACATAATTTGCTATGTAAACTTTCACCTAAAACACAATAAAATATAAAAACAAACAAAAACTAGAATAAGGACTGGAAATATATATGCTAAAATGTTTATCTTGTTATTTTGGGATAATGGGATTATGGGTGTTCCCCCTCCCTTTCAAAATTTTCTACACTTGGTACATTTTAGAGTATATTCCTGAGAACCACAAAGGACATATTCTGAGATTGTTGCTAATCCTCAAAATACAAATACCCTCACTTTCTTAGACTTGTTTTGTTGTTTAGGTGCCATCCACTGGGTTCTGACTCATAGAGATCCTATGTACAACAGAACGAAACATTACCCAGTCCTGCGTTATCCTCAAAATCCTTGTTATGTTTGAGCCCACTGTTGCAGCCACTGTGTTAACTCATCTCACCGAGGGTCCTCCTTTTTTTTGCTGAACCTCTACTTTACCAAGAATGATGTCCTTCTCCATGGACTGATCCCTCCTGATAGCATGTCCAAAGCACATGAGAAGTCTTGCCATCCTCACTTCCAAGGAACGCTCTGCCTGCATTTCCTCCATGACAGACTTCGTTTGTTCTTCTGGCAGTCCACGGTACATTCAATATTCTTCACCTACACTATAATTCAAAGGGATCAATTCTTCTTCGATCTTCCTTATTCATTGTCCAGCTTTCACATGCATATGAGGTGATTGAAAACACCATGGCTTGGGTCAGGCACACCTTAGTTCTCAAAGTGACATCTTTGTTTTTTAACACTTTAAAGAGGTCTTTTGCATCAGATCTGCCCAATGCAATACATCGTTTGATTTCCTGAATGCTGCTTCCATGGGCATTGATTGTGAATCCAAGTAAAATGAAGTCCTTGACAACTTCAATCTTTTCTCCATTTATCATGATATTGCTTATTGATCTGGTTGTGAGAATTTTTGTTTTCCTTTACGTTAAGGTGTAATCCATACTGAAGGCTATAGTTCTTAATCTCCATCAGTAAGTGCTTCAAGTCCTCTTCACTCTCAGCAAGCAAAGTTGTGTCATCTGCACATTCCAGGTTGTTAATGAGTCCTCCACCAATCCTAATGCCACATTCTTCTTCATATTGTCCATATTCTCAGATTATTTGCTCAGCATACACACTGAATAAGTATGGTGAAAGGATACAACCCTGAGACACACCTTTCCTGATTTTAAACCGTACAGTATCCCCTTGCTCTGTTCAAACGACTGCCTCTTTGTCTATGTACAGATTCCTCATTAGTACGATTAAGTGTTCTGAAATTCCCATTCTTTGCAATGTTATCCATAATTTGTTATGATTCGCACAGTCTAATGCCTTTGCAAAGTCAATAAAACACAGGTAAACATCTTTCTGCTGTTCTCTGCTTTCAGCCAAGATCCATCTGACATCAGCAATGATATTCCTCATTCCACATCCTCTTCTGAATTTGGCTTGAATTTCTGACAGTTCCCTGTTGATGTACTGCTGCAACCACTTTTGAATTATCTTCCTCAAAATCCTACTTGCATGTGATATTAATAATATTGTTTGATAATTTCGATATTATGTTGGATCACCTTTCTTTGGAATGGACACAAATATGGATCTCTTCCAGTTGGCTGACCAGATAGCTTTCTTTCAAATTTTTTGGCATAGACAAGCAAGCACCTCCAGCACTGCATCTGTTTGTTGAAACATCTCAACTGATATTCCATCAATTCCTAGAGCCTTGCTTTTTGCCAATGCCTCCGGTGCAGCTTGGACTTCTTCCTTCAATACCATCAGTTCTTGACCATATGTTACCTCCTGAAATGCTTGAATGTCAGCCAATTCTTTTTGGTACAGTGACTCTGCATTCCTTCTATCTGCTTTTGATGGTTCCTGCATCATTCAATATTTTGCCCATGTTGTTTTTGTTGTCAGGTGCTGTCCAGTCAGTTCTGATTCATAGTGACCCTGTGTACAACAGAACAAAACACAGCCAGGGCTTGTGCCATCCTCACAATTGTTACGTTTGAGCCCATGGTTGCAGCCACCGTGTCAATCCATCCCATTGAGGGTCTTGCTGTTTTTCACTGACCCTCTACTTTACCAGGTATGATGCTCTTCTCCCGGGACTGGTCCCTCCTGATAACATGTCCAAAGTATGTGAGAGGAAATTTTGCCATCCTTGCTTCTGACAAGCATTCCAGCTGTACTTCTCCCAAGACAGATTTGTTTGTTCTTCTGACAGTCCATGGTATATTCAATATTCTTTGCCAACACCATAATTCAAAGGCATCTATAACCCATAGAATCCTTCAAGATTGCAACTCAAGGCTTGAATTTTTTCTTCAGTTCTTTCAGCTTGAGAAATGCGGAGCGTGTTCTTCTGTTTCAGTTTTCTAACTCCAGGTCTTGGCACATTGCATGATAGTATTTTACTTCTTGAACCACTTTTGGAATATTCTGTACAGCTATTTTACTTCATCATTTCTTCCATTCACTTTAGCTACTCTACATTCAAGAGCAAGTTTCAGAGTCTCTTCTGACATCATTTTGCTCCTTTTTTTTTTCCCTGTCTTTTTAGTGATTTTTTGCTTTCTTCATGTATGATATCCTTGATGTCTTCCCTAAACTCGCCTAGTCTTCGGTCATTAGTGTTCAATATGTCAAATCTATTCTTGAGATGGTCTCTAAATTCAAGTGGGATATACTCAATGTCATATTTTGGCTCTTGTGGACTTGTTTTAATTTTTTAGCTTCAACTTGAACTTGCATATGAGCAATTGATGGTCTATTCCACATTTGGCCCCTGGCCTTGTTCTAACTGATGATATTGAGATTTTCCATCATTTCTTTCCACAGATGTAGTTGATTTGATTCCTTTTTTTTTTTTCATCTGGTAAGGTCCATGTGTATTGTTGTTGTTAAGTGCCGTCAAGTTGGTTCCGAATCATAGTGAATCTATGTGCCACAAAATGAAACACTGACCGGTCCTGCGCCATGTTCACAACCATTATTACGCTTGAGCCCATTGTTGCAGCCACTGTGTCAATCTTTCTCCTTGAGGGCCTTCCTCTTTTCTGTTGACCCTCTACTTTACCAAGCATGATGTCCTTCTCCAGGGACTGATCCCTCCAGATAACGTGTCCAAAGTATGTAAGACGCAGTCTCGCCATTCTTGCTTCTAAGGAGCATTCTGGTTGCACTTCTTCCAAGACCTGTTCATTCTTTTGGCAGTCCACAGTATATTCAACATTCTTTGCCAACACCACAATTCAAAAGCACCAACTCTTCTTCGGTCTTCCTTATTCATCATCCAGCTTTCCCATGCATATGAGACGATTGAAAACACCATGGCTTGGGTCAGGTGCATCTTAGTCTTCAAGGTGACATCTTTGCTTTTTGGCACTTTAAAGAGGTTCTTTGCATCACGTTTGCCCAATGTAATGTTTCCTTTGATTTCTTGACTGCTGTTTCCATGGCTGTTGATTGTGGATCCAAGTAAAATGAGATCCTTGACAACTTCAATCTTTTCTGTTTATCATGATGTTGCTTATTAGTCCAGTTGTGAGGATTTTTGTTTTCTTTGCATTGAGGTAGAGTCCATACCGAAGGTTGTGGTCTTTGATGTTCGTAGTAAGCGCTTCAAGTCCTCTTCACTTTCAGCAAGCAAAGTTGTGTTATCTGCATAACCCAGGTGGTTAATGAGTCTTCCTCCAATCCTGATACCCCGTTCTTCTTCATATAGTCCGGCTTCTTGGATTATTTGCTCAGCATAAAGATTGAATAGGTATGATGAAAGGATACAACCCTGACACACACCTTTCTTGACTTTAAACCATGCAGTATCCCCTTGTTCTGTCTGAACAACTAACTGCCTCTTGATCTATGTAAAGGTTCCCCATGAGCACAATTAAGTATTCTGGAATTCCCATTCTTCACAATGTTATCCATAATTTGTTATGATCCACACAGTTGAATGCCTTCACAGAGTCAATAAAACACAGATAAACATCCTTCTGGTATTCTCTGCTTTCAGACAGGATCCATCTAACATCTGTCTGCAATGATTTCCCTGGTTCCACGTCCTCTTCTGAAACCAGCCTGAATTTCTTGCATTTCCCTGTCGGTATACTGCTGCAACCGTTTTTGAATGATCTTCAGCAAAATTTTGTTTGTGTGTGAGATTAATGATATTCTTTGGTAATTTCTGCATTTGGTTCAATCATCTTTCTTGGGAATATGCATAAATACGGATCTCTTCCAGTCAGTTGGCCAGGTAGCTATCTTCCTAATTTCTTGGCAAAATGAGTGAGGACTTTCAGCGCTGCATTCATTTGTTGAAACATCTCAATTGATATTCCATCAATTCCTGGAGCCTTGTTTTCGCCAGTGCCTTCAGTGCAGCTTGGACTTTTTCCTTCAGTACCATTGGTTCCTGATCATATGCTACCTCTTGAAATGGTTGGACTTTGACCACTTCTTTTTGGTATAATGACTCTGTATATTCCTTCCATCTTCTTTTGATGCTTCTTGTGTTGTTCAATATTTTCCCCATAGACACCTTCACTGTTGCAACTTGAGGCTTGAATTTTTTCTTCAGTTCTTTCAGCTTGAGAAACGCTGAGTGTGTTCTTCCCTTTTGGTTTTCTATCTCCAGCTCTTTACACATGTCATCGTAATACTTTACTTTGTCTTCTCAAGTCGCCCTTTGAAATCTTCTGTTCAGTTATCATTTCTTCCTTTTGCTTCAGCTGCTCGATGTTTGAGAGCAAGTTTCACAGTCTCTTTTGACATCCATTTTGGTCTTTTCTTTCTTTCCTGTCTTTTTAATGATCTCTCGCTTTCTTCATGCATGATGTCCTTGATGCCACTGCAGAATTCATTTGGTCTTCAATCATTAGTGTTCAACGTGTCAAATCTATTCTTCAGATGGTCTCTAAATTCAGGTAGATTTTACTCGAGGTCATACTTTGGCTCTTGTGGACTTGTGCTAATTGTCTTCAGCTTCAACTTGAACTTGCATATAAGCAACTGATGATCTGTTCCACGGTCAGCCCCGGCCTTGTTCTGACTGACGATATAGAGCTTTTCCATCATTTCTTTCCACAGATGGAGTCGATTTGATTCCTGTGTATTCCATCTGGCAGGGTCCATGTGTACAGTCACCATTTATGTTGGTGAAAAAAGGTATTTGTAATGAAGAAGTCATTGATCTTGCAAAATTTCTATCACCAAGGCCATATTTTCCAACTACAGATCCTTCTTCTTTGTTTCCAACTTTCACATTCTAATCTCCAGTAATTATCAATGCATTCTGATTGCATGTTTGATTAATTTCAGACTGCATAAACTGGTAAAAATCTTGAATTTCTTCATCTTTGACCTTAGTGGTTGGTGTGTAAATTTGAATAATAGTCGTAGTAACTGGTCTTCCTTGTAGGCATATGGAAATTATCCTATCACTGACAGTATTGTACTTAAGGATAAATCTTGAAATGTTCTTTTTTGACAATGAATGCAACATCATTCCTCTTCAAGTTGTCTTTCCTGGTATAGTGGACCATATGATTGTCCAATTCAAAATGGCCAATAGCAGTCCATTTCAGCTCACTGATGCCTAGGATATCAATGTTTATGAGTTCCGTTTCATTTTTGACAATTTCCAATTTTTCTAGATTCATATTTGTACATTCCACGTTCTGACATTTGCAGCAGTTTCTTCTCATTTTGAGTCGTGCCATATCAGCAAATGAGTCAAGCTTGACTCCATCCATGTCATTAAGGTTGACTCTACTTCGAGGAGGCAGCTCTTCCCCAGTCATCTTTTGAGTGCCTTCCAACCTGGGGGTTCATCTTCCAGCACTGTATCAGGCAATGTTTCGTTGCTATTCATAAGGTTTTCATTGGCTAATTCTTTTCAGAAGTAGCCTGTGGGATCCTTCTTTGTAGTCTGTCTTAGTCTGGAAGCTTAGCTGAAATCTGTCTGCCATGGGTGACCCTGCTGGTACCTGATTACTGGTGGCATAGCTTCCAGCAACACAGCAACATGGATGCCCCCACAGTATGACAAGCTGACAGACACGTGGGAGTCCAAGTGTATAAAAAAAAAAAAAAATTTTTTTTTTTATAGTCACCATTTATGTTGTTGAAAAAAGATATTTGTGATGAAGAAGTCGTTGGTCTTGCAAAATTCTACCATGCGATCCCCAGCATCCTTTGTCTTACCAAAGGCATATTTTCCAACTACCGATCCTTCTTCATTATTTCCAACTTTCACATTCCAATCACTAGTAATTATCAATGCATCTTGATTGGATGTTTGATCAATTTCAGACTGCAGAAGTTAGTAAAAATCCTCAGTTTTCTCAACTTTGGCATTAATGGTTGGTGTGTAAATTTGAATAACAATCATATTAACCGGTCTTCCTTGTAGGCATGTGGATACTATCCTATCACTGAAAGCATTGTACTCAGAATAGATCAGGTTCTCTTTATTGCCATCACCAGCGCTATCAGTTGACTTTCTTCTCACAAAGAAAGATATTGTTACATCTTAGAGTTACTGTATACTTTATAATGAGAACAACAAAGCCACATTGAGCTCCAGATTCTGGGTGGTCTGCTACCAGTAATAGCAAGAAGGGGTAGCCCTTTCTCCCGTTTCTATAAGCCCTGCTGCCTAAGACACCCAATTAACAACAATTATAAGATTCTTTGATATGGGCAGTTAACATTCTCTGATTCTTATATAAGGAGTGAATAAATGCATTTTTAGAAAATGTTGCTCTTTTTCTTGATCAAAGTTAATGTAATGTTGGCCAGACAAGCCCTGAACTAGAAGTGAAGCCGCTAAACCCCTCCTAGAAAAAAAATTTAGAGGCACCGCTCTTCTAGGTCCACTCACAATAAGCCATTTTGGTCTTGCACCATTTTCAAAGGATTTATGATTAAAATTCATGTCAGAGCAAAATCACCAACTACCAGGTCACAGAATTTGAGTAACTAAACCCAGAATTAATAAAGTATCATATACCAGAAGTCTATGTTAAAATTCGAGGGTAGGCATAGCAATGGAAACAATGAGAAAAAAGAGATTAATTTGATATGGGGTGGAGCAAGTATGCTTTTCATCTAGTACTGAAGTGCAAATTGTCATTCTCTTTACACCCACTCCTCACTTATCAACTATTTCATTATTGGACTTTTTGCATTTCCAATAGTAAAAAACTACTATCTGACTGTTTTGTTCTTTAACAATGTATATCTGGTTATAACAAACTTTGAGGTATGAGGTGATGGTTAAGGCTTTGTATCAAATTGGCTGGGCTATGATTCTCAGTGATTTTGCAGTTATGTTAATGACACAATTTGGCAGCTATGTAATGACGTAAATTGGCAATTATGTAATCATGTAGTCATCCTCCATTTTGTGATCGATGTGGTCATCCTCCATTTTTGCATAACACCAATTTTCACATAATGACCTGGTCTTTGGAACTTAACCATGTCGATAAGTAAGGAGTGGGTGTATTTTTCTATGACTGTAACTAGTTCTCAGTCTCCCTATCCCCTGACATAGAAATTCCATCATCTGATGATGAGTCTGAATATTACCAGCTCAAGCTCCCGGATACCCTTTCAGCTCAGTAATGAAGTCACTCCTGAAGTTCATCCTTCAGCCAAAGATTAGACAGGCCAATAAAACAAAATGAGACTAAAGTGGCACACAACCCCAGGGGCAAGGACTAGAAGGCGGGGCGGGGGCAAGAAAGCTGGTAATAAGGAACCCAAAGTCGAGGAGGGAAGAGTGTTGACATGTTATGGGGTCAATAACTTATGTCACAAAACAATGTGTGTACTAATTGTTTAATGAGAAGCTAGTTTGTTCTGTAAACCTTCATCTAAAGTACAATTTTAAAAAAAATTACCAGTTTAAGGTATATTTGTTTTCTACTGCTATGTAGCAAATTATCACAGTTAATAGCTTAAAACAATACATGTTTATCATCTTACAATTTCTCTGGGTCAGGAATTTGGGCATGGCTTAGATGAATACTCTGTGAGCCTACAATCAAGGTGTTGGTCAAGGCTGGGTTCTCATCCAGAAGCTTGATTGGTGATGGATCTGTTTCCCTGCTCACTCAGATTGTTGTCATTTCCTGCTGGTTATAAGACTGAAAACCTGGCTTCTTTTTGGCTGTCACTCTCAGCTCCTAGAGACCACCAGCAGTTCCTTGCCACAAGACCTTCTTCATAAACTCTCTCACAACATGGTAGCTTATTTCAAACCGAGCAAGGGAGAAACAGAGTAAGTCAGCTAGTAAGATGAAGTCTTACATAAGTAACAAAATCATGGGAGTGACATCATTGTTGTTACATAATGTAACATAATCATGGGACTGATATCTTATCACCTTCGCCATATTCTGTTGGTGAGAAGCAAGTCACAGGTCCCACGCACACTCAGGGGGGAGAGGATTATACAAAGGTGTGAAAACTAGGAAGTGGAGATCTGGGGGGCCACACTAAAGTCTGTCCAACACACAAGGTAACTCAGTCATGCCAATTTTAATTCAGTCTATTTTTAGTCAACTCTTCAGCCAAATTCAGATTTCTTTTTCCAGTCTCCCTAGGGTTTTACGTACATGGGTTTGGGGGAGGGGCATCTGGGGTTATGTGACATCTATAGATTTCGCTGCTATGTAGGTTTCTTGTCTGGTCTTTAGATGTCGACCTTCCTATTTTATCTGTTGCTGAAGTATGAGGTCCTACCACATTTCTTTCAACCTGCATGATCCACACCATATCTACTGACTGGGTCTCTATGTGGTATCCATGAAGTCTCTCCCAGTCTATAGTTCTCTTAGCCCCTTGGAGAATGGAAACATTTGACTGCTAGACTACACCACTCAGGAGTACTTAGGAATCTTTGAGAATGCCCAGGTCCATTTCTTAGCCATTGCTGCTCTATGGGTCTGGTGATGTAATGGTTGAGGAGCTTCTCCAAGAGGCCTGAAGCCTTCTTAGGGAGGTAAGGCATGAATCCCCTGCTCTGAGATACCCTCAAACTTCTCTTTGGGTGGGGACATGATCCTGGTTGTACTGATGCCAAAGAGGATAAGGGACCAGAAGCATACTCTCACCTCTAAGCTTGCTTCCTCCTCCTTTCTTCTATCTCCATCCCACGCCCACATTCCTAGCCCAGAAAATATTTTTATATTTTGTCTGTGGTCTTACGTCACCATGCAATCTTCCCATCGCTAGGTTTATGGTATCAACTCCATCAAATGAGCCCTCCATGCTTTACTTTTGATATTTTGGAACTCAAAACCAAGCTTTTGATTGCTGGGACAATATAAGATTTGTCTAAAATAGAGTTTTAATAGTGAAGGTTCTAGAGGGTTAAAAGGAATTACTAAGTAAAAAAAAAAACATGAATCAATATTTCAAAATATTACCTCAATATATGTAGAGAATTGGCAAGGACTTAAGAGGTACCAATTTAATTGGGTGTTAAAAGGATGGGTAGGATTTCAACACATTATCTAAAGTAAAATCCCCCAATCATAGTCACACTCTCTCAGTTTACTCAGACTTGTATTTTGTTTCACAGGATTTATTACTGCTTGAAGTTACCTTATTTATTTAGTGTCTCTCACTCCTAATGGGGTGTAAGCTCCATGAAGGCAATGGCCCTTGTCTGTCTCCTTCAATTTTGTGTCCTGCTGCCTAGAATAGTGTCTGGCATATAGTTAAATGCTCAGTAAATGGTATTAAATGAATAAACATGCATTGAAAGATAAAATATATTCCAAGGGTAAGAAATATTGTAAATAAAGACAGAGGTTGAAAAGCTTTTGTGAATTTAATAAGAAATTAAATCAACATAATTTTCTTCCTGTGTTAAACAAAACATGAACCATGTATCCTTTTCCTCCCCTGTGTTAAACAATACTAAGATCAAGCAAACTAATTTTGCCTCTTGGTTTAGGAAATACTTGCTTCTAGAAGATAATACTGTGAACCAACTAACATAGTCACTTTAAGACCCTCACCTCACTAAAAAAAAAAAAAAAAAAAGCTTTTATGTCATAAATCCTACCTAATCCCAATAAGTTGCCAGTTTTACAAAATCTTTCTTAAAAATAACTCATCCCAAACCCTGAAAGCCTATATTGATCCTCCCCTGTACTGCTCTTCTGAAATGTTACTAAGACTCTATCAAGATGGGATTCTCTCTCACTGTGATAAGTCTAATAAAATTAGTATTGCTTAATCAAAGGTTATTTCTGATGGTCTTTTTGGAAAGTTGACATTTGACTTAGGTGAACAGAGAGCAATAGAATATGACTGGAGCATATGATAGGTGGGTCAGGGAGGTAGTGGTTGATTTTAGTGGTGAGTAGGAGGTAAGACTGGAAAGGTATGCTGGGGTCTGTATTAATCAGAGTCCAAGTCAAGAAAACAGAAACCCCTCTAGATATTTCAAACACAGGGAATTTATTACAGGAAATTGATTGCACAGGCAATGGAATGGCTGAGACAGACAGCATAAAAAGGGGGGATGGTTAGTAGCCCACAGTTTGTAACTGCAGGATGCAACTATAGTTTGTGGGCTGGGAGACAAAAACAAGGAGATGGTGTTACCAGAGCCCGGGGTTGCAGAGAAGAAAGGCTGCATGGCTGTGGTGGAACCATGGAGAAGAGGCCCCATGAATGATGCTGCTACTAAGGAGAAGATGGAGATTGCTAAAGGGATACAGCCACTTTCAGAGATGCTGCTTGAAGAAGAGAGGGAGGAAGGAGAATGGCTTTCTCCTCTCTTACTTTCTATGTCCTGCCAGAGACCCCTACTAACAGAAACTAACAGGAAGCTAGCTGGCAAGGAATCCTGGGAAAAGTAGTTTGCAGACCCCCAGACCCAGAATTATAGCACAAACTAAAGCAGGTGTGTGCTGAAAGATGACAGGTAAATAGCTAAGAGCCAAACTGAGAAATGCAGGTAAGAAATTTGGACTTTTAGAGAGGCTATAAAGAACATGTGATAAGGATACTTGCATAAACAAAGTGTCAGTAAAGAAGTGGACTAGCTTTTGTAGTTCCATAACAAGTCCCCCAGGCCATCCCACCCACCTCACCAAGCTACTATGGTATTTTCCCTCAGTCGCATCAAGGAGCGGTAGGGCTTCAGGTTATCTTATCACGTATATCCTTATGTTTTAGGTAGATACATGGAGGCAGGGAGATAGCCCTTCACACCCCCAGAGACTGTTGGCACATCTCTCCCCACTGCAACTGCACAAAGGAACAGCAGGGCTATTATATATATAATGGTTTGGGCAGAAGTGGGTCAGTGATGGGGATGGAGTCAGCTCAGGTTAAGGGAAAGACTCTTGTTCCCCTTAGAATATTAGTTTTGAAACTCAGAATGTTCCATTCAGCTGGCTGGATGGAGAGAGTTGATCAGATAAAAACATCAAGAGCTTTCCTGGGCCCTAAGGTAGCAGATTTCCCAGATTTAGAGGGCGTTCAGGCCAGCAGTCTCTCAGGCCCCAGAAGTCACACTGGTGATGGTGAGGGGGAGGGATATAGGAACACCGACGGGAAATACGGTTAATGTTCCCCTGGATTCTTTGACCCTTATTGTGGGAGAGACTTTGGAGTAAAAGAAGGGAAAGAAAGCAAAATTAGAGAGAACAGAAGTTAGTTGATGCCGCTCATGCTTTTCCCCGCCATTCTGGGCTGCTGTACTCCTTCCCCAGCTGCTTGAATGTTGGCTGATAACAGACGAGAGCTGCTTCCCTAGTCCTGAGAATTACTGAATTACCTGTTCCATAAGGAATACCTGGGAGGTTATGCCGTCCTCTCCATGGATGGCCGAAAACAATGACTGACTGGTACAAGGCACCAACTTGCCTCCATGTAGGACAACTCTGCGGTGCACTCACACTCCAGAGCTCCCCGTGGGTCCAGGCTAAGGCCAGACATCAGCTAGACCCACATCACTGCTCAGCTTCTTCATGTGTCTGTCCCACTTTCCTCACTCCAATACAAGTTTCACCTGAGAGCAGCCCCTCAATAAATCACTTGCACAAGAATCTATGCCTTAGATTCTGCTTCTAGGAAGCTTGACCTAAGCCAGGCAGGGTCTCCGTTATTCCACCACCCTGGGTTGCAGGGTGAGGGCTGGAATAAGCATCAATTATAAAATAGTCCAGCAAGAGATGAGATAGGCAGAATATAAGCCCCTGGGGTTGGAGGCAGGTTTTCACCTCGTTTGGTTCTGGGCTGGAAGTTGGCTGTGTCCTTTAAGATTTTCTACTACTTCTTTCGTATGTCTTCTGGCTCCATACTAAAGTGGGAGGAGTCACCTGGCCTATGGTTCTTCTGTATGTAATAGTATTGCTGCTGGTTGGCACAATCCAGGACCTCCTTCTCTATGATTTGTTATTTGAGTTCAAGGTCAGCATCCATGCCAGCAGCTTCTGGGTTTTCAGGTCTCTCATTCATTCATTCCATCTTGCATTCATTCATTCAAAATGAAACATCTGATTGTTGATTATATGCCCACTATGAAGCAGGCCCTATGCTAAGCCCTGGGAGAAGAGTAGTGAGCCATAACAAAGCCCTGACCTCCAAAAAGAACTTCAGGTGTATCAGGGGAGACAGCTGAACAAACGAGCAATTACAAGGTAATGTGATGTGAGCTGTGATGGGGTGTGAAAGAAATACTATGAGCTACCTGAGGAGTGAAAGTGGTTACATGATTGCAACTTTTAGGGCTCATGTGGGATACTACTGTACATGTTTGTCCTGATTTTAAAAATGGTGCCCATTCCTCCTCACTAAAACCCAGAATGGACTGTTTTTCAAGTCAGATTAAAACAAGAGATATTCTCAACTAATGGACTGCATGCTGAAAACCTCCTCCTCTACTTCTGAGGCCATCTAATCCAGCTTCCAGAAAAACCCATTTGTATCACTGTGGGTTGGGTTGGGGCTACACGTATAAGAAGACTACTCTGTGGTTCTATGACATCTATTAATTTGTTTAACATAAGCACTGTCCCTATCAAGTGCTCACTCTATCCCACTGTGAGATTTTTCCTGTCTGAATACTCATTTTTCTGTTAACATGTAAACTTGGATGCAGCTAATTATGAAGTTACTTACAAGATTAAGTAACAAAATGACATTGTGTGTACCTTTTAGCAATCTGAAATTTTAAGAAAGAGAAAGCAAATGAACTCTCTTGATAATGATGAGCACTTAGGGTCATGTGACCTGACACATATCTATCTCCAATAGCGATCCTCCCTTTTTCTTCTATCCATTAAGGAGTCATTCTTGATTACCCAGGGTTTTAAATGAGATTTCCTTCTAAGTCCAATCAATCAATCTTCCAGCAAGTATTTATTGAATGTCTACCCCATGTCTCTCTAGGTGGCCTGGGAGTGACATAAAAACTTTAAGAAAGGTCCCTGTTCTGTTTCGGGGATGTCGAAACTTGTTAGCACACACACAGACTAAAGAAAGTTTAACTTCTGAGTGGTATGTGATATTGACTCTAAGGCCTGTAGAAAGAGACAGAAATCATTGTGTGCAGGAAGAGTCAGAAAGGCTATGATTTAGATCTTGGAGGAAGGAAAGATAAAGAACGTTCCAGGGAGGGTGAAGAGCCCAAGTGAAGAAACAGTGATGGGCGTGAGTACGGTGCATGGGGGACAGTGAGGAGATTGGTAAGACTAGAATGAAACAAGGTTCCTGTAGGGGAGTGGTGAGAAATCAGGCTGGATATAGGGGATGGGCTAAAAAATTGAGGGTGGACTTAAGGAAAATGAAGTTAAGTAGTAACAAGTAATAGCAACAACAGCAGCTTTGGAGTCAGACTTGGGCTTGAATCATGACTCTGCCACTTAATAGCTGACCCTAAGTATGTTTTTTACCTTCTGAGTCTCTTTTTCCTCATGTGTAACAGGGAAATGATCCTTCCTACATCCCAAGATTCTCATGAGAATTAAATGAGGCAATGTAGTAAAGTGCTTAGCACACAGACCAAATTCAACTAACATAGATTTAGCATGCATTATTTCTATTTCTGAGCAGAGACATGAAATAATAAAAGTGCTTTTAGCTCATAAACACCAAAAATCTAGGTGGGATATTTTCTAATTTTATCCTGCTATTTCATATTGTGGTGGTTTACGTGTTGCTGTGATACTGAAAGTTATGTCACTGGCATTTCAAATATCAGTAGGGTCAACCATGGTGGACAGGTTCCAATGGAACTTTCAGACTGAGAGACTAAAGGAAAGGCCTGCTTATCTACTTCTGAAAATTAACCAGTAAAAACCTTATGGATCACAACAGAGCACTGTCTGACTCGTTTGCTTTGGGCATGTCACCAGGAAGGATCAGTTGCTGGAGGAGGACATCACATTTGGTAAAGCAGAGGGCCAACAAGGGCCTAGAAGGCCCTCGGTGAGATGGACTGATACAGTAGCTGCAATGATGGACTTGGACATGCCAGTGAATGTGACGATGATGCAAGACTGGGCAACATTTTGTTCTTTTGTACATAAGGTCACCATGAGTTGGAGTTGACTTGACAGCAACTATCTATCTGTGTGTCTATTTGTTGCAACACACCAGTTTCCCCTTAAGTTTACCTACATCAGTTGGGAAAGGTATTGAACAGAGGGGAGCCTGCAGAAGGCATTCAAACCACTGACCATCAATCAGGTGACTGCTGTCTGAAGGTGAGAATCCGAGTGTCAGAACAGCAATCAACCAGAGTTTAACCCCTGAATCTAGTCATGCCTAAAGCCAAATCTACTCCTACACTGCTTAACTGTAGAAACCAAAAAATTCTCCCTCCTTCACCTGATTTTTTTTAAACATAAGGTAGTTCCAGTTATACCTAATAAAAGACTCCTAGTACCAAAAAAAAAAAAAAAAACACTATGAAGAACATAAATTTCTAATCTCTTTGTACATGAATCATTCAGTTGCCCCCAATCTTTCATGCCTCTCTCCATTTTGGAGCTAGTTAAATGCCCGATGAAAGGAATCAGTTTATGTGCCCTGCCAGCCACCACCTAAGAAGGGACTTGACTTATAGGAGATGCAGTCACAATATAGAGACTGTTTCCATAAACTGAGTCATATTCCCCATAATATTCTTACATGTAGAACTGTTTCAATGCAGTATAGACACATTTCTAAATGTCCATGAGTAATAAGACAAAAATAAGATGATGCTGTGGATATAAGTAGAAGGTGATTGCCTTTGTTGGGATTCAACAGAAGCAGACTAGAGGCAAGGATTTGTGTGTAAGTAGTTTATTCTGGAGGAAATCTGAGGAAGCGCCGCTAGAAGCATAAGAAAATGAGACAGGAAGGGAAGGAAGCTGATAAAAGGTACATTACCACAAAAATGGAGGCGTGTTAGATCTTGTCTAACTTTGGGGGAGGAGAGAGAATCACCATCAGCATCAACCCAAAGCGGATTCCCATGAGGTGGAGGTCAGACATACCTCCACTCTCCAACCTTTTTACCATTTCTGATACCAGCTGTTCATCTCATGGCACTCTCTGCTTCTCTGCTGGATTCAATAATTCACTGCAGTGGCCAACGGAACTCAAAGAACAATCTCATGATTATGGGGTTTATTAGTAAAACAACAGATTACAATTCAGAATTAGGATCAACTTGGAAGGAACAGGAACAACTCATTCGATCATCTTATTTGATCAGGATAGTTTGTGGCTGCTGCTGCCAGGCCTTCACTTTCGGCCTGGGCCCTTGCTCTTGGCCTCCACCCCTGCGCAGGCCTGGCTTCTGCCCTCCTCAGGTAAATGTTACATAGCTTTTTAGCCCTGCCTGTTAAGTACCCGGAAGCACCCTACTCTGCCAGGAAGCCTCCTGCCTGAAGACCCTCAGCTCTCTTGCTCCATTGGCCAGGAAGTCCAATGTAGCTGCCTTACTTCGTGGGCCAGGAAGCCCACCATGCTGTCTCCTGGTTCTGCTGCTGCCATTTCTCTGCCACTGGACTCTGCTGTGCTTGCTGCCGCTTTTCATAGTCTCCCACTGTCTCCAGTGTTACAGCTTTCTCTGTCTTCTGGGTCTAGGAAGTTCTCAGTGCAGGGACCCTGGGTCCAAAGGACATGCTCCACTCTCACCTCTTCTTGATGGTAGTGAGGTCCCTACAACCTCTGGGATTGGCTCCCTTTAAGCTTAGCAGGATGGTAAAACTGTCCAATCTTGTACAAGGGTTCCATGCACCTCATCTGCATAGTCCCAAACCTGCAAGAGTTCCATGTACCTTATTTGCATAGTCCTCCCCATTTTTTGTGGGATTTACATGACCATGGCTAGAAGTGCCATATAATAGCAATTCACTACACCACAATTATGAGGTCAGATACTACTGTGGGCAATTGGAGCTTACTATCCCTGATGAACCCTGGGAGATAATGTAGGTTGAAAATCAACTTGACGGCAATGGGCAACATCTCTGATGAACCCTGAGAGATAAAGTAGAACATGCTTCAGAGTTATCCCACCCATTCATTTGCTATTGTAGATAATCTAGTCTATTATGAATAACACAGATATAAAGAACAAAACTTGCCAATTTCAAAGCTGATCCAACAGAATGATGAAATTACCAAACAATATCATTAATATCGAAAGCAAGTAAAATTTTAATGAAGGTAATTTAAAAAAATTCAGCAGTACATTGACAGGGAACTGCCAGAAATTCAAGTGGGATTCAGAAGAGGACATGGAAAGAGGGATATCATTGTTGACCTCTGATGGATCTTGGATGAAAGCAGAGAATACCAGAAAGATGTTTACCTGTGTTTTATTGACTATGCAAACACATTTGACTGTGTGGATCATAACAAATTATGGATAACACTGCTGTCATGGAACCTGTAGATAGACCAAGAGGCAATTGTTCAAACAAAACAAGAGGATATTGCATGGTTTAAAATCTGGAAAGGTATGTGTCAGAGTAGCATCCTTTCACCATACTTATTCAATCTGTATGCTCAGTGAATAACCTGAGAAGCTGGACTAAATGAATAAGAACAGGGCACCAGGATTGGTGGGAGACTCATTAACCACCTGGGTTATGCAGATGATGAAATCTTGCTTGCTGAAAGGGAAGAGGACTTGAAGCACTTACTGATAAAGATCAAAGTCTACAGCCTTCAGTATGGAATGCACTTCAACATAAAGATGACAAAATCCTCACAACTTGAGCAATAAGCAACATCATGATAAATGGAGAAAAGGTTGAAGTTGTAAAGGATTTCATTTTACTTGGATCCACAATCAACACCCATGGAAGCCCAGAACCCAGTGCCATCAAGTCGATTCTGACTCATAGCGACCCTATAGGATAGAGTAGAACTGCCCCATAGAGTTTCCAAGGAGCGCCTGGCGGATTTGAACTGCCAGCCCTTTGGTTAGCAGCCATAGCACTTAACCACTACGCCACCAGGTTTTCCTCCCATGGAAGCAGCAGTCAAGAAATCAAGCGATGTATTGCATTGAGCAAATCTGCTGCAAAAGACCTTCTCAAGTGTTTGAAAGCAAAGATGTCACTTTGAGGACTCAGGTGCACCTGACCCAAGCCATGATATTTTCAATTGCCTCATATGTATGTGAAAGCTGGACAATGATAAGGAAGACCAAAGAATTGATGTCTTTGAGTTGTGGTGTTGGTGAAGAATACTGAATACACCATGGACTACCAGAAGAACGAAAAAGTCTGTCTTGGAAAAAAATACAGCCAGAGTGCTCCTTAGAAGCAAGGATGGTGAGATTTCATCTTGCTTACTTTGGACATGGCATCAGGAGAGACCACTTCCTGGAGAAGGGCATCATGCTTGGTAAGGTAGAGGGATCAGCGAAAAAGAGGAACACTTTTGACGAGATGGATTGGCACAGTGGCTGCAACAATGGGCTCAAACAGCAATGATTGTGAGGATGGCACAGGACGGGGCAGCGTTTTGTTCTGTTGTACATATAGGGTCGCTATGATTCAGAACCAACTCCACAGCTCCTAACAACAACACTTGTTGATTTCAAATGCAAGTCAGCTGTGTTCCACATGGGCTATGGGACCCTACTGAGGTTCTAATTTTAAATGGCTACTAACAGATCTCCACAGGCAGCCCTAGACCAGCTGCTCCAAAATCTATTCTGCTTTCAAGGGTTAAGTTCAGAATTATGGAGGCGCCAGCTATCTTCTATAAGCTCAAGGTCACTCCCACCATATGGCTTCAAGTCTTCTCTGTACTGGTGAATTAAATAAAAGGAAAATTATTCTTTGGAGGCATGTTTTAGGGCCCATCCAAACCTGTATGTCTGGCTATTGTTTCTTGACCCCAAATCACAAAACATTCCTTAAAGTTTTCCCCCAAGGCTATTTTCATTCATCTAATTTTTATCCTTTTATTAATAATTTCAAAATTCTAAACTAGATGGAACCTTTGAGCTATACTACAGTTAAAAAAAAATTGTTGGCCTATTGATCCTGTCTGGATTTGTTGCCAACATTCACAAAGCATGGGATTTTTGCTGTCCAAAAAAAAAAAAAAAAAAAAAATCTGGATTTCTGACTTTTCTTGAAACTTTGGGCCTTGCAGGGCAAAAACTAACCAGAAGCCAAGGGGTGACCACCTTTTTCTGACAATTCAGTTTCCACTTGGCCACGCTTCCCACCTTGACCATTCCAGAAAAGCCCCTGAAATGGTAAGAGTACATTTCAGGGAAACCATTTAAAGTATCTGCATTGTGGAGTACAAAACAGAAGCTTGCTTACAATTCAGCCATAATGGGTTTAATACCAGAGTTCTGGAACAGACATGGAACAGATACGAGTTTATTTTTCTATGCTGGGATTTGAATTGGCAAGAAATATACCACCAATTCAACTGTAATTTGAGCGTGAAGATCAAGAATAGCTAGAACTTTAGGAAGAGAATATATATCAGATGGTCTTTGAAATTTATTATTAAAAAACAAATAATTAAACACGATTAAAACTTGCAGCCTGAAAAGTCACCAGGGACAAAGAGACAGCTTCATCAACCTCAAAGAAAGTTTTCTAGATAAATGATAATACTATCTAATATTTATTGAGCATTTGCCATGTGCTATGCTGATTTACGTAAATTTTCATATTTTATTACACAGAACTCATAACGGTAGACATAAATATTGTTCCTATTTTACAAATGAAGACACTGAGGCTCAGAAAGCTTAAGAAACTTATCTAAAGTTACCCAGATACTAAGGGGTAACATAGACTGACTAAACTGCAGAGCCTATTACCAACTTCTAACCACCCTCGATGGCCTCATAACCTATTCCACAGCTCTACTTCCTGGTATTGTTTCTGAGATTATTTTGTGCTCTTAAATTCCCCAATGCACTGATGAGATCAGTTCTCAGAATGAAAACTAGAACGTGGATAATATGTGACTGATGTTCAATTCAGAGCTCAGTGAGCATTGTTATTGCTGTCAGGTGCCATCAAGTTGGCTCTGACTCATAGCAACGCTACAGGACAGAGTAGAACTGCCCCATAGGGTTTCCAAGGAGTGGCTGGTGGATTTGAACTGCTGACCTTTTGGCTAGCAGCTGAGCTCTTAACCACTACACCACCAGGGCTCCAGTAGGATGCAGCAATCAGAATTGACCGTGAAGATAAAACACATGAGTGTGACGACATTGTAAGAGAGAAGAACTTGGGTATTCTAAGGAACACCAGCTCTGCCCTTACTACCTGTATGCCCTTGGACAAGTCAGGCTCTGTTTCCACCACTGTAAAATGGGGGTAACATCTACATCCCACGGCCATTGTGAGGGACAAATGAGTTAACACTAGGCAATGGGTAGTCAAAAAAAGTAGCGTGCAAACCCCTGCACTGCCCCCAACAGTTAAAAATTGTAGTTTTGTTACTAAAAAGATATTTGGTGGTACTTACATGTTTTTTTTCTTGGACCACCTGCCTGATGGGGCTCTGGAAGCCACCAAGTCTCCACCTGCATCATGTGAATGTTTGAGAATGCTTTATTTGGCCCCTACCGATTTCCTCAGGTAGATTTCTAGGGGATGGCATCCAAACCCAGTGCTGCCGAGTCAATTCCGACTCATAGCGACCCTATAGGACAGAGTAGAACTGCCCCGTAGAGTTTCCAAGGAGCGCCTGGAGGATTTGAACTGCCGACCCTTGGGTTAGCAGCTGTAGCACTTAAGCACTGTGCCACCAGTGTTTCCGGGGATGGCATAGATGGCAAATAATAACCCTTAATCTGCTTGTTTGAGGGACAACACCTTGTCACAGTTCATCAGACTTAACACGTGGGTACATGGAGAGGGATTAGAGTGATTGGACTGTCAGTAAAACCATTATAATGCCTCGCTACTGTAAAACTAGGATCTAGTCTGATTTGGGAATGAATTCTGTTCTGTTCTGTTCATCTGCATTGGGCAAATTCAAAGACGCACATCTCTCAGTCCTTTGAGGCCCCAGGCTGCCTAAAGATTACATATGTGGTTTTCTCAATGATATCAATTTGCCTGTAATTGATTTTTAATTTTTCTGAGGGCCCAGCTCAGTAATTTCCTGTTTTTTCTTTTCTTGCAAGCCATGATCAAGTTGGAAATGAACAGTGATCCAACTGCTCATTTTTTCTTAAATGTACCTTCCACCAGCAGTCTCATGAAATTGGAATTTCAGAGTTTGAGAGGATCTTGTCCAAATATCTTATTCGACTGAGGGGCACACAGAGCCCCAGAAGTTAAATGATTGGCCTCTTATCCCTCAGTTAGCTTGGAAGAGTCTAGACATGGACACAATGCCTCAAAGTTGTTTGATTAAGCTCTGTTAAGGAAGAGCTTGATGAACTAGCCGTTTTTATTCTGGGAGTGAAAGTAAGAGATTGACTTCTTATCAACCCACCATAACCATTCCTGTCCCACAATGCAAGCCACCATTACCTCTTTTCTGGCTTTCCTGCATCCACTCTTGCTTTTCCTACCAATCTTTTCTCCATACAGCAGCCAGATCACATTAAAACAAAAGTTAGATCATGGCACAGCTGAGGACCAAACCCTATAATGACTCCCCATTTCAATCAAAGTAAAAGCAAAAAATCTTACTACAGACAGTACTCTACATGTTCCCTTACCACATACACATATATACACACACACATTCTGTTCCAAAGGTTATGGCCTCCTTGCTGTTCCTTAAACAGTATGTTCCCAGCCTCAAGGTCTCTGCACTAGCTGTTCCTTCTGCCTGAAACTCTTCCCATCTTCTCACGGGCCACTCCTTTTTCTCTTGCAAGTTTTGCTCAGATTATCACCTTCTCAGTAAGGCCTACACTGACCATCCAACTTAAAATTGCAAACCTTTCCCAGCACCACCCTGCTTTATTGTCTCCATGGCACTGGTCACCACCTGACATTCTGTATTAATTGCTTTTTTATTTATTGTCTGTCTTCCCCCACTGAAATAAGGGAAGAGGTTTTTGTCTGTCCTGTTCACTGAGCACATTAGTGCCTGGTGCTCAATAGGTGTTTGTTAACTGAATGAGTGAAGTACCTAGCTCTTATGGTAGGAGCTGTGATATACTCACAGGTTGTCCCAGATTCCTAAACAACCAGAAGGCCATTAAAAAAAGGACACCAATCACAATAGTGATGTCTCCATGAATATCACGTCCTTTCGGCCAGAGCCTGAACACACCAGAAGCTCCTAGAGTGCCAGCACATGGAAAGAAGTAGACAGCACAAACTAGGATCCATTTCTGAGTCAGTCCTTCATGTAACTCAAAAAGGCTGTCTGGGCAAAGATGGTAACTCTTCTACATGTACCCTACTTTACACCATAGGCTAAGGACTCAAAGGAGACAGTTTCACGGAGCTTGTCCCCCTAGCTTCTGGGAGCTGTCCCCGTGGAGACAAAGAACTCTTCTACGTGTGCCTCCATCAGGCACCATAGGCAAGAGACTCAAAGGGGGTCTACCTTCAGTCCACTCCCCCTCGCTAGGTCGGCTTAGTTGTTGTTGTGTGTCATTGAGTTGATTCTGCCTCATAGTGGCTCTATAGGACAGAACAGAACTGCCCAATAGCGTTTCCTAGGCTGAACTCTTCAGGGGAGCAGATCCCCAGGTCTTTTCTCCCATGGAGCAGCTTGTAGATTCAAAATGCTGAACTTTAGGTTTGCAGCCAAGTGCTTTGACCATTGTGCCACCAGGGCTCCTAGGCTTAGTTAAAAATCCATTGCTGTCAAGTCGATTCCAACTCATAGCGACCCTACAGGACAGAGTAGAGCTGCCCCACAGGGTTTCCAAAGAGTGGCTGGTGAATTTGAACTGCCGACCTTTTGGTTAGCAGCCGAGCTCTTAACCACTATGCCACCAGGGCTCCTCTCTTTGTCCCACAGCAGCCTTTAAAAGGATTCCCAGTGGTCTCTGGTTCTTTGTGTTCACAATTTGTGTAATCTCCTCCCCTTGAGTGTGAGCTGAACCTAGTGACTTACCTCTAACATAATACAGAAGAAGTGATGGGATGTCACTTCTGAGATTAGGTTACGAAAGAACTGTAGCTTTGATCTTGCTTGCCTTTTCTTCTTTTCTTGCTTTCTCCCTCTGATGGAAGCCAGCTGCCATGTTTGAGTTGTCCTGTGGAGGGGTCCACACGGCCTGGGACAAGAGACACTTCTAAGGAACTTAATTCTGTCAACGACAATACGCACGAGCTGATCTTCCCTTAGCCAAGCCTTTAGATGAGAACATTGCCCCAGATGATACCTTGATTGCAGCCTTGTGAAAGACCTTGAGGAAGAGGTACTCAGCTAAGCTAGGTCTGGATTCCTGATCCACAGAAACTATGAGATAATGTTTGCTGTTTTAAGCTCCGCCACCCGTTGATCATTTTGTTTTACTGTGGTGGCTTGTGTGTTGCTATAATGCTAGAAGCTATGCCACTGGTATTTCAAATACCAGCAGGGTCACTCACTGGCTGGTGACTAAGACAGACTAGGAAGAAAGGCCTAAAGATCTACTTCTGAAAATTAGCCAATGTAAACCTTATGGATTACAACAGAACACTGCCCGGCTTGCCTGCTTTGGACATATCATCAGGAGGGATCAATCACTAGAGGAGGACATCATGTTTAATGAAGTAGAGGGCCAAAGAGGGTGTGGGAGACCCTTGGTGAGATGGATTGGGACAGTAGCATAAGGATGTACACTAACATGCTGGCGATGATGATGTTGTACATGAGGTCTCCGTGAGTCAGAGTCGACTTAATGGCAGCTAACAACAACAAGATTTTTAGCTACAAAGTTTTGGGGTAATTTTTTATGCAGCAATGGATAACCAATACACCCAACATAGGAATGATAACCATGTCTTCCAAAGCAAAAATATGAACATCTAATTGGGGAATGATAATTTTAAATTGGGATGGTCCTTATAATTCAGAGGCATACAATTGCTAGCAGGCTGCCACATCTTTCTCCCATAGAGCAGCTGGTGAGTTTGAACTGCCAACATTTCAGTTAGTAGCCGAGTGCTTAACCACAGTGCCACCAGGGTTTCTTTGCTATAGGCCTAGACTATGGCAATGCAAGTACTTTCTTTATCCAAGAGGATAAAGCAGGGGTCAGCAAAATACTGCCTGTAGGGCAGATGCCTGTTTTTGTAAATAAAGTTTTATTGGAACACAGGCACACCCATTCATTTCCATATTGTCTATGACTGCTTTTGCAGAATTGAGTAGTTATGATAGAGACTATCTGGCAAACAAGCCTGAAGTTTTTACTATCTGGCCCTTTAAGAAAAACATTTGTTGATCCCCTTCTCTAGAAGTAAAAACTAATAAAGAATTCTTGGAATCTTTATCCTTAGTGCTTTCCGAGGAGTCTACTCTTTGCTCTGTCTACTCAGTTCTTCCGTAAAAGACTGGTAAGCAGGTCTAATAGCTCCCATCCACCTATGGGAGCCTACTACCAAGTGGTTTAGAGCAGTGGCTTTAAAATTTTTCACAATGATCCACAATAAGAAATCAAGTTCATACTACAACCAAAGATACCATGTATGTGTGTATATATAAGAGAAACAAATGTATCACAAACCCATACTTACTATGTATGGTAACCTTTTATATGCAACATTCTCCAATATTTTGTTTTCTTTCTTTTTTTTTTTTATGCTGACTTCTCCATTAAATTGATTTCCCTGATGGAACCACTGAAAGGTTATAATCTCCTGGGTAAGAAACCCTGGTCAGGCCTACATGTATGGTATTGAGCATACTTGACTTCTAATCTCAATTCTGGCTCTCATTCCCTGGGCAGTCATTGGCTGGGAACCTGACTTCTCTGAGACTCAATTTTCTCACTAGAACATGGGACTAGCATCCATGGAGTGTTGTGAGAATGAAAATGAGAAAGTATGTGTAAATTGCTTACGTGCTTAGCACATGGTAATGCTTCCATAAAAACAGCAACAAAGGTAACCGTTCCTCTACGTCTCTCAGCATATTAATTGAGTTTCTCGTCCTTCCACCATGGAAAAAAGAGATACTCCCCAAAGAAATTCCTAACAAAGGGCTGGAAATGTCTATGGAATCATTGTTCCTTTTCTGATATTCATGCATGAGTATGTTGGCAAACCAAAAGCTGTGTGTCAATTGGCAGTGCAATGCCCAGGGGCCTATAAACAGCCGCCTTTGCCAAATTGGTTTCATGCACCTCCCCTCATTTTATTTCATCCCACGGCCATTATATTTGCCAACCATTGAAGTCTAAGGAAGGTGAATGTTTAACTCTAAAATGTATCCATACTTAGACAATCCCAGCTGGAAAGATTTCTCCTCACCTACCCTCTTTTGGGAAGGAAAATTGGTTTTACTGTCCTGAGTCTTCAACATTTTTCTCCCTAATTGCTCTTAATTCTCTCCAGTGCCTCAGACTGCTGCTTATATTTACATCTTAAAGTCCATTCCTGTCCAAGAAAGGTTTAGTGGCACTTTTTAGGGGGCTGTTAAGCCTGGATCAAAACGAATTAAGTTCAAAATCTGCCTTTGGGCCATTTGCCCCCTTTCCTCCTGGTCCTTTAAAAGCACCCAAGGCCTTGACTTCAGGTCTCCAGGGGCTGTCTGAGAGAGCTTTGCTGCACACCAATTTTCACTTTGAATTACGGGGACCGTAAACTCCACCCACAGTTCAAAGAGAAAGGCAGGAGAAACTCAATCAGCTTTAGCTCATTTGAAGCCAAACCCATTTCACACCTCCCCTCTCAACCAAACATCTTTCTCTGAGATTCTTGAAGCTGGTATGGCAACAGCCTTGGGTTCTCTGATTTCTCAGGAACAACTTAATGACCACCCAAACGACTCATCTTGGTGACTTCCTACTTAATTCCCCATGTCCAATCAAAGTCCCACCTCAAACATATCATTTTGTTACCACCAGTTCTAGGCTAGAGTCTAAAAAGTTTTTTTTTTTTTTTTTTTTAAATAAGTGAATAGTGTCCGCAGACCTGACAAACCCTGGCTGTGGGAACCTGAACAAATAGAGAGGGTGCCCCCTCTTGTGGACTGCTACCTGTATAGGAACAACTTCTTTCCCAGCTACCTAGTGCGACAGTTTCCACAATTTATAAGGCCTCTGGAAGATTCTTCACTTTCCTCCTCTTTATCCCCTGCCTTTTCTGTGGAAAAGGAGGAGGAACAGCAACGTTCTGCTGTTGGTCCCAGGCTGCTTCCTTGGATTTCTTGATACCATAGGACTTGGTCTGTCTATCAAGGTAGAAATGGTTCATCCATTTCTTGTGTGCCATTGCTGGATTCTGGACCATTGTCAACTGATTCAAGGCTTATAAGAGAATGGATGTTTACATTATACAGAATAGGGGTTCTAACCCCAGCTCTGCCAATTACTGAGTAACCTTGAGCAAATCACTTTACCTTTAGGGGCCTCAATGTTCTTCTTAAGGTAAGGTGATTAGATTAGCCACTTGGTAGTGGCTGCTGGGGGCATTGTGTGGAAAAGATCTGTTGGACCACATTTAGGCTCAATAATTGATTATTGATGTCTGCCATGGATAGGTACATGTTTGGGAGCTATATCACCCACCACATATTTCTCATTCCCTAACTTTTCTATTAATTATCCCTTATCCTAACTTTCTTTGATGAGTTCTATAATCTTACGTGACTGATACTGAGATTTATCCCAATTTAATTTCATTTTTTTAAAGAATTTGCCTTTGTATCTACGGAAATGGGGAGAAGGAACAGAAAAATTTGATCCTCCAAACTGATACTACCCTTTGATTAACAAGGACTCAGAAATTTGGTCCATTGTTTCGTTTTAATTAGCTGAAGAAACTGGAGAAGAGGAACTCTTTTGTTAAAACACAGCCCTCATGTTTCTTGCCCTAAAATCAGGAAAATAATGCTTATCTCCTTTTTAGCACATCAGGCCATTATGGACAAAATTCTGACTTAAAGAATGACCTTCAAATACTAATGATAAAAAAATTAAAAAACAATTTAAAGGTTCCCATGCTTCAATTGAAGATAATGAAAAAGCTAAAAATAAATAAAGTAATAAAATATCTATCTGTACCTTCCTGAAAGAATAAATAGTAAGAAGGGCCATAAAAACTTTTCAGGTTTAATGGATGTATGTCTGAGGAGAGTGTGATCGAGAGGGTTCTACACCAAAATACAAATAAACAACAGCCAAATAGTTGTAAATAGGATGAATATTTGGTTCAACTGAGAGCACACATCATGCACGGATTACTAATTTTGAAAAATTTAGACTACAAAAGTAAAATTTACATAAAAACTACTCAGAACAGAATTTAATCTTGCTTTGATGGTTCCCAGGACACTCCGAAATTTTGTAGTGCTGCTGGGTCATCAAGTCAAGCAGAAATGACCTTACACTCTAATAGCAGGTATAGGTGGTTGGGCTGAATCTGTCCTAACTTCACACCATATCTTGATATACATTGGGGCAATAAATAACATTTTGATTATTTTTTCAAAAAGGTAGCATGAAGGAAGTATAGGAAAAATATCACTGATTTGAACCTTTCACTTATTTAGATTATGTTATGGATTGAATTATGTCCCCTCAAAATGTGTGTCAACTTGGCTAGGCCATGATTTCCAGTATTGTGTGATTGTCCTCCACTTTGTGATTTGATGTAATTTTCCTATGTGTTGTAAATCTTAAACTCTATGATGTTAATGAGGCAGGATACAATCAATAGGATTAGGTTGTATCTTGAGTCAATCTCTTTTGTGATATGAAAAAGAGAAGTGAGCAGAGAGGAGAGGGACCTCCTCCCACCAAGAAAGAAGAGCCAGGAGTGGAGTGCTTCCATGGGACCTGGGGTCCCCGCCCTGAGAAACTCCTAGACCCAGAGGAAGACTGATGCCAGGACCGTCCCTGGAGCTGACACAGAAAGCCTTCCCCTGGAGCTGGCACCCTGAATTCAGACTTCTAGCCTCCTGGACTGTGAGAGAATAAATTTCTGTTTACTAAAGTCATCCACTTGTGGTATTTCTGTTATAACAGCACTAGGTAACTAAGACTGATTCTTTACGTCATGTTTATTGTATCTTTTATTAATACAAAGTCCACATTTTCAATACAATTTTTTCAGGGATTGCCCTTTATAAAAATCTCCTATCAGAGCTTTAGAAGCACATCACGCACAAACAATGAGTGTCTATTACACTACCTTCATGTGAACGAGATGTTTTTCTCCCATAGTCAAGAGTTTCCCCTCACTTGAAAATGATCCACTAGGCGGTAATGTTCTCCAGGTGTTTGAAATAGGCTTCACAAGATAGGCTCTGCATGTGTGGAGTATGGTCAGCTTTACAGACTCTGGGAGATAGAGGCTTTCCCTGATCACCTCTACTGACATCTTCAGTCTAGACTTTTCTCTGGCTCTAGAACCTCACATCTACTGCGTGATGATTTAACACAATTTACCTATTTATGCTAAGGAACCCTGGTGGCACAACAGTTAAGCATTTGACTGTTAACTGAAAGATTGGTGGTTTGAACTTACCCAGTGGCTCTGTGGGAGAAAAGACCTGGAGATGTGTTCCTGTAAAGATTAAAAAAAAAAAAAAAAAATACAGCCTAATAAATCCTACAGGGCAGTTCTACTCTGTCACAATGAAGTTGCTATGAGTCTAAATTGACCTCATGGCACCTAACAACAACTACCACCTATTTATGAGTCAGGCACATGCCAGAAATTAGGAGTTCCTAAATTAATAACATAATGGCTGAGAAGACCGAACTGGTTGGAGGGACACGCAATCTGCTTGGACTCCAATCACTTCAAATATGCCTCAACCCACACTCAAAAAACTAAAAACAGATGACATGAAAACTATGGGAACCTGACATAGCTTGTGAAATCTAAGTTCCTTCAAGGCAACCTAAACCATATCCCTATACTATAAGGTCCTTGTAGGTCCCTCAGAAGGTCAGGTGTAGCGGGAGAGGCCCAGAGCTGAGTTTAGAAGAACTGTAACGTTAGTTCTGATTCTGCCTCTAATTTTGTGGCTTTGGGCAAGTCACTTCACCTCTCTGTTCTTCTGTAAAATCAGCAATTGGAATTAAAAAAACCAGAGGCATGGCCACCCATAAAATAGAAGTGTCTCTGAGGTGGACACTGGTAGTAGCCAATCACTATTCAGACAGGGAACCTTCACCTAAGAACATCTAGCAGATAGTCCCTAACACTGGTGGTACATCAGCATACCCTACGTAGCTCAGTGGTTCTCAGGATAGGCTGAACACTCAAATCACCTGGGGAGATTTTAAGGCTATAGTCATGCCCAGGCTGAAACCCAGAACAATTAAGTCAAATTCTTGGGAGGTCAAAAACCACCACTCTAGTCTGATGTCAGTGAACTCCAAATGACTCCCTGATTTCTGATTCCATGTTCAACAAGCATTCTTCTCTGGTCAATATTCGTCTTCCCACACAGATTTGTTTACAGGGAGAAAAACATGCTGGTCAAAATGATTTTGAATATTTTGGGCCCTGGACATTTATAAATCTTATTGTAAATTCATGAAGTGGTGTTCTCTTGTCCCTATGCCTGCCCTGTGAATGGAATTAATGTGAGTCAGCTCCTGAGAGCTTGGCCGGCTATCAGTGCGGGGGTAAATCTGATGTCTAAGCTGGCAAGGGTGGGGCCAGCACCTGGCCCTTGGAGATCTCACCAAGCTAATGAATACCAAACAGTCAGGTCCTTTGGGAGATGGGCCACTACCTGTTCCCATGAGAAAAGTGTATTTGCCATGAATTGCTCTGTGTGTGGGCAGAGTTAGTGGGTGTGTATTCCTTTCTCACACCTTAAGGCAGTATTTCCCTTGTTATTCGTGTTGTTCCTTATACAATGTAATATATACATAATCTATTTAATAATCTACTTATTTTTTTTTAAATGAGGAGTTGGACTATATAATCTATTAGATCATTTTACAGTCATAATCTACTATTGGTTTTAGTATTTCCTGCAGGAATTCTTACCCATTTCTTAGTCTGATTCGCTCCAGAATTTTCCTTTGGTATTTTAGTGTTCTCTGGTAAACACTATCTCTTATAAATGAAAAAAAAAGCTGCCTTGTTACCAGCCTGGTCACCCACTATCCTACCCATTTGAAGTTGTTGTTGTTGTTAGGTACCATTGAGTTGGTTCTGACTCATAGCAACCTTATGTGCAACAGAACGAAATACTGCCCCGTCCTGCGCCATCCTCACAATCGTTGTTATGCCCGTTGCTACAGCCATTTCATTGAGGCTCTTTTTTGCTGACCCTCTACTTTACCAAGCAACCTATTCAATGTAGGTCCCATGATATACAGTCATATTTTGCAAAGGTCTTCTGATGGCTTGAAGTGTGTCCCCCAAAAATATATGTTGTAAATCTTCTATGCCTGTGGTTATAATCCCATTTGGGAATAGATTATAATTCCTAGGTTAATGAGACAAGGTTAGTATAGGGTGTGTTTTGAGTCAATTTCTTTCTTTTTTTTTTTAATAATTTTTATTGTGCTTTAAGTGAAAGTTTACAAATCAAGTCACTCTCACACAAAAACCCATATACACCTTGCTACACACTCCCAATTACTCTCCCCCTTATGAGACAGGCCGCTCTCTACCTCCACTCTCTCTTTTCGTGTCCTTTTTGCCAGCTTCTAACCCCCTCCACCCTCTCATCTCCCCTCCAGGCAGGAGATGCCAACATAGTCTCAAGGGTCCATCTGATCCAAGAAGCTCACTCCTCATCAGCATCCCTCTCCAACCCATTGTCCAGTCTAATCCATGTCTGAAGAGTTGGCTTCGGGAATGGTTTCTGTCCTGGGCCAACAGAAGGTCTGGGGGCCATGACCACCAGGGTGATTCTAGTCTCAGTCAGACCATTAAGCCTGGTCTTATGAGAAATTGGAGTCTGCATCCCACTGCTCTCCTCCTCCCTCAGGGGTTCTCTGTTGTGTTCCCTGTCAGAGCAGTCATTGGTTGTAGCCAGGCACCATCTAGTTCTTCTGGTCTCAGGATGATGTAGTCACTAGTTCATGTGGCCCCTTCTGTCTCTTGGGCTCGTAATTGCCTTGTGTCCTTGGTGTTCTTCATTCTCCTTTGATCCAGGTAGGTTGAGACCAATTGATGCATCTTAGATGGCTGCTTGCTAGCGTTTAAGACCCCAGAGGCCACTCTTCAAAGTGGGATGCAGAATGTTTTCTTAATAGATTTTATTATGCCAATTGACTTAGATGTCCCCTGAAACCATGGTCCCCAGACCCCTGCCCCTGTTACGCTGGCCTTCGAAGCATTCAGATTATTCAGGAAACTTCTTTGCTTTTGGTTTAGTCCAATTGTGCTCACGTCCCCTGTATTGTGTGCTCTTTCCCTTCATCTAAAGTAGTTCTTATCTCCCTCCCTCCCTCCCCCCCTCGTAACCACGTAAGAATGTTTTCTTGTCAGTTTAAACTATTTCTCAAGTTCTTATAATAGTGGCCTTATACAATATTTGTCCTTTTACAGCTGACTGATTTCACTCAGCATAGCCTTCCAGGTTCCTCCATGTTATGAAATGTTTCACAGATTCCTCACTGTTCTTTATTGATGCGTAGTAGTCCATTGTGTGAATATACCATACTTTATTTATCCATTCGTCCGTTGATGGGCACCTTGGTTTCTTCCATCCTTTTGCTACTGTAAACAGTGCTTCAATAAACATGGGTGTGCATATATCTATTCGTGTAAAGGCTCTTATTTTCTAGGATATATTCCAAGGAGTGGGGTTGCTGGATTGTATGGTAGTTATCAGGTCGCTATGAGTTCGAATTGACTCGAAGGCAGTGGGTGGTGGTTTATGGTAGTTCTACTTCTAGCTTTTTAAGGAAGCGCCAAATTGATTTCCAAAGTGGTTGTACCATTTGACATTCCCACCAGCAGTGTAGAAGTGTTCCAATCTCTCCACAGCCTCTCCAACATTTATTATTTTGTGTTTTTTGGATTAATGACAGCCTTGCTGGAGTGAGATGAAATCTCATGGTAGTTTTGATCTGCATTTCTCTAATGGCTAATGGTCGTGAACATGTCCTCATATATCTGTTACCTACCTGAATGTCTTCTTCAGTGAAGTGTCTGTTCACATCTTTTGCCCATTTTTCAATTGGGTTATTTGTCTTATTGCAGTTGAGGTTTTGCAGTACCATGTGGATTTTAGAGATCAGGTGCTGATCAGAAATGTCATAGCTAAAAACTTTTTCCCAGTCTGTAGGTAGTCTTTTTAATCTTTTGGTGAAGTCTTTGGATGAGCATAGGTGTTTGATTTTTAGGAGCTCCCAGTTATCTAGTTTCTCTTCTGCATTGTGAGTAATGTTTTGTATACTGTTTATGCCATGTATTAGGGCTCCTAATGTTGTCCCTATTTTTTCTTCCATGATCTTTATCGTTTTAGATTTTATATTTAGGTCTTTGATCCATTTTGAGTTAGTTTTTGTGCATGGAGTGAGGTATGGGTCTTGTTTCATTTTTTTGTGGATGGATATCCAGTTATGCCAGCACCATTTGTTAAAAAGACTGTCTTTTCCCCATTGAACTGTTTTGGGGCCTTTGTCAAACATCAGCTGCTCATATGTGGATGGATTTATGTCTGGATTCTCAATTCTGTTCCACTGGTACATGTATCTGTTGTTGTACCAGTACCAGGCTGTTTTGACTACTGTGCCGGTGTAACAGGTTCTAAAATCAGGTAAAGTAAGGCCTCCTACTTTGTTCTTCATTTCAGTAATGCCTTATTTATCTGGGGCCTCTTTCCCTTCCATATGAAATTGGTGATTTGTTTCTCCATCTCATTAAAGAATGTCCTTGGGACTTGGATCGGAATTGCCTTAAATGTATAGATCGCTTTTGGTAGAATAGACATTTTTATAATGTTAAGTCTTCCTATCCATGAGCAAGGTATGTTCTTCCACTTATGTAAGTCTCTTTTGGTTTCTTGAAAAAGTGTACTGTAGTTTTCTTTGTATAAGTCTTTTACATCTCTGGTAAGATTTATTTCTAAGTATTTCATCTTCTTGGGGGCTACCGTAAATGGCATTGATTTGGTGATTTCCTCCTCGATGTTCTTTTTGTTGGTGTAGAGGAATCCAACTGATTTTTGTGTGTTTATCTTGTGTCCTGATACTCTGCTGAACTCTTCTATTAGTTTCAGTAGTTTTCTGGAGGATTCCTTAGGGTTTTCTGTGTATAAGATCATGTCATCTGCAAATAGAGATACTTTGACTTCTTCCTTGCCAATCTGGATGCCCTTTATTTCTTTATCTAGCCTAATTGCTCTGGCTAGGACTTCCAGCACAATGTTGAATAAGAGTGGTGATAAAGGGCATCCTTGTCTGGTTCCCGATCTCAGTGGGAATGTTTTCAGGCTCTCTCCATTTAGGGTGATGTTGGCTGTTGGCTTTGTATAAATGCCCTTTATTATGTTGAGAAATTTTCCTTCTATTCCTATTTTGCTGAGAGTTTTTATCATGAGTGAGTGTTGAACTTTGTCAAATGCCTTTTCTGCATCAATTGGTAAAATCATGTGATTCTTGTCTTCTGTTTTATTTATTTGGTGGATTACATTAATTGTTTTTCTAATGTTGAGCCATCCCTGCATACCTGGTATGAATCCCACTTGGTCATGGTGAATTATTTTTTTGGATATGTTGCTGAATTCTATTGGCTAGAATTTTGTTGAGGATTTTTGCATCTACATTCATGAGGGATATAGGTCTATGATTTTCTTTTCTGGTGGTGTCTTTACCTGGTTTGGGTATCAGGGATATGGTGGCTTCATAGAATGAGTTTGGTAGTATTCCATCCTTTTCTATGCTCTGAAATACCTTTAGTAGTAGTGGTGTTAACTCTTCTCTGAAAGTTTGGTAGAACTCTGCAGTGAAGCCGTCCGGACCAGGGCTTTTTTTTTGGGAGTTTTTTGATTACTTTTTCAATCTCTTCTTTTGTTATGGGTCTATTTAGTTGTTCTACCTCTGTTTGTGTTAGTTTAGGTAGGTAGTGTGTTTCTAGGAATTCATCCATTTCTTCTAGGTTTGCAAATTTGTTTGAGTATAGTTTTTCATAGTAATCTGGTATGATTCTTTTAATTTCAGTTGGGTCTGTTGTAAAATCACCCATCTCATCTGTTATTCGGATTATTTGCTTCCTCTTCTGTTTTTTTTTTTTTTTTGTCAGTTTGGCCAGGGGTTTATCAATTTTGTTGATTTTTTCCAAAAACCAGCTTTTGGTCTTGTTAATTCTTTCAATTGTTTTTCTGTTTTCTATTTCATTTAGTTCAGCTTTAATTTTTATTTGTTTTCTTCTGGTACCTGTGGGTTTCTTTTGTTGCTCTCTTTCTATTCGTTCAAGTTGTAGGAATAATTCTTTGATTTTGGCCCTTTCTTCTTTTTGGATGTGTGCATTTATTGATATAAATTGGCTTCTGAGCACTGCTTTTGCTGTGTCCCAAAGGTTCTGATAGGAATTGTTTTCATTCTCATTGGATTCTATGAATTTCTTTGTTGGTGTTGTTGTTTGGTCCCGTTGAGTTGGTTTGGATTCATAGCGACCCTATGCACAACAGAATGAAACACTGCGCGGTCCTGCGCCATCCTTACAATCATTGTTATGCTTGAGCTCATTGTTGCAGGCACTGTGTCAATCCACCTTGTTGAGGGTCTTCCTCTTTTCTGCTGACCCTGTACTCTGCCAAGCATGATGTCCTTGTCCAGGGACTCATCCCTCCTGACAACACGTCCAAAGTATGTAAGACGCAGTCTCGCCATCCTTGCCTCTAAGGAGCATTCTGGCTGCGCTTCTTCCAAGACAGATCTGTTGGTTCTTTTGGCAGTCCATGGTATATTCAATATTCTTGGCCAACACCACAACTCAAAGGCGTCAATTCTTCTTCGGTCTTCCTCACTCATTGTCCAGCTTTCACATGCATATGATGCAATTGAAAATATCATGGCTTGGGTCAGGCGCACCTTAGTCTTCAGGGTGACATCTTTGATCTTCGACCCTTTGAAGAGGTCTTTTGCAGCAGATTTGCCCAATGCAATGCGTCTTTTGATTTCTTGACTGCTGGTTCCATGGCTGTTGATTGGATCCAAGTAAAACGAAATCTTTGACAACCTCAATCTTTTCTCCGTTTATCATGATGTTGCTCATTGGTCCAGTTGTGAGGATTTTTGTTTTCTTTATGTTGAGGTGTAATCCATGCTGAAGGCTGTGGTATTTGATCTTCATTAGTAAGTGCTTCAAGTCATCTTCACTTTCAGCAAGCAAGGTTGTGTCATCTGCCTAACTCAGGTTGTTAATGAGTCTTCCTCCAATTCTGATGCCCTGTTCTTCTTCATATAGTCCAGCTTCTCGGATTATTTGTTCAGCAAAGAGATTAAGTAGGTATGGTGAAAGATACAATCCTGACGCACACCTTTCCTGACTTTAAACCAATCAGTATCCCCTTGTTCTGTCCAAACAACTGCCTCTTGATCCATATAAAGGTTCCTCTTGATCCATATAAAGTATTCTGGAATTCCCATTCTTCTCACTGTTATCCATAGTTTGTTATGATCCACACAGTCGAATGCCTTCGCATAGTCAATAAAACACCGGTAAACATCCTTCTGGTATCTCTAATTTCAGTCAGGATCCATCTGACATCAGCAATGATATCCCTGCTTCCACATCCTCTTCTGAAACCATCCTGAATTTCTGGCAGTTCCCTCTCGATATACTGCTGTAAATTTCTTTATTCCATCCTTAATGTCTTCTATAATCCAGTCTTTTTTGAGCAGGGTTTTTCAGTTTCCATGTGTTCGATTTCTTTTCCCTGCTTTTCCTGTTATTGATTTCCACTTTTATGGCCTTACGGTCAGAGAAGACACTTCATAATATTTCAGTGTTTTGGATTCTGCTAAGGCTTGCTCTATGACCTAATATGTGGTCTATTCTAGAGAATGTTCCATGTGTGCTACAAAAGAAAGTATACTTGGTTGCTGTTGGGTGGAGTATTCTGTATACGTCTACGAGGTCAAGTTGGTTGACTGTGGCATTTAGATCTTCCGTGTCTTTATTGAGCTTCTTTCTGATGTCCTGTCCTTCACCGAAGGTGGTGTGTTGAAGTCTCTTACTATTATTGTGGAGCTGCCTATCTCACTTTTCAATGTTGATAGAGTTTGTTTTATGTATCTTGCAGCCCTGTCATTGAGTGCATAAATATTTAATATGGTTATATCTTCTTGGTGTATTGTCCCTTTAATCATTATATAGTGTTCTTCCTTATCCTTTCTGATGGATTTAACTTAAAAGTCTATTTTTTCAGAAATTAATATTGCCACTCCTGCTCTTTTTTGATTGTTGTTTGCTTGATATATATTTTTTCCATCCTTTGAGTTTTAGTTTGTTTGTGTCTCCAAGTCTGAGGTGTGTCTCTTGTAGGCAGCATATGGATGGATCTTGTTTTTTACTCCATTCTGCCACTCTCTGTCTCTTTATTGGTGCATTTAGTCCATTTACATTCAGCGTAATTATGGATATGCATGAATTTAGTGCTATCATTTTTACGTCTTTTTTTGTCTGTTGACAGTTTTTTTTTTCCCCACTTGATTTTATGTGGTGAGTAGATTTTCTTTATATATTGTCCTTTCCTCATATTTGTTGTTGTTGATGTTGTTTTTGCTGAGTCTGTATTTTTCCCTTGCATTTTATTTTGATGAGTAGGATAGTTTGTCTCCTTTGTGGTTACCTTATTATTTACCCCTACTCTTCTAAATTTAAAACTAACTTTTATTTCTTTGTATCGCCGTATCTTCCTCTCCATATGGAAGGTGTATGATTACATTTCTTAGTCTCTCTTTATTATTTTAATGTTGTCTTCTTTTACCTAATAACATCGCTGTTACCCTATGTTGGGCTTTTTTTTTTTTTTTTAATCTTGCTTTGTTTTTTTGGATTTCCCTGTCTGGGTTGACTTCTGGTTGCTCTGTACAGTGTTCTAGTCTTGGGTAGACGCCTGATATTATTGATTTTCTAACCAAAGAACTCCCTTTAGTATTTCTTGTAGTTTTGGTTTGGTTTTTACGAATTCCCTGAACTTGTGTTTATCTGGAAATGTCTTAATTTCACCTTCATATTTAAGAGACAGTTTTGATGGATATATGATTCTTGGCAGGCAATTTTTTTCCTTCAATTTTTTAAATATGTCATCCCATTGCCTTCTTGCCTGCATGGTTTCTGCCGAGTAGTTCAAGTTTATTCTTATTGGCTCTTCTTTGTGTGTGACTTTTCTTTTATCCCTCACTGCTCTTATAATTGTCTCTTTGTCTTTGGTTTTGGCAAGCTTGATTATAATATGTCTTGGTGACTTTCTTTCAGGATCTACCTTATGTGGAGTTCAATGAGCATCTTGGATAGATATCTTCTCATCTTTCACAATATCAGGGAAGTTTTCTGCCAACAAATCTTCAACAATTTTCTCTGTATTTTCTGTTATCCCTCCCTGTTCTGGTACTCCAATCACTCATAGGTTATTTCTCTTGATATAGTCCCACATGATTCTCATGGTTTCTCCATTCTTTAGAATTCTTTTATCTGTTTTTCTTCAAATATATTAGTGCCAAGTGATTTATCTTTGAGTTCAGAAATTCTAGCTTCTACTTGCTCAATTCTGCTCCTCTGACTTTCTATTGAGTTATCTTATTCTATAATTTTATTGTTAATCTTCTGAATTTCTGATTGCTGTCTGTGGATTTTTCCAGCTTATTAAACTTTTCATTATGTTTCTGAATAATCTTTCTAATTTCTTCAGTTGCTTTACCTGTGTGTTCCTTGGCTTATTCTGTGTATTGCCTCATTTCCTTCCTGATGTCTTGAAGGGTTCTGTATATTAAACTTTTGTATTCTGCATATTAAACTTTTGTATTCTGCATCTGGTAATTACAGGAATGCACTTTCATCTGGAAGATCCCTGGATTCTTTGTTTTAAGAGCCTGTTGAGGTGATCATGGTCCGTTTCTTTATGTGATTTGATACTGACTGTTGCCTCCGAGCCATCTATAAGTTATTGTATTAGTTTATGCTTGCTTGCTGTGTCATAGCTGCCTGCTTTGTTTTGTTTTGGTATACCCCTATGGGTTGCTTGAGTGAGCTAGCTTGATTATTTTCTCCTTTGGAGCTCTGGTGTCCTGTCCCCAGCTGGCTAGAGCTGTTATCAGGTATATCAGTCTAGAAGTCCATTCAGTTTTCTTGTATGAATTCAGCTCAGGTTTCCAGGTAGCTGATACCAAGTGTGTGGTACAGGCTGTGTCTTACAGTCTTAGAGGGTCAGGGGTGATTGGGGTATATACCGGTATCTGATTGCAGCAGGGTGTCACGCTCTGAACAAGGCAGGGGGCTGAGAACCGACCCCCAAGTGTCTCTGAGGAAAATGCATCTGTGTTCCCTAGAGCATGCTGGTGGGTGTGTTCTGCAGAGGGACCATGGGCAACCAAGGTTTTTGTTTGTAAGGACTGGGAGGTACCAGTTCTCTTTGGACCCCTGCCGCAGATGGCTGGGTGACCTGAGTGGAGCTACCAGTCCTTAGGTCCCTGTTGTGGGTAGGTGAGAACCTTGTTTAATAGGCAAAGCAATGTCAAACGTCAAACACCCACCTCTGCACTGCACAGCTGAAATGGTTGGAGTTTGCCAACAAGGGCCTATTCTCCCAAAATAGGCCCACACAGGTCCACGCAGAAGGGAAAGTTGCTCAAGGTCCACGGACGGTTTATGCCTGGACAGGAGCCGATTCTGTCCTGAGCTCCTCCGGTTAATGGAGCTAGCAAATTATCTTTTCCTCCCAGTTGCAAATTTTTTCCTTCCCCAAGGCCAGAGGATGCTCACCAGGGTCTATCTCAGGCCCAGCGATTCAGCCGCTGAAGCTGGTTGGGGGTGGCGGATGGCACAGTAAAATATACGCAAGTACTTAGCTTTTGCCAAGAGCGTGCCGTTCTCCTCAGGTTCCGGAGGTGTGAGTAGGCTTTGTGGCTGGCTGCTTCTCCCTGAGGAAACTACGGCCCAATGCTAGTACCAGCCCACTGCCACCACCGCTGCCACTCCAGGAATGGTACCTGAGGGTTCCCCGCTATTCAGGTCCGGTAACTCCTCTGTATTTCTGAATGGCCTCTTCCTCCCCCTGCCCCTCAGTTCATTGTCTAAGCTTGTCTTTGATGCTCAGGGCTCCCAGCTTGTCACAAATATACTCGTTTCACTTGTTTTTAGGGGGTCTTTGCTGTAAAGAGAGTTCAATGGAAGCAACTGTCTCTTCCGCCATCTTGGCTCCGCCTCCTTCCAGTCCATTTCTTTTGAGATATAAAAGATTAAAGAAGCATGAGAGAAGTAGAGATGGGGGGAAGAGAGATGAAGATTACCCAGGAACAGAAGCTCAAAGAGACAAGGAACTTCCTCCAGAGCCAAAAGAGAAAGGAATCCTTCCCCTAGAGCCGGCACCCTGAATTCAGATTTCTAACCTCCTAAATTGTGAAAAAACGGTTTTCTGTTTGTTAAGGCCATCTACTTGTGGTATTTCTGTTATAGCAGCACTGGATAACTAAGACAGGCATAATTTACATAATTCTCAGAGACAGACATATCTGGGGAAATAGTGTCCTAAGACAAAATACCAAATTTCTCATTGTTCGCAGAATTTTCTTTGTCCAAGAGTGGCCATAGCCAGAGTAGATTTTCAGTTCTAGATGATAAGCTTATCTTTTAATTACAACTAAGTAAGGCAAATCTATGTAGTTTCCTTTTTCTTTTAACCAAGGGCATAACCATGAAAGAGAAAATAAAAATCTGTTGTTGCTTAAAAAAAAAAAAATTTTTTTTCTTTTTTTTTTTTTTTACACACAGTTAATAACAAAAGTGCTAACCTTTGTTGAGTCAGTCACGAGCCAGCTTTGAAGCTGAAGATTTTCACAATGATTTCCTGGATGAATGAGGAAACTGAAGCCTCAGAGAAGGTGAAACTGCTCCTAAGACGTAGTTGAAACTCAGACCATTTCTGCCTGGATTAGGCCAATGGAAGAGGGCAGTGGCCATGATGTAAACTGGGGAGTTCTGGGAGGAGGAATACTTTAAGTATCAAATTTGAGTTACTTGTTCCCAGAAAAGCCACTGACTTGAGACTAGAACATTCTTGATATGAAGCATTAGAGCAGCTGTCAGACAAACACATTAATGTGGGGAACTTGGTGATGAAGAGTGCAGCAGATAACTGATCTTAGCTGGGTTTCTACCAGGTGGTTCTCTAACTGCAAGCTTCTATCTGAGGTTCATTACAACTGGCGTCCATAACTGTTAGGTAGGGCCTATCCTGGAAGCCAGCCTTTACCATCTACCAGATAGGACTGAGATTGCACAAATTATTCATGTCTGAATACCTTCGTGTTTTTCTTTTTCTTTTAAATTTATTTTGTTTTTAAGATTCCAAACCCTTCGGGGAGGCCTGAGTAGTTTTGCAGAGGGAGGGATCCACCATTACTACCTTTTCATGTCTTGTGTTTAACATGCCCCCGTGCGGCCCAAGCTCCCCTGTCCCGTATCACAGATCACAATGTGAGTTATGAGTCCCCAGCTGAAAATAGGAGTGTGTAACTGTGCCATGGGCCATTTCCAACTTGTAGGCCTATTCTCCTTATGGATTTCAACAGAAGACAGTGTTGATTTTCTTTTCCTTTTATTACTGACATGAACTAAAGGTTACTTTGAAACCCCCAAGGAAGAGAGCAGGGAGAAACAGGCAGCCAGGTCCCCAACAAGCTTCTAACAGGACTTGGAACTTCTGAGTTATTTTCCTCGTGATGGTGTTGGACTAGGGGTTGGGTTCGGAGAGGGATCATTACATACCGATTCAAAGGAGACCTTGCAATTAAACAGCACGTAGGTAGCTTTAAGCCTGGCTTATGTTTATGACTTTACTTCTAGGCAACATTGTTACCTATATTATAAATAGTACTGATGAAAATGTTAATGAATACCACAGTGCCAACTCACCTGGCAAAAAGATGCCAGTTTAGTCTGGTCTCATTAGCATAATAAAAACTGCAGAGTGATCAACTCATGAGATGCCTCTTCTGTCCCTGCTGATAAAAAAATTGTTTTACCAAACGAATAAAAAGATTACCTACAGACTGGGAAAAAATTTTAGCTCTGACATTTCTGATCAGCATCTGATCTCTAAAATCTACACTACGCTGCAAAAACTCAACTACAAAAAGAAAAATAGCCCAATTAAAAAGTGGACAAAGGATATGAACAGGCACTTCACTAAAGAAGACATTCAGGGAGCTAACAGATACACGAGGAAATGCTCACGAGCATTATCCATTAGAGAAATGCAAATCAAAACTTCAATGAGATTCCATCTCACTCCAACAAGGCTGGCATTAATACAAAAAACACAAAATAATAAATGTTGGAGAGGTTATAGAGAGACTGGAACACGTATACGCTGCTGGCGGGAATGTCAAATGGTACAACCACTTTGGAAATTGATTTGGCACTTACTTAAAAAAAACAGAAGTAGAACTACCATACAATCCAGCAATCCCACTCCTTGAAATACATCCTAGAGAAATAAGAGCCTTTACACAAACAGATATATGCACACCCAGGTTCATTGCAGCACTGTCTACAGTAGCAAAAAGATGGAAGCAACCAAGGTGCCCAACAACAGATGAATGGATAAAGTATGGTATATTCACACAATGGAATACTATGCATCGATAATGAACAATGATGAATCCGAGAAACATTTCATTACATGGCGAACCTAGAACGCATTATGCTGAGTGAAATTAGTCAGGTGCAAAAGGACAAATATAGTATGAGACCACTATTACAAGAACTCGAGAAATAGTTTAAACAGAGAAGAAAATATTCTTTCATGGTTACGAGAGGGGGGAGGGAGGGAGGGAGAGGGATTTCCACTAATTAGTAGACGAGAACTAATTTAGGTGAAGGGAAAGACAGCACGCAATACAGGAGAGGCCAGCAAAACTGGACTAAACCAAAAGCAAAGAAGTTTCCTGAATAAACTGAACGCTTTGAAGGCCAGCGTAGCAGGGGCAGGGGTCTGGGGACCATGGTTTCAGGGGACATTTAGGTCAGTTGGCATAATAAAATCCATTAAGAAAACATTCTGCATCCCACTTGGAAGAGTGGAGCCTCGGGTCTTAAACGCTACCAAGTGGCCATCTAAAATGTATCAATGTGTCTCAACCCATCAGAAACAAAGGAGAATGAAGAACACCAAAGACACAAGGTAATTATGGGCCCAAGAGATAGAAAGGGCCACATAAACCAGAGACTACATCAGCTTGAGACCAGAAGAATTAGCTGGTGCCCGGCTACAACCGATGACTGCCCTGACAGGGAACACAATATGAGAACCTCTGAGGGAGCAGGAGAGCAGTGGAATGCAGACCTCAAATTCTCGTAAAAAGACCAGACTTAACGGTCTGACTAAGACTAGGAGGACCCTGGAGGTCATGGTCCCCAGACCTTCTGTTAGCCCAAGACAGGAACCATTCCCAAAGCTAACTCTTCAGACAGGGATTGGACTGGACTATGGGATTATGGATAGAAAATGATACTGGTGAGGAGTGAGCTTCTTGGATCAAGTAGACACATGAGACTATGTGGGCAGCTCCTGTCTGGAGGGCAGGTGAGAGGGCAGAGGGGGTCAGAAGCTGGCCAAATGGACACAAAAATAGAGTGGAAAGAATGATGTGCTGTCTTGTTAGGGGGAGAGCAACTAGGAGTATATAGCAAGGTGTATACAAATTTTTGTATGAGACTGACTTGATTTGTAAACTTTCACTTAAAGCACGATAAAAATTAAAAAAAAAAAAAATCATCTATATGAGACCAAATGGTCAACAATTACTTTAAAGCAAAGATGAGAAGGTAAGGAGACGGAGAAACTAGATTGCTGGAAACAGAATGACCAGAACTGAAATAACGAGAATGCTGACACATTGTGAAGACTGTAACCAATGTCACTGAACAATTTGTGTAGAAATTGTTGAATGGGAACCTAATTTGCTGTGTAAACTTTCCCTAATATCACAATATAAAATTTTTTTCATTAAAAAAATGGTTTTATTACAGCACTGGCTATATTTTAAGGAGTAATGATGGACTGATTAATATTGAATACTGGATTCTGTAACACAGCAGCTACTGTTACAAAACGGCAGCCACTTGTGTGTGTGTATGTGTCTTCCCTAGAAGACTGCAAATTTCTTAAGTTTGGATCTTTTTTCCTTCACCTTTATCTCTCAAATAGAAGGGCCCTACATACAGTAAGCACTAAATAAATTCAGTCATTTATTCAACAGACTTAAAAAAAATTTTTTTTTCAATTCATTTTATGATGCCAGAATTATTGTGATACTAAGCACTTGGCTACTAACTGAAAGGTCAGTGATTTAAGCCCACTCAGTGGCTCTGAGGGAGGAAAGACCTAGCGATCTTCTCCTGTAAAGAGTATAGCTTAGGAAACCCTCTGGAGCAGTTCTACTCTGCCTTGTAGGGTTGCTATGAGTCAGAATCTATTCGAAGGCACAAAACGACACAAACGGGTAGAAGGAAAATTCTGGGTGATAGTGCCATTGTTTGGTCTCTTGTTCTGGAAAGTTGTTAGACAGGTGAATACAATTGTCAAAACTCCTAAGGTAGTACATTCAGGATCTCTGTGTTTTACTTTACATAAATTATACTCCAATAAGAATTAACCATTAAAAAATACATCTCAAGTTTACCCTTGTTTTTCATTTTTACTACCACAAATCTAATGCAGGCCACCATGACTTCTTTGCTAGAATATTTGGAACAGCTTCCTAAGAGGCCTTGTTCCATCAGTTTTGGGTACTTCCGTTTATATTCTACATCCAGAGTTACCCTTCTAAAGCACCGATTTTCCTTTGTCCCTCCTTTGATGAAAAAGCTCTTTCTTTAATGGCTGTCCGTGGCCCTCAGGGTAAAATCCAAACTTCTTAGTGAAGGAATACACAGCTTTGCATTAATGTAGCTCCTGCTGGTTGACACTGTACCTTTCTTCATTTATTCAGACAACAACTGCTCTATGTGAACGCAGAAGTTACAACGATGAGTACGATAGACGTGGTCCCTGCCCTCGTGGAGCTTACAGTGGGGTAGGGAATACAGTCTATTATATGAACAGTAAAATACAGCGTGGTAAGGGCTGTGATAGGGGACCAACAAAAAACACAGATCAGTACACTTGACTTAGTCTTTGTCTTCTTGTACTTTATACTAATTACTTCTGATGTCCCTGGGTGGTGCAAACAGTTAATATGCTCAGCTGCTCACTGAAAGCTTCTGTGTTTGAGTCCACCCAGAGGTGCCTTGGAAGAAAGGCCTGGAGATCTACTTCCAAGAAATCAAACATCAAAAACCCTATGGAGTACCAAAAAAACACCAAGCCCGTTTCTGCTGAGTCAATTCCGACACATAGCGACTCTATAGGACAGGGTAGAACTGCCCCACCGTGTTTCCAAGGAGTGCCTGGTGGCTTCAAACTGCCGACTTTTTGGTTAGCAGCCGAACTCTTAACCACTATATGGAATACAGTTCTACTCTAACACACATGGGGTCACAATGAGTTGGAATTGATTTGATAGCAACAGACAAAAAAAATAATAATAAAAGTTACTTCCAGTTCTTCACTCCCACAAAGAAGGTTCTTACCCCCTTACCTTCACCGTGCTATTTTTTTTTTTTCGTCCCCGGGGTGTTCTTCAAGGCTCATTGTATGCCTGACTTCTTGACTAGATAATTCCAGGTCATCCTTTGAGATTCAGTTCAGGTGTCTTTTCCTGGAAACCTTCCTATTTGTCTTTTGGGACTGTGATTCTATAGTGCCTGCCACAGTCCTTTTTTTTTTTTTTTAGCTGCACTGTGAACGAGATGCTGGTACATGGTACAGAGATGAATGAGACACATTTTTATCCTGGAAAAGGTCGATTTAATAGCAGAGAGGAGCATCTACATTAAACCAACAGTAAAAATACAGCTTCAGTCATAAATGCTAGAACAGAGAGTTGGTACTGATGGATGCAATTAGAATACAAAATGGCCAACTCAATTTAGTTTATAATTCTGTTTGGAGGTGGGGGTGGGAGGGAAAGGTCAGCCTTGTGTGCTCCCACAGGCAAACCAAGTCAGGAACCTTCCTGTATTCTTGCTTTCCTCCCTGAAATAATTCCAGGCGGAAAGGCGAAAGCAACAGTCAGCTTTACGTTCTATCAGCCCTTAACAAGCCGGGGCGGGGGGGGGGGGGGGGGAGGGGGAGCGGTGCGGGGAGCAGGCTCCCAGCGAAGGGCTGTCCTGAGCCTTTAGATCTTCTCACACCTGGCTAGAGGGCTGTTAAGAGATCCTTGGCTCTGGAGGCTTGCTTTGAAAGGTTTTAGACTCAGCTGTTCGGCCTGCTTCTGAGGTACAGCCATCTCCTGCTAAAAATAGAAGGGGGAGGAAGAGGTTCAAAAGCAGGAGGCAAAAAGCCGCTGAAGGAGATGTCACTTCTTACCGACTAGAGGGTGAGAAGGAAGCAAAGCAACTCCAGTTTATTTATTCTGCCCTTTCTCTGTGCTAGAAATTTCCACGTGCTGTTAATTCATTTAATCACCTCAATTACCCAGCGAGTTGCATACTACAGTTTCTTATTTTTCACTCATTCGTGCAATAAATATTTATGCAGTGTCTCCTGTGTCAGGCAGTGTAGGAGGCGGTAAGGCACCGCCTCGGCCCTGCTGGGGAAACCAAAGCCCGACGAGGCAGGCGTTGTGCTCAAGACAGCTCCTTCCAGAAGGTTTTCCCAGTCCACCTTGACTGGCCCCTCGCACTTCCGCCCTGGGAGCAGTGTTTGACCCCATTCTCTCCGGATTCAGGCTAGGGGCTGCAGGGACAGGTGGAGTGTCAGTGTAAAGATGAAGAATGCTTTTATTCTCTGAAAGGGGACGGCGCAAAACCCCGCGGCGGGGGTGGGGGGCGGGGGGCGGGGGGCGGGGGGCAGAATTTCGCTTCTGCTTGTGAAATCTTTCGGATTGCAGCCACCAAGCAGATTTACAGCCTATTGAGTCCTGGCCCTTGAATATCCATTGAGAGGCATATGAAAAGGAAGGGGAAGTCAAGCAGATTCTATGAGATTTTGTTTTCTTTTCCATTTCAAAGTTTTGTTAAGGAGTTGGGGTGAGAGAGGGGGCAGTAGCCTCTAAGTACACCCTTTCCGCTCCACCTCCCACTCCCACTCCCACTCTCACTCCCGCTCCGTCCCACCCCACCCCCATATGGAGCAAGGGAGAGCCTCTGCTGCCCCTGGGGAGGGGCTGGATGCAGCGAGAGCTGGGAAAGGTTACTTTGGAAAGGAATTAAAACAAAACTCAACAGATCTTTCCAGAGCTGCATACTGTTTTACCAAAACAAAACAAAAAAACCCGAAACCCATTGCATCAAGTCCATTCTGACTCATAGTGACCTTACAGGACAGAGTAGAACTAGGTTTCCAGGGAGGAGCTGGTGGATTTGAACTGCCAAGGTTTGGTTAGCAGCCTTGCTCTTAACCACTGCGCCAGCAGTGCGCCACATACTGTATTAGGTATTGGAAATTACTAGGCATGGGAATAAAAAAACAAAAACAAACCCAGTGCCCTGGAGTAGATTCTTAATACGGGCATGGGAATAGGAAACCAGAAACCAAACTCACTGCCCTGAAGCCCATTCGGACTCATAGCAACCCTGTAGGACAAAGTAGAACTGCCTCATACAGTTTTCAAGGCTGTAAATCTTTATGGAAGCAGACTGTTAGATCTTTCTCCTCAGAGGGGCTGATGGGTTCTAAATGCCCACCTTTCACTTAACAGCTAAGCGCTTTAGCTGCTGTGCCACCGAGACTCTTCATGGGGATAGACAGGGTGGTTAAAAAGAAATTTATCAGAATGGAGAGACTTCCATGAATATTTCAGTGGTTAAAAGTCTGGGCTCTCAGAAAAGAAAATCTGGCTGTGAGTTCCAGTTCTGACATTTACAAAAGTTTGAGTGAATCATTTCACTTTGAAGCGGACAACTAATAGCATCTTGCCCAGCAGACTAGCAAATTGAAGTCACCCAGACTCGGGGTTGGAAGAACAGATTTATTCACAGTTTGAAAACTTGGAGGCACGCACAGCCTCACGACCTATTGCTGCCAGTTCTCTGAACTAAGGCAGATTTGCTCTTTATATAGGGCGTGATATACATATTCATAAACAGTGAGGGGAGGATCTTCAGTCCTGTGATGCCTGCGCAGTCCGCATAATCTTTGTGAATGAGTTTTTGCACTTAAAAAATGGCCACGGCTCACTAATGCCACACCAGGAAGGTTGTATAGCGGGTAAATTTGAAGTTGGTGTGCCTGCACCTCAGCCTCCTGCCAGGAGAAGAGAGGAAACCTGGGGAATCAGCCAATCACGGTGAGGTGTTGTAAAAGTTGTAATAAAAATGTGACAAGAGTAGACATCTGAAAAACAACTATTATGGGATGGTTAATAATCCTCTGCCCGCTTCAACTTCTCGTCTGAAGCCCTTTCCCCATGAAAGTGGGAGTAATAATATCTACCACGTGGGGATGTTGCATATATTTATTGCATAGGCCTCCCAATTGGTCTCTCCTTTACTCTCCATTCTCTAAAACTTTGATTGTTATTCCCGTGCTTAACCAAAACCAAACCAAACCCATTGCCGTCCAGTCGCTTCTGACTCATAGCAACCCTGTAGGACAGAGTAGAACTTCCCCATTGCATTTCCAAGAAGTGCCTGGTGGATTCTAACTGCCAAACTTTTGGTTAGCAGCCGAACTCTTAACCACTGCACTACCTCCCCCCATTGTACTTGGAATAATATATAAAAAACCATACTTTAATAAGTCCCTGATCCCTCCAACTAATATAGCCCATCCCATTGTCAACATTGCTTCCATGGTACCTTGTTTTCCTCATAGAATTATTACTACTTGTCATTATTCAGGTGTTTGTTCTCTTATTTATTGTTTGCCTCCCCCACAAAAGTGCAGTCCTAGGAGAGCAGAAAAGGCATTTGATAAAATCCAACACCCTTTCCTGATAAAAACTCTCAGCAAAATAGTAATAGAAGGGAAATTCCTCAACACAATTAAGGGCATATATGCAAAACCAACAGCCAGTATTATTTTCAGTGGAGAAAGATTGAGAGCATTCCCCTTGAGAATGGTAACGAGACATGGATGCCGTTTATTGCCATTCGTAATCAATATTGTACTGGAAGTCCTAGCTAAAGCAATAACGCAAGAAAGGGAAATAAAGGGTATCCACATTAGAAAGGAAGAAGTAAAACTATCCTTATTCGCAGATGACATGTTGTTGTTAGGTGCCATCGAGTTGGTTCTGACTCATAGCGACCCTATGCACAACAGAATGAATCATTGTTATGCTTGAGCTTATTCTTGCAGCCACTGTGTCGATCCACCTTGTTGAGGGTCTTCCTCTTTTCCGCTGACCCTGTACTCTGCCAAGCATGATATCCTTCTCCAGGAACTGATCCCTCCTGACAACATGTCCTAAGTATGTAAGACGCAGTGTCACCATCCTTGCTTCTAAGGAGCATTCTGGTTGTACTTCTTCTAAGACAGATTTGTTCGTTCTTTTGGCAGTCCATGGTATATTCAATTTTCTTCGCCAACGCCACAATTCCAAGGCATCAATTCTTCTTTGGTCTTCCTTATTCATTGTCCAGCTTTCACAAGCATATGATGCAATTGAAAATCCCATGGCTTGGGTCAGGCACACCTTAGTCTTCAAGGTGACATCTTTGCTCTTCAACACTTTAAAGCAGATGACATAATCCTATCTATATATAGAAAATCCCAGGGACTCCATAAGAAAGTTACTGGAACTAATAGAAGGATTCAGCAAAGTGGCATGGTACAAGATTAACACACAAAAATCAGCTGGGTTCCTCTACAGTAACAAGGAGGGCTCCAAAAGTAAATAAGAAAACACCACTTACAATAACCACCAAAGGATAAAATACCTAGGAATAAACCTAACCAGGGAATTAAAGGACTTATACAATGAAAACTATAAAACACTACTGCAAGAAACTAGAAGAGATATACATAAATGGAAAAACATTCCATGACCGTGGATTGGAAGACTTAACATTTTGAAAAAGTCAATACTACCAAAAGTGATCTACAGATATAATGCAATCCTGATCCAAATTCCGACATTGTTCTTTAATGAAATGGAAACACTAATCTCCAACTCCATATGGAAAGGAAGAAGGCACCAAATAGCTGAAGCAATACTGAAGAAGAACAAAGTAGGAGGCCTCTTGCTTCCTGATCTCAAAACTTACTATACAGACATAAACCCACTGCTATCCAGTTGATTCCGACTCATAGCGACCCTATAGGACAGAGCAGAACTGCCCCATAGGGTTTTCGAGAAGTGCCTGGTGGATTTGAGCTGCTGACCTTTTGGTTAGCAGCTGTAGCTCTTAACCACTAGGCCACCAGAGTTTCCATACAGCCATGGCTGTAATCAAAACAGCCTGGTAGTGGTTCAATGACAGACACATAGGCCAATGGAATAGAATTCAGAACCCAGAAATAAATCCATCCATCCATGGGCAGCTGATCTTTGACAAACGGTCAAAATCCATTCAATGCAGAAGAAATAGTCTCTTTAAGAAACAGTGGTGGCAAAACTGTATATCCATATGCAGAAATATGAATCAGGATCCATACTTCACACCATGCACAAAAACTAACTCAAAATGGATCAAAGACCTAAATGTTTAAGCTAAAATTATAAAGATCCTGGAAGGTAACATAAGGTCAAAACTGGGGACCTAACTTTTGGCATAAATAGCCTATCAAACAAAATTTAAAAATGTACAAACAGCAGAAGATAAATTAGATAACTGTGACCTCCCCAAAATTAAATACTTATGCTCATCTAAAGACTTTGCCAAGAGAGTAAAAAGAGAACCTACAGACTGGGAAAAAATATTTGGCAATGGCATATCTGATAAGGATCTAATCTTTAAAATATATAGAAAACTTCAACAACTCAACAACAGAAAGATAATCCAATCAAAATGGGCAAAGCACATAAACAGACACTTCACCAAAGAGGACATTCAGACAGCCATCAAATGCATGAAAAGATGCTCACGATCATTAGCCATTAAAGAGATGCAAATTAAAACTATGATGTTGTGAAGATTAACTGCCTAAGTGATCAGAATCCTGCATAGCAATTTCTAGGCTCAGCTCTTCACTAATCTTCTTTCAATATGCAACCACATTTGTTTATGTTCAACTCTTTTAAATAAATATTCGAAAGGAAAAAAAATACGAGATACCATCTCACCCTTGGAAAAATGGCAATGATTAAAAAAAAAAACCGAAAACAACAAATGCTGGCGAGGTTGTGTGGGAATTGGAACTCTTATACATTGCTAATGGATTGTAAAATAGTAAAACCACTATGGAAAACAGTATGGTACTTCCTCTAAAAGGTAGAAATGAAAATACCTTATGATCCTGCAATCCCACTCCTAAGTGTATATCCTAGAGATATAAGAGCAGTGACATGAATAGACATATGCAGCAGTATTCGCAAATGCAAAAAGATGGAAACAACCTAAGCGCCCATCAATGGATGAATGGATAAACAAAATGTGGTACATACATACAATGGAATACTACACAACTGAAAAGAATGATGGAGAGTCTGTGAAACATAACATGGATAAATCTGGAGGACATCATGCTGAGTGAAATAAGTCAATCACAAAAAGACAAATATGGTTCCACTATTATAAAAAGTCAAGAATAGATATACACAGAGAAAGCAACGTTCTTTGATGGTTACCAGGGATGGGAGGGAAAAGGAGGGGGAATCACTTTCTAGATAGTAGACACTTGTTACTTTTGGTGATGAGAAAGACAACCCCAAATATGGGTGAAGTCAGCACAACTCAACCGATGTAAGTAAAACAGAGGTGCAAACCTGTTTGTTCAGGTTGGAACCCTTGCTGAGAATTTTCATTTCCACCCCAGATATACTTAATTAGAAGCTATGTTTTAACAAGATCCCCAGGTGATTCTTATGTATAATATTTTAAGAACCATTGCTGTACTAGTAGAGCCCTAGTGACACAGTGGTTAAGAGCTCAGCTGCTAACCAAAAGGTCAGCAATTCGAATCTACCAGCCACTACTTGGAAACCCAGGGGCTGTTATACTCTGTCCTATACGGTTGCCATGAGTCGGAATTGACTCAATGGCGATGGGTGGTGATGGTGGCTCTACTAGAGGTTCTCAGAATTGGTCCCTAACCAGCAGCATTAGCATTACCTGGGAACTTGTTAGAAATGCTGATTCTCAGCAAGGGTTTGAACCAGTTTGAAGCCCTGAGATAAAAACACTAAGAAGTACTTGAGAAAAAGGTACAATTTTGGTAAATGCTATAACATATACAATTTTGCAGCAACGGAAAAAAAAAATATGTGTGTGGTTATGTAGGTAGGTATGGAAGCAGATATGTGTATAGGAAGGCAAGTAAATGCAGGTGCATGTATATCTGTAAAAACCAAACCCAGTGCCGTCGAGTCAATTCCAATTCATAGCGACCCTATATCTTTGTATCTGTAGGCATATGCTTATACATATTTGTGTGTGCTGCACATGTATCTACATACATAGCAAACCACATAGGGGGCACAGTTACGGAGGCTTCCTAGACATGTCCAGACAACTCACAGGACTGGTTTACTGGGTTAAAAGGCTTGGGACCATAGTCTCCCAGAACAATTAATCAATTGGCATAACATAGTTCACAAAGGTAATATTCTACATCCTCGTTTAGTGAGTGGTGTCTTAAAAGCTTGCAAGCAGCCATCTAAGATATAACTATTGGTTTTTACTCGTGTGTAGAAAAAAAGAATGAAGGAAATCAAATGCTCAGAGAAGAAAGTAGTCCATATGACTAATAGCCCGCACTAACCACAGCCTCCTCTAACCTGAGACCAGAAGAACTATATGGTGTCTGGCTACCACTACCAACTGTTCTGACCAGTGACACAGTAGGATGTTGCAGATAGAATAAGAGAAAAATGTATAACAAAACTCAAATTGCTAAAAAAAAAAAAAAAAAGGCCAGGCCTACTAGACCAATAAAGATTAGAGGAACCCCTGAGACTGTCTCCCTAAAATACTCTTTGAACTTGGAATTGAAGCTATTTCTGCAGGCTACTTTTCAGCCAAATAATAGATTGGCTTACAAGATAAACAATATTACCCATGAGTAATGTTCAAATCCACCAGTTGCTCCTTGGAAACTCTTATTTTTCTTTGTTTTCTTATCTTTTCTTCCCTTAACAGTAGAAGTTCTTCTTCAAACAAAATTCAACACAAGATCAAGGCTGATGTGTCTGGTTACGGAGGTGAGAAGAGAGGGGTGAGGGGTGATAATTCCACTAAGGCACCACTGGGGAATCTTGGGATTCTTTTCATAAAATACAAATCAGAAAGCACTAAACTTAGACAACTGGTCTAAATCAACCCATTCAACTGAAATTTATTTACTGCTCTGGGTCAGAAACTGTGGTGCAGAGGTTAAGAGTCCAAGATAAATCCTGGCTGTATTCCTGGCTGTGTGGCTTTGGACAAATTAATCTTTCTTGACTCTGGATTTTCTTATCTGTAAAATGGTCAGAGAAAGGCCCTCAACAAATGGGTTGACACAATGGCTGCAACAGTGGGCTCAAGCATAGTGGCAATTGTGAGAATGTTGTAGGACTGGGCAGTGTTGTGTTCTGTTGCATGTAGGTTCTGTTGTACTCTACGGCACCTAACAATAACAACAACAAATTGGTTGTAATAATAGTACATGTGTTATAGAACTGTTGCAAGGATTAAATGAATTTATGCTTGCAGAGTACTCCAAATACTGTCTGGCACATGGTAAATATTGGGTATTTTTGTTATATGCTGGAGAAACTGAGGGCACCAGGCCCCATCTCTACCCTAGGGGACCTAATAGAGTGCTATGGGAAGGCAGGGAGTCCCTGGGTGGCATAGATGGTTACGTGCTGGGCTACTAACCAAAAGATCGGCAGTTTGAATCTACCCAGAAGTGCCTCAGAAGAAAGGCCTGACAATCTGCTTCCAAAATGTCCAGCCATGAAAGTCCTATGGAGCACAATTCTACTCTGAAGTACATGGGGTTGCCCTGAGTTGGAGTCGACTGGATGGCAACTGGTTTATGGAAGGCAAAAGAAAGGCCCTGATCCAAGGCAATGTGTGTGTGTGACTGTGGGGGTGAGGGGCAGTGGACAAGGGAAGAGAGGTCTGAGCCAAAATTTAAGAAGACAGAGCTACCAAAGTCAGTTGGCTATGGTAGGGGTGGGTGGCTATGTGGTAAAGGAGGTATTCAGGGTAGAGGGACTCAGGGAAAGACTTGTGGGCAAGGATGGCCAGTGGTTAAGTATTTCTGAATGTAGGGTCCCAGGAGGTGCTGTAAGGAAAGAGGAGGTCAGAGGAAGCACAGACCAGCCCTGAAGGACTTTAGGTGTCCTAGGGTAGAGTTCCCTCTCATCCTAGAGGTCATACAGAGCAACTGAAGAGGAGTTGTAAGCTAAGGAAAGATCACTTCCTCCTTCCCAACTTTTTTCTTGAAGGACAATATTCTTCGGTTTCCTGGAGATCTAAAAGCTGTGCATCCCTCCCTGTCTCAGGGATAGTTTATGGCTGATAACCGAGGCTTAGTGGGGTCCATCGGGAGGGACTGAGTCCTGTCCTCTTGGGTCTTAAATTGTAAGAACCAACACAGAGATTTGGGGGCTATGTGCTAAAGAGCTGGGGGCACAAAGGCAGCAGAGCTCTGACTCAGGAGAGCCAGCCTCCTGGTATGCAACTGTTGGATGAAAATGATACTATAATACAAAGAAATGTCACCATCTTGGTTAGTTAAATACAACCGAATAGCCAGCCTGTAAGATCCCTAGAAGCTAAAGCTGGAAGGACCTTAGAGTCAGATGGTTTGAAACTGGTTTGCAGAGTTTTGGGGTTCTCCAGCAATACCTCTGGGACTGTTTTTGGGGTAAGAGGGAGGTTAAACAAGTCCACTACTTCCTCTTTAACTAATGCTTTGTTTTCTTTACTGAAGTTCTGGATGTGATTTTTTGGAAAATAAGAATTTTGGGCTAAAACAAAAATTTGGAAATCACTCCCTTAACCAACCTCCTTATTTGACAGATGAAAAAATTGAGGCCCAGAAAGGAGAAAATCCAAAGACATATGGACAGTTGTGGAATATGATGCGTTTAAGAAGCCGGGCTTTTCACTACATCATATAATTGTGGTTCTAGAAAAGCCATTTTAATGAGCGTGCTGGTGGCAGCCCAATATGTGTACCACATTATGCACTTGATTTGGAATTCTGTTTCATTGTTAAGGAAAAGTGGGACAATCAACTACTTCCTCAGGATGTGCTTTGGAAATTTCCAAGGACAGGAAGATGCTCTTGTGTGTACATGTGTTTATGGTGGGTAATTACTTTGGGCTCTGGAAATCCTGTACAGTGGCCTACTTTGGAGAAACCGCAAGAAACAAGTCTGCTTAGCACCCGTTCCCTGATATTCACATATGCAAAGATGCATATCGACACATGGCCTGCGTGGCATTCGGGAGGTGTCTGGTGCTCTCTACAAGTTTCTGCCCTGTGGGGAACTTTCTACTTCAGCTGCAGATGGAGACTTTCTGGGAAATAGGCTACCTGCTTCTCCCTGGGAGCAGGAAGGCAAGAGCTTCCCATCTTGATGGCCTGGGGGCTGCTGCAGAGTAGAGAGGAGGGCTGGCCACAGATCATTGTCACCCTCTTTCATCTCCGGAGCAAAAATGCTTTAGTTCAGAGACAGAGACAGAAGTTTTCACATTTCATGTTTCTCTCGTCACTGTCACCCCACCCTTCCCCCTTTCCCTTTTTATTTATTAAAGATGTTTCTGACAAATAGATGGACCACCACAGCCTTCAAAGTTCCTACCTCATCTCCATTTCAGTTGAGATGACTGAGTCACATAGGAAGTCACTGCTGTGTGTGCAGACAGTGCCCACCAAATGGGAGGCAGCCAGCAGATGTGGTTAAGAAGACCACTTGCACATCTGCACCCCCAGACATGCACATCCCACAAACCACATCAAACACATAATCCACACACGCAGAACTGGTGGGAACTACCAGCTCCAGAAAACTCACTGTGATATCTGTTCTGTCTCTAGCGTTATGTACAAACTGCCCACCTCACTGCCCAAGACCTGGCCACAGCTGTAGAGGTAGTCGGAGGAGAAGCCCCTGTCTCAGAGACTAGTCTGGAACCAGTTTCTCCCTTATTTATCCAATCTGTCATTCTTAGTCTCCTGGCTTTGTATTTGGACTTTTGAGACTTGAAATTAGTCCATCTTTGACTTGTGGCTTAGCTTGATTTTTCCCAGCAGCAGACCCTGAGATAGTCGTTTACTTGGGAGGTGCAGGAGACCTTGGTAGAAGAGTCCCCAAGTGATACAGGGAAGGGAAGACAGCCAATAATGAGTGTGTTATAAAGCCAACTAGCCCGGAAGGCAACTGGAGTGTAACCCTGTGAGGAAACGACCCTAACCACATGTATTTTATTCCCCAAGTTTAGCGAAGGAGCTGCAGTATTTATACACCAATTCTGATAGTCTTTGTTTGTGGGCTAATCCCAGGGGTTGATAATCCCTCAGCACTTCTGGTCTGCCACTGACAGGGACAGAACAGTCGTCCATGGTTCTGGGGAAAAAAAGCCCTAGGGCATTGGGATGGAGATGTGGAGATCCTGGCAGCTGGAAGTGAAATGTTTGAGGGATATGGGCAGGGCACTGATAATGTTGTCAAGCTTGGGCCCTTCCTCAGCTTTCAGTACTCAACCCAAGGTGAGCCAATCACATACCTTCCAGGGAGGACTTTAGAACTTGAGAATGAAGAGACAGAGTGTCTCTGCCCCTCATTATTTGGATAAACCCAGGCTGCTGTAAGAGAAAACAAAGCAGACACACCAAGGGAAGTGGAAATGTGTGGAAGAGACAATTCTTTAGCGTTGTAGTCCCTGATTCCAGTTGCCTTGAGATCCAGCTAAGCCCCTTCTCTGAGCCTTTAATGAATTCTTCCTTTCTGTTTAAGCTAGTTTGATTTGGGTTTTGGTCACTTGAAACCAAGGATTTTGACTAAAGCATCCCTGGATGGTCTTGGGTTGCCTTTCCCCTGCCACGATCCATAGATAATAATAAAGATAATGATAATAATAATCCTTGCACTGCCGCTGCGTGCCAGGTGTTTTTAAACCACTTTGGTGTAAAGAAGGATCCCTGGTGGTGAATTGGTTAAGCACTTGGCTGCTAACAGAAAGATTGGCAGTTTTAACGTGCTAGCTGCTCCTCAGGAGAAAAGACCTGGAGAAGCTGTCCTGCAGAACTTGTTGTTGTTAGGTGCTGTCAAGTCAGTTCTGATTCATAGTGACCCCATGTACAACAACAAAACACTGCCTGGTTCTGTACCATCCTCACAGTCATTGCTATGTTTGAGCCCGTTATTGCAGCCACTATGTTAATCCATCTCATTAAGGGTCCTCCTCTTTTTCGCTGACCTTCTGTTTTACCAAGCATGATGTCCTTCTCCAGAGACTGGTCCTTCCTTATAGCATGTCCAAAGTACATGAGATGAAACCCTTTGGGATAGTCGTACCCTGTCCTATAGGGTTGCTATGGGTCAGAATTGACTTGAAAGCATACAACAACAACAATTTGTGTAAAGGGGGAGTGGTTATACTATGAACGGAACCTGCCCATGAACTTCAGTATTCCTTCTTTGCTCTCTCTGACTTCTCTAGCAGCCCTTATGTGCACCCCAAGTCTCTTCTGTGGCCATGTGTGTCATATGCCCAGTTTTTACCAAGCCATTTGGTCTAGCTCAAGTGCTATCTCCTTGAGAGAGATTTCTTCTCTCAGCCAGTATGGAATCAAACTGGCTGCCCTCTTGGTACATATTCTCCATTTTAGAAACAACTTTCATCGTCCTACTAAAATTTAAATGTCCTTAGGCAAAGAGAAAAAAACTCCATTCAATAGTTGAAAAAAAAAATTCATGTATGGTAATCAGGAGTCTTTTTTTTTTTATTGTACTTTAAGTGAAAGCTTACAGATCAAGTCAGACTCTCATACAAAAATTTATATACACCTTACTATATGTATATAATCCTTGTTGCTCTCCCGCTAATGAGTTAGCACACTCCTTCTCTGCACCCTGTATTCCCGTGTCCATTCAGCCAGCTTCCATCCCCCTCTGCCTTCTCATCTCCCCTCCAGACAGGAGCTGCCCACATAGTCTCATGTGCCTACTTGAGCCAAGAAGCTCACTCTTCACCAGCATCATTTTCTTTCTTATAGTCCAGTCTAATCCCTGTCTGAAGAGCTGGCTTTGGGAATGGTTCCTCTCTTGAGCTAACAGAAGGTCTGGGGACCATGACCTCTGGGGTCCTTCTAGTCTCAGTCAGACCATTAAGCCAGGTCTTTTTACAAGAATTTGAGATCTGCATCCCACTGCTCCCCTGCTCCCTCAGGGATTCTCTATCGTATTCCCTGTTGGGGCAGTCATCGGTTGTAGCCAGCCACCATCTAGTTCTTCCGGTCTCACGCTGATGTAGTCTCTGGTTTATGTGTCCCTTTCTGTCTCTTGGGCTCATAATTACATTGTGTCTTTGGTGTTCTTCATTCTTCTTTGCACCAGGTGGGTTGAGACCCATTGATGCATCTTAGATGGCCGCTTACCAGCGTTTATGACCCCAGAAGACACTCTCCAAAGTGGGATGCAGAATGTTTTTTAATAGATTTTGTTATGCCAGTTGACTTAGATGTCCCCTGAAACCATGGTCCCCAAACCCCTGCCCCTGCTACGCTGGCCTTTGAAGTGTTTGGTTTATTCAGGAAACTTTGATTTTAGTTTAGTCCAGTTGTGCAAATCTTTCCCAGTTTTTCTAGGAGGATAGTGATGCAGAGAGCAAAAAGAAGGTCCCTGAAGAGGGTTTTTCTGGGATTCTGGGAAAGAGGAGGCAAAGGATGGTCAGGACATACTTCAAGTGCTGAACAGTTCTGTCCAGGGTGGCTGTATTTTCCTTCAGCTGAGTGGAGTGATATGAAGAGTGCTCAGAGGTGTCTCAGTCATGACTCCCAAGGCTGTGACTCTTTGAGTATGATTTTCTCAAGACTGTGTGTGTGTGTGTGCACACATGGGCACGTGCTGACTTTGTGTAAAGAAGCTTTCCCCCTTGGCTTTTAATTTCAAGATTGCTCTACAAACACATCTGGCAAATTCCCATGGTTGAACAAGCTACCTTTGCTCTGAGACCTAAGCAGGGGCATTTGGGAGGCACTGCATTAGCCTGTTCTGGCCACCAGAGGACTTGAGTGGTATCGGATAGCCCCTATCTTCCTGTATTTTCCAGGGTTCTGTGGAAGGATTTTTAAAATTAAAGGTGCCTGGTGTGTCTGAAGGGGCTGGTTTAGACTTGGGCCCACTCCATTTTGTAATTTCTTCCTTTGTATAGGTTACCGAAACACCAAGAAAATGTTTTTCTCCTTTAAAAGCAGCTTGTCTAATTTCACATAATTGTATTTAGATGATCAGGTTCACTGAAACACTTGAAGCTTGTTCTTTCAGAAAATGATAGAAGATTAATGAACATCGTTCACTGATCTTGCAATTGTCTTAGCAAGATTTCTATTTTATAATATTTGAGTACATACTGCTGTCTTATAAGTCATAGCTAGGCTATCAATGTCAAAATACATCATGTGAAACCAGGGGTGGGGGTGGTGTTGCTAATAAAACTTGTTATGTAAAATGTTCTCAAAAGAACACTTCCTTAAGGTGTCTAAGGAAATGGTTGTCTTTGTAACCAAGTTAAGAAATAATGTTATCAGCATGTTCCCAGAGAAACCACATAATAACCAGGCAATGAAACCCACATCTAGCTTTTGAACAAATCTCAGAAGTTTCCCTGTTTCTGTATATCCCGCCCTCAACTATCTTACCTCACCAAGCACCAATAAGAATATTGTGCTGTTAGTTTCTGATTTAAAAATATACATACTACCTGGATGCTTGTAACTCCGCGGAGTATCTGATTTCCCTCTGTGGAATCTTACGTTTCCCCAGTTTTAACTGTACGTTGACTTTAATAAACCTCTTAGCTTTTAGTTTAACAGAGCATGTGGTTTTTACTCTATGACAGTTCAAAACTTTCAGTGTTGATTCTGGTTACTTGCCTGGAAGCACTCATGCTATTGTTTCAGTTTTCTCTTTAATAATTCAATTTAATCAACGTGTGGGTTTTTTGGGGACAGAAACTAGCTGAGATCACAGTCCATTGAATTCTGGAGCAGGTCACTACAGAGACATTAGGAGGCATTGTCTGCCTGAGCTCAGAAGATGAGAGGAATTACTGTCTATAAAATAATGACTAGCAGTTATCGAAGACTTACTAAGAACTTACTAATCCTTATTAAGTGAGCATTAATTCATTTAATCCTTTGGATTCCTTATTCTGCACACTACCCACCCACTGCCATCAAGTCAATTCCGACTCTAGGTTCTACTAATACCACTATTTGACAAACAAGGAAGCTAGGACATGAAGAAGTAAATAACTTTCCTAAGATTACAGAGCTAGGATTTGAACCCAGCCTCTGAAGCCCATACTCTCAATTTTAAATCTACTTTTCAGAATCAACCTTGGCAGACTTTACCTTTGGAGGATATATGAAGCTCATCTAATCCCACTTCTCATCCAATGAAGAAATCTGATGCAGAAACTGTCATCCAGTCTTGCTACTTGAATCTCTCCAGTGATGGGGGGCTCACTACCCCTCAAAGAAGCCATTTAGATTGGTGGTGATCTGTAACAATTAAATAGCCTTTTTTCCTTTACTAAGCTCACACTATCCTCCTCATAGTTTCCATTCCTGATAATACAGATAATGGCCCTAGCCAGCACAGAGCACATATTGTGTGCCTGGCTCCGTGCTGTGAATTATCTTATTACCTCATTCAATCTTTACAACAACTCGTATCTACAAACATAGAGAAGAGACTCAGAGATGTTTGGTAACTTGCCCAAGGTCACGCAGAAGAGATAAGAATTAGAACCCTAGTCTATCTGACTCCAAAGTCATCCCAATAGGCAACAATGTCTCCCAGGGGCAGAATATTTGCCTTCGAAGTACTTCTTTTCATTGCAATACAGTTTTACTTACCGAGCCACTGCCGTGTGAGAGGCCATTACACAAAGTCAGCAGTTACACACACCAGGTCTCAAGAACTCACACAAAAATGTGTATGAGACACAGTGAGTACTGGCCAGCAGCAGCTCCTCATTTGAAATGAAACACAGATGAGTATGTCCAGGATCCAACTTCACAGAGAGAGAGTCTTCAGCTGGAGATCAGATGGAGTGCATGAAAGGACGTTGCGCACTGCCCACCTCCTCCATGGGTCTAATGAACTGACCGTAGACATCACCAGTTCATTTCCTTCTTCTTCCTCCAGGGTCTTTTTTTTTTTTTTTTTTTTATCAGAGTATTGCCATTTTGGGAGAAGGAGCTATCCACACAGCACTGCTTCTGGCCTCAGTGTTGAATCAGAGAGAAGAATGAAGGCACAAGCTGAAGCAGGCAGGCACTGGGAGAGGCCCGTGGTAGCTCTGCCTGGGGCTCTGGGGAAAGCTGCCAGGAGCTAACATTTGAAGATACTTATCGCTAGATGACACAACTTTGCTTGCTGAAAGCCAAGAGGGCTTGAAGCACTTACTAATGAAGATCAAAGACTACACCCTTCAGTATGGATTATACCTCAACATAAAGAAAACAAAAATCCACACAACTGGACCAATAAGCAACTTCATGATAAATGGAGAAAATATTCAAGTTTTCAGGCATTTCATTTTGTTTGGATACACAATCAACACCCATGGAAGCAGCAGTCAAGAAATCAAACGCAGCACTGCATTGGGCAAATGTGCTGCAAAAGAGTTTTTCAAATGTTAAAAAGCAAAGATGTCACTTTGAGGACTAAAGGCGTACCTGACCAAAGCCGTGGTATTTTCCATTGTCTCATATGTGTGGGAAACCTGGGCAATGAATAAAGAAGACCGAAGAAAAATTGATGCCTTTGAGTTATGGTGTTGGCAAAGAATATTGAACATATCATGGACTGCCAGAAGAACAAACAAACATATCCTGGAAGAAGTACAGTTAGAATGCTCCTTAGAAGCAAGATGGTGAGACTACATCTCACATACTTTGGACATGTTATCAGGAGGGAGCAATCGCTGGAGAAGGATATCATGCTTGGTAGAGGTCCAGTGAAAAATAAGAAGACCCTCAATGAGATGGACTGACACAGTGGCTGTAACAATGAGCTCAGACATAACAGTGATCCTGAGGACTACACAGGGCTGGGCAGTGTTTCCTTCTGTTGTACATGGGGTTGCTATGATTCTCGAATCCAACTCAAAGGCATCTAACAACAACTTTTCTGTAACACAATACTGTGTTTTCCAAATAGAAAGTTTGTGAAACCTTCTCTGTTGCCCTCAAGCAGGGTGAGTCACTTAGCATTCAGTATACACTCCTATTATCTGACTCACTTAAAGTATGGTATTATAATTGTGTTTACATACCTTTTGTCCTCACTGCAATGCCAGCTCCCAGGACTGCTACTGAGTTTTACAGGATAAATCTCTCCCACATCTGGAAAAACACCTAGGGCATGGTTCATTATAGTGCTTATCACTCACTAACATACCATACAAGGAACCCTAGTGGTGAAGTGATTAAGAGCGGGACTAATAACTAACAGGTTGGACACTCAAACCCACCAGCTGCTCTGCAGGAGAAAGATGTGACAGTCTGCTTCCATAAAGATAACAGCCTTGTTGTTGTTAGGTGCCATCGAGTCAGTTCCAACTCATCCCAACCCTATGTACAACAAAACAAAACACTGCCCACTCCTGCGTCATGCCCACAATCATTGTTATGCTTGAGCACACTGTTGAAGCCACTGTGTCAGTCCATCTCATTGAGTGTCTTCCTCTTTTTCCTTGACGCTGTACTTTACCAACCATGATGTCCTTCTCCAGGGACTGATCTCTGCTGACAACATGTCCAAAGTATGTAAGATGTAGTCTTGCCATCCTTGCTTCTGAGGAGCATTCTGATTATGCTTCCTCCAAGGCAGGTTTGTTTGTTCTTATGGCAGTCCGTGGCATAGTCAATATTCTTTGCCAACACCGTGATCCAAAAGCATCAATTCTTCTTCTGTCTTGTTTATTCATTGTCCAGCTTTCATATGCATATTATACAATCAAAAATACCATGGCTTGGGTCAGGCACACATTAGTCTTCAAGGTGATATCTTTGCTTTCAACACTTTAAAGAGGTCTTTTGCAGCATATTGGCCCAATGCGATGCTTCTTTTGATTTCTTTTTTTAAAGTTTTATTGTGCTTCAAGTGAAAGTTTACAAACCAGGTCAGTCTCTCATACAAAAACTTATATTCCCCTTGCTTATATACTTATATACTCCTAGTTGCTCTCCGTCTAATGAGACAGTACACTCCTTCCCTCCACCCTCTATTTTCATGTCCATTCAGCCAGCTTCTGACCCCCTCTGCCCTCTCATCTCTTCTCCAGACAGGAGATGCCCACTTAGTCTCATGTGTCTACTTGATCCAAGAAGCTCTCTCTTCACCAGTATCATTTTCTATCCCATAGTCCAGTCCAATCCCTGTCTGAAGAGTTGCCTTTGGGAATGGTTCCTGTCTTGGGCTAACAGAAGGTCTGGGGACCATGACCTCTGGGGTCCTTCTAGTCTCAGTCAGACCATTAAGTCTGGTCTTTTTACAAGAATTTGAGGTCTGCATCCCACTACTCTCCTGCTCCCTCAGGGGTTCTCTGTTGTGTTCCCTGTCAGGGTAGTCATCAGTTGTAGCTGGGCACCATCTAGTTCTGCTGGTTTCAGGCTGATGTAGTCTCTGGTTTATGTGTCCCTTTCTGTCGCCTGGACTCATAATTACCTTGTGTCTTTGGTGTTCTTCATTCTCTTTTGCTCTTTTGATCTCTTGACTGCTTCTTCCATGGGTGTTGATTGTGGACCCAAGTAACATGAAATCCTTGACAACTTCAATCTTTTCTCCATTTATCATGATGTTGCTTATTGGCCCCGTTCTGAGGATTTTTGTTTTCTTTATGTTGAGGTGCAATCCCTACTTTGATTTTCATCAGTAAGTGCTTCAAGCCCTCTTCACTTTCAGCAAGCAAGGTTGTGTCATCTGCATAATGCAAGTTGTTAAGGAGCCTTCCTCCAATCTTGATGCCCCATTCTTCTTCATATAGTCCAGTTTCTCAGGGTATTTGCTGATCATACAGATTGAATAGTTATGGTGAAAGGATACAACTCTGACACACATCTTTCCTGATTTTAAACCACGCAGTCTCACCTTGTTCTGTTCAAACAACTGCCTCTTGATCTGTGTACAGGGTCCTTATGAGCACAATTAGGTGTTCTGGAATTCCCATTCTTTGAAATGTTAACCATAATTTGTTATGATCCACAGAGTCGAATGCCTTAACATAGTCAATAAAACACAGGTAAACATCTTTCTGGTATTCTTTGCTTTCAGCCAGGATCCATCTAACACCAGCAATGGTATTCCTGGTTCCATGTCATCTTCTGAATTCAGCCTGAATTTCTGGCAGTTCCCTGTCGATATACTGCTGCAGCCACTTTTGAATGATCTTCACCAAAATTTTACTTGCATGTGATGTTAATGATATTATTTGATAATTTCCCCATTCGGTTGAATCACCTTTCTTAGGAACAGGCGTACATATGGATCTCTTCCAGTTGGTTGGCCAGGTAGCCGTCTTCCAAATTTCTTGGCATAGATGAGTGAGTACTTCCAGCACTGCATCCTTTTGTTGAAACATCTCAGTAGATATTCTGTCAATTCCTGGAACTTTGTTTTTTGCCAATGCCATCAGTGCAGCTTGGAGGTCTTCCTTCAGTACCATTGGTTCCTGATCATATGCTACCCCTTGAAATGGTTGAATGTTGACTAATTCTTTTTGGTATGCTGACTCTCTGTATTCCTTTAGTTTACTTTTGATGCTTCCTGCATCGTTTAATATTTTCCCCATGGAATCCTTCACTGTTGCAACTCGAGGACTGAATTTTTTCTTCAGTTCTTTCAGCTTGAGAAATGCCAAGCATGTTCGCCCTTTTTGGTTTTCTATCTCCAGCTCTTTGCATGTGTCATTATACTTTGTCTTCTCAAGCTGTCCTTTGAAATCTTCTGTTCAGTTCTTTTACTTCATCATTTCTTCCTTTTGCTTTAGCTACCCGACATTCAAGAGCAAGTTTCAGAATCTCTTCTGACATCCATTTTGGTCTTTTCTTTCTTTTTAATGACCTCTTGCTTTCTTCATGTATGATATCCTTGCACAACTTGTCTTGTCTTTGGTCATTAGTGTTCAAAGTGTCAAATCTATTCTTCAGATGGTCTCTAAATTCAGGTGGGATATACTTAAAGCCATACTTTGGCTCTCGTCAACTTGCTAATTTTCTTCAGATTGAACTTGAATTTGCATATGAGCAATTGATGGTCTGTTCTGCAATCAGCCCCTGGCCTTGTTCTGATGGATGGAATTGAGTTTTTCCATTGTCTCTTTCCACAGATGTAGTCAATTTGATTCCTGTGTATTCTGTCTGGTGAGGTCCGAGTGTATAGTCACCATTTATGTTGGTGAAAAAAGGTATTTGCAATAAAGAAGTCGTTGGTCTTGCAAAATTCTATCATGTGATCTTCAGCATCATTTCTATCACCAAGACCATATTTTCCAACTACTGATCCTTCTTCTTTGTTTCCAACTTTCGCATTCCAATCACCAGTAATTATCAATGCATCCCAATTGCATGTTTAATCAATTTCAGACTGCAGAAGTTGGTAAAAATGTTCAGTTTCTTCATCTTTGGCCTTAGTGGTTGGTGCGTAATTTGAATAATACTTGCATTAACTGGTCTTCCTTGTAGGAAGCATTGTACTTCAGGATAGATTCTGAAATATTCTTTTTGACCATGAATGCAACACCATTCCTCTTTAAGTTGTCATTCCTGGCATAGTAGACCATATGATTGTCTGATTCAAAATGGCGAATAGCAGTCCATTTCAGCTCACTAATGCCTGGGATATCAATGTTTATGAGTTCCATTTCATTTTTGATGATTTCCAATTTTCCTAGATTCATACTTTGTACATGCCAGGCTCTGGTGTTTGCAGCTGTTTCTTCTCATTTTGAGTCATGCCACATCAACAAATGAAGGTCCTGAAAGCTCAACTCCATCCTTGTCATTAAAGTCAACTTTACTTTGAGGAGGCAGCTCTTCTCCAGTCGTCTTTTGAATGCCTTCCAACCTGGGGGCCCATCTTCTGGCACTACATCAGACAATGTTTCACTGCTATTCATAAGGTTTTCTCTGGCTAATTCTTTTCAGAAGTAGACTGCTGGGTCCTTCTTCCCACTCTATCTTAGTCTGGAAGCTCAGCTAAAACCTGTCCACCTGCTGGTATCTGAATACCGGTGGGATAGCTTCCAGCATCATAGCAATACACAAGCCCCAACAATACGACAAACTGACAGACACCTGGGGATTAGAGACTTGGAAACCCTATATGTAGGGCAGTTCTACTCTGTCCTATGGGGTCGCAGTGGGAATGGATTTAACATACCACACATTTCACTGATTTTGTCTATTGTCTTTCTTTCCCCCAACTAAAATGTAAGCTCCTTGAGTGCAGGGATTTTATTTGTTTTGTACAGGAATGTATCCTTAGCACCTAGGACAGTGATCAACATAGTGTAGGTCCTCAGTAAATATTTGCTAAATGAATGATTGAATGAGTGACCATCTCTGGGACTGAAGGCAGGGGGAAAAAGCAAGAGTCAGAAAGGGGAGTGGCTCACCTGTAGAAGAGGGGAAATTGATGCTGTCTTGGGAGTATGAAGGTCCTCTATAAGGATGGGTTAGCTTTTTAATCATCCTCATTCTCATTGTTAAAGTATCTACTAAACTATAATCTCCTTTGTAAACAATTATTTTGATAGGCCAATGAATTAGAAAATATACCATGAATGCAATATTAAAAATTTAAAAATACTACTTATTGAAAAGGATCTTCCTTGTATATGTTAACAGGGTGTTAAGTAGAAACTCTTCTTGCTTTCTTGGAGTTGTTTGTTTGTTTGTTTAGAAGTCCAAAAGACCGAGAACACCCTCACATTCTAAAAGAGGTGCTAAGTCTCCTGTGATTGACTTGCTCAGAGGCTCTTCTGGCACTAGCTCATAACCAACTTCTCAACTTTAGAAGAGTAGGTCCAAAAACACATTTGGAAGGACTGTTTTGGGGAGAGTTTAAGTATATTAGTCTTCACCTTTCCTATCCACTGCCACAGGACTATAAAGAAAAGATTTCCAGAGAAGCATTTGGAAAAAGTGACATGTGTTTCCTGGAATTTGGAGGACCCATGTACTCTCAAGGGAGAAGTCTAAAGGCTGTTGCGTGTGAAAAAGCAAAATACAGAAAGGGCTTACCATTCACTGCACATCCACCAATGGCAGGCCACAGGGTGTTTTTTTTTTTTTTTTTTTTTTGGACCAGGTAAGAGCTTCATGGAAGTGGCCAACCTGGGGTCATTTTAAAAGGGACCCATCCTGATGGGACTGCTTGGGGTAGTAATATGACCCAATAGAGGGCTGGCCAATTGGAGGAGGCATTGCCTGTCTCAAAGGAACTTTGGAAAAGAGTTCTCCAGCAGCCAATCTTCAAGGAGAAAGAGCCATCAATTTTCCTTCTGACACATAAGGGAAACCCAAACCCATGATAACTGTACTGGTAAAGTAAGACCATTCCTATCCCTTACTTATCCTTTCTTCCTTCTCTATGACCTTCCAAGCCAGTTGCTGACAAGTTGATTCCGGCTCGTGCTGACCCCATGTACATCAGCATATGCTGCATAGGGTTTTCAATGGCTGATTTTTCAGAAGTACATCACCAGGCTTTTCTTCTGAGGTGCCTCTGGGTGGACTCAAACCTCCAAACTTTTTGATTAGCAGCTGAGTGTGTTAACATTTTGAACCATCCAGGGACTCCTTTCTGATCCAAGAGGGATCCGAAGTAGCAACCAACTAGAGGCGGAGGAGGTAGAGCAAGGAAAAAAAGGAGTAGCCACATCCTTTTCTCCTGTTTCAGGTGTCCAGGTTTAGAGGAGGGGAGAACTTTTACAATGGATGAGTCTTGAATAGATTGGGCTGGACTTTGTGTTATCTCAGAAAGATTAGAAAAGTCATGAGATATGACTGCAATTTCATTCATCCCCTCAAGTCATGGCGCTACTGAACTAGTTGTCTTTCTTTGTACATGCTGTTCCCGAAGCCTATAGCATACTACCATCTCACCTGAATGACTGTGTCCTACTCATCCGTCAAGACACAGCTGAAGGGACATTTCTTCTGTGATGATGTCCCTAATACTCTCACACTGAGGAAGGCACAAAGATTCCTGTAAAGGTTCTAATTACATCTTCACTCATCTGGTGGAGAAGGCTAGTTGTCCACAAAATCTATTTTCTCCTTTTTTCATAGCAATAGAATGGTACGTGGACACATAGCCATCCAGTCAGAAACTGCATTGCCCAGCCCACTTTGCGGTTATCTGTGTTTATGTGACTAAGTTCATGTTAATATCATGTCAATGGTATGCCCATTTCCAGTCCTGTGTCTTAAATCATTTCATTCATGTTCCTCCATGCTCCTTCCCTTCCTCCTCCATAGTCTCTTCCTACTAGTGCGAGCACAGATATGGTGCCACCGAGCTTCAATCATGCATTTGAGGACAATAACATAGCAGGGTGTAAGAACAATAGACTGGAAGTAACTTTAGTCCCTGAATGCCAGTATGGAGTACTGTCTGTCTTTCCTCCTGGCATTATTACATAAACCAAAAGCAAACCGGTTGTCATTGAGTTGATTCTGATTCATGGCAATCTCCTGTATATCAGAGTAGAGCTGTGCTCCATAGGGTTTTCAATGGTTGTGATCTTTTGGAAGTATGTCACCAGGCCTTTTTTCGGAGGCACTTCTGGACAGATGAAAGCCATAAACTTCCTTATTCTTTAAACCCACATTTTGTTGGCTCTCTTTGTTTGAGACGTTTAGACTTTTGCCCTAACTAATTCAGCTTACTATTCTAAACTGCACTATAACTCTCCCCAGTAGACTGAAAATTCCCTGAGGGATGGAACAATTACTTACTGAACTTTATTTCTCAAGAATCTGGTAAAGTGTACTATATTTATAGTAGGCATTCAATACATACTTAAAAAATGAAAAAGGGCAGGTAAATTTAAAAAAATCACACTGTCCTGCTAAATACCCAATAGCTTGGAATAACTCTTCAATGGATTTTTTTTTGACCACCAAAGCAAAGTATTTTGCTATTCTGTCTGATACCACTTTATCTTAATAGAGCTCTGATGGATGGGCTTGTGTCAGTCACCGAGTGGTTTTTAATAGCCGTGTATAGATAAGCAAGAAAAAAAAATTTTCTTGCTTATAGATAGGAAAGCTTAAGCTTTCATCTGTCTGTTCTCAAGAGTGTAGGCATAGAGTGTTGAGCAGCCTATGGACTGGTGAGAAATGCTTTTCGCATGGCCAAGATTATTCCCCATTCTTCTTCCCCAAGAGAAAATTCTTCTGATCTTTTGGGTGGTAGGGGTCAGAGGCAGATGTTCCAACAATCAAGTTCCCAGCTGGTTCTGCCTGCCTGGTAGAAACTCCTATTCAGGAACATAAATTTTGAAGAGCTTTTTCCTACTGAAATGATCCCATTTCTCTTCACCCCAGATTGAAAAGCATAAAAACTGTTTGCTGGATACTCAAAAAACTCCAAGCTATTATAGTCAAATAGCTAGCAATATGTAAAGTTTCTGCATAGGTCTAAGACCATTTGCAAACAGAAAGTTTTGACAGAATATAGCATCTCTTCCATTCATTCGCTTATTTGTTTGACAAATATATATTGAGCACCTACCATATTTCTGGTACTCAACTGAGCTTTAGAAATTCAATGATAGCCCAAATAATTCCCCATTCTTCTCAATTGCTTACAGCTTAACAGGGAAGACCAATAGAAACATTCAACAGTAATGTGAATGTGAAGAGGGTTATGAAAGGGGGTATAGCAGGAGCTCTTAGGGCATATAAAAGAGGAACTGAATCTAGTCTAAGAGTCATGGAAGCCCTCCTTGAGGAAATGCCACTTAAAAAAAATAAAAATTTTTTTTTTTTTTTTTAAGGCATAAATAGGATATAAAGAAGTTCTTCAGGTATATTAGTCTGACTTAGCTCAGGAAAACAGGGTCATTTTAAGCATTTTTGGAATAAGCGGTTTAACATAGGAATTAGATCTTCTGTGAATGTAGGAGGAGCTGGGGGAGTGAAGATCTGAAAGAGGACTGGAGAAAAAGCAGTCGCTAAATACCGCAGCCTGAAGCACGGGTGTGGACGGAAAAGCGAAATCTGAGATGTTGATTCTGTCTGCTCAAGTTAGACTGTGATATGGTATTTCTTCCTGAGGTGATGAAATGTCCTAACACTGTAGTGATGGTGGCATATATCTGTGAATATACTAAAAACCACTGAATTGCACACTGTAAATGGGTGAAGTATATGGTATGTGAATTGTATCCAAATAAAGTTCTTTAAAAAGAAATATTGGACTGTGAGGTAGGAGCTGTGGTGAGGTTTGCAAGCCTGTCAAGCCAGTGTTGTTACCAGCGGGGTACGGAAGGTGTAGACTGCTCTGGGTGATGCTGTCAGAGGGGTGATGCCAAAATGACTGCCCATAAAATTTTTGTACAGTGTTTCAGCAGAAATTTATTATTTTTTAATAAATATATCCCCATAGTTAGTTACAACAACAAAAATTTTTTGTAAGCCTAGCTTACATGTATCAATATACCTACCTACAAGGCTAAAACTCTATGCTAATTTACTTCTTGAATGTTCTAATACTCTCCAGTCAGAGTTTCATTATTATCCAATTACAATGCTCTGAATTATGTGGTTTCATCTGCACGAGCTACAAGCACACGCTGTTGTTTTTGTTGCTGCTGGTGTTCGTATAGCGGCTGACTTTGTCAAATGTTCTGGTGTTTTAGCTACAATAGTGTGGGAATTAGCATCTGTGAACCCATATCAAGAACTTTTTGAGAACGAAGCAGTAATTAAAGGAAAAGACGGAGTCATATACAGGAATTATGATTTACGAGTAACGTTAGCATAAAAAGCATTACTAAGGATTCTATATGGTCTGGTCCAGGGGGTAGTCCAGGCAGAGGGGCAACATCCTGAGTTACCACACCAGGTAACACCAACCCTAGTAATGCTACCATGTCAAGCCACTGCATCTGACCAAGGTCTCCATCTGCCCACCTTCAAACTGTCACCGTGTTTGACTGCCATGGCATTTGGAGAATAAAGGACTCAGCTGAATTTCCACTTTCCAGATCTCACATGGATTCCTCCCATTAGCAATCTTCAACAAAGAGCCACTCAGGAAGCGGAGTACTGGGAACTGTCATTCCTAGTCTTAGACAGGTATGGCTGTGTCAAGTTGACAGCAGATAATCTAGTTCAACAGGTGATGGGAAGAAGGTTCCAGGCAAAACAGCCCAGCATGAGCAGAGACATGGAGGCAAGAAGGAGCATGATATGAATGAGGAAGTGAAAGACAGCTAGGAAAGTCTCAGGGTGTGATAGGAGTTCATATTACACAGAACTTTGGGAGCTTTTTATGCATGCTGTAACATTTTTCTAAGACATACAGGAAGACATTAAAAGATTTCAAGCAGGGAAGGACCTGACCAGATTTCCATTTGGAAGATATCGCTTTGGTCCCTTTGCAATATGGAGAGTGGATTGGAGGAGGACACGAGTGAAGATAAGAGGCTAGTTAGGAATTTATATCAGTTCTCTAGGCAAGTGATGACATTGATTTGGGCTAGGGAGATGGCGATGGGGATACAGAGAAGTGGAAGGATAGGAAACATAACTTGGAAAGTTCCTTAGCTGTAGCTTTTATAAAGCAGCTGCTTCTTGCTAATTGGTTGAACCATATGAAAATGCCATTTTTGTAGGTAAAAATGGCCAAATATTGGCAATTTCATATGGCTCAAGTGAGTGACTTTTCTGAAGTGCTATGGCAATTATTCTGCCAACAAAGAGCCATTAGAACAGTTTCTGTGACTCTTCTTAATGACCAGAATTGAGAGCTAGAAGCGGCGTCCTACCTGTATACAAATGCCAGTGAAGAAATACCCAACCTAAGAATATTAGTTAGGAGGCTTTTTGCTGCAAGTAAGAGAACATCTAATTCAAATCAATTCAGTATAAAATGGTATTTATAGGTGCATGAAACTTAAAGTCCCAAGATAGGAGAGGGCTTTAGGTATGGCTTGTTCAGAATCTGGTTTTATTTCTCTGCCATTTTCTCAACTCTTGTTTCCTCTATGAGGCAGCTCCATCCTCAAGATGGCTTGAAGGTATGAAGATGGATGCCAGAATCTCCTAGAGGAACCTGCTGTCTTGTTCACTTTCAGGAGGCAAGAGATACTCTTACAAAGATAATCCCCAAGCTTTTCTGTTTTGGTCAAGTTAGGTCACATGTTCACTTTTGAACCACAATGGCAAGGGCCATGAAATTATCCTGATCGCCTGGACTCTTACAGCTGGGTAAGATCAAATCTACCCAAACAGATGGCCCCGACACAATGGGTATGTGTATGGAATGGATGTTGTGACATCAACTGTAGTGCAGTGCCAATTACGGGTCAGGCTATAGGGTGCTAGGCTTACTGGGGTGCCAAATTCAATATTTGTCAAAAATTGATTTGACTAAAGTATTATCAAAGCAAACTAAATATCATATAATTAACATAAGTTCATATAAATGTTGCGAAACCATACACCGCGGCAGTGGTGTAAGTATGGTGGGAGAAACCCCACTGCAGAAAATAGTCCTGTATTTAAGAAACTGATTACTGTTTTAATCTTGCATGTAAAGTTCACCACTATGCTAGGATAACTCCAGATAACTTATGAGGTGTGCACCACAAGTAGGAATCTGTGAGGGGCCCCGAGAGCAACTTGACAGAAGTGGGTGTGTCACTGAACCACTGCACCAGTCAGGCTGTGGGAGCTATCAGAAAGCGTTCACTGACAAGGGTCTGCATATATTTTTATTACATTATTTTGCTCAATTTGTCATTTGAGATACAGTAAATGTTTAAATAGACTTTTTTTTCCCCCCCAAGTGCTATTGTATGAAAGGGCACTGTTAATACCCACTGCCTGGGGTGCAAAAATATCTTTATCTGGCTCTGCCTCAGTTGGGTACATTAGGGGATTAAATCAAACCCTTTCCAAACCCTTTCCCTTCTGGCTTAGTAACATCAAGAGAAAATCCCCAGGGTCATGTTTTGAAATCACTTGTCAAGTTTTAGGTGCCTGTTGAGAAAGAGCAAATATACTTCCCTGTGATGTGCCCTGAAGGACATATAACTTCTCATGTTCATAAGATTCTTTCCCTCAAACTATACCGAGAGTCAGCAGCTTTTCCTCTGGAAGTTTTCAGGGGTAAAAATCAAGGGTCTCATTTGAAGTCTAGACGATTTCTTATGGTCATTATAGGCGGCCATCTTTGGCCTGGTACTGCTGGTCACAGGCCACGTGCTCTTGAGACCTGGCACTGTCACACTGATGTGGAGGTGGCAGCAGAGAAGAATGCAGCTTGAACTAATTTCCTAAAATTTCCTTTGGCATAGAACAAAGAAAAAGAGTCATCTTTTCAACTTGGAGTAATAATTCGTCTCATCTAATTACATTAAGATGGTTCCTCAAATAGTGTCTTCCCACCATCTCTTTGAAATGTGCTGCAGATATGGGATTAGAGCAAAGCTGAAGGCCATTTGCAGAAGGCTTGTAAAAAGTTTCCGTTGTTAAATGCAGAAAGGAAATATGCTAGGCATTAGATTTCTGTCGCATCTAGCTCTTCTAAGAACGGTCTCCCTCTAAAGAGATCCCATTCATCATGAACCACAATTTTAAACCTCAGAATTCTCAGGGAAGCTGCTACTGAACTCAGTAATCATATCTCAGGTTGATGATCCTCCTCGGAAAATGTTGCTCTCCAGGATTCATTCCTGATATCACTAGAGTGACCATAGGCCCAGGTTTGCCTGGGACAGATTATCCATGTATTCCAATTTAGTATTTATCCCAGGCAAAAGCTCTCTCACTTGGATGATAAATTGTTTGGTCACCTTAGTCATTATCCACCTGGCTCATGCTGAAAAGTCTCCTGGGTGATGGAGAACAGATGGGGCCGACCTTAGTATATCGCTGTAATTTCTAGCATTTACCATGTGTCAGGCCTTGTACTAAGTGTTTCGTGGGCTTTATCTCATTTAACCCTCACAACAGTCCTTCAGGGGCAACGGTACTATTATATCCATTTTACAGATGAGAAATTCACCATGTGTATGTTAGTTTGTCATACTGTGTGTTACTGTGATACTGGGAGATTTGCCACCAGTATTTCAAATACCAGCAGGGTCACGTTTGGTGGACAGGCTTCAGCGACGTTCCATACTAAGACAAAAAACAGAGATAAAGTTAAGCAAGTTGTCCAAGCAACTTTAAGTGGGAGAGGTGGGATTCAAACTCAAACTTCAAAACTAGAGATTTTAATTTACTGGGGCATCAGGTTTGGAGGAAGACTCATTAAGAACATGCGATAGGAGGATGACACAATCTTGCCTGCTGAAAGTGAAGAGTACTTGAAGCACTTGCTGGTGAAGATAAAAGACCACAGCCCTCAGTATGGATTACACCTCAACATAAAGAAAACAAAAATCTTCACAACTGGGCCAATAAGCAACATCATGATAACTGGAGAAAAGATTGAAGTTGTCAAGGATTTCATTTTACTTGGATCCACAATCAACACCTAAGAAAGTGGCAGTGGAGAAATCAAAAGACGCATTGCACTGGGCAAATGTGCTGGAACAGAACCCTTTAAAGTGTTAAAAAGCAAAGATATCACTTTAAGGACTAAGGTGAGCCTGCCCCAAGCCATGCACTTCATATACATGTGAAAGCTGGACTAGGAATAAGGAAGACCAAAGAATTGTTGACTTTGAATTATGGTGTTGGTTAAGAATATTGAATATACCATGGACTGCCAGAAGAGCAAGCAAATCTGTCTTGAAAGAAGTATAGCCAGAATGCTCCTTAGAATCAAGGATGGCGAGACTTTGTCTCGCATACTTATAACATGTTATCAGGAAGGACCAGTCCCTGGAGAAGGACATCATGCTTGGTAAAGTAGAAGGTCAGCAAAAAAGAGGAAGACCATCAATGAGATGGATTGACATAATGGCTGCAACAATGGGCTCAAGCATAACAATGATTGAGAGGATGGCACAGGACTGGGCAGTGTTTTGTTGTGCATATGTGTCGCTATGAGTCAGAACCGACTCAACTGGCACCTAACAACAACATTAGATGCTGAGGGCACCAAAGAGAAAACATAGCTGCCTTTCTACAAGAAGGGCTGTGGGGCCGATGACAATGCCCAGCAATGCTGGTATCAGTATCAATGAAGATGCTTTTATCTTTGGACAACAGAAAATCTAACTCAAACTAGTTTAAGCAGCATTAGCTTATATGAAAAGCCCTGAGGCCGGGAGGCTTAGGGGTGGATGGTCAAGAGGTTCAGTGACCTCAGCAAGGGCCCAGTGCAGACCTCTCTGGTCTGAGGCCCACAGTGTTGGCATCACCCCAAGGTTGTTATCCTCCATTCTTGTAGAGATGCTGTCAATTACAATCCAGGGTACGTGCTTTCTTGTTCTCACCCAGTGGGAAAGAGAGGGTCTGGTTTCCTGTGATTTCTCTTAAGACCAAGAAAATGTCTTTCCCAGAAACTCCCAGTGAATTTCTCCTCCTGTCTTATTGGTTCAAAATGGCTTAGGCCTACTTATCCCTGGTGGAGAGGCTGGCAGGGAGGATTCCTCTCACACCCTTGGGCTGGGGTAAAAGGGCTTTTGGGGAGTCAACCACAGGGTCCACTCACATAACCAAGGCATCTGTTTGGAAGAACTGGGAACTCAGTGATAGGAGCTTCAGGGCCGTATTAATATTTGGAGCTCAGGCTCCGGAGTTAGAGTGACCTGGGTTTAAAATTCTATTTTATCATTTACTAGCAAGAGATTTGGGGCAAGTTTCTTATCCTCTCTAAGCCTTAATTTTCTCCACTGTAAAAAGGGGACAATAGTGGTATCTGCCTCATTGGACTGTTTTAAGGATTATTTTAAACTGTTTAAGATATGTGAAAGCAGATAGTGCTCATGCATAATAGGCTCCCAAGAAACGTTAATTTTATTCCTCATTCATATCAATGAGACCATCTCATTTCCTACCTCAGTCCAAGTTCAATACTTTATATGTACATCATAGCTTTTATAGCTTGCTAATTTTTTTTTTTTTTTTTTTTTTTACATTTTATTCAGACCTGACATCTCTATTGAAAGGCTCCTAGGTGATGCAAATAGTTTGTGCTTGACTACTAAGCTAAAGGTTGGCAGCTTGAACCCAGGCTTCAAACCAGTTCGTTCCAGTTCGAATTCTTGCTGAGAATTTGCATTTCTAACAAGTTTCCAGATGATGCTAATCTTACTGGTTAGGGACCAGTTCTGAGAGCCACTAGTAGAGCAATGGTTCTCAAAATTTATTATACATAAGAATCACCTGGGGATCTTTAAAAATGTAGATTCTGATTCAGTATATCTAGGGTAGAAAGGCAAATTCTCTGCAGGGGTTTGAATTGGAAGGAACTGATTTGAATCCCTGGTTTGAACCCATCCAGTGATGCCATAGAAGAAAGGCCGGGTGATTTGCTTCTGTAAAGAAATCAGATGGAGCAGTTCTACTCTGTAACACAGGGAGTTGCCATTAGTTGGAGTCAACTTGATAGCAATGGGTTAGGTTTGGTTTTCTGAGTTGAGGATCTAGGATAAGCCCAAACCCTGTGGGTCTTATCCTGTATAAATTTTGGGTAGAGAGTTTGAGACAGGAGAAAACTCAAACTTAGAATGTGGGTTTTTTGTTTTTAGTTTTATTGTGTTTTAGGTGAAAGCTTACCATGCAAATTAGTTTTTCATTCAAAAATTTTATGCACAAATTGTTTTGTGACATTGGTTGCAACCCCCACAATGTGTCAGCACCCTCTCCTTTTCCCTTTCTACCCTGGGTTCTCAGTGTCCATTCATCCAGTTTTCCTGTCCCTTCTGCCTTCTTGTCTTTGCTTTCGGGCAAGTGTAGACCATTTGGTCTCATATACTTGATTGCACAAAGAAGCACGTTCCTCACAGGTGTTATTGTTTGTTTTATAGGCCTGTCTAATCTTTGGCTGAAAGGTGGACTTCAGGAGTGGCTTCAGTTCTGAGTTACCAGGGTGTCCAGGGGCCAGAAGGTGGGGTTTTAGATAGCCAAAAAGACAAGATAAAGAACAGTTGAATCTGTTCGTTCCGTATTCTCTAGGGTCTGGATGTCAGAATTTAGAAGTAGTGAAGGAGAGATGGTCTCTGCTCTAGGGAGGCAGGCTGGGAGCTAGACAGAGGTGTGCTGTATGGGTCCTCAACTGAAAATGAGTGGGCATACATGCTGCAAGCTAGGTCACATGGCTATATCCCATTCCTTGTTTTGATTTCTCTTTTGTTCTTACCAGTCTTCAGAAAAGGTATGTTTGAATGTGTCTATCTTGGCTAGTGGGACTTGTGGGACAACTCCCGTGTGGGTTTATGTTTGGGTTGTAGCATCAAAGAGGCAACAGCACTCCTTGTGGTCAATGTAGTGATGGCAGTGGTATTAGTAGGAGAATCTCAAAAATCAGCTACACGGGCCAGCCTGCACTTCCTCACAGAGGGTCTGCCTCCACTATCAACCTGGCAGGCTCTGTTTTATTAAGAAGAGGGGGCTTTTTTGTTGTTGTTGCTGGAAACCCTGGTGGTGTAGTGGTTAAGAGCTACAGCTGCTTAACCAAAAGGTCGGCAGTTCAAATCTACCAGGTGCTCCTTGGAAACCCTATGGGGAAGTTCTACTCGGTCCTGTAGGGTTGCTATGAGTTGGATGGCAGTGGGTTTTGTTTTGTTTTGTCTTTGTTGGTAAGCAGCATCTTAGTTGGAGCAGGCCCATGGCCAATGGCTTGAGAGAGAAGCCATAGTGTTCAATATCCAATAGGAGAGGGGCAAATGACCTAAGCATTGGTCTAAGGGTCAGCAGAGGACTCCAGTTCCAGGAGGAAGCTATCATACACACCAAAAACTGGAGGGAAGAGATATAGTTCATAAAGAGTGGGAGGGAAGGTGGGAGCAAGGCTGCAACTCAAAAACTTCATTTGGAACATTGTAGGAAATCCTTTGCCAATTCTAGACTCTGTCTTCTAGTTGGACAAAAAACTGACATTCCCCTCCACAGTCAGTGGAAACTTCATGAGTTTCCCACCCTCCCCCCCACCCCCCTTAGTGCTCTGAGAAGCTACCTCCCAAAAGTGCCCTGATGAAATAGTTTGTAAACTTTGAGTTACTGAACCCCAGGGAACTGTGGGGATGTCTCAGGAACCAAGAATAGATGGAGATGGGGATTGGAAACCAAATGGGCAGGCCTCAGGGTTTTGTCACCTCAACCAGGGAAGTTCTGCTTAACTCGGTTTTGATCAGTGCCTAGAAGGGAGCCTGGCACAAATCAGGCACTCAATATATAAATGAATTAATGCTTTAGATATTGAAGTTCTTCATAAGTTGTCACTTGATTGAAGGAACCCATTGCTAAAAATATAAAAATGAAAGTTACTGCTTTAGAATATTCTTAGAAGAAGATGTCAATTCCATATAAGATGGGCTACAGCTAAGACTTGTTTGGGTTTCTCTCCACTTGGGCTCAGAAGCCAACTGTTTCCTGATTAAGAAACAAAAGCCATCAAAGGAGGTCACACATTTTAATCTCCCCTCTGATGTCCTTTCCAGAATGTTCAGAGAGATGGAGGAGAGCATGTTATTAGAGCAACTGGTTGGCTTTCTGATTCTTCCATGGCAAAGTTCTTTATTTCCATGAAGGACAAGAAGAAAAATAGCAACCTCCATGACTACATTTGAGTGGCTACTATAAGCCAGCTGTTTACACATGTTATGTTATATAATCTTCACTAGAACTCTCAGGGGTGGGTATCATTATCTTCATTTTTAAATGAGGTCTTTGGGGCACAGAAACATAACTTCCCCAAGATCCCACAGTTAGAAAGGTAAAGAAAGGACTTGAACTCACTCCTGCTTGATACTAACAGGCTTGTTCTTTTCATATTGGCTTTTACTGCAGCAAGAGGGATTTAGAATATGTATTAGAGAAAACTTGTTTTTAAGAACTAAGATGTATTATGAAAGCAGGTTACACAATCTCTTCCCCTAATAATCTTTCATTAAACAGGCCAGATGCTTAAATACTTAAAGTGCTTAATGTGAAGCAGGCCTGGAGGTAGAAGTGGGGATTACGCATGTCCGGCCACACGTATCCATTGGTAATTTTGTGGCAGCACACTTGGGTCTGCACCCATGAGAAAACACGAACAGAGAAACACATGGAACAGCAGGGTAGGGAAAGAGAAGCAGAAGAATTGCCTTTCTTTCTTTCTCAGGCAGAACTAGCCAGCAGAGGGAAATGCCGGCCTTGAGGAGGGCAGGGAGACAGTTGCGTGTCCTCAGAGACTCTAGGTTTCCACCTGTTTGGTTAATGTATGGAGGCAGATGGAGTGGAGAGAGCAAGGACTTTGGAGTCAGCTGGACGAGGGTAGAAATTCCAGATCCATCTTACTCATGGTATGACCTTAAACAAATTACTTAATCTGTCCAAACCTAAATTTTAGCATCTATAAAATGGGGATAACATATTTTCTCTTCTGGTTACTGTGAATTGCATAACATAATAAATACAACCTGTATGGCATACAATAGATCCTCTGTAGTTTTCTTTCTTTTTCCTTTAATAGTCTCTCCCTTCAGAGTATCCCCTACTATCCCCACCTCAAATACTGATTATAAGGCTACTCCTAGCTCTATAATCTCACAGTTTGAATTTCTAGAAAGCAGAGTCAATGAGAACTTACTGGTTCTCCTCAGGAGTATTCAACCTTTTACACAGAAATGGAGGGTGGTGGAAACTTGAGTCAGCAAAAATCCAGCATAATAATAGAAAATCAGCCTTAGAACTTCCTTAAACCAAAAAAAAAAAAAAGTTGGAGCGGGGGAGCAGGGGGAATTGGTAGAGTTGGTGATGAGGGTGGAGGGGGACCTATCGCAAGTGATTGCAGGAAGAATTGAACAAGTGACGGTAAGGACAGAGATTCATTCATTTCCTTAAGTGCTGTGTCAGGACTGTTTCTCTCCAGGTTCTTTCTGCAGTTTTCTGCATGTTAGGTTCATTACCTTTCACAACTGATCAGCTTTCTTCACCTAGTGGAAATCCCAGCTACCACGTTTTCAAATTTCACAGTTTGTGACTTCTTTACACCCCAGAGAATGACTGAATACCCTCTCTCATTGGTGTCAAGAAAAAAAAGTAGGAGGACTCAACTTGAGTGATTTGCTTGCCCCTGGCCCATTCAACTGTGACCTGAAAGGTAGTTGGTAAGCACATGGTGATATTCATTTAAAATAGATCAATCTGGGTAGGACTGTTACCCAGATAAGGGGAATTATGTTCCTAGGAAAAAAGGAGAGGAAGATAAAGCAATAGATGCCTTCTACAGAAAGTGTAAATTCCACCAACAGTATGTTGGTTTGATCATACTCAAGCTAGAATTTCATTTTCAAACCAGGAAATGGCTATACTCTATAGACAAGATGTCCTACCTGAATATTCTTGGGCTTTATCCCATAGATATATCTAAATTCCTGAGGTGCAAGGTCCCAGGGATGCATGTTATTTCCATGAAGAATGTTAGTTTAACCTAAGTGATGACTGAATTAGCTACATCCATGACCACCTGCCCTGTGGGTTGCACGGTCTTCTCACCATAGCTGAATGCACCAGGGGTGGAAAGCTGACCCCAGGCTGAGCTACCTGTTGGCCTGTGACTTCAGTCATTCATTCACCCATTAATTTAGCAATACTTATTGAGTGACAGGCACCATCTAGACACTGTGTCCCTGCATTCTTAGATCTTACACTAGAGTGGGAGAGACAGATATTAAGCAAATATAGATGTTAAGTTTCACAAGGAAAGTGAAGCAGTGTAAGAGAACAGAGAACGACTTGTGTAGCCTGACTTGGAATGATAAAATGTAGTATTAGATTTCTGAAATTGAGTAATGGGAGGCTGAGTCAGTAAGCTGTGAAATCTTAGGTACCCTCAAGACATGAAGGTGCTAGACTGGGACAAGTATGGGAAGAGTAAGCAGGAGAAATCTTTCTAGAGAAAAGATATAGAGAAGAGTAAAAGCGGAAGGACAAGCAGCTTCCTAGAGGTGGACGGAGAAGCCTCAGTTCCGGATTTCTTTACCTCCCAGATCAAGTCTCCATGAGGCCTAGCCCAGTTCGCAAGTAGCAGCAGTGTGCTGGCACAACCTTGCACCAGCTCACAAGTGCCAGTTGTGTGCATCTCTTCCCAACATTTTATTCAATGACACGACATTATTAACTCAAAATCAACCATGGCAGGAGTGTTTACACCACGGGAATAGGCAAAATCGATAGAAGGGGCATTCATAGCTGCACTCCCACCACCTAGCACAGAGTCTGGCACACAGTAAACTTGATAACCATTCATATATAGAATGTATTTGTTATGGAATGATTGAATTGCTATCCATGGATTAGCAGTAGCAACACCATGTGCTGTATTCTATGTGCCAGGCATTATGCTAAGCATTTTGCATACATTCTTTCATTTAATCCTACGACAATCCCATGAGGTACAACTATGTTACAGGTAAGAAAACAGAGGCACAGAGAGGTCAAATAAAGTTCCCAAGGACCACAGAACTAGTAATTGGCAGGACAGGGATAAATGAGTAGAGTGAATAGTAGCTTGTACATGATCAAGCAGGGTGGTGATAAGGGAAGCTACCTACCTACTATGTGGCTTCCTTTCCAGATGTACACACTCAGCAGATTATAGGGCTGGCATGAGGGACAAGAGAACTGGCTGGATTCTACTGTTGGCCCAGGTGACCAAAGGTGAAGAAGGGGGCCATAGGGCAGTACATGGCTCAGGTTTGTGTGCGTGTATGATTCCAGCTACGTCAAAGCTCTCCTAGTTTGGCGGCCCCAGTGTGGGCCTGGCTGCCGACATCTCTCACTGATGAGCTAGACCTCGGGGCTACTGTGTTTCTGAGGGGTCCAGATCTCCTTCTGCCCCAGGAGTACAACATATGAAGAGGGCCCTTGCTGGTCATCAAGGAGTTGTTTTTATTTGGCTGCAGCTGGGCTGTTGCCAGAAGCATTTCCAGGGGCTGGCCAGAGGCCTAATAAGGGTTTGAATGTGGCCAGGCTTGAAAGCTGAGCAAACCTCAAAATTCTGGTGGTTGGTAATCCCCTGGAACTGGCAGCTGCCAAGGACTTGGCAGCGAGGAGGCTGCTAGGCTGGGTCTGCCACAGGGCTCTAGCCAGGAAGAAAGGTAACATAGTGCTGTCTTCCAGCTCAGCAAGAAGGCAGACTGAGCCCAACAAGACTGGCCAATGCCCCCTTGGAGTCAGGCTGCTGTGTGTGGACCCCAGTCCATTCAGGGCCATGTGCGGGTGAGTGGGCAGAACAGGATTGTGCTGAGCCAGGGCACTGACTTTGGCATCAATTAGACCTGAGCTCAATTGTGTAATTGTGGACCCAGGACCTAACCCTCTAAGCCTTGGTTCCCTCCCCCGGAAAATGGGGAGAATCATATTTAACTCACAGGGTGGTTATTAGTAATATATGAGATCATACTCACATCGTAACCACATAAGTGTTATTATCAGAAAAGATCAGCTTCCCTCACAGACTAAGGCATGGATGCTTATTTAGGAAATCACAGACTCCTAGAAAGTTAGTGTGTGATAGCATCTTAGAGATTGTTTAGCCCCATTTTCTTATTTTATAGAGAAGGAAATTGAGCCCAAGAAAGATGATAAGGCTTATCAGATCAGATCTGGAGCTGGAATCTGGGACCTCAGGGCTTTCTCGCTCAGCCAGGCTGCCATTCTCCGTGAGGTGGAGGGGCTTTGCCAGGACTGAGCACCTGCAGGCTTAGAGAGGGTGTCAGTTGTGTGGTGGGGGGTCTGGTAGCCAGGACATCCCCAAAGCTGGAGCTCCCTAGCCTTTGGCATCCTTGGTGTAGAGCAAGGGCTCAATAAATGCTCCCACATTCGTACCAGCAACCCTGGATACCCCTAAGAAGGCGGAAGGACTTCAGCACTAAAAACAGCGATACTGTGAACCCGGCCTTCCCTCTTTCTTTTTTCTTGGGTGTACTCCTATGAGGGAGGCCAACTGCCAAATACACGCTCAGGCAGTCACTTAGGATGCCAAGGTGCTTCAGCATGGGGTGAGAACAGCTGTTATCAAGTGAAGGCAGCATGGAGAAGCACAAATGGCTTTGCACTGGGCCCTAGGGGATCTAGGTCCAAACAGTGGCTCTGCTCCAGTTAGTCTAGCTGGCTGAATTTAGCCAAGCCACTCAGTTTCCCTCGGTATGTTTACTAATCTGCAAAGTAGATGATATCCCTGCTTTGCCCACCTCACAGGGAAGCTGCCAGGATTAAAAAAGATTTCCTTATTCCCCCCTGTCATGGATTGAATTGTGTCCCCCCCAAATGTGTCAGCTTGGCTAGTCCGTGATTTTCAGTATTGTGATTGTCCACCGTTTTGTCATCTGATGTGATTTTCTTATGTTTTATAAATCCTATCTCTATATTAATGAGGTGGAATCAGAGACAGTTATGTTAATGACACAGGACTCAATCTACAAGATTAGAGTGTGTCTTAAGCCAATCTCTTTGAGATATAAAGGAGAGAATCAAACAGAGAGACATGGGGACCTCATACCACCAAGAAACAAGAGCCAGGAGAACAGCATGTCCTTTGGGCCCAGGGTCCCTGCACGGAGAAACTCCTTCACCATGGAAGATTGATGACAACGACCTTCCCCCAGAGCCAACAGAGAGAGAAAGCCTTCCCCTGAAGTTAAAACCCATTTCCATTGAGTCAATTCCAATTCATAGCAACCCTACAGGACAGAGTAGAACTGCCCCATTGAGTTTCCAAGGGGCACCTGGTGGATATGAACTGCTCACCTTTTGGTTAGCAGCCATAGCACTTGACCACTACGCCACCAGAATTTTCACCCTGGAGCTGGAATTCGGACTTCTAGCCTCCTAAACTGTCAGAGAATAAATTTCTCTTTGCAAAAGCCATCCACTTGTGATATTTTTTGTTATGGCAGTACTAGATAACTAAGACACTCCTCCACCAACATAATCAGTGTGATTGGCAGCCAGACTATTGATGGTCAGACTCTGGAGCCAGACTGCCTGGGTTCAAATCCAGATCAAATGCTTATCTACTAGCTATGTGGACCTCAGCAAATTACTTACTCTCTCTTGCCTTACTTTCCTTATCTGTAAAATGGGATAATATATTTACCTCATAAAATTATTACTGAAAATTAGAAGAATTAACTTGTATGCTATGCTTTGAATAGTGCCTAGCATATAGTAAGTGCTCAATAAATGTTATCTTTTATGAAAAACAGACAAACCAGCTGCCTTCCAACCCAGAGTAGAACTGCACTGCACAGGGTTTTCAATGGCTACAATTTTTTGGAAGTCACCCCTGGGTGGATTCGAATGGCTAGGCTTTCAGTTAGTAGCTGAGTGCACAACTGTTTACACCACCCAAAGAATCCCCTATCTTTTATGCCTACTGGCTAAATGCCTCCATTCCCACATGTCTGTTACCTTTCTTTTGTGTTGTCTCTACCCCATGCTCCCTACTTGACCCCCAGCCAAACTGCCCAGTGATCTCATAATTTTCTAAGACTAAAAAGGTCTAGTTTGCTTCAAAATGCCCACAGTGAGAGTGAACAACAGAACCCATCAGTCGTAACTTATTCTTGCTTCTCATTCTCCCCTGGTGCTGCCTTTGAAGGCTGGTCTATACTGACCCTGGCCTGCTCATCCGCTCTGGTGACTCTTGCCAACACTCCAGGAGTGCCACCTGCTTTGGCTCCAAGGTTACACTCTCTTAGTTCACTCACAAAGTTTCTTAAATTAGAACACCATGCTGGGAGGCTGGGCTCCAGGCTGTACAAGGGCCAGCCGACCCCAAGAACACCAAAAGCCCTCATGTTGAATCCTGATGCCTCTGCCCTCCTGGTGAGAGCCCTTGTTCCTCTCTCCTGCCTGGCACCTTTGCTCAGGGTCCTAAGTTCTATCACCTTAACCCTAATTTTGATTCTCAAGGATATGGCTTTTAATTCTCAGTAGCTTCCTTCCCCAAAGCTTAGCACTCAAAATTTGTCAAGGCGGGGGAGGGGGGGGGACCTGACTACATCTTATACCTGCTGCCCTTCTGCAAATCTAGAGGACTGAGTGGCTCTTGCCTGAGCAGAGAAGGCTGCTCTGAGGGGGTGCCTGGTGTCCTCTCTCATTGAAAAGAGGCTGGCAGCTTCCCGTATCCTGTTCTGCAAATATTATTAAAAATCTACTCAACCACTTGCCGGTTCCTGGGTTAGGGATGCTAAAGAAAGGAAAAGTGTGCTTTGTTAACCATAAAGTGCCCTACATACAAATGCATATCATTAGGTGTTGTGAGGATTGACTTTATAGAATATGACTCTTAAAGTTGAGCAGGGATTTAAAAAAGGTGTCAGAGTTTAACCTTGAATTTCCCAAATTCAGTCAGTAATAATACCTAGCTTTTAATTAAGCCTTTTGTGCCAGGCACCACTCTCTGCCTTACAGGTGTTATTTCACGTAACCCTCATAATAATCAGAGGTGTATGTAACTAAGATGACCTATTTTAGGGATGATGAATTTTGAGTGCAGAGAAGTCAGATAACGTGCCTCAAATTCCACAGTGAGTGAGTGCAGGTACCAGACATCAAACCAGGCTCAGGCTCCCTTACTTACCCACTCGACTATATGAACACACTGCCTCTCCAAAGACTCAGCAAGAGCTTAGATACCAAGAACCAATTTATGTTGGGTCCACACAGATGAGAGCAATATAGTCAGTGGAAGAGACTGAATATATAAACAAAGCATAATAATAGGATTTGCTGAAGTCCACCTGGATGAAAGGCATTTAGAGTCTAGATATCTTGGTTGGGTTCTAGAACTTCGAGAGTCTAGAAGTTGGTGGAAACTGATTTTGGGCAAATACTAATGCCAAATGAAAGAGTTTATTCTGTCGGTGTGGTGGGGGGGGGTCACTTTATTTTTCAGTTGCTATCGAGTTGATTCTGACTCAGGGCAACCCCATGTGTATCAGAGTAGAACTATACTCCATAGGGTTTTCAGTGGCTGATTTATCAAAAGTAGATGGCCAGGCCTTTCTTGCAGGTGCCTCTGGGTGGGCTTGAACCACCAACTTTTGGGTTAGCATCTGAGTGTGTCAACCATTTGCATGACCCAGGGGCTCCCAGGGGAGGGCTACAGAAGGTTTTTAGGCAAGGCCTCGCAGAAAGAGCACCCTGAGAGCAGGGTGCTGGATGGATGGGGGCGGGGGCTTCAAGGAGAGTTGGGAGGAGGAAGTACAGAGCCTTCTTTGACTCCACTGGACTTGGTTTACCAGGATGACCAGGGGTTTACATTGCCTGGCTATCTCCTTCTTAGCCTAGCTGCCTTACACTTACTTCACTCTCTCCTGTTCTCCTAGGCTCCTTTCAGTCTCCCAGCAAGTCTGCAGCCTGCCGGCTTTTCTTTCAGCTGGTCCCTGAACTCAATTCTTTTCTAACTGACCTGGCCTCTCAACTGGCATTCTCTTTTATAACTCCCTTTACAGTTCCTTCAACCTGCACCAAATTAGCATTCTTTCCAGTTTCCAATTTCCTAGTCTCTTTTTCCCTCTTCCTACCACTGGTAACCAACTCTCAGCTGCTATACAGCTGCACTCAAGCAGTCATGAAATAATCAGTCAATTTTTATTGCCGACCCTTGATGTGCAGGGCTCTGTGCTGGCACCATAGATGACAGACAGATGTATCTGTCTCCTTCATTTGACAAGAATCACATCTTCTTCTTGTGTTAGCCCAGTGCCTGACTTAGAGAAGATGCTCAATATTTGTTGAACGAGTGAATAAATGAATGTAGAAAAAGATAGGTATACCAATGTCTTTCTCATGTAACATCACAGGGGAATAAAAAATCCTAGACAGGTGAATTTTCCAGATAAATGAAATACTCCTTTAAACACCAAATTATATTTATCGTAAACATTTTAGATGAAAAATTTATCTTCTTTTTTCTTCCTTCTCTCTCACTCTCTCTCTGTTTTTCTTTCTTTCTTTTCTGTATCAATTAGGACTCCTTATGCTGCCAGTAGCATGAAATCCAGTTGAAATTGGCCATAACAATAGAGGGAATTTTCTTATGTGAAAGCCAGGGGTTCATACTTTCAGGCATACCATGATCTAGGACTCAGACAATGTGATCAGGATATTTTTCTCTCTCCAGTCTGGCCTCTGCTTCTTCAATGTTTGCTTCATTCTCAGACAGGCTCTCCCTTTGAAGTCACAAGATGGTGCCAAAACTCCCAGGTCTATATTCTTTCTTATTCATATGCATCAGAAAGAAGTACATCTCATATTCCTCAGAAAATGTCTCTGATAGGGTCACATGCCCATCTTAGAACCAATCTGTAGTAAGGGGATTGGAATACTCTGATTTCTTTGAGCCAATCACGGTCACTCATAGATCTGGGACCGGGACCGACTCTACCCAAATACCCAGGTTAAGCATGGAAGAGCATTGACACCCTCACAGGAAGTCAGGGCAAGAGAAAGGAGAAATGAATGCTGGGAAGCAATCAATCAATGCCTACTATCTCCTTTCCTTCTCTCCTTTTCTTTCTTTCCCATCTTCTTTTCCTCTCTTCTATGAGAAGTTTTGTGCAAAGGGGAGAGGCTACAAACTTTTACCAGAACATTTTTCCTACCCTAAGGCCCTCCTAGGCTAATGAGGGAAAAACATATGAGATCAATAATTGTAGCAGCTCATGAATGCTAATATTAGAGAGATGGAAACACAGAGAAAAAACATGGACAGTATTGTTGGCCTTGGAAGAACAATGAAGGCTTTCCAGAGCTGTTAAAACATGAGCTGATTTTGCAGATGGAGTACGAGGTCACCAAACAGTCAAAAAGAGACATGGAGGTCCAACTGAAGGGAACAGAAAATGCTAATGCAAGTAGATGCGAAGGATGGAGGTGAAATCCAGTGATTCTTTGCAGCTGAAACAGAGATGAGGTGGGGCAGGGAAGACAAAGGAGGAAGTCAAGATAGACTGGGTTCTTATTTGTCAGCCACAGAACTGGGCATTGACATCACTGTATTTAATTCTTACAATAACCCAATGTGTTGTGTGATAGGACAAACTTATTTGTAGCCTTCTCATCTTCCTTTGCCCAACTAACATCTTTCTCCACTCCTCCCTACCTCCTATTTCTGAGGAGAAAAAAGATAAAAATGGCAGAGACAGATTTTTGGGGCGGGGGGGGGACTGTACCCTGTGAGAAGACACAACATGTCAGGAACATGTCATATGGGAGTGGCTGTGGTGAGGAGAAAGAGGATATAGGTCTAAGATGAAGGAACAGGAAAGCTGCTGAGAAGGTTCTGTTTGGATAAAAGGATAATAGACTCCCAAGGAGCTCTTTATGCTAGAGGAGAAGAGAGGACAAGAGATTTCATGCATTTCCGTGAACTGAATTTTTGGACACTATTATATTAGGTGTTGTCAGAATCTACTCAGTGGCAATAGATTGGTTATGTAACTAATTACTCCAAAATTTATCATCCTAACACAATAATAAACATTTACTATCTCGCACAATTTCTGTGAGTCAGCAATTTGATAGTGGCTTAGTTAGGTGGTTCTGGCTTAAGGTCCCTCATGAGATTGTAGTCAAACTGTTGACCAGGCTGCAGTCATCTGAAGTCTCGGTTAAGCCTAGAGGATCCAATTCCAGGATAGCCCATTCATGTGGCTGTGGGCAGGAGTATCTGTTCCTTGCTGGCTGTTGGCAAGAGGCCTCAGTTCCTCACCACATGTACCTCTTCAGTGAGTGCGCTTAGAACGTGGAAAGTGGCTTCTCCTGGAGTGAGTAATCCAAGAAAGAGCAATATGGAAGTTGCACTGTCAGAAGTCACACGCACTCATTCTGGCAATATTTGATTAGTTACACAGGTCAGCCCTATTCAGGGTGGGAGGGGCCTATACAAGGGCATGAGTACCAGGAAGAGAGAATCTTTGCAGGCCATGTTAGAAACCAGCTATCACAGACATCCTTAAATGTTTGAAGAAGACAGGAAGAAAGATAAAACATTCTACTCTGGGCCACATTCTTTACACTGCTGCTCAGGAAAGTAACAATGGGAGTCCTGGCTTTATGTGCTTTATATCCTGGTATTTTTAAAACCCATTTCACAGGTAAAAATATTACCTTAAGTCACATAGCCATCAAAGATTTTTATCTAGGCACACCCAATTCCAAACCCATGTTGCTGCCACAGGGTAAAATTAAAGGTATAAAATTTGTATTGAGGTTCTGCAATGACAGTACATGATTAAACAGTAAGTGAGCTGCAGAACCAGGATGTGAACTTAGGTATAACTTGTCCTAGTGTCTAGGCTTAAGCTATTGTACTATTATTTTAAAATTTCTTTCTCTCACTGTTTGCATTTGTTTATTCAGGAGAACAGGAGCCACTCTATGTATCTCAAGTTGGAAGGGATTTAATACGGGGAAATAGAGCTCACCCAACCATTGGAAGGGATGGGGAGCAAAGATTGGGATGGCTAGGAAGCCTGCTGCTCACTGTCAGGGAATGTGTAAGTGCAGGAATCCCGGTGAGGCTGCCACCAGGAGAAGCTGCCAGCAGCATCACAGTGGATGATTCTCAAGAGAGTACCGAGAAACCCATTGTTGCCTCCAGGGAACAGTATCTCCCCTTTCTTGTTCATCTTCCAAACCTCATGTGTGTATCTCTCATTGGAAAAGTCTAACCAAAGCACTGCTAGCAAGGGGCTCTGGGAAATGTAATTTCCACACTTTTGCTTTGTGGTATGGACAGTTTATAAGAGTGGGGAGCGTACTGGGCATCAGAAAACATTATCTGGTACAAGCAGTAAGGGCCAAGGCTTTTAGAGTTATTAAGGACAATCCTCAAAGGAACTTGATTTGGCTATTATAATGGAAATAATATTTGGAGCACTAACACCTCAAGTAATAGATAGCTAAAGTCATAAAAAAATATAAATATTGTCTTCAGTAACATTAACTTTTAGCAGCAATTGTTATTCATGATGAAAACAACAGGAGACTTCCGGCCAACATGGTGCCATAGACAGAAGCACCATGCCATTCCTCTATAGCAAAGACCTGAAAAGATAAGTAAGACAAAGACAAACATCATTACTGGAACCTGAAGTGTCAAATGAAGAGATAAAGAACTCAGCCAAGGCACTGAATGGAATAAGAAACTGACAGAGCACTGAGATGGAGGAGAGATACTTACCAAAGTTCCTTATTAGCTAACACAGAATGGATCCGCCATCTTGGACTCCTGTTGGAGATCGCGTGACAGGGAGCATGGGAAAGCAGCTTTGCGGAACTCCCAGTAGGAGGCAGAGCACGGGGTAACCAGTGATACAAGCTTTCCCCCCCACTCCATTCTCTCCCCACTGCTCTACATATGAGCTTCCGGGCTGGCTGCGGTGGCTCGGCCAGCCAGGAAGTGCAGCTTCAGTCCACTTGGATTTGCCCCACCCATGTTGGAGATCCTAGGACAGGGACTATGGGAAAGCAGCTTCACAAAGTTCTCATCAGGAGACAGAGCAACCGGTAACAAGTCATATGCTTTCCTAACTCCCCGCCTTCTTCCTCCCCTCTTCAGCCTCCTCTGCTTCCTGCCAGCTGCAGCCTCTTGGCCAAGAGGCAACTGCTTTAGCCTCAGGTTGTTTGGGCTTGCCCTACCCACACTGGCCGGGTACCTCAGCTGCTATTTTTTCTTTCTGTCTCTTTTGGTTTCTTCTGTGCGACCTACTACTTCTCCCTCCTTTCTCTGGAACACCTGGCTCCATGTGCCATCTTTCCTTCTTGAAAGGCTGTGAAGTCACACTCAACTGGGGAACCATTCCCCCTGCCCGCAACACCATGCTGGTGGGACCCCTGGGGCTTTTTTTTTTTTTTTTTTTTTTGCCTTGTTTGGCTTTGTTCTGTTTGTTTATTTTCTTTTTCTTTTCACAGCTTGGGAGCCCCATCTAGCTGGTCTGCACTGCATGGCTTAGGAGCCACTCCCCCAGTCTGTGCAGCTGCGTAGGTGAGATCCCTGGGGGCATTTCTTTTCTTTCTCGTTCCCTTTCTGTCTTTCTTCATTTTTCAGTTCTCATCTCTCTACAGTTATCTTCTTTTCCTGTATCCTGAAAACCTGGTGCTGTGTGACATTTATACCCCTCTAGCCAGGCTATACTGTGCAGTCCAAGAGCGACTTCCCTGGTCTTAACACCCACCCCCCCCAGTGGGACTCTGGGACTCTTGGGGGCTTTTCTTTCCCAAATTTTTATCTAGCCATTTTTTTTCTTTCTTTTTCCCTTTTTGCTTTTCTCCATTTCTCGGTTTCTCATCTGTCCACTCCAATGGCAAGCTCGCTTAGCACTCTTTTTTTTCTTTCTTTGTTTGCTTGTTTGTTTTTGGCTCCTGTTTCTCTCTCTTCTCTCTCCTCTTTCCCATACCCCTATTAGCTCCACAAATCACAGCCTCCCCCCTTTCCTGCCTACCTGCACCATGCAATGAACATCACATCCCCAAGCAGCACAGGCATGGCCTACTGGTACCTGCCCAGCAATGATTCCTGGCCCACCTTATCAGCCCTAGTTCATGCCACAAACAACCCATCTCAGCCCCTCACCTTCAGCCGGACCTGTCCTGCTGCACCATAGCTGATTGACTGGCCCTGCCCATCGGACAAGGAGGTGAAAAGTATTGTGACTACAGATGAGCAAACAACAAAGAACACACAGCGCACATACTCAGACATAAATAAAACAAAAAAGCAGGACAAAACAAAGAAATCTACAATCAAGAAATGGAGAAAATAACTACTGAACATTCCGAAGACAGCAGACAATATCAAAACATATTAAAAAAAACAGGACAGGATGGTTCCAGTAAGTGTCCAAAATAAAACACCAGATGACTTTCCAGTAGAAGAAAAATCACTAGAACTACCTGATGGGGAATTCAAATCTCTAATATTCAGAGAAACCAAGAGGTGAAGCAAAAAGCAGACAAAAATGAGGAAAAAATAGACAAATTTATGGAAAAGGCAGACAAATTCATGGAAAATACAGACCAAAAAATGGAACAATTCAGGAAAGTAATACAGGAACAAAATGCCAAAAGAAGTTCACAACTAGAAGTCATACAAAAACAACAATTAGAAATCCAAAAGATAAACAACAAGATTTCAGAAATGGACAGAGTTATAGGAGGGCTGGGGAGCATATTTGAAATGATGGAAGACAGAATCAGTGAAACTGAAGACAAGCACTTGGATACGACTCTTTGAGGAAAAAGAATGAAGAAAAATGGAGAAACCCTGAGAATCATGTGGGATATAATCAAAAGCAAAAATTTGTGAGCGATTGGAGTTCCAGAACAGGGAGAGAAAATGGAAAACACAGAGAGGATCATTGAAGAATTGCAGACAGAAAACTTCCCTAATATCATGAATGATGAAAAGCTGACCATCCAAGTAGCTCAACGATCCCCATATAGGATAAACCCCAAAAGAAAAACACCAAAGCATATCATAATCACACTCACTAAAATCAAACACAAAGAAAAAAATCCTGTGAGCTGCTCAAGAAAAACAAAGTCACATACAGAAGAGAAACACTAAAACTAAGCTCTGATTATTCAGCAGAAACCATGCAGGCAAGAAGGCAACAGAATGACATATATAAAACCTTAAAAGAAAAAAATTGCCAACCAAGAATAACATATTGTGCAAAGCTTTTTTTCAAATATGATGGTGAAATTAGGACATTTCCAGATAAACACAAATTAAGGTAATATGTAAAAACCAAACAAAACTTACAAGAGTTATTAAAGGGAGCCCTTCAGTCTGAGAACAAACAACATCAGACCACAGCCTGAATCTAGGATGCAAGATATACCAGCCAGATACCAACATAGGAAATGAACTCTTAAGGACTATCCAAAACAAAAACAATTGTAACAGGGAACCAGAAAGGTTAATCTGTAAATGACAACAACATCAGAATGATAAAAAAGGGAATAAACAGTATAGGTATAAAACTTTCTAATGGAGAGGAAGGCAAGGCGATACCAAGTAGTAATAGACTTGTCCAAACCTAGGAATATAAGGGTAAATTTCAATGTAACCACAAAGAATGTTAACAAACCTACTCATCAAAATAAAGAAGAAAAACATAAAGTCTCAATAAAAACAAGATCTACAAAAACAAAACAAATGAAAAGCAAATCTGCAAACAAAGGGAACTCAGCAAGGAAAGTAAGAGGAACAAAGAAAATGTTAGCACCGCAAAAAAAAGCACTACAAAATGACAGTAATAAACTCACACCTATCAATAAATTTTTTTTTTTAATCAATAATTACACTGAATATAAATAGCCTAAATGCACCCATAAAAAGACACAGAGTGACAGAATGGATAAAAAAACAGGATCCATCAACATGCTGTCTACAAAAGACACACCTTAGAAACAAAGATGTAAATTTATTAAAAATTACAGAATGGAAAAAATACATCAAGCAAATAACTACCAAAAAAGAGCAGGAGCGGCAATACTAATCTCAGGTAAGATAGACTTTAAAATAAAATCCACCATAAAAGACAAAGAAGGGCACTATATAATGATTAAAGAGACGATCTATCTTGGAGACTTAACCATAATAAACATCTACGCACCCAATGACAGGGCTCCAAAATAAAGAAAACAAACTCTAAAAGCACTGAAAAAAGAAATTGATAGTTCCACAATAATAGTAGGAGACTTCAACACACCACCTTCAGTAAAGGATAGAACATCTAGAAAGAAACTCAACAAGATACAGAAGAGCTAAAGAGCACAATCAGCCAACCTGACCTCATAAAAAAAAAAAAAATACACTCTACCCAACAGCTGCAAAGTACACATTCTTCTTCAATGCACAAGGAATGTTCTTCAGAATAGACCACATCTTAGGCCACAAAGCAACCCTCCACAGAATCCAAAACACTGAGACAATACAAATTATCTTCTTTGACCACAATACCATCAAAGTAGAAATTAACAATAGGAAGAGTAAGGGGAAAAAAAGTCAATTACATGGAAACTGAATAACACCCTGCTTAAAAACCACTGGGTAATAGAAGAAATCAAAGATGGAACCAAAAAGTTCCTAAAATCAAATGAGAGTGAAACACATCATGCCAAAACCTTTGGGACACAGCAAAGGCAATCCTCAGAGGTCAATTTATAGCACTAGATGCACACATCAAAAAAGAAAGGGGCAAAATCAAAACATTAGTTACACAACTTGAACAAATAGAAAGAGAACAGCAAAAGCAGTCCACAGCCACCAGAAGAAAGGAAATAATAAAGATCAGAGCAGAAATAAATGAAATAGTAAAAAAACAATAGAAAGGATCAACAAAATTGACAAACCACTGGCCAAACTGACAAAAGAAAAACAGGAGAGAAATCAAATAAGAAATAACCCAAATAAGAAATGACATGGGCCATTACAACAGACCCAACTGAAATAAAAAGGATCGTAACAGTATTATGAAAAACTATACCCCAACAAATTTGAAAACCTAGAGGAAATGGACAAATTTCTAGAGACACACTACCTACCCAAACTAAAACAAAATGATGTTGGAAATCTGAATAGAACCATAACAAGGGAAGAGATTGAAAAGGTAATAATAAAAAAAAAAAACTCCCAACCAAAAAAATCCCTGGCCCAGATGACTTCACCGGAGAACTCTACCAAACATTCAGAGAAGAGCTCACACCAGTACTACTCAAACTATTTCAGAACATAGAAAAGGAAGCAAGACTTCCAAATTCCTTCTATGAAGCCACCATAACCCTGATACCAAAACCAGGCAAAGACACCACAAAAAAAGAAAAATTACAGACCGATGTCTCTCATGAATATAGACGTGAAAATTCTCAACAAAATTCTAGTCAATAGAATTTAGCATCATATTAAAAAAATAATACACCATGACCAAGTAGGATTCATAGAGGTATGTAAGGAAGTTTCAACATTAGAAAATCAATCAATGTAATCCACTACATAAATAAAAGGAGAGAATCACATGATCATCTCAATCAAAGCAGAAAAGGCAGCCTACAAAGTCCAACACCCATTCCTGATAAAAACTCTCAATAAAATAGGTATAGAAGGGAAATTTCTCAACATAATAAAGGGCATCCATGTAAAACCAATGGCCATCATTCTCGATGGAAAGAGGCTGAAAATATTCCCCTTGAGAACAGGAACAAGACAAGGATGCCCTTTATCACCACTCCTATTTAACACTGTGTTGGAAGTCTTAGCTAGAGCACTAAGGCAAGAAACAGAAATAAAGGCATCCAAATTGGTAACGAAGAAGTTAAACTATCCCTATTTGCAGATGATATGATAGTATACTTAGAAAATCCAAAAGACTCCTCGAGAAAACTATTGGAGCTAATAGAAAGATTTGGCAGAGTTGCAGGATACAAGATAAACATACAAAAATCAGTTGGATTCCTATACACCAATAAAAAGAACTATGAAAAGGAAATCAGGAAAACAATACCATTTATAATAGCCCCTAAAAAATAAAATACTTGGCAATAAATCTAACCAGGGATGTAGAAGACCTATACAAAGAAAACTACAAAACACTACTGCAAGAAACCAAAGGAGAGCTACATAAATGGAAAAACATACCATGTTCATGGATGGGTAGACTCAACATCGTGAAAATGACAATTCTACGCAAAGTGATTTACGAATACAATGCAATCCCAATCCAAATACCAACAACATTCTTTGAAGAAATGGAAAAACTTATCATTAACTTTATATGGAAAGGGAAGAGGTCACAGTTAAGTAAAGCACTACTGAAGAAGAAGAATAAAGTAGGAGAACTCGCATTACCTGACCTCAGAACCTACTATACAGCTACAGTAGTCAAAGCAGCCTGGTACTGGTACAACGACAGATACATTGACCAATGGAACAGAATTGAGAGCCCAGATGTAAATCCATCCACCGGTGGTCACCTGATATTTGACAAAGGCCCAAAGTCTGTCAGATGGGGAAAAAACAGTCTTTTTAACCAATGCTGCTGGCAAAACTGGATGTCCATCTGCAAAAAAAATGCAACAGGACCCACACATCACACCATATACAAAAACTAACTCATCAGCCATTAGAGAAATGCAAATTAAAACTACGATGAGATTCCATCTCACTCCAACAAGGCTGGCATTAATCCAAAAAACACAAAATAATAAATGTTGGAGAGGCTGCGGAGAGATTGGAACTCTTATACACTGCTGGTGGGAATGGAAAATGGTACAACCACTTTGGAAATCTATCTGGCGTTATCTTAAAAAGTTAGAAATGGAACTACCATACAACCCAGAAATCCCACTCCTCGGAATATACCCTGGAGAAATAAGAGCCTTCACACGAACAGATATATGCACACCCATATTTATTGCAGCTCTGTTTACAATAGCAAAAAGCTGGAAGCAACCAAGATGTCCATCAACGGATGAATGGTTAAATAAATTGTGGTATATTCACACAATGGAATACTGCACATCGATAAAGAACAGTGACGAATCTGTGAAACATTTCATAACATGGAGGAACCTGGAAGGCATTATGCTGAGTGAAATTAATCAGAGGCAAAAGGACAAATATTGTATAAGACCACTATTATAAGATCTTGAGAAATAGTATAAACTGAGAAGAACACATACTTTTGTGATTACGAGGCGGGGAGGGAGGGAGGGTGGGAGAGGGTTATTTACTGATTAGTTAGTAGATAAGAACTACTTTAGGTGAAGGGAAGGACAATACTCAATACACGGAAGGTCAGCTCAACTGGACTGGACCAAAAGCAAAGAAGTTTCCAGGATAAACTGAATGCTTCAAAGGTCAGCGGAGCAAGGGCAGGGGTTTGGGGACTATGGCTTAAGGGGACTTCTAAGTCAATTGGCAAAATAATACTATTATGAAAACATTCTGCATCCCACTTTGAAATGTGGCATCTGGGGTCTTAAATGCTAACAAGTGGCCATCTAAGATGCATCAATTGGTCTCAACCCACCTGGATCAAAGGAGAATGAAGAACACCAAGGTCACACGACAACTATAAGCCCAAGAGACAGAAAGGGCCACATGAACCAGAGACTTACATCATCCTGAGACCAGAAGAACTAGATGGTGCCCGGCCACAACCGATGACTGCCCTGACAGGGAGCACAACAGAGAACCCCTGAGGGAGCAGGAGATCAGTGGGATGCAGACCCCAAATTCTCATAAAAAGACCAGACTTAATGGTCTGACTGAGACTAGAGGAATCCCGGTGGTCATGGTCCCCAAACCTTCTGTTGGCCCAGGACAGGAACCATTCCCGAAGACAACTCATCAGACATGGAAGGGACTGGACAATGGGTTGGAGAGAGATGGTGATGAAGAGTGAGCTACTTGTATCAGGTGGACACTTGAGACCGTGTTGACATCTCCTGTCTGGAGGGGAGATGGGAGGGTAGAGAGGGTTAGAAACTGGCAAAATGGTCAGGAAAGGAGAGACTGGAAGGGCTGACTCATTAGGGGGAGAGTAAGTGGGAGTATGGAGTAAGGTGTATATAAGCTTATATGTGACAGACTGACTTGATTTGTAAACGTTCACTTAAAGCTCAATAAAAATTATTAAAAAAAAAGCAACAGGACCCATACATCACACCATATACAAAAACTAACTCAAAAGCGATCAAAGACCTTAATATAAAGCCAAAAACTAAGAAGTTCATAGAAGAAAAAATAGGATCGACGCTAGAGGCCCTAATACACGGCATTAACAGGATAGAAATCATAATGAGCAACACACAAGCTCCAGAGGATAAGCTAGATAACTGGGATCTTCTAAAAATTAAACACTTATGCTCATCAAAGGGCTTCACCAAAAAAGTAAAAAGAGAAACTACAGACCGGGAAAAAATTTTTGGCTATTACAAATCAGACAAAGATCTAATCTCTAAAATCTACAAGAAAATCCAATACTTCTACAACAAAAAGACAAATAGTCCAATTAAAAATGGGCAAAGGAAATGAACAGACACTTCACCAAAGAAGACATTCAAGCGGCCAACAGACACATGAGGAAATGCTCACGATCTCTAGCCATCAAAGAAATGCAAATCAAAACCACAATGAGAGACCATCTCAGCCCGGCATTACTGGCAGGAATCAATAAAACAGAAAATAAAAAATATTGGAGAGGCTGCAGGGAGATCAGAACTCATATTCACTGCTGGTGGGAATGCAAAATGATCCAACCATTTTGGAAAACAATATGGCCCTTCCTTAGAAAACCAGAGGTAGAAATACCATATGATCCACCAATCCCACTCCTAGGAATATATCCTAGAGAAATAAGAGTTGTCACACGAACAGATATATGTACACCCATGCTCATTGCAGCATTGTTCACAATAGGAAAAAGATGGAACCAACTTAGATGCCTATAAACAGATGAATGAATAAACAAACTGTGGTACATACACACAATGGAGTACTACACAATGCTAAAGAACAACGGTGAATCTGTGAAGCATCGCATAACATGGATGCATCTGGACGACATTATACTAAGTGAAATAAGTCAGTCACAAAAGGACAGTTATTGTATGAGACCATGACTGTAAAAACTTGTGAAAAGGTTTACATACAAAAAGAAAAAATCTTTGATGGTTACGAGGGAGGGGAGGGGTGGGGGTAGAAAAACATGGACAATAGATAAGCGGTAACTTTGGTGAAGGGTAAGACAGTGCACAGTACTGGGGAAGCCACCAAAGCCTGTACAAGGCAGGGCCATGGTAACTCCATAGATAAATCCAAACTCCCTGAGGGACCGAATTGCTGGGCTGAGGACTGTGGGGACCATGGTATCAGGGAACATCCTAGCTCAATTGGCATAACAGAGTTTATAAAGAAAATTTTCTACATTCTCCTTTGGTGAGTAGTGTCTGGGGTCTTAAAAGCCTGTGAGCACCCATCTAGGATGCTCCACTGGTCTCACCCCTTTGGGAGCAAGGAAGAATGAAGAAAACTAAAGACACAAAGTAAAGATTAGTCCAAAGGACTAATGGACCACATCTACCATGGCCTCCACCAGACTGAGTCCAGGACAACTGACTGCTCTGACAGGGATCACAATAGGGGGTACTGGATAGAGCTGGAGAAAAATGTAGAACAAAATTCTAACTCAAAAAGAAAGACTGGACTTGCTGACCTGACAGACTGGAGATACCCTGAGAGTATGGCTCCTGGACACCCTTTCAGCTCAATAATGAGGTCACTCCTTCAGCCAAAGATCAAACAGACTCATGGAACAAAACAAGACTAAAGGGGCACACCAGCCCTGGGGCAGTGAATGGAAGGCAGGAGGGAACAGGAAAGCTGGTAACAGGGAATCTAGGATTGAGAAGGGAGAGTGTTGACATGTCCTGGGGTTGTTTAACCAATGTCATGGAACAATGTCATGGAACTGTTTGATGAGAAACTAGTTTGTTCTGTAAACCTTCATCTGAAGTTCAATTAAAAAAACAAAACGAAACAAAACAACAGCATAGTCCTTATGGCTGTGGTTTTCAGAATTCTAAAAGCCTATGGGTGAGTATCTGGTCTATGAATTCAGGGAAGTTATTTAACTCTCCTATTTCTCAATTTCTCATCTGTAGGATGGGAACAATAGAATCTCCCTCATAGGTTTGTCATGAAGTTTAAATGAAATAAACCATAAAATACCTAGCAGAAGGCTAGGGACACCAACGTAGCACATTACCAAAAAAAAAAAAAAAAAACCAGTTGCCATTCAGTTGATTTTGACTCATGGCGACCCCATCTGTTTCAGAGTAGAACTATACTTCTTAGGGTTTTCAATGGCTGTGGTCTTTAGAAGTAGGTAGCCAGGCGTTTTTTGCAGGGCACCCCTTGGTAGATTCAAACCGCCAACCTTTCAGTTAGTAGCCAAGTGCTTAACTGTGTAGCCAGGCGTTTTTTGCAGGGCACCCCTTGGTAGATTCAAACCGCCAACCTTTCAGTTAGTAGCCAAGTGCTTAACTGTGTACTACCCCGGGATCTTATAGCACACTACCGTTCACGAAATGCCTCACTATACTTGCTTTCATATGACTACCCCTGTTAGAAAGAGACATAGGATGAGGAAGAGGAGAGAGTAAGAGTGGGAGACATGAATTCAGGAGAAGGTCTAGAAAAGGGGTGGAAAGCCCCCAAATGCAGGAAAGCAGGGTCAAGGCTAGATCAGAGAGTTGGGATGGCTGGCTGGCTCCCGGGAGAATGCTGAGGTTGGAGCTGGCATGCCCACCACCTTGGCAACAGCCTCCCTCCTGATGGCTTTGTTTAAATTGGATGACAGGGAACATAAACAAGTGCTAAGAGTCTTTAAAGGCTCTGAATGCTAACATCTGAATGATGATCACGGATTGAGATACTTTTTTTTTTTTTTTTACCCAATATTAAAACAGAAAATGTAAACGTTAAGGCTTTTCTTCAGCCCCAGCTCCAGCCCCGGAGGGTTCTGTGGCTCCAGTTATAACTAACAGATGAAGAACAGAGGCTGTGGGCTTTGCTGGTCCCATTAAGTTGGTCTAATTATTTTGGGAATTTGGGTTTTCTCCCAGAGATTAATCACAGATGAAATATTTCAACTGCCTCTATGACTGTTTCCCTTTCCTGATCCTGCAGGAAGTATGCTCAGAACTTCGTTCACTTCTCTGTTTCTGTCCTTTTCTTTAGGGACAGCAGCTACGTCATGCACGATTCAGGCGGTTTTGAAGAAGCACTGTGGCGCCCCCAGGAGAGCCAGAACTCATGACCACACTTCTCTAGGGACCACAGCCTCCTCAGCTGCATCCCCAAAGCTACCACTTTGAGTCTTCCTTTTTTGATATGGGCACTCGATCTTTTCTCAGCCTTCTATAAAAGTGAATCAAAGCATTTTTAGATTTTTGTTGTTGTTGCTATTTTTATTAATCTGTAATACATTCTAACTTAAAGTAGTACAGTTGTTATATAAACTCCATTTTAAGACTAGCTTCTAAGCACCCCTCTACAAAGAGGCTGTGACCCCTAATCCCAGGTAGGAATTATTGCATTGGTGCTGTTTGTCACAGCTCTGCCTCTTATTAGCTGTGTAATTGATTTGGCTATGTCACTTCTCCAAACCTCAGTTTCTTCTTCCTGTGAAGGTGGGATCATTGTTGTTAGTTGCCTTCAAGTTGGCTCTGACCCATGGAGACCTTGTGTGTAGAACGAATCAGGCATGCACCCTTTCCTGGCATTATGTCACAATTAGTTATGTCTCTCCTACCCCAGACACTGAGTTCCTCATTCATCTTTACGTCTCCTGTGCCTACTAGAAGGACTCAGTGGTAATGAAAATTATGACATCTAATATTCATACTTACCACCCGTCTATCAGTTTGTCATACTGTGGTAGCTTGCATATTGCTATGATTCTGGAAGCTATGCCACCAGTATTTCAAATGCCAGCAGGGTCACCCGTGGTAGACAGGTACCAGTGGAGCTTCCAGACAGAGAAAGACTAGGAAGAAAGGCCTGGTGATCTATTTCTGAAAATTAGCCAATGAAAGCCCTGTGGATTATAATAGACTATTGTCTGATACAGTGCTGGAAGATGAACCCCCTAGGATGGCGCTCAGTATACAGTGGCTCAGTGGGCTCAAACACACCACCAGTCATGAGGGTGGCATGGGACAGGGCAGTGTTTCATTCTGCTGTACATGTGATCACCGTGAGTCGGAGCTGGCTCAACAGCAACTAACAACAACATTTATATTGGCTTTCCAGTGTATATAGCAGTTTTCACACATGTGATTTCATTTAACCCTCATCATAACTGCTAACACTAAGTCTTATTGTTACTCCCATTTTATTATTGAGGAAAGTTAGGCTAGCTGAAGGTCACATTGCTACTGAGTGGTGGAATCAGGAGTCAGATTTAAATATTGTGGCTTGAAATTCCAGGATCCAAGTACATGGTTGGAAAGGATCCTTCTGGTCCTAATATTAACCACCACAGGGATATCCATCTCATTGTGTTTCCCAAAACACGCACATCTCCGTGTATGGTGGTAATGATTTCAATCTCCTTCCAAAATTTAATTTTGTGTCTTGATATGATCAATAAGATGTTGCATTTTTAAAAAGCATACCACATATGGTCTCCTTTTATTTGTCAAAAATACATTTCATTTGGAAAGCAGGGAGAGTGGAGAGGAACTAGGAATTTCACAATAAAAACAGGAAAGCTCATAAAGGGTTGCCTGGCTACGTCTTTAATGAGAAGCATTAGGCTCAGCTCCTGAGACCATCTGGGATGGGGTCTGAGAATCCGGCTGAGGTTTCCAGCATGGCACTATTTGCAGGCTGCCTCAGGCAACTGCATGAGTGGCCCTCTGTTGTTGAAATGCCAGGAATGCCTTTTATTTCTTTTACTGGCGTTAAAAAAAAAAAAAAGAAACCCAAACCTGTTGCTGTCAAGTCAATTTCAACTCATAGTGACCCTATAGGGCAGAGTAGAATTGCCCCATAGGGTTTTCTAGGCTGTAATCTTTTCGGAAGCAGATTGCCACATCTTTCTCCTGTGCAGTGGCTGGTGGGTTCGAACTGCTGGCTTTTCAGTTCGCAGCTGAGCGGTTATACACTGTGCCACCAAGGCTCCTTTGCTTATGGTTGACTTGCTAGTGTTTGCATAAGACCCGATCTAGGCTTTTAGCTTTCACCCCTGGGGAGGCATCCTCTGGAGAACCAACCCCTTTCAGAGGTGCCCCCTTCTAAGGCTAATAATAAATGTAATAAATATTCTGTCACTTATTGATTACCCTGCAATGTGTCAGATAGGCAGTAAACAATTTACATAGTCATTTTCATTTAATTCTCCCAACAATTCTGAGATAGGTATTTTTAATCCCCATTTAATAGATGGGGCCACTGAAGCTCAGGGAAAAAAAAAAAAGCAAGATTGTACTGCTAATAAGTGGCAGCAAACCAAAACCCACTGTTGTCAGATCAATTACGATTCATAGCGACCTTCTAGGACAGAGTAGAACTGCCCCATAGGGTTTCCAAGGAGTGGCCTTTTGGTTTGCAGCTGTAGCTCTTAACCACTGCACCACTAGGGCTCATATATGTGTGTATGTATATATATGTGTGTGTAAAAAAAAAAAATTTTTTTTATGTGTGTATATATATATACATATATATATTTTTTTAGTTACTGCCAACACAGATAACCACAAACTCCTCTTTTTATGTGTCTCTAACATCTAGTGGACTAGTCCAGACTTCTTTATATGGAGCCACATTCCAAAAAACAGCAAGAGAAGCCAACCTTCAATGTGCAAGCACTTTTCAATTATCTACTCACGTTATGCTTGGTAATGATTCATTGGCCAAAGAAAGTCACATGGTCAAATTAAGATTCAACAAGGGGTGGAGAAAATAATCTGTCTCTTGGTGGCAGTTGCTACAAAATATAGTGCCCAATTTAAAAAAAAACTACCACAGTCCACCTTCTGGCCACAATTATTTTTATCCCTCCCACATTTGAAATATGCTTACTTTCATCCCTGGATCTGTAGGGCTCAGATCATAAAGGGCCTTGTGTGTTGAAGTGGGCACTTTTGGGGGTGTCTGCACGGTTCACACAACCACTGAAGTTCTTCTTTCAACCAGAGGCTCTCAGAAGCTATGCATATACCCAGTTGACCCCTCTCCTCTGGTCTCAGTTGGTTGAATTGGACCCAGATTGGGCCAATAATCCTCCAAGAGTTTGGACTGAGAGATTCCAGGTCCATCTGGGCTGAACTTTTGCAACTAGAAGAAGTAAACTCAGGAGCTGTGGGGGCCAAATCCTGCCTACCATGTAGCCGTGAAAGCCTGAGAAAAGGAAGTATAGATGCCGGGGAAAGTAGAGATTGATAGATTCCGAGGCTCCTCTGTTCTTGGTCCCAGCAGCTCCCTGCATTCCTGCTCTTCTCGTCTGTGAGTGCCCCCATTTCCTTATGGTATAGTCCCCATTTCCTGCTTGTGTTTGAGCTCATTGATTTCTGGTACATATAACTCCAAAGTTCCAGGGATTTCGTACACCCAGGAAAAAAATGTAAACTTTATTTCAAGGTGATGGAGGCTGTCGGAACAGTTTGAAAACGGGAAAGAAAGAAATAGAATTGTTTGTGTGGACCATAGCGTGTTAGTTATGGGGGTTGATTTGGGCTCAGGAGAATGAAGAACTTCCCAACATTACCAGTCGCTGTTGAGTCCATTTCTGACTCATGGCAACCCCATGTGTGTCACAGTAGAACTGTGCACACAGGTTTTCGATGGCTGATTTTTCAGAAGTAGATTGCCAGGTCTTTCTTCTGAGTTCCTAACATTAACACTGTCTAAAAACAGAACAATCTGAACCCTAAATTAGGAATTCCCAGGCACTTGGGTATCACAAGCCCACAGCAATCAACCACATGATTGAGGGAATTCAAACTTCAGGAGGAACAGGAGTTAGACTAGGTGATGGCTTATGCGTCCTTTCTACCATGAAATTCTGTGATTCATTGGATTGGGGTCTGCACATTTTTCAGTCAGCTCTATGTTTCTGGTGAGGGAGGCTGTCGTAGATTGAATCGTGTCCCCCCAAAATGTGTGTCAACTTGGCTAGGCCATGATTCCCAATATTGTGCAATTGTCTGCCAATTTGTCACCTGATGTGATTTTCCTGTGTTGTAAATCCTACATCTGTGATGTTAATGAGGTAGGATTAGAGGCAGTTATGTTAATGAGGCAAGACTCGATCTACAAAATTAGGTTGTGTCTTGAGTCAATCTCTTTTGAGATATAAAAGAGACAGGCCAGCAGAGAGATGGGAAACCTAATGCCACTAAGAAAGCAGCTCTGGGAATAGACCACGTCCTTTGGACCCAGGGTCCCTGCACAGAGAAGCTCCTAGACCAGGGCAAGATTGAAGATAAGAACCTCCCCTGAGAGCTGATAGAGAGAGAAAGCCTTCCCCTGAGCTGGGACCCTGAATTTGGACTTCTAGCCTCCTAGAATGTGAGAGAATAAATCAGTTTGTTAAAGCCACCCACTTGTGGTATTTCTATTATAGCAGCACTAGATAGCTAAGACAGAGATGTTCCTGGCTTAGAACACACAGTTGTGCCAGCAGCCAAAGGGAACATTTGCTTAAACACAGAGTTGCTGTGAGGAGACAGCTGGCTTTCAAAGTCCTGGGCCTGCTAGTGTTGAGGAGGAGCCAGGGCCTTTCTTTTCAGGATAAACAATGTTTCTTCTGCCCACTTGCCATGATGGGCTGGTCAGTTCCTTGGGCATGTTAATGAGTGTCTCTGGGGAAGGCCCCAGAACAGCAGGCACAGCAGCTTTGGCCCCTGAATGGCAATGAAGACTCCAGCAGTGTCTGAAAGCCTGGTGATTGGTTTTTCCACACACCCCCTTCTCCAAATCTTCTTCTTCCCAAATCCTGCCATGGTTATAACTGGCATTTGGGGTTTTAAGAACAATAATCAACTATTAGTAATGAAATTCAGAAAAGCACAAAGAAAATAAAAATTATTCAAATTCCTGCCAGTCAGAAATAACCACTATTCACTTGTTGAACATCTATCAAATCTTTCTCTCACATACTCTATAATTTTATGATTGCATCTTTTAAGCTGTCCTGTAACTTGCTTTTTCACTTATTAACATCTCCTGAATATGTTTTCATGCTGATAAGCACGGATGGACCTTCCTAGGCCCTCTTTTCTCGTCTGCAGGGGGCCTGTCTCCCTTCCTGATAGTTTTCTGGCTTCAGTTGGATATCGTCAGCCATCCTTCCCGGAGACATCAATAATTGAACAAAAGCCTCCTTAGGCTCAGGGCTGGGCACCAAGGCAGCCAGCGATGCCCGGAGGCCACTCCTCTCTTCCCAACCACAATCTTCCTGCTGAGGCTTTGGGAAGAACAGCTGCTGGGGAGATCACATTGAAAGAAAGTGACAACAGAAATTTCCCTTGGCTCCTTGGCTTGTTTGTCTCGTTCCTTCTTTATCGAATTCTTGGTTTGTCTCTAATTATCTAGCATCCAGAGCTTCAGATCGGGGGTGCAGCTGAGGGAACGCCATTCTTCAAATAATTTGCCAAGGAAGTTTAGGCTCTTTGGCACAAAAGAAGCTGTAGAAAAAGGAAATGAATGCAGCTTTGGGCCCATAGACGCCTGCCGAAGGAGAACTGGGGCTTTTCGGGCAAGAGGACAGTGCCTGATTCACAGGGACGGTTCCTGACGGATGGGCCCACTGTCGGCATCCCCACTGGAATGTTATCCTGATGGAGGCTTGATTCCCAATTCAGTGGTTTAGCCTAAAACAACAGTCACTGCTTCTAAACCTACGCTTCACCTCTGGATTTTTGTTTTTCCTCTAATAGTAAGGAATCAAAGTAGAACATAGTTTCTCAACCTTGACACTACAGGTGGTCTCGGACTTATGACTTATCTGCGTTATGATGAACCACACTTAGCACCACCTGTTTTTTTTTTTGTACATTTTATCATTAGTAATATGTACTACATAAAATGGCGCTGATCTCATCACTCTCAGATGTTCAATGTATTGATTTATAAAGATACTGATAATAAAAGGCAATAATAATGAAAACTAAAAAAAGTGAAGTATTCGACTTATATCAGAACCTGCTTGTGATGGAGTCATGGGAACAGAACCCTGTTGTAAGTTGCAACTACCTATATTAACATCCGGGCTGGATAATTTTTTGTTGTGAGGGATTGTTGTGTGCATTGCAGGATGTTTAAAAGCATGCCTGGTTGGTATCACTACACGCCAGTAGCATCTCAGTTGAGACAATCAAAAAATATCTCTAGACATTGTCAAATGTTGCTGGTGTGCAAAATCACCCCCAGTTGAGAGCCACTTGTACAGAGGCTAAAAGGCTGAGCACTGCAGCCAGACCAACCTGGATTCAAGTCCTGGCACTGACCCTTAATTAACTGTGTGACCTTGTGACCTTAGGAAGGATATTTTAACATTTTTGGTCCTTGGTTTTCTCATCTTTAAAATGGGCGTAATAAACTTCTTAAGGGGTTGGTGAGAAGATTAAATAATATTAGGGAAGTTAAGTTTGTTAGCAAAAGCTCAACAAATTATCCAATTTTATTTTCACAGTAATTCTCTGAGGTAGTTAATATCAGTATTTCCATTCTTCAGAAGAGAAAATTGAGACTTAGGGGTGTTGGGCAACTTCCTGTAAGCACCATGATTAATGAGTGGCTGTTAATTTCTAGAGTAAAGAAATTTCCCAGCGATGCCCGGAATGCGTTACTGGCATGCTGAAACATCAATTCTCTCAAACTCGGTTACAGTGGACAGGGTCTGGGAGTGCCAGGACCAGTGTGCTAATTGTCTCGGTTTACCCCGATGTGCAGTGCAGATGTCATCATTTTCTTTGTGTGCCAGATTACACATGAAAGTCCTTTTGTAAAAGTCATCACATAGGACAAAGAGCCTACATGAGCCACAGCCTCATCTACCTTGAGGCCAGAAGAAATAATTGGTGCCCGGCTACCCCTATTGACCATTCTGATCTGGGCCACGATAAATGGACCCTGATAGAATGGGAGAAAAACGTGAAACAGAATTCAAATTCTTAAAAAGTCCAGACTTACTGGATCAGTTGAGACTAGAGGACTCCCTGAGACTATGACCTTGAGATACTCTTTAAACCTTGAACCAAAACAATCCCCTGAGGGCACCTTTTAGAGAAATAACAGATTGACACACAAAATAAAGGATGTTACCCGTGAGTATGGAGCTCCATTAAAAAACCGTCTATGTGAGACCAAAATTCAACAACTATTCTAAAGCAAAGATGAGAAGATAAGGAGGTCAGGGGAACTAGAGTACTAGAAACAGAACAACCAGAACACAATTAAAGAGAATGTTGACACATTGTGAAAAATGTAACTAATGCCATTGAACAATCTGTGTAGAAATTGTCAAATGGGGACCTAATCTGATGTGCAAACTTTCACCAAAAACACATGAAAACATATTTTTTAAAAAAGCCATCCTACACATGAACATATCCTTGAGAGGATAAAGTGTCCAATGGGAAGAGTTCATTTACATTGTAGGAGCTTGACCTTATTGACCTTTAAAGTACCTTTCTCTGATTAAGATTTTATGGTTCCAGTATCTTATGAATGAAGATGCTGAGAAAGGAAAACGCTTAGAACTAGTGTTGATGGTGAGGGAAAGAGAAAGAAAGGCTAAGAGTAGCCAGTGCGGGGGAGCTGGGGGATATAAGTCCCCAAGACAAACAAGTGATCTGGGCAGATTGCATCACAAGATGGCCCAGATGAAGGCTGTGTCCTCTCTGAGGATGGACCTTTCTTCTGCTCCATTCTGGACTTTCAACTGTGGGTAAATAGAGGAATGCATAGATAGATGATAAGCAAGTATAGTAAAATAATAATACAATCCAGGTGGTGGGTAAATCGGTGTTCTCTGTAACTGTAAAATTCTTTCTACTTTGCCCAATGTTTGAAATTTATTGTATTAAAAAATATTTAATTTGTGGAATAATGAAAGACAAAGTAAACAAGAGAAAATATTTGAAGACCAGAGACACTGGCTGCAGCCCCCATTTCAGACCCTGTGTCTATGGTCCTGGGGTGCACGGGGGCCTGGAGAAGGATGGAAGGGAGGACAGAAGCAAGGCTCACTGGATCATGCTTCCAAAGGCCGCAATTTTATTTCTGTGCAGCCTCATTTTTCCTTCCCCATCTCTGTCTCCCAGACAGAGGGCTGAAGCCCATGGGACCTGGGTCCCTGCTCTAGGCCCGTCTCTTTACATCTTATTTCAGCTCTGAACTTAACTTAGCTCCAGGACCTCAGAATCCCCATCCTGGCTTTTAATGCTGACAGTGAGTTATTAGGTAAGCCAGGCTGTGCTAGCCTATGAACAGTTCATGCTGGCTTATCTATTATTCCCTTCTCAAACTTACTGACAGTTTTACAAGGGATCCAATAGAATTTCTTTCCTTTCTTTTGAATTTTAACCTTGAAAATATGATTTAAAAAAAAGTTTTAACATTTTGGTAAAAAGAAATAAATTTCCCACAACCCCTTCATACTAACGTGCTATCCTCAGTGAACTGATAGTCACGGGTTTGAATCCCAGCCTGCCACTTACTAGCTAGCTATGTGACAGTGAGCCAATACACAACACTCTAAGCCTCATTTTCCTCATCTACAGTAACAATTTCTGATTAGCGTTGTTTCAAAGATTAGAAAATAACACGTGTAAGGCTCCTTGTGAGATATTTGGCACAGACTATGTTCTTAATAATATTATTGAATAGCTACTATTGTTATTAGCTATTATTATTATTACTTTCCCTATTGTCTTTTAGAACTTGCTTACAGACACCTAAATTTTTATATAGTTGAAATAGTTTATTTACATACATAATTTTTTACTTAAGTCCTGTCTTGAGGTTTGTTATGGATTAAATCCTGCCCCTCCAAAATCTGTGTTGGAATCCTAGCCCCTGTACCTGTGGAAGTAAGCATGTTTGAAATAGGGTTTTCTTTATTATGCTAATTAGATCATACCTGAGTAGGGTGGGTTCTAAATCTAATCATTTCTGAGTTATAAGAAGAGCAGATTAGACAAATCTGGAGAAGGGGGAGATAGGCAACAGAGACAGATGCATCTGCAAGGATCCCTGGCAGACTCTAAAGCTGAAAAAAACAAGGAAGGACCTTATTCTAGAGCTACTTCTAGCCTCCTGAACTGCGAGAAAGTAAATTTCTGTTTTTAAAAGCCCCCCACTTTTAGTATTTCTGTTATAGCAGCACTAGGGAACAAAGACAAGGTTAGGGTGTCACCAGGAGGCATTGGCTGTCTGGATGCCAAGTGACAGAGTGGCATTATCTTTCTCCCAGGAGTTTATTTATAGTCTAGCAATCAAATTCACAGAAGGCTGAAATATAAACCCAAATGTCAATTTGTTGATTTACAGAGGAAAATATTACTGTCTCAATTGTAAAAAAAAAAAAAAGCACAGAAGAAAATGTAACCCAAGGGCTCCAAGGTCTTTTATAACAGAAGAGTTTACCTGACTTACATAGTAATGGGTTGGTTTAACACAAGACTGGATAGTTGATTTGCAGTTTAAGGGAACAAATTCTCTTTCCTACAAAAACAATGAACAGTGTTTGTTAAACGAACAGTGAGATGTTTATAAGCATTTGTGGACTTGCATGCCTTACAGTTGTAGGTTACATCCTGTGAGATTAAACAGGAACTCTGAACTGAATATTCTAGGAAAAACTGAAAAAATTTTGAATATCAAAAGAAGCTTCTTGACAATTCAAAAACCATATTTATTTAAATTTATTATTTTTTATCTATCATATATTATATAGGTGGCATGTTAGTTGTTGTTAGATACCCTCAAGTTGGTTCCAAAGCATAGCAGCCCTGTGTACAATGGAATGAAACACGGCCCAGTACTGTGCCACGCTCACAATTGTTCCTATGTTTGAGCCCATTGTTGTAGCCACTGTGTCAATCCATCTCCTCTCTTTTGTTGACCCTGTGTTTTAGGGGACTGGTCCCCCCTGATAACATGTCCAAAGTACACAAGATGAAGCCTCTCCAACCTTGCTCACTTCCAAGGAGCATTCTGGTTGTACTTCTTCCAAGACAGATATGTTCGTTCTTCTGGCAACACGTAGTATACTCAATATTCTTCACCAACACCATAATTCAAAGCCATCAATTCTTCTTCAGTCTTCCTTATTCATTTCCCAGCTTTCACTTGCATGTGAGGCAATTGAAAATACCTTGACTTGGGTCAGGCACACCTTAGTCCTCACAGTGATATCTTTGCTTTTTAACACTTTAAAGAGGTCTTTTGCAGCACAGTTGTCCAATGCAATAAGTTGTTTAATTTCTTGACTGCTTCGTCCATGGACGTTGACTGTGGATCCAAGTAAAATGAAATGCTTGACAATTTCAATCTTTTCTCCATTTATCATGCTGTTGCTTATTGGTCCATCTGTGAGGATTTTGGCTTTCTTTATATTGAGGTGTAATCCATACTGAAGACTGCAGTCTTTGATCTTCATCAGTAAGTCTTCAAGTCCTCTTCACTTTCAGCTAGCATGATTGTGTCATTTGCATATTGTAGGTTGTTCCTGTGTCTTCCATCAATCCTGATGCCACATTCTTCTTCGTATAGTCCACTTTCTTGGATTATTTGCTCAGCATACACAGAGAATAAGTATGGTGAAAGGATACAACCCTGATGCGCATCTTGCCTGATTTTAAACCATGTAGTATCCTCCTGTTTTTAAACCACACAGGATCCCCTTGTTCTCTTCAAATGACTGCCTCTTGGTCTATGAACAAGTTCCTCATAAGCACAATTAAGTGTTCTGAAATTTCCATTCTTCACAAGGTTATCCATAATTTATTATGATCCACACAGTCCAATGTCTTTGCATAGCCAATGAAACACAGGTAAACGTCTTTCTGGTATTCTCTGTTTTCAGCCAAGATCCATCTGCCATCAACAATGACATGTCCTCTCCTGAATCTTGCTTGAATTTCTGGCAGTTCCCTGTTGATGTATTACTTTATCTCCTTTTGAATGATCTTCAGCAAAATTTTACTTGCATGTGATATAATGATATTGTTCAATTATTTCCATATTCTGTTGAATCACTTTTCTTTGGAATGGGCATAAATATGAGTCTTTTCCAATTGGTTGGCCAGGCAGCTATCTTCCAAATTTCTTGGCATAGAAGAGTGAGAGCTTCCAGCATTGCATTCATTTGTTGAAACATCTCAATAGGTATTCCATCAACTCCTGGAGCCTTATTTCTCTCCAATGCCTTCAGTGCAGCTTGGACTTCTTCCATCAATATCCTTGGATCTTGATCACATGCTACCTCCTGAAATGGCTGAACATCAACAAATTATTTTTGGTACAGTGCCACTGTGTATTCCTTCCATCTTCTTTTGATGCTTCCTGCATTTCTTTCCATCTGCTTTTGATGCTTCCTGCATCATTCAATATTTTGCCCACAGAATCCTTCAAAAGCACAATTTGAGGCTTGAATGTTTTCTTCATTTCTTTTAGCTTTATAAACGCCGAGGATATTCTTCCATTTGGTTTTCTATCTCCAGCTCTTTGCACTTGTCATTATAATACTTTGTCTTCTTGAGCTGCCCTTGGAAACCATTTGTTCAGCTCTTTTACTTCATCATTTCTTCAATTGCTTTAGCTCCTCTACATACAAAAGCAAGTTTCACAATCTCTTCTGACATCCATTTTGGTTTTTTCTTTCTTTCCTGTCTTTTTAATGACCTCTTGCTTTCTTCATGTATGATGTCCTTGATGTCATCCCACAACTAATCTGGTCTTCAGTCATTAGTGGTCAATGCATCAAATCTATTCTTGAGATGGTCTCTAAATATAGGTGGGATATACTCAAGGTCATACTTTGGCACTTGTGGACTTGTTTTAATTTCCTTCAGCTTCAACTTGAACTTGTATATGAACAATTGATGGTCCATTCTACAGTCAGCCCCTGGACTCATTCTGACTGTTGATATTGAGCTTCTCCATTTTCTGTTTCTGAAGACGTAGTTGATTTGATTCCTGTGTATTCCATCTGGTGAGGTCTACGTACATAGTCACTGTTTATGTTGTTGAAAAAGGTATTGGCAATGAATAAGTTGTTGGTCTTGCAAAATTCTATCATGTGATTTCAGACATTGTTTCTAACACCAAGGCCATATTTTCAAACTACTGATCCTTCTTCTTTGTTTCCCACTTTCACGTTCCAATCTCCAGTAATTATCAATGCATATTGATTGCATGTTTTATCGATTTCAGACTGCAGAAGTTGGTAAAAATCTTCAGTTTCTTTATCTTTGGCATTAGCGGCTGGTGCATAAATTTGAATAGTAGTCATATTAACTTGTCTTCCTTGTAGGCATATGGATATTATCCTATCACTGCCAGCTTTGTAGCACAGAATGGATTTTGAGATGTTGTTTTTGATGATGAAAGTAATGCCATTCCTCTTCCATTTATCATTCCCAGCATAGTAGATCATATGATTGTTTGACTCAAAATGGCCTAAACCAGTCCATTGCAGCTCACTAGTGCCTAGGATAACCATCTTTATGTGTTCCATTTTATTTTTGACAACTTCCGATTTTTCTAGATTCATACTTTGTACATTCCATGTTCTGATTATTGATGGATGTTTACAAGTGTTTCTTCTCATTTTGAGTTGTGTCACATCAGAAAGTGAAGTTCCAAAAGCTTGACTCCATCCACATCATTAAGGTCAATTCTATTTTGAGGAGGCAGCTCTTCTCCAGTAGTATTTTGAATGCCTTCTAACCTTAGGTGCTAATCTTCCATCATGATATCGGACAATGTTCCACTGCTATTCATTAAGGTTTCCATTGGCCAATTTTTTAAGAAGTAGATTGCCAGGTCCTTCTTCCTAGTCTGTCTCAGTCTGGAAGCTCTGCTGAATCCAGTCCCCCATGGGTGACCCTGCTTATATTTCAAATACCGGTGGCATAGCTTCTAGCATTATAGCAACATGTAAGCCACCACAGAACAACAAACTGACAGATGAGTGGTGGAAAATGTGCCTACTGCTGACAAATTATCTTTGTTTTTGTCTGTCTGAAAACATCTTTATTTTGCTGATACTTGTTATTTTTATTTCATTGAAGTATAACATACAATAAATTACATAAATCATAATTATATAGTTTGATAAAATTTTACACACATATAAAATGTAACCATCACCCAGAACAAAATATAGAACTCATCTTCAGTTTTGAAGGTATTTTTCATTGGATATAGGAATCTAGGTGGGCAGCTATTTTTTCCCCACACTCTAAATCTTTACAGAAGCAGAGTGCCACATTTTTCTCCTGTGGAGTGTTTGTTGGGTGCCAATTGCCAATCTTTAGTTAGCATCTGAGCACTTTAACCACAGCACCCCCAGGACTCCTCTAAAGATATTGTTCTATTGTCTTCTGATTTCTATTGTTTCTGTTGAGAAATCAGCTGTCAGGTTTATTGTTGCTTCTTTGAGAATTATGTATCTTTTTTCTCTGGCAGTATCTTAGTCTAGGTTCTCTAGAGGAGCAAAACCAGCAAAGCATATATAAATATATAGAAAGATATTTACTTCAAGGAAATGGCTCATGCAATTGTGAGGAACTGATTCATGCAATTGTTGAGGCTGACAAGTTCCAAACCTGTGGGTCAGGCTACAGGCTCTGTTGTAAACGTCTGCTGGCTCACGTGGCTGCAGGGGCTGACAAACCCAAAACCTGCAGGTCAGGCAGCAAGTCAGGTGGCAGGCCAGAACCAGAGATCAGGTAATGAGAACAGTGCAGGGACAAGAAAGGGAGTAATCTTTGCAGAACATCCATTTATATGCTGGAGGCCAGCCTTACCCCCAAGGAAACTCCCCTTTCAACTGATTGGCTGATCAAGTCAGATCACACAACGGAAGGTGATTACATAGTGTCTACTAAACCACTGAGAATTGTAGCCTAGCCAAATTGACACATACATTAACTAGCATAGATTTGCTATTTTTCCTTGGTTTTTAGAAGTTTTATAATCATGTGCATATGTGTGATTTTCTTTCAATGTATTTTTCTTGGGATTTGTAGGGTTTCTTGAATTTGTGGCTTCACATATTGTCAATTTTGGAAATTTCTCAGCCATTATCTATTCAAAGATTCTGTTTCCTCCCCTTCAATTAGTCTAATTTCATGTATGTTAACATTTTTACCATATGCCATAAATCTCTTAAGCTATTTTCTGTATTTTCCATTCTTGTCACTCTCCATGCTTCAGTTTGAAATTTTTTATTGATCCTTTTTTCCAAGTCACCAAACCTTCTTTAGTTCTGTCTACTTTTAAACACATACATTGAGTTTCTAATTTCAGTTATTGTATTTATTTGTACTGGAAAACTCATTCGGTTTTTTTAAAAAATAGAATCAAGTTCTTTGAGAAATTCTCCATCTTGTCACCAATTTCTTGGAACATAATAATTAGTTTAAAATCCGTGTCTAATAATGCTAATGTTTGTAATGCATATGGGTCTGTTTCTATTATCCTCTTTTTCTCCTTGTTCTATTTCTTAGTATGCCTGTTAATTTTTTTTTATTAACTTTTATTGAGCTTCAAGTGAACGTTTACAAATCAAGTCAAATGGTCACATATAAGTTTATATACACCTTACTCCATACTCCCACTTGCTCTCCCCCTAATGAGTCAGCACTTCCAGTCTCTCCTTTCGTGACAATTTTGCCAGCTTCCAACTCTCTCTATCCTCCGAACCCCCCTCCAGACAGGAGATGCCAACACAGTCTCAAGTGTCAACCTGACACAAATAGCTCACTCTTCATCAACATCTCTCTCCTACCCACTGTCCAGTCCCTTTCATGTCTGATGAGTTGTCTTCGGGAATGGTTCCTGTCCTGGGCCAACAGAAGGTTTGGGGACCATGACCGCTGGGATTCCTCTAGTCTCAGTCAAACCATTAAGTATGGTCTTTTTGTGAGAATTTGGGGTCTGCATCCCACTGATCTCCTGCTCCCTCAGGGGTTCTCTGTTGTGCTCCCTGTCAGGGCAGTCATCGGTTGTGGCCGGGCACCATCTAGTTCTTCTGGTCTCAGGATGATGTAGGTCTCTGGTTCATGTGGCCCTTTCTGTCTCTTGGGCTCTTAGTTATCGTGTGACCTTGGTGTTCTTCATTCTCCTTTGATCCAGGTGGGTTGAGACCAATTGATGCATCTTAGATGGCCACTTGTTAGCATTTAAGACCCCAGATGCCACATTTCAAAGTGGGATGCAGAATGTTTTCACAATAGAATTATTTTGCCAATTGACTTAGAAGTCCCCTTAAACCATGGTCCCCAAAACCCCGCCCTTGCTCCGCTGACCTTTGAAGCATTCAGTTTATCCTGGAAACTTCTTTGCTTTTGGTCCAGTCCAGTTGAGCTGACCTTCCATATATTGAGTATTGTCCTTCCCTTCACCTAAAGTAGTTCTTATCTACTAACTAATCAGTAAATAACCTTCTCCCACCCTCCCTCCCTCCCCCCCTCGTAACCACAAAAGTATGTGTTCTTCTCAGTTTATACTATTTCTCAAGATCTTATAATAGTGGTCTTATACAATATTTGTCCTTTTGCCTCTGACTAATTTCACTCAGCATAATGCCTTCCAGGTTCCTCCATGTTATGAAATGTTTCACAGATTCGTCACTGTTCTTTATCGATGCGTAATATTCCATTGTGTGAATATACCACAATTTATTTAACCATTCATCCGTTGATGGACACCTTGGTTGCTTCCAGCTTTTTGCTATTGTAAACAGAGCTGCAATAAACATGGGTGTGCATATATCTGTTCGTGTGAAGGCTCTTATTTCTCTAGGGTATATTCCGAGGACTGGGATTTCTGGGTTGTATGGTAGTTCTATTTCTAACTTTTTAAGAAAACGCCAGATAGATTTCCAAAGTGGTTGTACCATTTTCCATTCCCACCAGCAGTGTATAAGAGTTCCAATCTCTCCGCAGCCTCTCCAACATTTATTATTTTGTGTTTTTTGGATTAATGCCAGCCTTGCTGGTGTGAGATGGAATCTCTTTGTAGTTTTAATTTGCATTTCTCTAATGGCTAATGATCGAGAGCATTTTCTCATGTATCTGTTAGCTGCCTGAATATCTTCTTTAGTGAAGTGTGTGTTCATATCCTTTGCCCACTTCTTGATTGGGTTGTTTGTCTTTTTGTGGTTGAGTTTTGACAGAATCATATAGATTTTAGAGATCAGGCGCTGGTCAGAGATGTCATAGCTGAAAATTCTTTCCCAGTCTGTAGGTGGTCTTTTTACTCTTTTGGTGAAGTCTTTAGATGAGCATAGGTGTTTGATTTTTAGGAGCTCCCAGTTACCTGGTTTCTCTTCATCATTTTTGGTAACGTTTTGTGTTCTGTTTATGCCTTGTATTAGGGATCCTAGGGTTGTCCCTATTTTTTCTTCCACGATCTTTATCACTTTAGTCTTTATGTTTAGATCTTTGATCCACTTGGAGTTAGTTTTTGTGCATGGTGTGAGGTATGGGTCCTGTTTTATTTTTTTGCAAATGGATATCCAGTTATGCCAGCACCATTTGTTAAAAAGACTATCTTTTCCCCAGTTAGCTGACACTGGGCCTTTGTCAAATACCAGCTGCTCATATGTGGTTGGATTTATATCTGGGTTCTCAATTCTGTTCCATTGGTCTATGTGTCTGCTGTTGTACCAGTACCAGGCTGTTTTGACTACTGTGGCTGTATAATAGGTTCTGAAATCAGGTAGAGTGAGGCCTCCCACTTTCTTCTTTTTCAGTAATGCTTCGCTTATCCGAGGCTTCTTTCCCTTCCATATGAAGTTGGTGATTTGTTTCTCTATCACATTAAAAAATGACATTGGAATTTGGATTGGAAGTGCATTGTATGTATAGATGGCTTTTGGTAGAATAGACATTTTTACTATGTTAAGTCTTCCTATCCATGAGCAAGGTATGTTTTTCCACTTAAGTAGGTCCTTTTTAGTTTCTTGTAGTAGTACTTTGTAGTTTTCTTTGTATAGGTCTTTTACATCTCTGGTAAGATTTATTCCTAAGTATTTTATCTTCTTGGTGGCTACTGTGAATGGTATTGATTTGGTTATTTCCTCTTCGATGTTCTTTTTGTTGATGTAGAGGAATCCAAGTGATTTTTGTATGTTTATCTTATAACCTGAGACTCCGCCAAACTCTTCTATTAGTTTCAGTAGTTTTCTGGAGGATTCCTTAGGGTTTTCTGTGTATAAGATCATGTCATCTGCAAATAGAGATAATTTTACTTCCTCCTTGCCAATCCGGATGCCCTTTATTTCTTTGTCTAGCCTAATTGCTCTGGCTAGGACCTCTAGCACAATGTTGAATAAGAGCGGTGATAAAGGACATCCTTGTCTGGTTCCCGTTCTTAAGGGAAATGCTTTCAGGCTCTCTCCATTTAGAGTGATGTTGGCTGTTGGCTTTGTATAGATGCCTTTATTATGTTGAGGAATTTTCCTTCAATTCCTATTTTGGTGAGAGTTTTTATCATAAATGGATGTTGGACTTTGTCAAATGCCTTTTCTGCATCAATTGATAAGATCATGTGGTTTTTGTCTTTTGTTTTATTTATATGGTGGATTACATTAATGGTTTTTCTAATATTAAACCAGCCTTGTATACCTGGTATAAATCCCACTTGGTCATGGTGGATTAATTTTTTGACATGTTATTGAATTCTATTGGCTAGAATTTTGTTGAGGATTTTTGCATCTATGTTCATGAGGGATATAGGTCTGTAATTTTCTTTTTTGTAATGTCTTTACCTGGTTTTGGTATCAGGGAAATGGTGGCTTCATAGAATGAGTTAGGTAGTATTCCGTCATTTTCTATGCTTTGAAATACCTTTAGTAGTAGTGGTGTTAACTCTTCTCTGAGAGTTTGGTAGAACTCTGCAGTAAAGCCATCTGGGCCAGGGCTTTTTTTTTTGTTGGGAGTTTTTTGATTACCATTTCAATCTCTTTTTTTGTTATGAGTCTATTTAGTTGTTCTACTTCTGATTGTGTTAGTTTAGGTAGGTAGTGTTTTTCCAGGAATTCAGCCATTTCTTCTAGGTTTGCAAATTTGTTAAAGTACAATTTTTCGTAATAATCTGATATGATTCTTTTAATTTCAGTTGGGTCTGTTGTGATGTGGCCCTTCTCGTTTCTTATTTGGGTTATTTGTTTCCTTTCCTGTATTTCTTTAGTCAGTCTGGCCAATGGTTTATCAATTTTGTTAATTTTTTCAAAGAACCAGCTTTTGGCTTTGTTAATTCTTTCAATTGTTTTTCTGTTCTCTAACTCATTTAGTTCAGATCTAATTTTTATTATTTGTTTTCTTCTGGTGCCTGATGGATTCTTTTGTTGCTCACTTTCTATTTGTTCAAGTTGTAGGGACAGTTCTCTGATTTTGGCTCTTTCTTCTTTTTGTATATGTGCATTTATCGATATAAATCGGCCTCTGAGCACTGCTTTTGCTGTGTGGCCCAGAGGTTTTGATAGGAAGTATTTTCAATCTCGTTGCATTCTATGAATTTCCTTATTCCCTCCTTAATGTCTTCTATAACCCAGTCTTTTTTCAGAAGGGTATTGTTCAGTTTCCAAGTATTTGATTTCTTTTCCCTAATTTTTCTGTTATTGATTTCCACTTTTATGGCCTTGTGGTCTGAGAAGATGCTTTGTAATATTTCAATGTTTTGGATTCTGCAAAGGTCTGTTTTATGACCTAATATGTGGTCTATTCTAGAGAATGTTCCTTGTGCGCTAGAAAAAAAAGTATACTTTGCAGCAGTTGGGTGGAGAGTTCTGTATAAGTCAATGAGGTCAAGTTGGTTGATTGTTGTAATTAGGTCTTCCGTGTCTCTTTTGAGCTTCTTACTGGATGTCCTGTCCGTCTCCGAAAGTGGTGTGTTGAAGTCTCCTGCTATAATTGTGGAGATGTCTATCTCACTTTTCAGTTCTGTTAAAATTTGATTTATGTATCTTGCAGCCCTGTCATTGGGTGCATAAATATTTAATATGGTTACATCTTCCTGATCAATTGTCCCTTTTATCATTATGTAGTGTCCTTCTTTATCCTTTGTGGTGGATTTAAGTTTAAAGTCTATTTTGTCAGAAATTAATATTGCTTCTCCTCTTCTTTTTTGCTTATTGTTTGCTTGATAATATTTTTTTCCATCCTTTGAGTTTTAGTTTGTTTGTGTCTCTAAGTCCAAGGTGTGTCTCTTGTAGGCAGCATATAGACGGATCGTGTTTCTTTATCCAGTCTGAGACTCTCTGTCTCTTTATTGGTGCATTTAGTCCATTTACATTCAGCATAATTATAGATAAGTATGTGTTTAGTGTTGTCATTTTGATGCCTTTTTATGTGTGTTGTTGACAATTTCATTTTTCCACTTACTTTTTTGTGCTGAGACTTTTTTGTTGTAAATTGTGTGTTCCTCATTTTCATAGCATTTGACTTTATGTTTGCTGAGTCGTTACGTTTTTCTTGGTTTTTATTTTGAGTTATGGAGTTGTTATACCTCTTTGTGGTTACCTTAATATTTACCCTTATTTTTCTAAGTGAAAACCTAACTTGTATTGTCCTATATGGCCTTGTTTTCCTCTCCATATGGCAGTTCTATGCCACCTGTATTTAGTTCCTCTTTTTGATTATTGTGATCTTTTACGTTTTGACTTCAATGATTCCCTGTTTTGAGCATTTTTTTTTTTAATTAATCTTAACTTGTTTTTGTGATTTCCCTATTTGAGTTGATATCAGGATGTTCTGTTCTGTGACCTTGTGTTGTGCTGGTATCTGATATTATTGGTTGCCTGTTAATATTTTTAAAAATTAAATGATAGAAATTGCTTAAGAAACACAGTTGAGGCTCTGGATGATATTATCTTTCTCTAGGGAAGATTTACCCTAACCTCTGGCAGGCAGCTAGAATGGAAGAAGATTGTCTCAGTCTAATAAGGGATGAGTTGACTTGATATTGGGGTACAGTCTTTATAAAACTCGGTCACAGAATTTATATGGCTTGATCTACCTCTTGTTTGTCCCTATTTCTAAAGCAGGGTGTTTACCAGACACTTCCTCCTTTGCCGGTCTTGAAATCCATTTTTTCTCCCTGGCACCAAAAAAACTGTATAAAGCTTATCTCAGATTTCCAGTCACTTTCTTCTCATCTTCTTAGCCTCAAACTTGATCCAACTTAAGAAGCAACAAAACTTTTTGAGGGAATACTGGAGAAAAGCATTAGTCTTAGTTCCCTGAACTTCTCTTCTCTTTGGGTTTTGCCCTTCAAGTCATGTTAGTGGTTGTAGCACATATAAAACCAACTTTTGTCTCTCTAGTCTCATGAAATTTCTGAAAGCTCTATTGTCTTCTCCTTTCATTATCCTCGGGCCATCTTCTCAGCCTCTCGTCTCATTCTGTTTTGGATTAGGCAAATGCTCCAGAGGAGAAAGTCATGATCAGATTGTCAGGCTCAAGTCAACGATATTTTTTTTCTCACTAGGATTTTGATCCCTAGTGTTTTGGCTGCCTTCATATAGATTTTTTAAAATATTTTATCCAGCTTTTATAGTTATCTGGCCATTCTGCTAAAAGTTATTCCATCATAGCAACAGCTAATTTAATTTTAAGCATAGGAAGATCCTTATATGACTCACGTGTTCTCATAAAGCTATGAATTAGGTCTGTTTTACAATAAAACCTCACTTATACACATAAAAGTCTTAGATTCTCAGGTTACCAGAATTAACTTGGATATAACCAAAGAGTTTAAAATAAATGAAAATTAAGATGGGAAGCCTATTTATGCTATAGTTCCAAAAATGGCTCTCATGGCTTTACAATCCCCCCAAATTCACAAAAAGTAAACTTTAATCCAGGAAAATAAAACTTTTCACTTTACAGAGGAATAGGGAAGGAAAGAGAACCCAGTGCCTGACATACGTGTGCTTGGAAATATTTGTGGAATAAATAAAATAAAATGTGTTGAAGCTGACAAGGTGGTATGGGGGGTTCTGATACTGAAAAAAAAAAAAAAGTAATGCTTAAGTTCTGCCAAATGAAAAAAAAAAACTGATAAAGACTGCGAAGATGATGATTCTTTTGAGTGAAAGGACAGCTAGTTTGATCTTTGATTCAATGAATAATTTTATGGAAAGATGGTCATATTACCCCAACCAGGAGCTCATGCAACTGAAATTTCTATTTTCTACTTTCGTGAGAAAAAAAGAAAAATGGCAAGATAGCAACCAGATGGTAAGAAAAACAGATTTAATAAGTCTGAACTAGCCTTTAAGAACTGAGAATACAAGTTCAGCTGCTCTGACAGACCTAAAATAACATGCTTTCAATTATATAAATCAGTCATCAGTGAACTACAGCCATGGGGCCAAATGTGGCCCATCACCTGTTTTTTGTAAATAAAGCTTTATTGGAATAGAACTACACCTATTCATTATGCATTTTCTAGATCTACTTTTGTACTACAGCAGCAGAGTTAGTAGTTGCTACCAAGATTTTACAGCCAGCAAAGCCTAAAGTTATTTACCATTTGATCCTTTACAGAAAAAGTTTGACAACCCCTACCCCTGATAGAGTCCTTTTTTTTTTTTTTTTTTTTCTGGTAAACTTAGAAGCAATTTTTTTTTTTTTTTGATGCTCTGTGAATTCTTCTGGGATTTTTCTATCTTGTCATTTGACCTTCTTTAATATGTTGCTCTTGTCCTCATGGTCAAAAATGGCTCACAAGCTACTGGGAAGAGGGCATGTAAATGCCAGTCAATCCACAGCATAATCAAGTTATTATATAATGGTCCTCTGTGTCCAAAAAAGGCTAAGCTATGTTCAGGATAGTCTATTTATTAAAGTAGAAAAACAACACATTTTAGAAATATTCCCATTTTAAAATCACTTCATCTACAAGGAAAAATCTAGTTACCTAGTACACTCACTTCCCCTCCAAAACTGATGGTTAATTGAGATATTTCAGTATAAAAACTGTATGGTAAGTAAAAATAGATGTTCTTTGTAGCAGACAGAGAAGGGATTGAATCTCAACTCTCTCCCTAACTAACTTGGGCAAATTCTTTAACTTCTCTGAGCCTCCATTTCTTCATCTCTAAAAACAGGTTGCTAAGAAAGTAGCTTTGAAGACTAAATGAGATGCATATACTGTACTGGCAGATAGTAGCTGCTCCATAGCTGTTGGCTTCATTCCCTTCCCAGGATTTTCCATTTGTGTCAATAGGAACTTGATTCTTAATAATGGTAAGCAGGCTGAAACCTCACTGGTTTCTTTCCATACAAATGCACCAGGCTCTACCCACATTATTTGTGTCTTGTAACAACTTTCTGCAGTTTGCAGTCCTGTTTATGTATAAATACTTTGTGAAGAAGCCTAACTAATAAGCTCATCCTCTTCCTGCTGACAATACATTCAGAGAAGCTATGACTATCCTTGAGTGGTGGGGCATTTGGACTGGAGAGCATCTTTATATACTCAGTCTCTGAAGTCTGTAATTGATGCCTTAAACTACAGTATATAATTTAGTGTGACAGACTTCTTTTGTGTTAATAAGAAGTTACTCAATAATTCAGTTCCTCGTCCTCTCACTGTAAATCTTGATAAACTAATGTGGTTTTAATGAGGCTGTAATATTGTTTTCCAGAAGAATTTCTGCAGTGGTGTAACAATTAATGTACCACAATTTAAAAACACAATAGCATTGAGTGCAGCTCAGTAGCAAAGGAGATGACACTTTCAGGGCCAGGGAAAGGAAATTCCCCCAAATACTTTCTACACAGTCACTGTGAAATAGGGAGATCATATAGGTGAACACTTAGAGCAAATACAAATCCAAGATGCTGACATGTGAGATGAAAAAATGGCTTTCCCTCTCTGAACTCTACTATACACTAAGGACGAAATAACACAAAGGAAGGGGAAATCTTGATGCTTTCAACACTAATTGCCTTAAATGCAGTGACTAACCCATTCCAGGTGCTTGGTAATATTTCTCTCTTCTTTGAATTCTTCTCTTCATTTTAATGGATTTAATTTTGTTTTGATGCTAATTGTCCTTTAATATGTTGTTTAATGGTACAAGATGCCTCACATATTTTTTGAAAGGAGGGAGAGAATAAAGTCTAAACAGAAAATCAAGTAAACAAATGCATAAGACTTGTTTCTCCTGAGAAGATCTGAGTACTTTTCTATGTACTAAGACTGATAACATCCTTCTATGAGCTAAGTGTTTTCTCCAATATACAGATTATAAGATTTAACAACAAGGAGTCTGTGTGACCACCAACATCACGTCAATTCAATAAATACTATTTGAGCCTCTAGACAGTTAGTGCAAAACAAGATGCAACGCATTATTAGGACATCAAATGAAGAAATGCTTCTAGAATCTTACAGTGTAACAGACAAATACATACCCAAGTAACATTGGTATATGGGATCCTATGAGAACTGCTATGATAGAGATGCTACATGCTAAGAAATATAATCAAAATTTTCATTTAAATTGTGCTATTTTGGTTCCCAAAGGGCTTTTATATATGCTATTGTTCATTTGAATCCCACAAAAAGTCCATGGAATGGGTGAAGATTATTAAACCTATTTTAAAGATGAGGAAGTTGTGGTTCAGAGTTGCTGACTAGCACAAGCTCATATGGCAAATAAGAAGAGAACTTGAGCTCCAAGTCCTTTGCTCGTTCCATGCTATTAATTTGCTTTTCATATAAGATATGAAAGGATAGGGCATTAGTGAGTTCTCTTTAAATGATGTTAGTTTGTGTCTTTTCCTTTTTCCTTCTCACTTTTAGCTGATAGCCTTGTGACCTGCTTCACTAAGAAAACAGGTGTAGTTGTATCCTTTCACCATACTTATTCAATCTGTATGCTGAGCAAATAATCCGACAAACTGGACTATATGTAGAAGAACGTGGCATAAAGATTAGAAGACTTACGAACAACCTGCGATATACAGATGACACAGCCTTGCTGTGAGAAGAGGACTTGAAGCACTTACTGATGAAGATCAAAGCCTTCAGTATGGATTACATCTCAACATAAAACAAAAATCCTCATACCTGGACCAATAAGCAACATGAGGATAAATGGAGAAAATATTGAAGTTGTCAAAGATTTCGTTTTACTTGGATCCACAATTAATGCCCATGGAAGCAGCAGTCAAGAAATCAAATGACATATTGTATTGGGTGAATCTGCTGCGAAAGACCTCTTTAAAGTATTAAAAAGCAAAGATATCACCATGAGGACTAAGGGGAGCCTGATCCAAGCCATGGTGTTTTCAATCACCTCATAGCATGTGAAAGCTGGACAAGGAATAAGGAAGACTGAAGAATTGATGCTTTTGGATTGTGGTGTTGGCCAAGAATATTGAATATACCATGAACTGCCGAAGAATGAACAAATCTGTCTTGGAAGAAGTGCAACCAGAATGTTCCTTAGAAGCAAGGATGGTGAGACTTCGCCTCATGTACCTTGGGCATGTTACCAGGAGGGACCAGTCCCAGGAAAGGGACACAATGCTTGGTAAAGTAGAGGGTCATCAAAAAGGAGGAAGACCCTCATTGTGGGAATGATGCAGGACTGGGCAGTGTTTCATCCTGTTGTACGTGGGGTCACTATGAGTTGGAGCTGGCTCGACTGCATCTAACAACATACGTGCTTATACACATGGATACACACGCATAGAATATATCTGGTAGAATGTCATCCAACTGGAACAGTGATTATCACTTAGGGGAGTGGTAAGGTGACTTCACTCTGTGATCTAAGCCCTTCTGTACTATTTGAGTTTTCCCATCATAAACTATTTAAAATTATTTTTAAATGTCACTTTTCTGAGAAAGTCCAAAAGAGCAATGGAGAGTGATATGAAGATTTGGTTTGAATGTTGGCTCTGCAACTTACTAGATACATGACCTTTAACAACGGATTTAATCTTTCTAGAAATCAAAACTGCTACTTGACAAGGAAGCAGGCAGCATATGACTCCCACCTGGCTGTAAAATGGGGAAGTTTCTTTGACACTGAGCCACGCTAAAGCATAGCAGATAACTGAATAGATGAGATCTTGGAGAGGAAGTTAGCATAATGCTGTTTCAAGTCATTTAATATTGACATTAATAGACTCCATAAAGCTTCTTTCCCTTTTTACCCAGGATGTGCACCAGACGTTTTTAAGATTGTAGCAGTTAATTTTATCCATCTAGGCTTCCCAATCAATGCTTTTACTTGGAAGATATTTACGGTTTAGGATTCTGAAAAGCTTTCTCCACAGTCATGTCCCAAAGGCATCCTGATACAGACTTTAGAGTTAAGTGCTGGACTCTCGATGGGAGAAACAATGGATAATAATGACTGCAGCGCCTGGCAAATATAAAACTCTATGTAAAGTTGCAGTAAGGATGCTCAACCATGGAGAATGAATGAAAGACACAGAATCTGATACTCCCAGCTTTTGATCCTAGCAATTCGAAGTGAAAACGACAGCTATAATATTGGACTGTCCCCTTCTAAGAATGTTGTGTATTGGTCGTCATTGCTTGTTAGGGTGCATTGCCTTGTCTTCTCGGTCCCTGTCCCCCTGCTTCTCTTCCACTCATGAAGCTTACTGTGCTAAGACTCTGCTTACCCCCAGATAGTTTTGGAAGTGTTCCCTCCCGCTGCCATCGCTAGTTCCATGCTCCATCTAATCCAACGTATTCAAGTCTCTACAACACTAATTTCACCATGTCCATCCTCTGCTTAAATGCGTCCTAATATATGCAGAATTAAGGCTAGCTTTTTTTTTTTTTTTTAAACTGGCACTCAAGGCCTCCACTGTTATCTGATCACCTTATTTTGGCTAAAAAGAGAAAGAACAGATTATGTGGTATTAAGAGATCTGGGTTCAGGTTTAAGCCTCTGTTATCTTGTTTGGATTTCTTGATCTCTAATACCTTCAATTTTCTCTTTTGTAAATGGGATTAACAGTGAGGATAAATAAATCAATGCTTGTGAAAGCATTCTGTAAGCAGTAGACACTGTAAAATACAATCATAATTCTAACATTTATTGAGTACTTATAAAATGCCAGGCAGTATATTAACTCATTCAAGCCTAACAGCAACCTAGGAGATCTGTGACTATTTCCATTACACAAATAAGATGACTAAGGGTTAAATAATGCCTCCTATTTATTCAGCAGACAGAGGGAGATCTGGGAGTCAAACCCAGGCAGTGTAGCCCCGGAGCCCGCGTTCTCCACCGCTCTGCAGCAGCACTGCCACGGGACACAATGACTGCCCAATCCTTTCATGCTAACTCTGCCTTCTTGCTCTTTCAGAACCTGCCATGTTGTGGCCTACCTCAAGCCCATGATGACCTCTCTTTCCTTCCTTTCCACAGAGACAAATCCTTCAAAGCCCTGTTTGGCTACAACCACTTTCAAAGTCTCCCTTGACCACCAGTAAAAAACCAGTTGCCTTCAAGTCAAGTTAACTCCAACTCATGGCGACCCCATGTGTGTCAGAGTAGTACTGTGCTCCACGGGGTTTTCAATGGCTGATTTTTCAGAAGTAGATCACCAGGCCTTTGTTCTGAGGCACCTCTGAGTGGACTTGACTCTCCAACCATTTTGTTAGCAGCCAAGCATGCTAATGGTTAGCACCACCTAGAGACTCCTCCTTGACCACAGTCCACACGGCCCCTTGACCACAGCCCACATGAAAACCTCCGTTCATTCTGTCAGTAGCTTAGCCCTTACTTAATTGCATCCACCATGTGTTTTTATTCTCTGCTAGATGTTGGGCTTCTTCAGGCCACCGCCACCACTGCCAGTTGCCGTCAAATCAATTCTGACTCATCGTGACCCCATGTGTGTCAGAGTAGAACCGTATGCCATAGGGTTTTCAAGGCTGTGAACTTTTGGAAGCAAATTGCCAGGCCTTTCTTCTGAGACACATCTGGGTGGGATTACCTGCCAACGTTTTGGTTAGTAGTTGAATGCTTAACCGTTTGTGCCACCCAGGATTCTTCAGACCAGAGGGACAAATTCCTCTGTTTTCCCCATATTTGGCGCAATGACTGGCATATGGAAGGTGCTCAATGAACATTTCTTGAGTAAATGAGTATTATTTAATTTAGTATTCTTCAAACTTAGCCATTTCTAAGAATCACTAGAGGCAATTATTAAAAGTACACATTTCTGTGCCCTTTGCCTGACCTGCTGAATCAGCAACTTTGGAAACAGGGTGTGGCCAGCAATTCTACAGTTTATAAGCTCTTTGGGTGATTCTTTGGGGAATGCTGGACTAATTCAATGGCTATTATTCAGGGGTGCACATCTAAATCTCCTGGGATGCTTTTCAAATCAGGCAAGCCCCTTTTTATTTCTGCCCCTCTCAGAGATCCTGATTCATGAATCTGGGGTATGTTCTGAAAGGTTCTTAGACGAATCTTAGGTTTCCCTTCCACACCCTTACATCAGTTAAAAACCCATTTCTAAATGATTCGTGTGTATGCACGGTGATCTGCAACCCTCCCACTCCCACCCCAAAAGAAACTGAAATATTGATGGCATGTACCTTGTCTTATAATTTTGAACCCAACACAATGCCAAAGATACAATGGGTGTTCAATAGGAAAAATGTTCTTTTGAATTAAAAGTTCTATTCCCTTCTCCATCCCACTGAACTAGCTTTTCATCCTACCATGTATCCAAGCTTACTCTTAGAGTTTAATTCACTTACTTCTTTTCATTTGCCTGCCTAGCTCTCTATATACATATGCTGGAAAACACAGTTCATGACTTCAGTACTCACCTTCATTGGAATCCTGCATTCCTTGAATCTGTCCATTCTGGTTTATTCAGATCACTAACTTAAGTCCTGATTTTTTGGAACATTGACATAAGCCCTGCATCACCTTTAAAGTATCCTCTGGTTGCTAATCAACAAACGCCCTTGCCCTTGGTAAAGACATATACCCAACAATGAAAGTTCTACTGTAAATAAATTATGGCTCTACCTGTGATCTGACTGATAGGACACACAAGGACTGTTCTTCTAGAAAATATCTTCCTAACAGGTCTGCTCAGTTGTCTAAATTTCTAATATGGCAGCCATACATTTTCTTACCTCCATAACAATGTGAACATAACATGGGGTGGAGGATTATTAACATCCAACTAGTTTACACAGTTATCTCTGAAGAAGGTCATGAGAGTACAGCATGGCTTTAGTTAGTTTTGATAAATGGGAGAAGAGAGGGGATAGTCTGTCTTGCATTTGAGGACAGGGACTCCCATAAGGCACTCTGACTACAGAAGGGCGTAGAAAAGGCCGGAGATGTTTGATGAAGTTGGGAACCAGTTGCAGTAGGGTCAATCCTGACTCATGGAGACCTCATGTGTGTCAGAGTAGAACTGTGTTCCATAGGGTTTTCAGTGACTGGTTTTTCAGAAGTAGAACACCAGGCCTTTCTTCCAAGGTGCTTTTGGGTAGGCTCAAACTGCCAACAGTTTAGTTAGCAGCTGAACATGTTAACCATTTGAACCACCCAGGGACTTTGAAGCTGGGAAAGGGGGGGCCCAAAACATAGCTTATCATGTAACACATTTTCTGAGAACCTAGGACTGAAATCGTACACTTCCTGATCATTCAACCCATGCCATTTCTAAAGTTCACATCCTCCCTTAACCCTGTAATTTTAAGATTCTGGTTCTTATTGCTACTGACTTGATTTTTTTCATCTCCTAATCCTCTCACTTGGACCCACTCTTATTTTTTTCTCTTCTTCATCTCTAAGATGCTTTAAACACGCTATTTTTCCCCAGGCCTTGGTTTTCACTCCTGCGACTATCCTTGAATGTGAGATGTGTTGGTAAAGAAGAAAAAGACAGGGGGGAAAAAAAGACTTCAACTTGGAAATTTATTATTTGCTTGTTCTGCAGCTGATACGTGTATGTGTATGTGTATCTGCATGAGAGAGGGAGAGAGAGGAAGAAAGAGAGAGATTGAGATTGAGTCTGTATTTTCCATAAAGAGAATGAGACCTCAGTGTATTATGTAATAGTATAATATGAGGTTTGGATTTATTTCTTTTCTTTCATTTTTTCCTTTTCTTTTCCTCCCTCCCTTTCTCTCAAGTCGCTTTGAATTGCAATAAAGGCTAAACAATCTGCCATTGTATACAATTTGCACACAAGCTGCCAAGCTGGCTGCCAGGTTTCGTCTTGATGTGATCAAGAATGGTTGAGTTACAAAGCCACTGAAAAAACCGGTTTTCTACAGGAAATAGAAATTTATTAAAATCAGGCCTCTTCAAATGCCCCAACTGTTAAGCTGTTAGCCTGCCAGGTCACCTGGTATGGAAGAGAAGGAGACAGGCAGATGTGATCTTCCAGCCACAGCTCAGGCCAGGCTGGGGGCCCTGGAGAGGCCAGGAGAGGCAGCTGTCATACATGGAAGAGAACCTTCATGCGATTACAACCAGGACACCAGATTTTACAGTTTCCAATCATGGATATACCCAGATTTTCCAGAGAGTGCCACTTGTGGATTCTGGAATTCTGGCCATATATATTTCAGTTTCTTTCTGGTTCAGTTGCACATTTTTTCCAGCAGAATAAAATGTTAAGAACTTTATGGAGTCCTGGGTTCTAATCCCAGCAGAGTTCCTTAACTTGTCTGAGCCTCACCCCACCTCTGCAATGAGAATAATACCTACCCCATGAATTTGTGAACTTGAATGAAACAACACCCAAAAACTGACAAGTATTGCCACTGTTATCCCCTCACACCCCAGCAGGGAGTACCCAGGACAACTGCACTTCTCTAATTAGCCATTGGTTTGGATATTGCTTCAGTTCAATGCACAAGGGCCTAAGGAGGCAATAGGTTGGGTCCTTAGCATTTCCTCTATTACTCTGTGTGATGGTTAGGTTGTGTGTCAACTTGGCTGGGCAATGATTATCAGTGGTTTCACAGTTATGTAAAGATGTAGTTTGGCAGTTATGTAATGATGTAGTCATCTTCCATGATGTGATCTGATGTGATCAGCCAATTAGTTGTAAGGGAGGTTTCCTCGAGGGCATGGCCTGCATCCGATATATATATATGGACATTCTGGCAAAGCTCACTTGCTTGCTCTGGATCCTGTATCCAGATCATCATTATCTGACCTCCAGTTCTTGGAACTTGACCCAGTGGCCTGCTGTATTGCCTGGGGATCTTTGGATTCGTCAGCTTCCACAGCCTGTGAGCCAGCAGCCTGCTGCCTGACTTGCTGATCTTGGGTGCGTCAGCCCCTGCAGCTATGTGAGTCAGGAAAAGCCTCTAGCCTGGTACCTGACCCACGAACTTGGGACGTGCAAGACTCTACAACTATGCAAGCTATTTCCTTGAGATAAGTCTCTTTCACTCTCTCTCTTTGTATCTATACGCTTCACTGGTTTTGCTTCTCTAGAGAACCCAGTTTAAGACACTCTGTAATAATGCCTAACACTTACTTGAACTAGCAATTGTTCTAGGTACTTTAAAATTATTAACTCATTTAATCCTCACAAAAACTCTCTGAGGTAGTTACTACTCTTATCTTCACCTGACAGATTAGGAAACCAGAGCATAGAGAGGATAAGTCACTTGCCAGTGTCAATGTTTGGAGATGCTCAAACGTGAGTCAGGAAGTTTGGCTCCAAAGCCATGCTCTTAAGCCCAGCTTTTTGTTGTTGAAGGAAAGAAGTTTTTAATACATACATTTGAGAACATTAACATCAAATACGGTGCTGGTAATTTAGGAAGGAACAGATAAAAGAAAGATACTGCAGGAGCAATTAGGGACAGAGAGAAATAGCTCATAATGTTCTTCCAGGGTGGGGAGCAAACTCCTAGTCGGCCTCTCATGGGAATGGAGTGTCTTGGTGAAGATTTGGGCAAAAGTCTAGGGGTGTGAACCCACTACATTTCCTCAGATCCCACTTTTCTCTTCTTCGCCAAGCTGCCTAACTGTGACCCTTCTTGAGTTTTCTGAATAGCCTTTGGGCCTAATTCTGTTGCTTTCTCTTTCTACCATTTTCAGACACTCTGTGAAACACTTTATATACATTATTTAACTCCGACATCAATTCCATGAAATATGTACTAATTTTCTCCATTTTATGATGAGAGAGGTGAGGCTCAGAGATGCTAAGAAATTTGCCTAAGGTTACACACCCAGCAGGTGTATGGGTGGAGTGCAGATTTGAACCTGGGTCTTGCTGACCCCCTCAACCCAGTTTTATTCTTTTGAGATCAAATTAAAATGGATGTTAATTTTGGCCCTCAAAAGAAGACGAAGAAGAAGAAAAAAAAAAAGCCAGAGAGTCCGTGGGAATCTCAATTTATTAGCAAAATCCCATCCCATTCCAAATCTCTTAATTTCCCATCTCAGTAAATGGCCCCACTATCCATCAGATGCCAACCAGAAACCTTTACCCTCTCTTCTCTAATCTATCACCAGGTCTTGTCAATTGGCCTCCTGGATATTCCTTGAATCCATCCAGGTCTTTCTGTCTTCTCTCTGTCTCACCACCATTCCTTTTCCCCTGGGCTCCTGTATTGTGCATAATCTGGCCTCTGCCTCTTTTTCTCACCTCATTTGTCTCCGCTCTTCCCTATCAACTCTACAGTCCTGTTATATTGAACTACCTTCAGATCTTCTCAGGTGTTGTGTCTGTCACCTGCCATCTACAGGTCATGAAATAAGCTGTTGCCTCTGACCATGTACTCTTCCTCAATTCTCATTGCCTAGCTCAATCCACTTACTTTTCAGAGCTCAGCTTAGATGTTACTTCCTCTGGGAAGCTTTTCCTGTGCCTCTAAGCCCGGGTTAGGGATCCTTATAACACCCAATCCAGTTTGAAATTTGCCCATCACACCATTTCTGTTTATTTATTGCACTCCCCTTTAAATTATAAGCTCATGAGGGCACAGTTTACTATTATTCCCAGCACCTAACTCAATAAATATTTGTTGAATGAGTGAATATATGTATAAATGAGAGGTTGAATGAGTGAAAAGAATGAGAAACCAATGCCTCCACTGTTCTCCACTGGTCACCAGCTAATTGTATGCAATGTTCTCCTCCCCATCAAAAGTCAGTGCCATTGGTCAGCAGTGGGGAAAGTAAGACCTAGACTTTTAACCTCTGAAAAATTAAAACCGAGTGTCTTCTGCTTCTGCTACGACCACCATATTCCTTTCATTTGCAACGCACCGACTCAAACTAAAAAACTATGAGGCTATCCCTCTATCTCCACCTTGATCTTACCCTACTTCGAACAACAGCTGGGAATGGTGATCAATGCACCAGATGGGCATATCTACACTGCTACACTTCCTCTTATTAAAAACTAACAACAGAAAAGCTTAAATAAGCAATAAAAAGAACAGCGGTATCTGTGTACAACAAGGACAATACCCAAAATGATTTTGTTCCAACCACGAGAGCATCATTGTCACCTGCTGTCTTCTGGCTTTCTGTCCACCTAGTTGCATTGCCAAAGCATTTTAATTTTTCCAACACTCAAATATTCATTTAGTGCCTACCACATGTCAGACAATATCTAAGGTACAGGGGATACAGCAGTGAGAAAACAGACAAAATCTCAGTCTTAATGGGACATAAATTCTAGAGGTAGAAGAAATGAATGCAAATCTCCAGATCTGGTTATTCTGATGGATTTTTTAAAAATAAATCTATATTATAACATGGAAAGGTTTACTTTTTACTAAATAACAAAGAATTTGCTCTTGCATAAAACCTGGGGCAAGGTGCTTCCAAGTACCTGGAACAAGCATATTCTTTCATACTTTACATGGTATAGTGTAATTATCTACTATCGGGGTAATTCCTGCACTATCCCCAGTGCCTATAGGGGCAATGGTGGTTCAGTGGTAGAATTCTCACCTTGTATGTGGGAGACCCAAGTCTGAGTCTTGTCCAATGATTTCATGCACAGTCACCACTCACCTGTCTGTCAGTGGAGATTTGTGTGTTGCTATGATGCTGAACAGATTTTAACAGAGCTTTCAGACTGAGACTAGGAAATAAGGCCTGGCAATCTACCTCCAAAAGTCAGCCAATGAAAACCCTATGGATCACAAGGATCTGATCTACAAACAATCATGGAGATGGCACAGGACCGGGCAGTATTTCGTACCATTGTACATGTGGTCACCATGAATTGGGAGCCGACTTGACAGCAGCTAACAACAACCCCTAGCACCTAGTTCGACGCCTGGCACATGAATGAACAAATGAAGACTTTTTTTTTTTTTTCCAGTTGTAGGGATTTATATTGATTCATCTACCCTTTCTTTGGTAGATTGCAAAAATGGCCATAACTCTTTATGCCCTTTGCAATGTGGCTTTACAGCTCCTCCCATCCAGACTTGGGGTCAATTTGCCCTCCCTTCAAATCTGAATTGGACTTGTGACCTGCTTTGGCTAATACAATTTAGCAGAAGCAATGGTGTGCCACTTCTGAACCCAGATCTCAAGAGACATTGAACACTTGTGCTGTCATTTTGGAAACCTGCCCAGTCACCCTGCGAACATGCCTGCACTGGTCTGTTGAAGGATGAAAGTTTAATTAGAGCAAAGAGACTGTCCCAGCTGAGACTCCCTAGATGAGCCAGACTTCAGCTAAGCCTGAAGCTGACTACAGACACATGGGTGAGCCCAAGTGCTATGAGGATAACTAAGAAGCAGAGCCCAACCCAAATTGACACAAAGAATTGTGAACTAAATAAATGGTTGTTGTTTTAAGCCCTGGCATATTGGGGCAGTTTGCTACCCATCAAAAGTCAACTGTGATACACTACTTGAGCCCTTCCTTCTGTGATCAACAAATCAGCTACCACGTTTATAAATGCTAGCCTGGATATTATGGGGGTACCACTTGTACCCCAAAATAGATAACCCAAGTCCACAGAAAGATTGTATTTATGACTTTGGAGCAAAATAATCTAATAAGTTTGGGGAAAATCATGAGTTGCTTTTAATGTAGAAATTCATACATATATATATTTTAATTCACATAATCTTTTTTTTTTTTAATTAGAAGACAAATTGAATACGGAAGACAGTGTCTACTTGAATCTAAGCTTTTCAAGTTCTTGACGAAATTCAGATTGTTTTTTTATTCCCAAATCTTTCATCTTAATGGAATTCGCTTTGGTTTTCTGTTCTGTTTTTTTATTATTTTTTTGTTTTTGCTTTTTGCCAGGCTGAGATGGGATAAGATTTAGATGCTCTCACCCAAACAAGATAGCATGCTTTTTTGTAAGTTAAGTAAAAGTTTACCTTCATTTAGTTATCTCGAGAGTCTGAGAATGTTCTTCAGATTTCCTTCGATACCAGTTCTCTTTTCATTTTTGCCAAATTCTTAAACTTTTCTGATTCTCTCTTCTACAATTGGATTTTTTAAAATATGAAGCAATGGCATTGGACACTTATTTTATCACTGAGGCAATCGACCGAGGGCCCAAAGTTGGAGGGATTAGACAATTAAGTCTCAGAATGTTCTTATTTATAGAGTGAAATCAGCTCGGCAACTCAGAGCTTTTCTCACATGGCTAAATAAAACCAAAAAAACCCACTGCCGTCGAGTAGATTCTGACTCATAGCGACCCTATAGGACCGAGTAGAACTGCCCCATAGAGTTCCCAAGAAGCGCCTCGCATGGCTAAATGCTAAATGCTAAATCCTGCTCCCCCGCAACCCCCCCCATCCCCAGCTCCAGGACACTGTAGTTTGCTGCTCTTTGATAATTAACTAAATATTGCTCTTGATCAAAGAGTTCCTTGTTCTACCTACATGCTGACTAAAAAACAAAAAAAGCCAAACCCAGTGCCCTCGAGTTGATTCCGACTCATAGCGACCCTATAGGACAAGGTAGAACTGCCCCACAGAGTTTCCAAGGAGCGCCTGGCGGATTCAAACTGCTGACTCTTTGGTTAGCAGCTGTAGCACTTAACCACTATGCCACCAGGGTTCCCGACTAGGTCTCTTGAATTCTAGACCTGCCACTTATACCAGATGGGGATGTTAATACATCTCTTTCTGGACTGCCCTGGGCCTGACCATCCCTGACTTCCGCAAACCTGTGTTCTGGAGTGATCTGATTGAAGCACATTGTATCACGGGTTACCCAGCAGTTTATGAAGCGTCAGTGGACTATCTACATCATTGAAGCCCATAAATTCTGAAATACAGTACTGGCCTAATCATCCCACAATCTCTTGGTTCTAAATTATTTTATCACTGTGAAGAAATTACTTCAGGAGAACCCTGCCTTAGGACTCCTTTTATATCTGGTGGTTTCATGGAACAAGTTAAAGGCCCCTGTCCTGGGTTGCCCAGGATGTTTAGTCACTTAACCAAGATGTAAATGTTTAAAATTCCTCTAGTCTCTATTCTCTGTCTCCCATCCCTTTTGAAGTAAGTTGAACATTTTGGAAGTGCAATCAATATATGTATTTACCTACTTTCTTGCTTAATTAATTAACTTATTTATCATCATTCATTCTCTCCATTATCACTTATTAATGCATTTTAAATCTGGCAAGGATATCACGGAATAACTCAGTGAAACTGAAATGAATGAACTCATGGATAATTTATATTATCAATATAACTGATTTTCTAGCAGTTTTGGTTTCTAACATCGAAGACACTGAATCATCTTGAGGTAGCCCTTTGTCCTGACGAAGAATTAGCAGCTGGCATCAGTCCTCTACTATCTTCTCCTCCTCTTCCTATCTTTAACACAGAGGTGATGTCTGGCGCTTTAGCAACCATCTTGTAATCATGAAGTGAAAGGCACAACAGCAAAAGCCAATACCCTAAACATGATAGAACGGAAAGATGAGAAAAGCCTGGTCTTTAATGGCAACATGGCATAGCTAGCTGGACCAATGCTGGCAACTACCCACCTCAGAGCTTCTTGTACGAGAAAAAATGAATCCCTACCTTTCTAATTCTCTGGTAGGTCTTCTGTTATTTGCATCTAAATGTGGGGAAAAGTTTACTTCCAGTGGACACATCATATGAGGTTTCAAGGCGATGATAATTTGAATATTATCATTCCCTTGTTAATACCCCTCAGCACTGAAATGTTATTGTTGTTAGGTGCCGTCGGGTCGGTTCCAACTCATAGCAACCCTATGCACAACAGAATGAAACACTGCCCAGTCCTGAGCCATCCTTACAATTATTGTTATGCTTGAGCTCATTGTTGCAGCCACTGTGTCAATCCACCTCGTTGAGGGTCTTCCTCTTTTCCGCTGACCCTGTACTCTGCCAAGCATGATGTCCTTCTCCATGGACTCATCCCTTCTGACAACATGTCCAAAGTACATAAGATGCAGTCTCACCATCCTTGCTTCTAAGGAGCATTCATTCTGGTTGTACTTCTTCCAAGACAGATTTGTTCATTCTTTTGGCAGTGCATGGAATATTCAATATTCTTTGCCAACACCACAATTCAAAGGCATCAATTCTTCTTCAGTCTTCCTTATTCATTGTCCAGCTTTCACATGCATATGATGTGATTGAAAATACCCTTGGGTCAGGCGCACCTTAGTCTTCAAGGTGACATCTTTGCTCTTCAACACTTTCAAGAGGTCCTTTGCAGCAGATTTACCCAATGCAATGCATCATTTGATTTCTTCACTGCTGTTTCTATGGCTGTTGATTGTGGATCCAAGTAAAATGAAATCCATGACAACTTCAATCTTTTCTCCATTTATTATGATGTTGCTCATTGGTCCAGCTGTGAGGATTTTTGTTTTCTTTATGTCGAGGTGTAATCCATACTGAAGGCTGTGGTCTTTGATCTTCATTAGTAAGTGCTTCAAGTCCTTTTCACTTTGAGCAAGCAAGGTTGTGTCATCTGCATAACGCAGATTGTTAATGAGTCTTCCTGCAATCCTGATGCCCCATTCTTCTTCATATAGTCCAGCTTCTCAGATTATTTGCTAAGCATACAGATTGAATAGGTATGGTGAAAGAATACAACCCTGACGCACACCTTTCCTGACTTTAAACCAATCAGTACCCCCTTATTCTGTCCAAACAACTGCCTCTTGATCTATGTAAAGGCTCCCCATGAGCATAATTAAGTTTTCTGGAATTCCCATTCTTCGCAATGTTATCCATAGTTTGTTATGATTCACATAGTCGAATGCCTTTGCATAGTCAATAAAACACCAGTAAACATCCTTCTGGTATTCTCTGCTTTCAGCCAGGATTCATCTGACTTTAGCAATGATATCCCTGGTGTCACGTCCTCTTCTGAAACTGGCCTGAATTTCTGGCAGTTCCCTGTTGATATACTGCTGCAGCCGTTTTTGAATGATCTTCAGCAGAATTTTGCTTGCATGTGGTATTAATGATATTGTTCTATAGTTTCCACATTCAGTTGGGTCACCTTTCTTGGGAAACCCTGTTGGCATAGTGGTTAAGTGCTATGGCTGCCAACCAAAAGGTTGACAGTTCAAAACCAGCAGGCACTCCTTGGAAACTCTATGGAGCAGTTCTACTCTCTCCTACAGGGTTGCTATGAGTTGGAATCGACTCGATGGCACGGCAGCAGTGAAATAGACTATGATTTATTTTAAAAATATTCAACTTAATTATCATGCATACACTTAACCGAAACAATCTTAGTTATGTAGTTTGAATTCAAAATGGGCAGCAACTTGTGAGCTTGTGATGTATCATATATGATTTTCTCCTCTGCAGAAAACATTTTTCCCTATCAGCACAGCATTGTTAACACAAGCCAGTTGTTGAGACATGCAAAAAAACCTCAGGCAAGCAGGTTGAATGTTGTAATTGTATTTGTTACAACAGATTTCGACTTGTAAATAGAATTATCCTCGGTCGTTTGAGTGATCACTTTTCATTTGAATTCCAGTCTGGTTTCTAGAACTCAGGAGTGAGATATGCAGAGCCAGGGAGAAGGTCTGGACACTCAGGCCACGAAGAAAAGCTAACAGGGGCTGGGGGTAGTTGGTCAGATAGTAGAGGCGTATGGAACACATAAAATCAGCCTTCAGATCTATTAAAGGATATTGTTCAGAAAATGAGAGCCAAGTGTTCTCCATCTTTTATGATGAAAACCCCAAATCAAATGGGTTTATGTTTTTGCGTCTGGGAATCAGATTAATCAAAAAGAACTCCCTCCTGGAAGGTGGTTAAGTATTGGAATTGAATATTTAGGTAAGGTTTGGGATATCACTGTCTGGAGGCATTGATTTAAATTATGGGTCTCCAAGAAAAGGAAAAAAAAAACATGAATATTAAATTCTGAATCTCTACGCCCTTTTGTTAACTGCCAGATAACAGAGATGTCCATCGACCCCATTGACTTTTTGGGGACACCAGTGGCCTGTAGGTAAGGAGGTAAAGGCTGTATAGGTGGGCAGACAGGCCCTGGCACCTTCTTTCTGCCAATCCCTAGAGAATCCCTTCCCCCTCAGGTATGAGGTGGAGCAGCTCACACTGGATGCCCTGATGTCTGCAAGTCATTACACAAAAGCCAGGCTTCTCTTTGGCAACAGCATGGTTTCTGTGTGGTCCTGCCTAAAGGCAGTGGTGAGGACTGATTTCTCCAGGTTGGTTCCATGATTTTATTTATCTACGTGCATAATTTGCAAGCTCTGGGTTGTTTTCCTCTTAGTAAACCTTTCCTAGTACTGAGTAAACATCTTTCTGGGGAGGGTCAGCAAAGTATTCCTGCTCTTAAAAATCCTCATGTGCCATAAAAGCCTTTAAAGCCATAACAAGACTTCTGCCTAACTTCTAGGGGAAAATGTCAGTGCACCTTAATTTAAGCCTTGGGTACTTAAACAGCAGCTAACTGGTGCCATCTGGAGGGAAAGAGGAGTTTAAACAATAAAACAAAACACATTTCAGGCCTAAGGTTATAAAAACATAAATTCAAAGATTATAGGAAATTTAAAGAAGTGAAACTTCCTGCTTCCTTTCTCCTCCTTTCTGCCCTGGATGACCCTGGGCCTATCACTAGGGGCCCGAGGTCTCATGTTCACACATGACAGCTTTAGACACATTGTCTCCAAATGAGGCTAGGCACTCAGACATGGACCTTCACTGCACAATGAGACTTCTTGCCATTACTGAATGGTACGACTTGTCACACCATGTTAATTAATAGTTTAAATAAAGCCTGAATTATATTGTGTCTTTAAGTGACATGTACTGATCATCTTCATCAGAATCACCTGAGGGGGTTTAATAAACCTGGAGATTTCTGGGCTTCGGTTCAAGCCTTCTCAAACTGAACTTTTTTCCTTCTGCGTGGGATCAATTACTGGAAGGAAGAGAAATTTGTTTTTATTTTATCAGTAATATATAGTGCTTACTATGGTCAGGCGGCACCGTGGGCGCTTCACAAATAGTAATGTATTGATTCATTTAGTCTTCACAACAGCCATAGAAACCTAAGTGCTAGTATTCATCATTCACTGATAACGAAATCAAGGCACAGAAAGGTTAAGTAACTTGCCTAAGGTTACACAGCATCTGGCTACCCCTGGCAGCTTGGCTCTTCAGTGTGAGCTTCTAACCACCATGCCATTGCTACCTCTCCTGGATTAAATTGTAGAAAATATTCTCAACTGGAATTAAAAAAAAAAACTTTTATTTCTGCCTTCATCTATTTCAATATATTTTTTCTATTTGTACCTAAAAATAGCAACTATGAACATAATTACAGCCTGTTAATGAAAATGTTGTATGATATGATAGGGAATGTTAAAATGATCAACATTTTCTCCTCTTTGCTTTGGATTTATTGTGGGGAAATAGCATTTAGCAATGTAATTAACATATACTGAATATTCATTATGTTGATATTCTGTTTTAAGTGATTACCTTAGTCTTTTTGTTTTAACTTTATTGTGTTTTAGGGGAAAGTTTATAGTGCAAATTGGTTTCTCATTCAAAAATTTATAGACAAATTTTTTGTGACTTTAGTTGCAATTTCCACAATATGTCAGCATTATCCTCCTTTCCCTGTTTACCCTGAGATCTCTGTACCCATTTATCCAGTTTTCCTGTCCCTTCCTGTCTTTGCTTTTGGGCAGGTATTGCCCATTTGGTCTCATATACTTGACTGATCTAAGAAGCACATTCCTCACATGTGTTATTGTTTGTTTTATAGGCCTGTCTGATCTTTGGTTGAAAGGTGGACTTTGGGAGTAGCTTCAGTTCTGAACTAGCAGGGTATGTGGGGGCCATGGTGTAGGAGGTTCCTCCTGTCTCTGTCAGACCAGTAAGTCTCGTCTTTTTATGTGAATTGAATTTTGTTCTACATTCTTCTTCTTCTCTGGACCCTCTACTGTGATCCCTGTCAGAGCGGTCAGTGCTGGTAGCTGGACCCCATCTAGTTCTTCTGGGGTCAGGCTGGTGAGGTTGTGGTTCATGTGATCCAATAATCATTCGGACTAATACTTTTCTTGTGCCTTTGGGTTTTTTTTTTTTTCTTTTTTTTCATTTTCCTTTGCTCCAAATGGCATGGGACCAATAGATGTATCTTAGATGGTCACTAACAAGTTTTTAAGATCCCAGATGCTACTCACCAAAGCAGGATGTAGAACATTTTCTTTATGAACTATGTTATGCCAGTTGACCTAGATGTCCCCTGAGACCATGATCCCCAGCCTTCAGTCCCTTAATTCAGTCCGTCAAGGTGTTTGAATGTGTCTTAGGAAGCTCTATGACTTTGCCTTTATCAGGTTGTGCTGACTTCCCCTGTGTTGTTTGTTGTCTTTCCCTTCACCAAAGTTAGCATTTATCTACTATCTAGTGATTTCGCCTCCCCACATCTTCCCTGGGAATCATCAAAGATTGTTTCTTCTGTGTGTAAACCTTTTCTTGGAGCCTGGTGCAGGCAGTGATTAAGAGATCAGCTGCTAACCAAAAGGATGGCAGTTTGAATCCACCAGCTGCTCCTCAGAAACCCTATGGGGCAGTTTTACTCTGTCCCATAGGGTTGCTGTGACTTGCAACCGACTAATTGGCAACGGATTTTTTGGTTTTTTTGGCAACATTCTCTTGGGTTTTTAGAATAGTGGTTTCAACGACATTTGTCCTTTTATGATTGGCTTATTTCACTCAACATAATGCCCTCCAAATTCAACCGTGTTGTGAGATATTTTGTGAATCCATCATTGTTCTTCATTGTTGCATAGTATTCCACTGTGTGTAGGTATCATAGTTTGTTTATTCATTCACCTATTGATGGGCACTTGATCTTTTCGCTATTGTGAATAATACTGCAATGAACACGAGTGTGCATATGTCTGTTTGTGTGATGGCTCTTTTTTCTCTAGGATATATTCCTAGGAGTGGAATTGCTGGATCATATGGTATTTCTATTTCCAGCTTTTTGAAGAGGTTCCATATCGTTTTCCATAGTGGTTTACCATTTTATGTTCCTACCAGCAGTGCGCAAAGCTTCCAAACTCCCTACAACCTCTCCAAAATTTGTTATTTTCTGTTTTTTTTTAATTAGCGCCAGTAATGTCGTGGTTAGATGGTATCTCATTGTAGTTTTGATTTGCATTTCTGTAACGGCTAATGGGAGCCCTGGTGGCACCGTGGTTAAGAGTTCAGGCTCCTAACCAAAACGTTGACAGTTTAAATCCACCAACTGCTCCCTGGAAACCCTAACAGGGCAGTTCTACTTTATCCCATAGGGTCACTATGAATCAACTCGACGGCAACAGTAATGACTAAGGATTACAAGCATCTCTTCATGTGTCTGTTAGCCACCTGAATTGTCTGGTTCTATCCTTTGCCCGTTTTTTAATTGGATTATTTGTCTTTTTGTTATTGCTCTAGCTAGGATTTCCAGCACTACGTTAAATAGGAGTGGTGATAAAGGACATTTTTGTCTTGTTCCCATTCTCAGGAGGAATGCTTTCAGCCTCTCTCCATCGAGAATGATGTTGACCATTGGTTTCATGTTTTTTACCAAACCAGCCCCCCTGCCGTTGAGTCAATTCCAACTCATAGTGACCCTAGAAGACAGAATAGAACTGCCCTATAGGGTTTCCAAGGAGCCCTGGAGGATTAGAACTGCTGACCTTTTGGTTAGCAGCTGTAGCTCCTAACCACTACGCCACCATAGATGCCCTTTATTATGTTGAGGAACTTCCCTTCTATTCCTGTTTTATTGAGAGTTTTTATCAGGAATGGGTGTTGAACTTTATGAAATGCCACTTCTGTGTCAATTGAGATGATCATGTGATTCTTTGGTTTTATTTATGTGGTGGATTACATGGATTAATTTTTTAATGTTGAACCATCCCTGCATACCCGGTATGAATACCACTTGGTTGTGGTGTATTATTATTATTTTTTATATGATGCTGAATTCTGTTGGCTAGAATTTTTGCATCTGTATTCATGAGAGATGTTGGTCTGTAATTTTCTTTTTTGTGTGATGTCTTTGCCTGGCTTTGGTATCAGGGTTGGGCTAGCTTCATAGAATGAATTTGGGAGTATTCCTTCCTTTTCTACGCTCTGAAATAGTTTGAGTAGTACCGATGTGAGCTCTTCTCTGAATATTTGGTAGAACTCTCCAGTGAAGCCATCTGGGCTAGGGCTTTTTATTTCTTTTAACCTCTTAAATGTATTCTCTTGTTATGGGTCTGTTCAAATTTTCTATCTGTTTGTGTTAGTTTCGGTAGGTAGTGTGTTTCTAGAAATTTGTCCATTTTCCCTAGGTTCTCAAATTTGTTGAAGTATATTTTTTCATAGTATTCTGTTAGGTATGGTGAAAGAATACAACCCTGACACACACCTTTCCTGACTTTAAACCAATCAGTACCCCCTTGTTCTGTCCGAACAGCTGCCTCTTTATCTATGTAATGCTTCAGCCTTCAGTATGGATTGCGCCTCAACATAAAGAAAATAAAAATGCTCACAACTGGACCAATGAGCAACATCATGATAAAGGGAAAAAAGATTGAAGTTGTCAAGGATTTCATTTTACTTGGATCCACAATCAACAGCCACGGAAGCAGCAGTCAAGAAATCAAAAGACGTATTGCATTGGGCAAATCTGCTTCAAAGGACCTCTCGAAAGTGTTGAAGAGCAAAGATGTCACCCTGAGGACTAAGGTGCACCTGACCCAAGCCATGGTATTTTCAATCATATCATATGGGTGTGAAAGCTGGACAATGAATAAGGAAGGCCAAAGAAGAATTGACACCTTTAAATTGTGGCGTTGGCGAAGAATATTGAATATACAGTGGACTGCCAAAAGAACGAACAAATCTGTCTTGGAAGAAGTGCAGCCAGAATGCTCCTTAGAGGCAAGGATGGCGAGACCACGTCTTACGTACTTTGGACATGTTGTCAGGAGGAATCAGTCCCTGGAGAAGGACATCATGCTTGGCAGAGTACAGGGTCAGCAGAAATGAGGAAGACCCTCAACAAGGTGGATTGACACAGTGGCTGCAACAATGAGCTCAAGCATAACAACGATTGTAAGGATGGTGCAGGACCCGGCAGTGTTCCGTTCTGTTGTGCATAGGGTCGCTATGAGTCGGACCATACCTAACAACAACAACAACAACATTCTGTTAGGATCCTTTTTACTTCAGTTGTGTCTGTTATGATGTCCTCCATCTCATTTATTATTTGGGTTATGTGCTTTCTGTACTGTTTTTCTGTAGCCAGTTTGGCCAAAGATTTGTTGATCTTTTCAAAGAGCCAACTTTTTGTCTTGTTGATTCTTTCTGTTGTTTTTCTATTCTCTAGATGGCACTGGGTTGGGTATTTCACTTATTTCTGCTGTAATTTTTATTGTTTCCTCTCTTCTGGTGGCTGTGGGCTTCTTTTGCTGTTCTCTATTTGTTTAAGTTGTAGGGCTAACATTTAGATGTTGGCCCATTCTTTTTTTTTTTTTTTTTTTGAGTACTTTTATTGCTATAAATGGACCTCTAAGCACTGTCTTTGCTGTGTCTCAAAGGTTTTGGTATAACATATTTTCATTCTCATTTGACTCTAGAAATTTTCCATTCCCTCTTTGATTTCTTCTATAACCTGGTTGTTTTTAAGCAAGGTGTTATTCAATTTCCATGTATTTGATTTTTTCCCTTGCTCTTCCTGTTTTCAATGTCTACTTTTATGGCTTTGTGATCAGACAGAATGCTTTATATTATTTTGATGTTTTGGATTTTATGGAGAGTTGCTTTGTGGCCTAAAATGTGGTCTATTCTGGAGAATATTCCATGTGCATTGGAAAAGAATGTATACCAGACTCTAAAATTTTGCCAATTAGGTCAGGATGAAATGGTGTCTCATTGTTTTGATCTGCATTTCCCTGATTACTAGGGAGATTGAGCATCCTTTCATAGTTTTATTGGCCATGGGATTTTTATCTTCTGAGGATTGCCTGTTCATTTCTTTTGCCCATTTTTCTCATTGTATTGCTTGTCTTTCTCACATCCATTATTACAATTGAATTTTAGGAGGTGTAAATATAAATCTTTTGTGGTTATATTTGTTTCAAATATCTTCTCCTAAACTGTGTTTATATCATCTTTTATTACACAGAGTAACATCTATTTTTCTTCATTCCTTCATAATTTCAGTACGTTGCCTAAATAATTCCTTGCCTACCCTGCTCATAAGGGTAGTTCCTTATATTTTTCTGTAATAGTTTTAATGAATTGCTTCTTATACTTACTACTGTCATCCAACTGGAAATTATTTTTATGAATAGTGAAATGTAGGGATCTAATTTCATCTTTTTGTACAAGGGTAGCCAGTTGTTTTAGCACTATTCATGAATAGTCCATCCTGTCCTCAATGATTTTTAATACTTCCTCTGTCATACAAATTCTTGTAATATTTGTGTTCTATTGACCTACTTGTCTAACTTGACACCAAAGTTCCACAGTTTTATTATAACTCTATGTCTTGGTGTTTGATAGTATATGTACCTCCCTTTGTCTTGGTTATTCTTGACTCTTAAGATCAGCTTGTCAAATCCTGCTCCCCCAACCCCCCCCCCAAAAAAATCACATTAATATATCTTTTGCAATTATTTACAATTTATAGATTGAGGAAAATTAATATCTTTAAAAATATTCTTCATCTCCTTTGTGAACCTGTTATAGTTCGTCATTTATTTAGGTCTTCTTTACTGCCTTTAAGTAAATGTTTATAATTAACTTCTGTAAAGACTTTAACATATTTTGTTAGAATTCTTCCTAGGTATCTTAGATCTATTTTTAGTTATTGTGAATATACTGTTCTTTTAAAAAATTACATTTATTAAATTGATGATTATTGGTCTATAGGTACATTGATATGCAACAAACTGGTTCAATTCTTTTATTAATTCTAATAGTTTTTTCAGTATAGATGATTATATTGCCTGCAGTTATGATGATTGTTCTCTTTCTTTTCAATCCTTATTCCTTTTATTATTTTTTCTTATCATACTCTTCTACCTAGGTTCTCTAGTACCAGGTTGAACAGAATAATGGTGAAGGACATCCCTGTAAGTTCTAGGTTTTTTTTTTTATTATTTTACTATTTTTTATAGTTGTACTTTAGATGAAGGTTTATGGAACAAACCAGCTTCTCTTTAAACTATTAGTACACATATTGTTTTGTGACATTGGTGCCCCTTTTATCATTTTAATGTTGGTATCATTTACAGATTGACATCTCTGTTTCCCTATTTTAAGTCTTTTAGCTTTATTACCGAGAGTTTTTCACCTAGCTTGGTATCTGGCTGATGCTGCCCTGTGTCCCAATTGTTGTCTGATGTTGTTGGTTCTCTAACCAAAGGACTCCCTTAAATATTTCTTGTAAGTTTGGTTTTGTTTTTACAAATTCCCTTAATTTCTGTTTATCTGGAAATGTATTAATTTTCTATTGCTGTGTAACAAATGACACAAATTTAGTGACTTAAAAGAACACACATTTATGATGTCAGTTTCCATGGGTCAGGAGTCTGGGCGTGGACTAACTGGGTGCTCAGGGTCTCACAAGGCTGAAATCAAGGTGTCAGTTGGGTTGCATTCCTTTCTGGAGTTCAGGCCCTTTTCAAGCTCACATGGTTGTCAGCAGAATTCAATTTCTTGTGGTTATAAAACCAAGGGTCCTGGGTTTTTTGCTGGTTGACAGTTGGGGACTGCTCTTAGCTTCTACAGCCCACCCACAGTTTCTTGCCTCACAACATGGTCCTCTCACCACAAGGCAGTTTACTTCAAAGTCAGCAGGAGAATCTCTCTAGTCTACTATGATGGAGTCTTATATAACCTAATACAATCACAGGAGTGACTATCACATCCCCTTGCCATATTCTAGTGGCTAGAAGTAAGTCATGGGTTCTGTCCACACTCAAGGGAAGGGGATTATACAAGGACATGGCTCGTTGTGGATCACCTCAGCAACTTTTATATTTGTAATAGCCCCAAACTGAAAGCAACTCAAATGTCCTTCAACAGGTGAATGGATAAATACATTGTGGTATATCCATACAGTAGAGCATTGAGTCAGAATTGACTCAATGGCTGTGGGTTTTTTTGTTTTGTTTTGAAGCATTACTCAGCTTTCTCTCTCTGCTAGCTCTGGAGGAAGGTCCTTGTCTCTTCTGAGCTTCTGCTCATGGTTGATCTTCATGTGGCTTAGTATCTGTCTTCCCTCATCTCTGCTTCTTTCACTTGCTTGTTTAATCTCTTTTTTTTTTATCTCAAAAGAGATTGACTTGGGACATACCCTACACTAATACTGTCTCGTTAACATAACAAAGAAAACTCATTCCAAAATGGGATTATAAACACAGGTTAGGATTTACAACACATTTTGGAGGGACATAATTCTACCTATAACAGCCATAACAACCACAACAACACAGAGAGAGAGAGAGGAGAAGGAATTATTTTAAAGAATTGGCTTATAGGGCTGTGGGAGTTGGCAAGTCCAAAATCCATAGGCTAGGTGATGGCTGGAAACTCTGGCAAGATAGCTATGTTATAGTCTTGAGACATAGTCCTTCTCCCCTGGGAAACCGCAGTTTTTGCTCTTAAGGCCTTCAGCTGATTAGATGAGACCCACCAACATTATGGAAGGTAATCTCCTTTACTTAGGGTTAACGGGTTTAAATTTTAATTATATGTAAATACCGTCATAGACCAGTGTATTATCAAACAACTGGGCAGCATTAGGCTAGCCAAGTTGACACATAAAATTATCTATCTATCTACGTAATACTGTGAAATCTGGGGTAGGGTATGTGGAGTGCAGAGAGGGCTTTGTAAAGATGATAGCCGAATTGAGTTTTAGAGCATAAATAGGAGTTAGCCAAATGAAGAAGGGAAAAGGCAGTCTAGGCAGAGGAAATGGTATAAGCTAAGGCAGGGAATCAGGAAAGAGCATGGTATATGTGGAAAACTATAAGGTGTTTGGTAATATTAGGCACAGGGTGGGGAGTAGTGGTGGATGAGTTCAGAGAGGACAGGTGAGGGCAAACTCATGGAGGGCATTATGATTTGGATGTTATCTATTAGGCAAAGAGTTTCTGAAGGGTTTTAGGAAAATGAGTAGTATATTCAAATTTGCCTTTCAGGTCACTCTGGAGATATTGTGGAGGAGATAATACTGGAGGCAGATAGATTAGTCAGATAAGTATAATCCCATCTACAGATTAAATGGAAAGTGATGGTAAGGACAGGGATAAGAAGATGGATTTAAAACATTAAAAGATAATATTGCAAGTCTTGGTGATTAACTGGTTATAAGTGAAAGTGAGAAGTCCACAGTGACCCCAAGTTAGTATCTTGAGATGTTTCCATTAACTAAAAGAAGTAACATAAGAAGAGGAAGGTGGTCTGGTGGGGTTGGGAAGAAGAGAAGAAATGAGTTTAGGCTGGGACTTGTTGAGTTTCATAAGCTTGGGAGACACAGAAGTAAAGATGCCTTTTTTAAAAAAAAAAAACCTTTTTAGGAAGGTAGAAAAAAGGTCAGAGTAAGAATATAGGTGGGGGTTAAAACTCTGATAGTAGCAAAATTGCTACATGAAAAATAGAGAGAAGAGCATTGGGCTGGAACCCAAAAGAAAATTTTACCAAGGGCTGGGGATAGAAGGAAAATGCCTGTTGGAGGCCCAGAGTGAATGACCAGAGATATAGGGAAGGTAATTAAATAAACTACCCTGTACTACTGATTGTCTTTTTCCAAAGACTTGTTCTTTACCCTACTCTTCTCCCACAGGCCTCCCTCCACACCCAGGTCTTAAGGCTACAGGAAAAGTAAGCAACAAGTGCAATTTCTTTGTCCTGAAAGAGATTTTGTAAACTTAATAAAAAAAAAAATTTATTTATTTATTTATTTTTTTTAGAAAAGATAAAATCTAATATGTGGTAACTAATATCAAGTACTCATACTCTGACTCATAGCAACCCTAGGGGTAATATCAAGTAGAGAAAGAGCCCCGGTGGCACAGTGGTTAACTGCTCAGTTGATAACCAGAACTTTGGTGGTTCGAACCCACCAGCCGCTCAGCAGGAGAAAGATGTGGCAATCTGCTTCCATAAAGATTAGTTTTGGAAACCCTATGGGGCAGTTCTACTCTGTTCTATAGGGTCACTATGAGTCAGGATCTGCTCTATGGCAACAGGTTTTTTTTTTTTTTTTTAACGTCAAAGAAGTACTTTTGGTTGACTCTCATGATCTCTTTGGGTTTACTTTCTTAGCAACTGCTGTTTATCTGTTTACAGACCACATGTCTGTCCTCTTATAATGCAGCCAGAGAGGAGTCAGAAGCCTGGTGTCAGCTAATGTGACCATCAACCAAACATCTCTCAACTACTGTTATGGATTGTGTGCCCCCAAAATATGTGTTGTAAATTCTAACCCCTATACCTGTGGTTGTAATTCTGTTTAGAAATAGGTTTTTCTGTGTTATGTTAATCAGATGATATCACTGTAGGGTGTGTCTTAAGCCAATCACTTTTGAGATATAAAAGGAGCAGATTAGGCACAGAAGCAAGAAGTAAAAATAAATGCCAAGTAAAAATAGATGAAGATCTCCAAGGAACACCAAGAATGTTAGCGAAACTGAGACAAGGATTTTACCCAGAGTAGGCAAGGAGAGCCTTCACCTAGAGCCAACACCCTGAATTCAGACTTCCAGCTTCCTAAATTATGAGAAAACATATTTCTGTTTGGTAAAGCCACCCACTTGTGGTATTTCTGTTACAGTAGCACTAACAAAATAAGACAGTCTATAGTTTCACTGAGGTATTAGATGGGCCATTCAGAATGGCTATTTTCATTGGGTGTAAAAATAACTCTCTTAATTATCAAGTCAGGTGGGCCTCATATAATTGGCTCATGGCTGTGCTGTGACACTGACAAAAAGAGGAGGAAATCTGTGAAATCTCAGAATTTTGTAGTTCTGGTTGGGACAAAGAACGGAAGTATCAGGCACTGTAATCAGTTGCGGCCCCTGTTGTCTTTACTGTCATGGGCAAGCTTGGAAACATCCCGCTAGCCAGGGCAGTACCAAGAGAGTAGAGTACCTGTAACAGAGCTTTTCCTTTATTTCATAGGAACGACAATAAACTTCTCTAGAAATGATGGGGGAGAGACATATTTATAACTAGATCTAAGGACAGACATATGTGTACGTATGGTGTTCGTGGGGAGAGGTTGTGTGTGTAGATGGGTAAGCCTCAAAACAAGTGTCTCTGAAGGCAAGACAAAAACATTTCAAAAAGAAAAGAGTGGTTAGTAATATCAAATATAGTCTAGAGGTCCAGTAAGATAAGGAATCTATCAAATTTTTGCCAGTATGGAAATTTTGGTGATAATAGCAAATTTTAGTGGCATGGTATGAGCAGAAGATGAAGTACAATGGAGGTTCAGTGGTAGAATTCTTGCCTTCTGTGCAGAAGACCCCAGTTTGATTCCCGGCCAATATACCTCACCTACAGCTACCACCCATTCCTCAGTGGAGGTTTGCATGTTGCTATGATGCTGAATAGGTGTCAGCAGAGCTTCCAGACTAAATACACTAGGAAGAAAGACCTGGCAATCTATTTCTAAAAATCAGCTAACGCAAACCCTATGGATCACAATGGTCCGATCCCCAGGCAGTGTTTTGTTCCATTGTGCATAGGATCACCATGAGTCAAGGGCTGACTCGATGGTAGCTAACAACAACAGCATGAGCCAAAGAGAGATTTTATTGTGCAGTAAGTGCAAATGTAAAGTAAATTAAAGAAATAAAGAGAGCAAAGAGTAGACTACTATTAAGAAGTCTGACTAAGAAAATACAAGCGAGCTAGTGTTAAAGGGATGGAGATGCCAGGTCAAAGGTAGAGGCGTATTATAGGAGAAAGCTGAGCATACTTACAGGCTGAGACAACACAGCAAATGGAAAGGGAGAAAGTGAAGATATCAGAAACTAAGGGAAGAGTCGATCAAGATCTAAGCGAAAACACAGCATGTACTTTGGGAGAAAACAGTAGAGGGACAGTATTAAAACGGTCACCTCTCATCCCCTGAGCATACAGGGCATAAGAAAAGAAACTGGGCAGGTGTTGAAAAATGTATAGGTCCCTTTACTTGGATAATGTCAAGCCTCTGAAGCTCCAAAGTGGTCCCATTCTATCCCAGCCTTTTCCTGACCCACATTCTGCCTGCCAAAACTCCTATCCAGTTGCCTAACAACAGTGGGCATATAATGCCACTGACTATAATACAACAGCGAATACCACTAGCTTTGTTAGCTTACTTCCGAACAAAGAAGTAGAGGTAAGGAAAAAAAAAAAAAAAATCAGAACAACAATATTCAGTGACTTGAAGTTATATTTGTAATCTGTACTTGCAGTGAAAAGATGAGACCGAGTTGAATGGAACCCAAATTCTCAAAGTCAATCCATGAAGCCAATTGTGATTGATGCTGTTTATTTTTTTAAAATCTAGAGTGTTAGGTTTAATCCTCTAAAGTATTTGTATTGAGAGTGTTGGCCCAGGAGACAAGATCTTCCACTTCTTCTTCCCATGACATATCGGAGCGTTCATACTCTGGTGGTGATAGTTCACCCTCCCATACCTTCACTTCCTCAAAAATCTTTGCAACAATATCTGTTTCCATTTGTGACTCAGGAGAAGCTTTATCTATGGTGTGAAATATGAAAAACAGAAATTCAATAGACATGGAGGAAAAATGGGAAAAAGAGAAGCACTCATGGTTTTGGGGGTTTATAAAGTGCATTTGTTGCATAATGCTCTAAGATCACCTGAATGAAAACAAGCTACTTTTTCAAACTTTCTAAATTTCACATTTTGCAATTAACTTTATTCATCATGAATCATTCTTTCCATTTTGCTCAGTCTTTTTATGTTTTGTTAGTTCATTCATTCAACATACTGAGTCCCTGTCAAGTGTAACAGAAATACAGTGTATATGAAGGGAAAAGGTGTTCGTGAGCTAATAGAGGAGAAAGTGCTATATGAGCTTAAGGAGGGAATCACTATCTCTGGGAAATAACAGGAGAACTTCCTAGAAAAAATAAAAACAGACTTGGACTTTGAAACATGAGGAGCAATTTACTAAACAGAGAAGAGCAAAGAAGGGAGTTACAAGTGCTTTTGATGGAGGGAACAGCACTAAAGGTTATCAGACTTGTCACTTCAGCATTTAGGATGGGCCAGGTGCTGTGCTAAGCATTCTATGTGTATGACATTATTTAACTTAGAGAAAAGCTTCCTGATGGGCAAGTATTATTAACCTTATTCTACAGATGAGGAAATTGAGATTAAGTGACCTGCAGTAACTTGCCCAGAGATACCTAGCAAATAATAAGATTTAATCCCATGGAACTGTAAGGAGCCCTGTATAGCCAAAGCAATCTTGAAGAAGAAGAACAAAGCAGGACGCACACTTCCCAATTTCAAAATATACTGTAAGGCTATGGTAATCAAAACAATTTAGTACTGGTATAATATTAGCCACATAGACAATTGGAATACAGTTGAGAATCCAGAAATAAACCCATGCATCTATGGTTAACTGATTTTTGACAAGGGTGTTAAGTCATGCAGTGGGGAAAGAATAGCCTCTTTAATAAGTGGTGCTGGTACAACTGGATATCCACATGCAAAGGAACAAAGCTGGGCTCATATCTGACGTCAAACACAAAAATTCACTCAAAATGGATCAAGGACTTAAATATGAAAGAACTAAAACCATAAGATGAATAATTTATTGGTCTTGCAAAGTTCTATCATGCTATCTCTGACATCATTTCCATAACCAAGGCCATATTTTCCAATTACTGACCCTTCTTTGTTTCCAACTTTAGCATTTCAATCACCAGTAATTGTCACTGCATCTTGACTGCATGTTTGATCAATTTCAGACTGCAAAAGTTGGTAAAAATCTTCATTTTATCTTTGGCATGCAATTTATAGACCACCTCAAGAAGAGATTCGACGCATTGAACACTAATGACCGAAGACCAATGAGTTGTGGGATGACATCAAGGACATGATACATGAAGAAAGCAAAAGGTCATTAAAAGGACAGGAAGGAAATAAAACAGCAAAATGGATGTCAGAAGAAACTCTGAAAGTTGCTCTTGAATGAAGAGTAACTAAAGCAAATGGAAGAAATGATGAAGAGCGGAACAGAAGATTTCAAAGGGCAGCTCAGGAAGACAAAGTATTATAATGAAATATGCAAAGACCTGGAGATAAAAAACCAAAAGAGAAGAACATGCTTAGCATTTCTCATGCTAAAAAAAAAAAACTGAAGAAAAAATTTAAGCCTCTAGTTGCGATATTGAAGGATTTTATGGGTAAAATATTGAACAAACCAGGAAGCATCAAAGGAAGATGGAAGGAATTCACAGAATGACTGTACCAAAAAGAATTAGCCAATGTTCAACCATTTCAGGAAGTAAAATATGATCAAGAACAGATGGTAGTGAAGGAAGAAGTCCACGCTGCATTGAGGGCATTGGCAAAAAACAAGGCTCCAGAAATCAGTGGAATATCAATTGAGATGTTTTGACAAACGGATGGAACGTTGGAAGCGCTCACTATTCTATACCAAGAAATTTGGAAGACAGCTACCTAGCCAATTGACTGGAAGAGATCCATATTTGTGTCCATTCCAAAGAAAGGTGAAAAAATGTGGAAATTATCAAACAATAATATCACACAGTAGTAAAATGTTGGTGAAGATAATTCAAAAAACAGTTGCAGCAGTACATCGATAGGAACTGCCAGATATTCAAGTCAGATTCAGAAGAGGACATAGAACCAGGGATATCATTGCTGATGTCAGGTGGATCTTGGCTGAAAGTAGAGAATATCAGAAAGATGTTAGCTGTGTTTTATTGACTATGCAAAGGCATTTGACTCTGTGGATCATGACAAGTTATGGATAACATTGCAAAGAATGGGAATTCCAGAACATTTAATTGTGCTCCTGAGGAACCTGTACTTAGACCAAGAGCCAGGCCTTCGAACAGAACCAGGTGATACTGTTTAAAATCAGGAAAGGTATGTGACAGGGTTGTATCCTTTCACCATACTTATTCCATTTGTATGCTGACCAAATAATCCAAGAAGCTAAACTATATGAAGAAGAATGTGGCATAAGGATTGGTGGAAGTCTCATTAACAACCTGCAATATGAAAATGATACAACCTTGCTTGCTGAAAGGGAAGAGGACTTGAAGCAGTTACTGATGAAGATCAAACGCTACAGCCTTCAGTATGGATTATGCCTCACCATAAAAAAACCAAAACCCTCACAACTGGACCAATAAGCAACATCATGATAAAGAGACAAAATATTGAAGTTGTCAAGGATTTTGTTTTGCTTGGATGCACAATCGATGCCCATAGAAGAAGCAGTCAAGAAATCAAATGACATATTGCACTGGGCAAATCTGCTGCAAAAGGCCTCTTGCAAGCATTAAAAAGCAAGGATATCACTTTAAGGACTAAGGTGCACCTGACCCAAGCTGTGGTATTATCAGTAGTCTCACAAGCATGTGAAGGCTGGATAATGAATAAGGAATACTGAAGAAGAATTGATGCACTTGAATTATGATGTTGGCAAAGAATATTGAATATACCATGGAGTGCCAGAAGAACAAACAAATCTGTCTTGGAAGAAGTGCAGCCAGAATGCTCCTTAGAAGTGAGAATGGCAAGACTTTGTCTCATGTACTTTGGACATGTTATCAGGAGGGACCAGTCCCTGGAGAAGAACATCATGTTTGGTAAAGTAGAGGGTCAGTGAAAAGGAAGACCCTCAATGAGATGGATTGACACAGTGGCTGCAGCAATGAGCTCAAACATAGCAGTGATTATAAGGATGGCACAGGACTAGGCAATATTTCATTCTGTTGTACATAGGGTCTCTATGAGTTGGAACCAACTCAACAGTGCCTAACAACAGCAACAAAACCATAAAACTCCTAGAATAAAACGTACAGGTATTGTTTTGGGATCTAATTTTTAAAAATGATACAACACCGAAAGCACTAGCAACAAAAGAAAAGGATAAATAAATTAAACTTCATCAGTTTCAACTACTTTTGTTGAACAAAGAACTTTAACCACAAAGTGAAGAGACAACCTACAGACTAGGACAAAATTTTTGGAAACCATGTATCAGATAAGGGTTTAATTTCCAAAACATATAAAGAACTCCTACAACTTAACAGCAAAAAGGCAAACAACCCAATTTAAAAAATGGGCAAAAGATTTTATAAAGAAGAAATACCAATGCCCAACAAGCATATGAAAAGATGCTCAACATTATTATCAACTGTTGTTGTTTGCCATCGTGTTGACTTCAACTCATAATGACCCTATATGACAGAGTAGGACTACCCCATAAGATTTCCTAGTCTGTAATCTTTATAGGAGCAGATCGTTAGATCTTTTTTCCCACGGTATCACTGGGTGGGTTCAGATCATCAATATTTTGGTTAGTAGCCAAGCACTTAACTATTGTACCACCAAACCACAAAACTGTTGCCATCAAGTCAATTCTGACTCACAATTACTGTATAAGACATAGTAGAACTGCCCCATAGGGTTTCCAAGGAGCAGCTGGTGGATTTGAACTGCTGACCTTTTGATTAGCAGCCGAGGGCTCCATTGCACCACTAGGGCTCCTTAAAAAACCCATTACCCTCGAGTCAGCTTAGACTCATAGCAATCTTATAGGACAGAGTACAACTTTCCCACAGGGTTTCCAAGGAGAAGCTGGTGGATTCACACTGCCAACATTTGTTTAGCAGCTGTAGCTCTTAACCACTGCACCACCAGGGCTCCCCAGGCCTCCTTTGGGAGATGCAAATCAAAACCACATTGAGATTGGTGAAGGGTAAGACAGTACACAATATTGGGGAAGCCAGCACAAGTTGTCCAAGGCAAGGTCATGGAACTCCACAGACGCATCCAATCTCCCTGAAGGACCAAATTACTGGGCTGAAGGCTGTGGGAACCAATGTCTCAGGGAACATCTAGCTTAACTGGTATAACACAGTTTACAAAGAAAATGTTCTACATTTTACTTTGGTGAATAGCATCTGGGGTCTTAAAAGCATGTGAGTGGCCATCTAAGATACTCCACTGGTCTCACCCCATCTGGAGCAAGGGAAAATGAAGAAAACCAAAGACACAAGGGAAGATTTGTTCGAAGGACTAATGGACCACAACTACCACAGCCTCCACCACCCTGAGTCTAGCACAACTAGATGGTGCCAGGCTACCACCACTGACTGCTTTGAGAGGGATCACAACAGAGGGTCCCAGACAGGGCTGGAGAAAATGTAGAACAAAATTCTAACTCACAAAAAAAGACTAGGCTGACAGAGAACGGAGAAACCCTGAAAATATGGCCCCTGGACACCCTTTTAGCTCAGTAATGAAGTCACTCCAAAGTACGACCTTGAGTATATCCCACCTGAATTTAGAGACCATATCAAGAATAGATTTGATGCACTGAATGCTAATGATCAAAGACCAAAGGAGTTGTGAAATGACATCAAAGACATCATACATGAAGGAAGCAAGAGGATACTAAAAGGACAGGAAAGAAAGTAAAGACCAAAATGGATGTCAGAAGAGACTCTGAAACTTGCTCTTACAAAGAGTAGCTAAAGAGAAAGGAAGAAATAATGAAGTAAAAGAGTTGAACAGAAGATTTCAAAGGGCTGCTCAAGAAAACAAAGTAAAGCATTACAATGAAATGTGCAAAGACCTGGAGTTAGAAAACCAAAAAGAAAGAAATATGCTTGGCATTTCTCAAGCTGAAAGAACTGAAGAAAAAATTCAAGTCTCAAGTTGCAATATTAAAGGATTCTACAGGGAAAATACTAAATGACACAGGAAGCATCAAAAGAAGATGGAAGAAATACACAGAGTCACTGTACCAAAAAGAATTGGTCAACATTCAACCATTTCAGGAGGTAGCATGTGATCAAGAACTGATGGTACTGAAGGAAGAGGTCCAAGCTGCACTGGAAGCCTTGGTGAAAAAGAAGGCTCCAGGAATTGACAGGATACCAATTGAGATATTTCAACAAATGGATGCAGTAGTGGAAGTGCTGACTCATCTATATCAAGAAATTTGGAAGACAGCTAGCTGGCCAACCAACTGGAAGAGATCCATATTTGTACCCATTCCAAGGAAAAATGATCCAACAGAATGTCAAAATTATTGACCAATAACATTAATATCATATGCAAGTGTCATGGATTGAATTATGTCCCCCCAAAATATGTGTATCAACTTGGTTAGGCCATGATTCCCAGTATTGTATGGTTGTCCTCCATTTTGTGATTGTAATTTTATGTCAAAAGGATTAGGGTGGGATTGTAACACCACCCTTGCTCAGGTCACTTCCCTGGGCCAACGTAAAGGGAGTTTCCTGGGGTGTGGCCTGCACCACATTTTATCTCTTAAAAGACAAAAGGAGAGGGAAGCAAGCAGAGAGTTGGGGACCTCATACCATCAAGAAAGCAGGACTGGGAGCAGAAGGTGTCCTTTGAACCTGTGGTCCCTGTGCCTCAGAAGCTCCTCGACTAGGGGAATATTGATGACAAGGTATCTTCCTCCAGAGCTGACAGAGAAAGCCTTCCCCTGGAGCTGACACCCTGAATTTGGGCTTATAACCTACTAGACTGTGAGAGAATAAATTTCTCTTTGTTAAAGCCATCCGCATGTGGTATTTCTGTTATAATCGCACTAGATAACTAAGATAACAAGCAAAATTTTGCTGAAGATCATTCAAAAGCAGTTTCAGCAGTACATCTACAGGCAGCTGCCAGAAATTCAAGAGGATTCAGAAGAGGACATAGAATGAGGGATATGATTGCTGATACCAGATGGATCCTGGCTGAAGGCAGAGAATACCAGCAAGATGTTTACCTGTGTTTTATTGACTATGCAAAGGCATTCGACTGTGTAGATAATAACAAATTATGGATAACACTGTGAAGAATGGGAATTCCAGAACACTTAATTGTGCTCATGAGGAACCTGTACTTAGATCAAGAGGCAGTCATCGTTGGAACAGAACAAGGGGATACTGCATGGTTTAAAATCAGGAAAGGTGTGCTGCAGAGTTGTATGCTTTCACCATACTTATTCAGTCTGTATGCTGAGCAAATAATCTGAGAAGCTGGACTATATGAAAAAGAATGAGGTATCAGGATTGATGGAAGACTCATTAACAACCTGCGATATGTAGATGACACAACCTTGCTTGCTGAAAGTGAAGAGGACTTGAAGCACTTACTGATGAAGATAAAAGACCACAGCTTTAAGTATGGTTTACACCTCAACATAAGGAAAACAAAAATCCTTACAACTGGACCAATAAGCAACCTCATGATAAACTGAGAAAACATTGAAGTTGTAAAGGATTTCATTTTTACTTGGATTCACAATCAACACCCATGGAAGCAGCAGTGGAGAAATCAAATGACATAGTGCATTATGCAAATCTGCTGCAAAAGATCTCTTTAAAGTATTAAAAAGCAAAGATGTCACTTTAAGGACTAAGTTTTGCCTGACTCAAGCCATGGTATTTTCAATCACCTCATATGCATGTGAAAGCTGGACAATGAATAAGGAAGACTGAAGAATTGATGCCTTTGAGTTATGGTGTTGGTGAAGAATATTGAATATACTATGGACTGCCAGAAGATGGAACAACTCTGTCCTGGAAGGAGCATAGCCAGGATGCTCCTTATAAGCCAGGATGGCGAGACTTCATCTCACATACCTTCGACATATTATCAGGAAGGATCAGTCTCTGGAGAAGGACATCATGCTTGGTAGAGTACAGGGTCACTGAAAAAGAGGAAGACCCTCAACAAGATGGATTGACACAACGGCTGCAACCATAGGCTCAAAAAAAATCAAGTTAACAACAATTATGAGGATGGGGCAAGACCAAGCAATGTTTCATTCTGCCGTACATAGAGCTGCTATGAGTCAGAACAGGCTCAATGGTACCTAGCAAACAACAACAAGCTCTTCTCAGGATGGATCCTGGTTATTCTCCCACTTAAATTTTATTTTTTTAATCTTAAAATAATTTAATTATGTGAAGATGTTAAAATCTGATTGGTGGTCTCTGATGATTGCAAAATTGTTTATTTCCATTCACTCCTATACTAGCCTAGGTTCAGTTAGAAACACAGAGCCAGTACAAGTAATGCAAGAGTAGGGGTTTAATGTAGTAATTAGGACTTATACAGTTGTGGGAGGGCCTGGGGGAGTAAAGTTCTGGAATGGTACAGCTGGAGAACTGGCAAAACAGTCACCATCTACTTTAGTATGATGTATTGACATGAGTGGGAAAACCTAGAGTTCATGGGGAAGTTCAAGGAACTGCACACATCTAGAGGGAACACAAATTATGAGTTCATGGAGATATGGGTAAAGCCACCACGTCTGTGAAATGAGAGTTTGTGAAGAGATATATGAAACTGCTGCATCTGAGGAAGTCTCCATGCCTGAGAAAGCCACCATGCTTGACACATGCAGCTTCTCCAAGGCCACTTTTTCGCTTCCACCTCTATGATAGTTAAGGTTGTGTGTCAGCTTGGCTGGGCCCTGATTCTCAGTTGTTTGACAGTTACGATGTAGTTTGGCAGTCATATGATGATGTGATCACTTCCATGATGAGATCTGATATAATGTGATCACCTCCATGATAGAATCTGCTGTGAGTAGCCAATCAGTTGAAAGGGAGTTTCCTCAGGGGTGTGGCCTACATCCAATATAGGTGGACTTTCTGGCAAGGCCCGTGGGCTTTTGCTCGCTCTGGATCCCGAAGCTGCTCCTGTTCATCTGACCTCTGGTTCTTGGGAGACCTAGCAGCTTACCTGTGGTCTGAGTTCCCAGTCTTGGGTTCACCAACCCTGATGACTATGTGAATCAGGAGAAGCCTCCAGCCTGACCCACAGACTTGGGATGTTCTAGACTCTATAACCTCATGATCCATTTCCTTGATAGAAATCTATCTACATATTTATACGCTTTACTGGTTTTGCTTCTCTAGAGAATCCAGCCTAAGACAACCTCCTAAATCTCATGTGAGTTTTTCTCGTTGGCAAGCTATAACCCTCTCTGAACAAGAGAAGACAAATCCATACTTGGTGAGGCATACTTCCTTTTGATATTTTGTGTAAGTTTGCTATTGGTACATAATAAATCACCAAAAAATCTCAGTGACATTTGTTCAGGTCACATGTCTGCAGGTCAGCTGTGGGCTGGCTTATGTGGGCTGGGGATGGCTGGGAAGCTAGGCTGGGGAAGCTCTGCTCTGTTTCTCTCATCTTCCTCTGTAACTAGAGGGCTATCCCAGGCATATGCTTGTGATGACAGCAGAACGAAAAAAGAATAAGCAAAGTCACACAAACCATTTTCAAACTCTAAACACATCACACCAGTAGATCAAGAGGCAGTTGTTTGGACAGAACAAAGGGATACTGATTGGTTTAAAGTCAGAAAAGGCGTGCATCAGGGTTGTATTCTTTCACCATACCTATTCAACCTGTATGCTGAGCAAATAATACGAGAAGCTGGACTATATGAAGAAGAATGGGGCATCAGGATTGCAGGAAGACTCATTAACAACCTGCATTACGCAGATGACACAACCTTGCTTGTCAAAAGTGAAAAGGACTTGAAGCACTTACTAATAAAAATCAAAGACCACAGCCTTCAGTATGGTTTGTACCTCAACATAAAGAAAACAAAAATGCTCACAACTGGACCAATGAGCAACATCATGATAAATGGAGAAAAGATTGAAGTTGTCAAGGATTTCATTTTACTTGGATCCACAATCAACAGCCATGGAAGCAGCAGTCAAGAAATCAAAAGACTCATTGCATTGGGTAAATCTGCTGCAAAGGACCTCTTGAAAGTGTTGAAGAGCAAAGATGTCACCTTGAAGACTAAGGTGCGCCTGACCCAAGCCATGGTATTTTCAATCTCATCATATGCATGTGAAAGCTGGGCAGTGAATAAGGAAGACCAAAAAAGAACTGAAGCCTTTGAATTGTGGTGTTGGAGAAGAATATTGAATATACCATGGACAGCCAAAAGAATGAACAAATCTGTCTTAGAAGAAGTACAACCAGAATGCTTCTTAGGAGCAAGGATGGCGAGACTGCGTCTTACATAATTTGGACATGTTGTCAGGAGGGATCAGTCCCTGGAGAAGGACATCATGCTTGGCACAGTACAGGGTCAGCAGAAAAGAGGAAGACCCTCAACGAGGTGGATTGACGCAGTGGCTGCAACAATGAGCTCAAGCATAACAACTATTGTAAGAATGGCTCAGGACCGGGCAGTGTTTCGTTCTGTTGTGCATAGTGTCACTACAAGTCGGAACCGACTCGATGGCACCCAACAACAACAACAATATTCCACTAAGTAAAACAAGTCATATGGCAAAACCCAAAGTCAAAAGGCAAGGAAATGTATTTTACCCATAAAGAGACAACAGGATAGGGAGTGAATATTCTGAACAATAGTTTACCACAACTTCTTAGGTACAGTCTCTTTCAGATTAGACATAAAGAATAGTTTGCCCTATTTTCAAATAGGACAACGCTCAGCACTAGAAATCCAATCAGTTTCTGGACATTCCTTAAAATATTCTCTCTTCCAGCTCACCTTCTCACTTTTGCCCACTCGCTGTGGGTTTATTCTCCTTCTTTAAAATCACAGGACTGTTAAAAGAACAATAATGCTACTTTTTCTTACCATTCATTCACTCATTAGTTCATGAGTGCTGGATGGCTACTATGTGCCAAGTACTGTGCTGATTTTGGTAGACTGACAGGCAAGCAATCCATTCCTTTAGGGAGCTCACTCTTTGAAGAAGACTAACAGTAGAGAGACATCCATAATATAGCACATGTAGTGGACAGACTCTAAGACGGCCCATTATGAGCCCTGCCTTTGTGTAATTCCCTCTCTTGAGTATGGGTGGGATCTGAGGCTGGCTTCGAACCAATATGACAAAGGCGATAGGACCTTACTTCCATGATTATATATTATATAAGACTCCGTCTTTATATCAGACTCGCCCTAGAGACTCTCCTTGCTAGCTGGATGAAGTAGGAGGCCATGTTGGGAAAGCCCACGTGTCAAGGAACAGCAGACAGCCTCTAGGAACTGCAAGCAGCCTCTACCAGCCTCTAGTCAACTGCCAGCAAGAAGCTGGGACTCTCAGTTCCACGGTCACAAGGAAACGAATTCTGTCAGCAATCTGAGTGAGCTTGGAAGTAGTCTCTTCCCTAGTCAAGCCTCCAGATAAGAATGCAACCCAGTTGATACCCTGATTGCAGCCTATGAAACCCTAAGCAGAGGATTGATCTACGCTTTGCCCAGACTCCAGAACCACAGGAACTGTGAGACAATAAATGTGTGTTGTTTTAAGCCACTGTGTTTGTGGTAATCTGTTCCATAGCAACAGAAAACTAATACAGCATGATATGGCCATGATAGAAGTGCTGTGGTAACCTACCAGGGAAAGTTTTCTAGAGAAGGAAGAGAAGTTTCCTAGAGTGTTTGGGTAAGGGTATGAGAAAACACAATGTACCTTGCAAACCTTTTTGAAATGAGGCAGGGAATAAATAGTAATGACCCACACTCACTGTGGAGTTTGTGGTGTGAATTGCAGAGTAGTAAGAGATGTCACTGTAAAGACAGACAGGTATTAGAGCATTAAGGACTTTGCCGTTTACAAAGTCTAGATTTTATCCTGAAGGAGATGGGAAATAAAGGATTTTAGGCATGGTAAAAACAGGAACAGATTTGAACTGTAGAAGCCGTTTGAAAAAGCACGGACAGTGATTGCTATAATCCTCAACTTTATCAAATGATCCCTTCCACAGGTGAAGATGGTGGGGATGTTAGAAGATAGAGACCTCAGAGAAACCCAAAACCAAACCCATTGCTGTCCAGTCGATTCCGACTCATAGCGACCCTATAGGGCAGAGTAGAACTGCCCCATAGAGTTTCCAAGGAGTGCCTGGCAGATTTGAACTGCTGACCCTTTGGTTAGCAGCTGTAGCACTTAACCACTATGCCACCAGGGTTTCCAGACCTCAGAGAGGAATAGGGAAATCAGAGCAAGTAGAAAGGCTGAAGAAGGCAACATTTTTTACCAGTCCTAGCAGGTGCCCTGAAATCTGAGGCAACAGAGTTAAATGGAGAAGACTGAGGTTGACCATTTAGAGTAGGAAATCTGAGTAGTACACCAAAACAAGCAGGAGGAACTGAAGTATGTATTGAGTTAGGGAAAATAAGCTAGATACATAGAAGCAGGGCCCTTGGAGAACCACTGAGATGAAGGTTATTGACTGTGCCTTGCACTCATATGCTGTTGTATTTAAAGGAGTGGTGACAAGAAAAACAGTAATACTTTACAGTGCTTTCCAGTTTACAAAGAATTTCCATGTGTATGGAGTCTTCCTGTCACCAGTATCCTGTGAGATAGGGTAGCATAGAGAGAGAGACCCAATGCTGTCGAGTCAATTCCGACTCATAGTGACCCTATAGGACAGAGTAGAACTGCCTCATAGGGTTTCCAAGGAGCGCCTGGTGGATTTGAACTGCCGACCCTTTGGTTAGCAGCCATAGCACTTAACCACTACGCCACCAGGGTTTCCAGGGTAGGATAGTAGAAAGGAATACTTACTGAACATCTTCTGTGAAACCCAGTACTAGCTGAGGATGAAGACGTTAAAGCTCAGAGGTGAAGTGACTTTCCCACAATTACGTAGAGCAGGGATCTAAACCCAAGATCTCTGACCCTAAATGCTATGCTCCTACCCTGGGTACTAACTGATTTCCATTATAAGTTACCAACTCCCTCTCCTCCTTAAGACCTGCCCTCAACCTATCCCAACAACCAACACCGTTTCTTTGAAAAACGTTCATTTCAAAAGAAGACAAAAAGTAACTCAACTAACTTTATTCCTTTCTTTTTAGCCATCTCTGAATCTACAATGAGTTTTAGGTGGCACAGTGGTTAACTGCTTGGCTACTAACTGAAAGGTTGGTAGTTGGAACCCAGTAGCCACTCCACGAGAGAAAGATGCGGCAGTCTGCTTGCATAAAAATGTATAGCCTTGAAAACCCTATGGGGCAGTTCTACTCTGTCCTATATGGTCACTATGAGTTGGAATTGAGGTGACAGCAGTGGATTTTGGGGGGGGGGTAGGGTGACAGTTATTAGTATTTAGCTTATTTTGGGCAGCTGCATTTATTCATTTTGAAACATAACCTTAAAATTTCATATTGTATATTAACCTATTAAACTGTAATAAACTTGAAAATATACTTAAAATTTTTCAAAGCTCCAATTCCAGTACATGTAATTTACTGAGTTTGTTGTTAGCCAGAGTGAGTTGAGTATCCTTAAAAGAGACACAAAAACTTGGCTTCACATATTCCAACTTACTTGAATAAAATTTAAACTTATTATAAAGGGCTAATATTTTTGTTCTAAAAATGAAATAAAACAGACAACTCATTTACCTGGAGTTGGGCCAACATGAATTCTTGTGGTTGGGTATTTGGATTTCTGAGGAGTTTTATTTTCTCTAGTAAGCTGAGATAGGGTAGCAACATACCTAGAAAGAGTGAAAAATATAAATCAACTAATTTCCCAAATAAATTTTGGGGAGTGCTCTTTATTACTGAGAAAACTAAACTAAACAAATCCAATGGAACAGAAAAGTAGAACAATAGGTTTTGAACATGTTACCATTCTGAGTGTTGACTAATTCAATGATAAAGTGAAAGCATTTCAATATCTGCTTTCCAACAAAATAGTTCTTAGAAAAGCAAAAAACTAAGAGATAAGGTTAATATTTCAAGGGCAATTAACATCATCTGTATAGCAAAATGTATTAGTTTCCTGTTGTTGTTGTTAGGTACCATCAAGTCCGTTCCAACTCATAGCGACCCTATATACAACAGAACAAAACACTGCCTGGTCCTGAGCCATCCTCACAATCATTGTTATGCTTGAGCCCATTGTTGCAGCCACTGGGTCGATCCATCCCCTTGAGGGTCTTCCTCTTTTTTGCTGACCCTTTACTCTACAAGCATGAAGTCCTTCTCCAGGGACTGGTCCCTCATGTTAACATGTCCAAAGTATGTGACACGAAGTCTCACCACCCTTGCTTCTAATGAACACCCTGGCTATACTTCTTTCAAGACAGATTTGTTCGTTCTTCTGGCAGTCCATGGTATATTCCACATTCTTTGCCAACACTATAATTCAAAGGCATCAGTTCTTCTTTGGCCTTCCTTACTCATTGTCCAGCTGTCACATGTATATGAAGTAATTGAAAACACCATGGCTTGGGTCAGGTGCAGCTTAGTCCTTCAAGTGACATCTTTGCTTTTTAACACTTGAAAGAGATCTTTGGCAGCAGATTTGCCCAATACAGTGTATCGTCTTATTTATGTTTTTTATTTCTAATATACTTAAAATATAGGCCTGTCTAATCTTTGGCCAAGGGATGAACCTCAGGAGTGACTTCCTTGCTGAGCTGGAACGATGTCCGGGAGCCGTACTCGCAGAGTTTCCCCAGTCTCTGTCAGACCAGTAAGACTGGGCTTTTTGGTTTTTTTTTTAGTTAGAATTTTGTTCTACATTTTTCTCCAGCTCTGTCTGGGACCGTCTAACATGATCCCTGTCAGAGCAGTCGGCAGCATCCTTTGATTTCTTGACTACTACGTCCATGAGGGTTGATTGTGAATCCAAGTAAAAATGAAATCCTCAACAACTTCGATATCTTCTCCGTTTATCATGATGTTGCTTATTGGTCCAGTTGTGAAGATTTTTGTTTTCTTTATGTTGAGGTGTAATCCATACTGAAGACTGTGGTCTTTGATCTTCATCAGTAAATGCTTCACTTTCAGCAAGAAAGGTTGTGTCTTACCCTCTTTTTATAAGGACGCCAGTCATTAGACTTAGGGTCCATATTGCAGATTGTTAATGAGTCTTCCACCAATCCTGATGCCTCGTTCTTCTTCATATAGTGCAGCTTCTCAGATCATTTGCTCAGCATACAGACTGAATAGGTATGGTGAAAGAATCCAACCCTGACTCAAACCTTTCCTGACTTTAAACCAATCAGTATCTCCTTATTCTGTCCAAACAACTGCCTCTTGATCTATGTAAAGGTTGCTCATGAGCACAATTAAGTGTTCTGGAATTCCCATTCTTCCCAATATTATCCATAATTTGTTATGATCCACACAGTCGAATGCCTTTGCATAGTCAATAAAACACAGGTAAACATCCTTCTGGTATTCTCTGCTTTCAGCCAGGATCCATCTGACAACAGCAACGATACCCCTTGTTCCAGTCTCTTCTGAATCTGGCTTGAATTTCTGGCAGTGCCCTCTCAATGAACTGCTGCAACTGCTTTTGAACGATCTTCTAAACAATTTTACTTGTGTATGATATTAATGATATTGTTCGATGATTTCTGCATTTTGTTGGATCATCTTTTTTTGGAATGGGTACAAATATGGATCTCTTCCAGTCAGTCGGTCAGTTAGCTGTTTTCCAAATTTCTTGGCATAGATAAGTCAGCACTTCAAGTACTGCAACCGTTTGTTGCAACATCTCAGTTGGTATTCCATCAATTCCTGGAACCTTGTTTTTTGCCAATGCTTTCAGTGCATCCTTGGACCTCTTCCTTCAATGCCACCCATTCTTGATCATATGTTACCCCCTGAAATGGTTGAATGTCGACTGATTCTTTTTGGTACAGTGACTCTATGTATTTCTTCCATCTTCTTTTGATGCTTCCTGCATCGTTTAGTATTTTCCCTGTAGAACCCTTCAATATTGCAATTTGAGGCTTGAGTTTTTTCTTCAGTTCTTTCAGCTTGAGAAATGCTGTATGTATTCTTCCCTTTTCGTTTTCTCTCTCCAGTTTTTTTACACATTTCATTATAATACCTCACTTTGTCTTCTCGAGCCACCCTCTGAAATGTTAGTTTCCAAGGGCTGCTGTAATAAATTCTTACAAACTTGGTGGGTTAAGACAACAGACATTTATTCTGTCACACTTCTGGAGGCTCGAATTCTGAAATCAAGGTGTCAACAGGGCCATGCTCCCTCTGAAGGCTTTAGGGAAGAATTTTTCCTTGCTTCTGGTGGGTCCTGGCAATCCTTGGTGTTTCTAGGCTCCTAGCTGCATCACTGCCATCTCTGCTTTGGTCCTCGCATGATCTTTCTTGTGTGTCTTACCCTCTTTTTTATAAGGACGCCAGTCATTGGATTAGGGTCCATTCTAATCCAGTATGATCTTGTTTTAACTAGTTACATCTGCAAAGACTCCATTTCCAAATAAGGTTACATTCTGAGTTGTGGATGGACATGAATTTGGTTGAATACACTATTCAACCCACTATAAACAAAAACCAAACCTGTTGCTGTCGAGTCGATTCCAACTTATAGCGACCCTACAGGACAGAGTAAAACTGCCCCATAGGGTTTCCAAAGCTATAAATCTTTACGGAAACAGACTGCCACATCTTTCTACCCCAGAGTGGCTGGTGGGTTCGAACCTCCAACCTTTTGGTTAGCAGCTAAGCATGTTAACCCTTGCGCCACCACAGCTCCTTATACCTATGTAAACACCACTCAATCAAGATGTAGAACATTTTCATTACTCCAAAAAGTCCCCTTATGCTCCTTTTCAGTCAAGGAACTGTTTTCTGCCACTAAGAATTAGTTTTGCCTATTCTAGAATTCCAAATTAACAGAATCCTGGAGCATTACCTATGTTGTATTTTGCATTATAATGTTTTCATGTGTATAAATGTTTGGCTCTTTTATACTGCTGAGTAGTATTCCATTGCATGAATATACAGCAACTAGTTTACTCATTCACTGTTGATAACTATTTGGGTTGTTTCTAGTTTAGGGCCATTATGATTAAGGCTGCTAAGAACATTAGCAAACAATTTTGCATGGACATGTTATAATTTTGCTTGGATAAATACACAGGAGTGGAATTTCTGGGTCATATAGTGTTTATTTAGTTTTATAACAAAATGCAGAACTGTTTTCCAAAGTAGGTGAACTATCTTACACTACCACAAGCAATTTATGAGAATTCTAGTTCGACATTTTAACAAGTACTTGGTATTGTCGGTCTTTTATACTTTATCTGTTGCAGTGGGTGTCTAGTAGTATCTTATTGTGGTTTTAATCTGGATTTCATTGATAAGTAATGATGTTAAGCATCTTTTTTGATACTTAGTGGCTATTTAGCTATCTTATTTGGGGCCCTGGTGGCACAGCGCTTAAGAGTTCGGCTGCTAACCAAAAAGGTAGGCAGTTTGCATCCACCAGCCACTTCTTGGAAACCCTATGAAGCAGTTCTACTGTGTCCCATAGGGTCACTATGAGTCGGAATTGACTCAATAGCAATGAGTTTTTGGCTTTTTATTTTGTGAAGTATTCTTTCAAACATTTTGCCCATGTTTAATCAGGTTATTTTCCCTATTATTTAGTTGTAAGAGTTCTTGCTGTATTCTAATACAAGTCCTTTGTCAGATATATGTGTTTCAAACACGTTCTCCCAGTTTCTGGCTTGCCTTTACACTCCTTTATGTTGTCTTTCAAAGAGCACAAGCTTTATTTTTTTGATAAAGTTTAATGTATCAATTTTTTGAATGTGTGGTTTTTTTTTTTTTTCCTGGTCCTACCTAGGACATCTTTTTCTACTCCATGATGGTGAAGATTTCTTCCTATGTTTTCTTCTGAAAGTTTTATAATTCCAGCTCTTATGCGTAAGTATACAATTCATTTTGAACTAAATTTTTTCTATGGTGGGAGGTGATGCTTTTTTTTTTTTTCATACTGTTATCCTGTATTTCCAGAACCATTTGATGAAATAACTATCATTTACTCACTGACTTACCATTGTCAAAAGTTAATTAAGCACATATGTGGAGGTTTTTTTCTGCGTTCTCTATTCTGTTTCATTGACCTTTATGTCTATCCTTATGCCAATACACAGTCATGATTACTCAGCTTTATAGGAAGCCTTGAAGTCAGATAGTATAAGCCTTTCAACTTTCTTTTTTTTTGAAATCGTTTTGGTTATTCTAATTCCTTCCCGTTCCCATGTAAATATGAGTATTAAGTTGTCAATTTCTTTAAAATAGCTTGTTGGAATTTTGATTAGGACTGTGTTGGATCTATAGCTCGATCTGGGAAAAATGCCATTTTATCGATATTGAGTCTTCAAATCGTATTCAAAAATGTATATCTTTTCATTTATTTAGGTCTTCTTTATCTCAGTGGCTTGTAGTTTTCGGTGTACAGATTTTGCATATATTTTGTTATATTTATACCTCAGCATTCCGTTTTTTTATGTTACTGTGAATTTTTTATAATTTCAATTTCTAATTGTTGGTTGTTGGTATACAGAAATACATTTTTTTCATATTGACTTTGTATCTTACAATCTTATTTTTTTTTGTGTGTGTGTGTGTGTGTGGACTCTTCAAGACACCTATATAGACTATCATGTCGTTTGTGCCAAAATAATTTTGCTTCTTCCTTTTAAATCTATGTTCTTTTTATTTTGCTATCTGGTTTTACTGTACTGGCTAGAATCTCCAATAAAATGTTGCATGGCAGTTGTGGGAACAGACATCCTTGTCTTTTCCTGGTATTAGAAGGAAAACATTCAGTCTTTCACCATTATATATGATGTTGTGGCTTTTTTCACAAATGTGTTTTATCAAGTTGAAGAAGTTTGTTCCTATTTCTAATTTACTAAGGGTTTTTTAAAATCAGGAATCGATGTTAATTTTTTCATATGCTCTTTCTTGACCTATTGACATAATCATATGATTTTACTTTCTTATTCTATTAATACAGTGAATTACATTGTTTGATTTTTTGGATGCTAAACCAATGTTACATTCCTGGTATAAACCCAATCGGTCATGATGAACTATCACACACACATACATACACACACACACACCCCACTATCTATAGTGGGATTCAATTTGGTAAAATTTTGTGAAGGATTTTTACCTCTCTGTTTATGAGGGATATTGATCTGTAGTTTTCTTGTATGTGTCTGTCAGTTTGTCAAACTGTGGAGGCTTGTGTGTTGCTGTGATGTTGGAACATATGCCACTGGTATTCAGATACCAGCGGGGTCATCCATGGAGGACAGGTTTCAGCTAAGCTTCCAAACTCAGACAGACTAGGAAGAAGGACCCGTCAGTCTACTTCTGAAAAGCATTAGCCAGTGAAAACCTTATGAATAGCAGCGGAACATTGTCTGATATAGTGCTGGAAGACGAGCCTCCCAGGTTGGAAGGCACTCAAAAGATGACTGGGGAAGACCTGTTTCCTCAAAGTAGAGTCGACCTTAATGACATGGATGGAGGAAAGCTTTCAGGACCTTCAGTTGCTGATGTGCCACGACTCAACATGAGAAGAAACAGCTACAAACATCCATTAATAATCAGAACCTGGAAGGTATGAACTATGAATCTAGGAAAATTGGAAATCATCAAAAATGAAATGGAATGCATAAACATTGATATCCTAGGCATTAGTGAGCCAAAATGGACTGGTAGTGGCCATTTTGAATTGGACAATCATACTTTCTACTACACTGGGAATGACAACTTGAAGAGGAATGGTGTTGCATTCATTGTTAAAAAGAACATTTCAAGATCTATCCTGAAGTGCAACGCCGTCAGTGATAGGATAATATCCATACGCCTACAAGGAAGACCAGTTAATACGACTATTATTCAAATTTACACACCAACCACTAGGGTCAAAGATAAAGAAATAGAAGATTTTTATCAGCTGCTGCAGTCTGAAATTGATCAAACATACAATCAAGATGCATTGATAATTACTGGCAATTGGAATGAGAAAGTTGGAAACAAAGAAGAAGGATCAGTAGTTGGAAAATATGGCCTTGGTGATAGAAACAATGCCGGAGATCGAATGATAGAATTTTGCAAGACATAACGACTTCTTCATTGCAAATACCTTCTTTCACCAACATAAATGGTGACTATTTTTTTTTATACACATGGACCTCACCAGATGGAACACACAGAAATCAAATTGACTACATCTGTGGAAAGAGACGATGGAAAAGCTCAATATCATCAGTCAGAACAAGGCCAGGGGCTGACTATGGAACAGACCACCAATTGCTCATATACAATTTCAAGCTGAAACTGAAGAAAATCAGAGCAAGTCCACAAAAGCCAAAATATGACCTTGAGTATATCCCACCTGAATTTAGAAACCATCTGAAGAATAGATTTGACGCATTGAACACTAGTGACCGAAGGCCAGACGAGTTGTGCAGTGACATCAAGGACATCATACATGAAGAAAGCAAGAGGTCACTGAAAAGGAAAGAAAGAAAAGACCAAGATGGATGTCAGAGGAGACTCTGAAACTTGCTTTCGAACGTCAAGCAGATAAAGCAAAAGGAAGAATTGATGAAGTAAAAGAACTGAACAGAAGATTTCAAAGGGCCTCTCGAGAAGACAAAGTAATGTATTGTAATGACATGTGCAAAGGACTGGAGATAGAAAACCAAAAGGGAAGAACACGCTTGGCATTTCTCAAGCTGAAAGAACTGAAGAAAAAATTCAAGCCTTGAAGTTGCAATAGTGAAGAATTCTATGGGGAAAATATTAAACGATGCAGGAAGCATCAAAAGAAGATGGAAGGAACACAGAGCCATTATACCAAAAAGAATTAGTCAATGTTCAACCATTTCAAAACGTGGCATATGATCAGGAACCAATGGTACTGAAGAAAGAAGTCCAAGGTGCTCTGAAGGCACTGGCGAAAAACAAGGCTCCAAGAATTGATGGAATATCAATTGAGATGTTTCAACAAACAGATGCAGCACTATATTGATAGGGAACTGCCAGAAATTCAGGCCAGTTTCAGAAGAGGATGTGGAACCAGGGATATCATTTCTGATGTCAGATGGATCCTGGCTGAAAGCAGAGAATACCAGAAGGATGTTTACCTGTGTTTTATTGACTATGCAAAGGCATTCGACTGTGTGGATCATAACAAATTATGGATAACATTGGGAAGAACGGAAATTCCAGAACACTTAATTGTGCTCATGAGCAACCTTTACATAGATCAAGAGGCAGTTGTTTGGACAGAATAAGGAGATACTGATTGGTTTAAAGTCAGGAAAGGTTTGAGTCAGGGTTGGATTCTTTCACCATACCTATTCAGTCTGTATGCTGAGCAAATAATACGAGAAGCTGGACTATATGAACAAGAAGGGGGCGTCAGGATCGGAGGAAGACTCATTAACAACCTGCGTTATGCAGATGACACAATCTTGCTTGCTCAAAGTGAAAAGGACTTGAAGCACTTACTAATGAAGATCAAAGACCACAACCTTCAGTATGGATTGCGCTTCAACATAAAGAAAACAAAAATGCTCACAACTGGACCAATGAGCAACATCATGATAAATGGAGAAAAGATTGAAGTTGTCAAGGATTTCATTTTACTCAGATCCACAATCAACAGCCACGGAAGCAGCTAGTCAAGAAATCAAAAGACGCATTGCATTGGGTAAATCTGCTGCAAAGGACCTCTTGAAAGTGTTGAAGAGAAAAGACATCACCTTGAAGACTAAGGTGCGCCTGACCCAAGCCATGGTATTTTCAATCTCATCATATGCATGTGAAAGCTGGACAGTGAATAAGGAAGACCAAAAAAGAATTGACGCCTTTGAATTGTGGTCTTGGTGAAAATTATTGAATATACCATGGACTGCCAAAAGAATGAACAAATCTGTCTTGGAAGAAGTACAACCAGAATGCACCTTTAGAAGCAAGGATGGCGAGACTGCGTCTTACATACTTTGCACATGTTGTCAGGAGGGATCAGTCCCTGAAGAAGGACATCATGCTTGGCAGAGTACAGGGTCAGCGGAAAAGAGGAAGACCCTCAATGAGGTGGATTGACACAGCGGCTGCAACAAGGTCAAGCATAACGAGGATTGTAAGGATGGCGCAGGACTAGGCAGTGTTTTGTTGTGTTGTGCATAGGGTCGCTGTGAGTCAGAACCGATTTGACGGCACATAACAACAACAACAATCTTTGGTTTTTTTATTGAGGTAATGATGACTTCAAAACATGAACTGAGAAGTGCTTCCACCTCTTCTGTTTTCTGAAAGAGTTTGTGAACGACTGGTATTATTTTTTCCTTAAATGTTTGGAAAAATTCATCACTGAAGCCATTTAGGCTTACAGTTGTCTTTGTGTGGAGTGTTTTAACTATAAAATTTAATTTATTTATTAGATATAAAATTATTCAAGTTATCCATTTCTTTTTAAATTAGCCTTGGTAGATAGCGTCTTCCAAGAAATTTGTTTATTTCATCTACGTGGTTAAATTTATTGGTACAAAATGGTTCACAATATTTTCCTTTTAAATCCTTTTAATATTTATGAGATCTGTAGTGATATCTCCTCTTGGTAATTTGGGTCTTCTGTCTTTTTGTTTTTTCATGATCAGTCTTGCTGGAAGTTTATCAATTTTATTGCTCATTTGAAAAAGATAGCTTTAGGTAGCATTGATTTTTCTTTATTTTTATGTTTTCGATTTCATTGATTTCTTATGTTTTCTTCTCTTTCTTCCTGCTTACTTTGGGTTTAATTTGTTCTTTTTCTTATATAGAAGCTCAGATCATTAATATGAGACCTTTCTTCTTTTCTAATACAGGCATTTAATATTAAACATTTCCCCATATCCAATGCTTTTGCTGTATCCCACATCTCACGATGTTGTGGTTTTTTTTTTCTTTACATTCAGTTCAAGATATTTTCTAATTTTCCCTGTGATTTCTTCTTTGACTTACTGGTTAACTTAGAAATGTTTTGTTTAATTTCCAACTATATGGGGGACAGGCTTCCATATACCCTTTTATTATTGACTTATAGTTCAAATCTGTTTTCAAAGAACATATTTTGTATGATGCCAGTCTTTTAAAATTTATTGGGACTTGTTTTATGACCCAGTGTACTATCTATTTTGGTGAATGTTTCATTTGCAGTAGAAAAGAATTAGTGTTTTTCTGGTTTTGGTTCGAGTGTTTTATAAATGTCAATTAGCTCAAGTCTGTTATGCTGTTGTTCAAATCCTCTATATATTTACTAATTTTTTTCGATCTACCTGTTCTATCACTGGTGCAGTAGGGGCTTGAAAAAATAAATTATATTATTTGATTTGTCTATTGCTTCTTCCAGTTGTTTTTCTTTTTTCATGTATTTTTGAAGTTCTGTTAATAGTTACATAAATATTTAGAATTTTTATGTCATCTTGATGAATTTATGCATTTACTGTAGATAAATGTTCCTCTTTATCCTTGGTAATATTCCTTTTCTGTAGTCTGTGTTGCCTGACATTAATATAGCCATTCCATCTTACTTTTGATTAGTGTTTTCATGGTATAGTTTTTCCATCTTTGCCTTTTAGCCTATCTGTGATAGTATATTTAAGGTGGGTTTCTTGGAGACAGGATGTAGTTGGATCTTACTTTTTAATTTAATATAATCTGACAATCTCTGCCATTTAAAGGGAGTGCTTAGATTATTTGTATTTAATATAATTATCATATGGTTAGGCTTAAATCTATCATATCTCTGTTTTCTCTTTGTCTTGTCTGTACTTCGTGCCTTTTTACCTCTTTACCTGCCTTCTTTTGTATTTGTTTTTAATATTTCATTTTGTCACTACTATTCCCTGGTGGCGTAGCGGTTAAGTGCTACAGCTGCTAATCAAAGGGTCGGCAGTTGGAATCCACCAGGCACTCCTTGGAAACTCTATGGGGCAGTTCTACTTTGTCTATAGGGTCGCTAGGAGTAGGAATCGACTCGATGGCACTGGGTTTTGGTTTTATTGGTTTATTATCGCTACTTTTTTTTTTTTTAAGTGGTTGTTCTGGGGTTTACAACAAATATCATTAACTTATAATAATCTACCTTCAAATAATATAAAATTTCCTGTATAACGTAAAAACCTTACAACACTAGATTTCCATTCCACTGTCCCATCTTTTGAGCTACTGTTGTCATACGTTGTAATTTTACATATGTTATAAACCCCACAATGTATTTTTATTTTAAACAGTCAACTATCTTTTTTTTCTTTTTCTGTCATTTATTTTTAAATAGATTAAAAATAAGAAAATAAGTCTTTTAAATCTACCCACATGTAAACCATAACTTTTGTGTAGATCCAAATTTCCATTAATACAATGTTCTTTCTGCCAAAAAGCTTCCTCCAACATTTACTGTAGTGCAGATCTGCAGGTGATAAATTCTCTCAGCTTTTGTCGTTCTGAAAAAAATCTTTATCTTACGTTCAGTTTAAAAAAATTGTATTGTGATTTAGGTGAAAGTTTACAGAGCAAATCAGTTTCTCATTAAAAATTTATACACAAATTGTTTTGTGACATTGGTTGCAATCCCTGCAATGTGTCAGCATTCTCCCCTTTTCACCTCGGGTTCCCTGTGTGTCTATTCATGCAGTTTTCCTGTCCCTTCCTGCCCTCTTGCATTTGGGCAGGAATGGCCCATTTGGTTTTGTATACTTGATTGAACTAAGAAGCACGTTCCTCACATGTGTTACTGTTTGTTTTATAGTCTTGTCTAATCTTTGGCTGAAAAGTGGGCTTTGGAAGTGGCTTCAGTTCTGAGTTGGCAATGTATCTGGGAGCCATAGTCTCAGGGAACGGTTTCTCCCGACTCTGTCAGACCAGTAAATCTGGTCTTTTGTTGTGAATTTGAATTTCATTCTACATTTTCCTTCCACTCTGTCCAGGACCCTCTGTTGTGATCCAGGTCAGAGTGGTTGGTGGTAGAAGCTGGGCACCACCTAGTTCTTCTGGACTCAGGCTGATGGGGCTGTGGTTCATGGGGCCATTTAGTCTTTTGGACTAATATTTTCCTTGTGTCTTTGGTTTTCTTCATTCTTTTTTGCTCTCGACAGGATGGGACCAATAGATGCATTTTAGATGTCCATTCACAAGATTTTAAGGCCCAAGACACTACTCACCAAAGTAGGATGTAGAAAATTTTCTTTATGAACTATGCTTTGCCAGTTGACCTAGATGTCTCCTGATACCATGGTCCTCAGCCCTCAGCTCCAGTAACTCAGACCCTCAAGTTATCTGGACGTGTCTAGGAAGCTTCTATGACTTTGTTTTAGTCAAGTTGTGCTGACTTCCCCTATATTGTGTGTTGTCTTTCCCTTCACCAAAGTTGACGCTTCTCTACTATCTAGTTAGTAATTTTCCCTCCCCATGCCTCTCCTCCCTTGTACCCATCAAAGGTTTTTTTTTCCCCCTTGTGTAAACCTTTTCTTGAGTTTTTATAATAGTGGTCTCATATAATATTTTTCTTTTTGTGATTGACTTACTTCACTCAGCATAACGCCCTCCAGATTTATCCATGTTGTGAGATGTTTCACAGATTCATGGTTGTTCTTTATTGTTTTGTAGTATTTTATTTGTGTATGTACCATAATTTGTTTATCCATTTATTGGTTGATGGGCATTTAGGTTGTTTCCATCTTTTCACTATTTTGACTAATGCTGCAAACATGGGTGTGCATATGTCTATTTGTGTGATGGCTCTTATTTCTCTAGGATATGTTCCTAGGAGTGGGATTGCTGGATTGTATGGTATTTCTATTTCTAGCTTTTTTAAGTAGGCGCCATATCATTTTCCATGGAGGTTGTACCATTTTACATTCCCACCTAGAGTTCCAATCTCCCTACAACCTCTCCATCATTTATTTATTTATTAATTAGTACCAGTATTGTCAGGGTAAGATTATATCTCATTGTAGTTTTGATTTGCTTTTCTCTAATGGCTAATGATCATGAGCATTTCCTCATGTGTCTGTTAGCCACCTGAATGTCTTCTTTGGTGAAGTGTCTATTCATATCCTTTGTCCATTTTTTAATTGGATTATTTGTCTTTTTGTTGTTGAGGTGCTGAAGTATTTTGTAGATTTCAGAGATTAGGCCTTTGTTGGATATGTCATAGCCAAAAAATTTTCCCAGTCTATAGGTTCTCTTTTTACTGTTTTGTGAAATCTTTTGATGAGCATAAGTGTTTAATTTTTAGGAGTTCCCAGTTATCAGGTTTATTTCCTGGTGTTTGTTCATTGTTAGTTACAGTTTATATTATATTTATGCCATGTATTAGGGCCCCTAGCATTGTCTCTTTCTTTTTTTTTTTCCATGGTCATTATCGTTTTAGATTTTATATTTAGGTCTTTGATCCATTCTGAGTTAGTTTTTTTGTGTATGGCGTGAGGTATGGGTCCTGTTTCATTTTTTTTACAGATGGACATTCAGTTATGCCAGCACCATTTGTTAAAAAGGCCCTTATTTTACCTGCATTTTGGAGAGGTAATTTCACTGGGTGTAGAATTCTAGGTTGACAATTTTTTTTCTTCCACTCACTTTTAAGATATTTCATTATCTTCTGGCTTGCATGTTTTCTGACATGAAATTATCGGTTTTCTTTATCTTCTATCATTTACATGCAATGCTTTTTTGTTTGTTTGTTTGCTTTTTCCCTTTGCTACTTTTAAGATTTTTTTCCTCTTTATCACTGAGTTCCAACAATTTGATTCTGGTATGCCTTGAAACCTACTGCTATTGAGTTGATTCTAACTCATAGTGACCCTATAAGGCTTCCAAGGCTACAAATCTTCACAGAAGCAGACTGCCACGTCTTTCTCCCGTGCAACTGCTGCTGGTTTTGACCCACTGCCCTTTCAGTTAGCAGTCAATTGCTTTAACCACTGCACCATCAGGGCTGCTTCAATTGAATGGTATGCCTTAGTGTGGTTTTTAATATTTCTTTTTCTTGTCATTCATTGAGCTTCTTGATCTGTGAGTTTATAGTTTTCATCAAATTTGAGATTTTTCAGCTATCATTATTTCTTCAAATGTTTTTTCTGTCACTTTTTTCTGAAACTCCAATTACTTGTATCCGAGACCACTTGATATTATCCCACAGCTCACTGAGGCAGTTTTCATATTTTTCCCTTTTCAGTCTTTTTTTTTCCTCTGTGCATAATTTTCAGTCGTTTGTATTGCCACATTTCCAGGTCATGTGTCATTTCTTCTACAGTGTCTAATTTTCTGTTGTCCCCATACAGTGTACATTTAAATTTTTTTGGATATATTTTTATCTCTAGAAGTTCCACTGGCCTTTTGTATACTTTCCATTTTTCCCTCCATCATATTTATGTTTTTCTTTGTATTCTATATATGGTTTTTACGCTAGCTTTTTTTTCTTTATAAAAAATAGCTTTTATTAAAAAAAAAAGTCTTTGGACCTGAAGCACTTACTGATGAAGATCAGCGTGGATTACACCTCAACATAAAGAAAACAAAATTCCTCATAGCTGAACCAATAAGCAACATCATGATAAACAGAGAAAAGATTGAAGTTGTCAAGGATTTCATTTTTCTTGGATCCACAATCAATTGCCATGGAAGCAGCAGTCAGTCAAGAACTCAAATGACTCATTGCATTGGGCATATCTGCTTCAAAAGACCTCTTTAAAGTATTAAAAAGGTGCACCTGACCCAAGCCGTGGTATTTTCATTTGCCTCATATGCATGCAAAAGCTGGACAATGAATAAGGAAGACTGAAGAAGAATTAACACCTTTGATTACGGTGTAAGCGAAAAATGTGGAATATACCGTGCACTGCCAAAAGAACAAACAAGCCTGTCTTGGAGGAAGTACAGCCAGAATGCTCCTTAGAAGCAAGGATGGTGAGACTATGTCTCACTTACTTTGGACATTTTAACAGGAGGTACCAGTCCCTACAGAAGGACATCATGCTTGGTAAAGTAGAGGGTCAGTGAAAAAGAGGAAGACCCTCAATGGGATGGATTGATACAGTAGCTGCAACAATGGGCTAAGCATAACAACGAGTATGAGGATGGCACAGGACTGGGCAGCATTTAATTCTATTGTACATAGGATCACTACGAGTCAGAGCCAACTCAATGGCAACTAGCAAAAACTTTTTTCTTTAGATTTTATTTATTTTATTGTTGTTGAGAATACACACAGCAAAACACACACCAATTCAATAATTTCTCATGTACAATTTAGCGACATTGATTACATTCTTTGAATTGGGCAACTATTCTTACTCTCCTTTTCTGAGTTGTTCATCCTTCATTAATATACACTTACTGCCCTGTAAGGTTCTCATCCAATCTTCCAAGTTGCTGTTGTCAATTTGACCCCATATAGATGGTTCTTAAAAGAGCTATCTAATGCTTAAGGCAGACCGTTTTTGAGTAGTTAAGCTAAACTACTGTTCAGTTTTAAGAAGACTTCAGGGGATATTTTTAGTTCAAGTTTCAAAGATTATCTCAGAGCAATAGTTTCAGGGGTTCATCTACCCTCCATGGCTCCAGAAAATCTCTAGTCCGTGAGAATTTGAAATTCTATTCTCATTTCCCCCCTTTTGATCACGATTCTTCTATGGAGTCTTTGATAAAAATGTTCAGTAATGGTAGCCAGGCACCATCCAGTTCTTCTGGTCTCGTGGCAGCTGTTCATGGAGGCAATTAGCCACACTATAATAATTGCATTAAGGCCCATATTTACTAATTCCATCATTTCTGTAATGTATGGGCCTGTTTCTATTGATGGATTTTTTTTTTCCTAGTCATGGATCATATGTTCCTGGTTGTTTGATGATTTTTTATGAGATGGTGAACACTTGAATTTTATCATGTTGGATGCTCAATTTTGTTGTATTTCTTAAATAAGATTACCCTTTATTTTGGTATGCAATTTAGTATCTTATGGATCAGTTTGATGTTTTCAAAGCTTGTTTTTTAATCTTTGTTATGGTGGGCCCAGATCACCCTTTAGTTTAGGGATAAATAGTCTCACTCCTAAGATATGGCCTTTCTGAAGTCTCTATCCAATGTCCCTTGAATTATGAAGTCTTGCCACTCTAGCTAGTTGGAACACAAACTATTTCCAACCCTGCATGAGCCTTGTGTGAATTTAAAAATAACAAAAAAACTATAATCTTGTTTTTCTAAAGGCAAATATGACTTTAGAAAGCAAAATGACTTGATTTATACCTTTTCTGCCCCACTGATAAACCTGTCTTCAAAGAAGCATATAAATATTGTTTTTCCTTTTTTATTCAATTATTTACCTTTATCTGACAACATGAATTTAAAAGGAAAAATGTTAAGCATCACTAATTAAAGAAATGCAAAATAAATAACTATAAAATACCATCATCATTAAATTAAAAATAAAACAAAAACCCTAATGCTTTTTTATTATTAAATTCATCTATAATTTTGGCGGCACTATAAATTGCTACACAATGTCAGATATAAGCTTGAAGTAAGAAGGGTTAAAGCTATTTAAATACTCCTTGAAGTACTGAGCTCCCTCTCTCTAAAACTAAGTTGTTTGGCAGATATTTTTAAAAAAGGATGTTTCCCTTTGTGTTTATTTTTCACATGGCTGTATTTTAAAGTGGAAACCCTGGTGGCGTAGTAGTTAAGAGCTACGGCTGCTAACCAAGAGGTCAGCAGTTCAAATCCACCAGGCACTCACTCCTTGGAAACTCTATGGGGCAGTTCTACTCTGTCCTATAGGGTCACTATGAGTTGGAATTGACTCGGCAGCAATGGGTATATATAATGTAGTATATATTTTAAAGGAGCCCTGGTGGCACAGTGGTTAAGAACTTGGATGCTAACCAAAAGTTCGGCAGTTCAAATTCCTATGGGTAGTTCTACTCTGTCCTACAGGGTTACTATGAGTTGGAATCAACTCAGACAGCAATTGGTTTGGTGTTTGATTTTATATTTTAAAAAGGATAATTCCAATGTCCATTCTAATGCTTAGTCTCCTTTAACCACAAGATGGCACTCAAGGTTTACTTTGGGGAATAAAAAGACTAGAATTTCTCCAGGAAAACTGCATTAAACATATAATTATGTAAGCTTATAAAAACAGTGTTTAATAACCCTGAAAGGATAGCGCAAACATACATTAAATTAACAGACTCAGCATGAATGTTTTCCATATATCTTGAAAAAAGGAAAAAAAAACTAGTTATGTGTAAGACTTTGTCTCACATAATGGACGCGTTATCAGGAGGGACTAGTCCCTGCAGAAGGGCATCGTGCTTAGTAAAGACAGCATCAGCGAAAAAGAGGAAGACCCTCAATGAGATAGAGTGACACAGTGGCTGCAACAATGAGCTCAAGCATAACAACGATTATGAGGATGGTACAGGACAGGGCAGTTTTTCATCCTGTTGTACATAAGGTCACTCTGAGTTGGAACATATGGTACAAGAAAGTTACTTATATAGTTTTGAGTTAAAACATGTAATCATAATCACAAAATTAGACACTGAAGGAACTTAGAAATAATATATACTAACTCCTTAAATTTAAAACAGAACAACTGAACCCAGAGTGTATTTTATAAATATAAGAAAGTATTATATTTGTAATTGATAATGTTAGCAGAGCATATATGCTAATTTTTTAATATAGAAGGAGAACGGAACTAACAGTTTAATATTAGAATTTCAGGTTGGTCCCCTCCCCCTCAAAAAAAAAAGGAACTTTTCCAGGAAAGGCAGACTCGATTTGTACTTATGATTTAGTAGGTAATACTTTGACATTTACTTGAAAATTTAAGCTTTTAGTAAGTACATATTAGTAGGCAAAGGGGAAATAATTTAGTTTTAATTTCTAAATGCAATTTGCATTTATGCATAACATTTGGCAGGTTGGTTAATCTCTCTTGGTTTCTCTCATTTGTGAAATGGGGGTAATGTCTATACCCACTGTTTCAGAATTCTATTAGAGGAAGGTCTTAAGATTTCAATCCAGGTGAAAAGAGAGGCTACAGACCTTATCTTGAAGCCATATCTGCATAGCAAGCAAAGTGGTTTAGCTTCAAATGTAGTTGGTTTGTTGTGGCCTGAGGGATGCTGATGGATGTTAAGGTTGGTTTTCACCCCTTAGAGGCACAACTGTTAACTCTGTGGGGTATTGAGCATTACATTAGGAAATGAAGGAGGAATTTTGGCACACAGTAGGTGCTTACTCACATTAGTTCCTGTTCCCCTCGGCAATATTCCTTGGAAACCCTAGTGCCATAGTGGTTAAGTGCTATGGCTGCTAACCAAAAGGTCAGCAGTTTGAATCCACGAGGCTTCCACTCTGTCCTATAGAGGCACTCTGCATTGGACTCAATGGCAACAGGCTTGGTTTGTTTCATTTTAAAGCTATATAGAATACAAAACTCCAGAATTCATAACTTTTATTTAAATAACTTGCTGGCTGCCAAAGGTTAGACTACTGGCATAGATTTTTCCATTGCCGTGTAAATAATCATTAGCTTTAGAGTATGACATAAAAAATAGTTTCATATGTACACAAGCAAGAGCATTAAAAAAAAAAAAAAACAGCTTCACTGCTTTCTAATATATCTTTCACTCTTTCTTTGGAGAAAATAAACACAAACTACTAATTAGATTCTAGATTCATAGTCTTTCCCATGTCTTGGTAGAAACAAAGCATTTGTGTGAATGGCCAAAAGACAGGGACAGCCATAGGAAAGAAAAAAAGGCCTTAGAAATGAACACCAAACGAAATATCAATTAATGAATATTTATGAGTTGCTTATGACAATGGGTTTCTATTAATACTAACTGAAGACATGTGTAAAACTCTTCATCATTTGCATAAAATATGTATGGCAATCATTTATATGCTCTGTTTTCAATCACTGATCTGTGACTATACCCTTAAAAAAAAACTCCCCAAATAGAATCATAATCCCGGTATTAGAATGGACCTTAATAGAAATGAGTGCCTAAATTTTATTTTTTTCTAAAATTAACTGCCTTCACATTTAATATTTATCTTAAATGGGGAAACAAGTATGCATCATTCAACACACATTTACTGAGTCCCTGCTGTTTCCCAGGCATCATGTTAAACACAGAGAACATGAAGTTACGATCATGTCCCTGCCGGGGTAACTCTCCATGAATATAGACCTCCACACCATGCATGCTGAAAAGAGATCTGAACGTAGTGCTATGGAAGGAGAGGATGAAGTAACTCAGAATACCTGTGTGTCAGGGACAGTTTCACAAAGCCAACATTTGGGCTGGATCATGCCATCCTGTGAAACACTTGGCCAGCGATGATGAAGGGAGAGTGGAGAAGGGAAAAGTATCATAGACATAACAGGACTAAAATAAATGTGAGCATGGTTTTAAATAAATAAAAGAAAACACTGCTGTTGAGTCGATTACGACTCATAGCAACCCCATAGGGATTCCAAGGTTCTAAATCTCTACAGAAGCAGACTGAGGCATCTTTTTCTCTCGGAGCCATTGGTAGTTTCGAACAGCCAAACTTATGAGCGTGATAACCAAACCAAACCTGTTGCCGTAAAGTCAATTCCAACTCACAGCGACCCTACAGGACAGAGAATTGGCCCAAAGGGTTTCCACGGAGCGGCTGGTGGATTTGAACTGCCGACCTTTTGGTTAGCAGCCTAACAATTACCACTGTGCCACCAGGGCTCCACGAGCATGATAGGTGTTGTTTATTTCTTAACCGGAGAAAATTTTACACTGTTTACATCTTTTTACAGAGACTATTTTTCTCTGAAAAGCCGGGGGGCATGGGCTTTTGTCTCCTGACTCCTCAGGAATTAATATTTACTGAACCTCCATTTGCCAGCACTGTACGATTATTTTATATATGATCTCATTCAAGCTTCACAACAACTTTGCAATGTACATAATATTATCTCCATTTAAAGGATAAGGAAACAAACTCAGATCGTGTAGGAATTTCTCCAAGATCTGCCTGACTTTAAAACCCATGCTCTTTCCCCATGCTGCCTCCAAAAAAAGACTTTTCCATCTGGGAGTTAAACTGGGGCCACAGTAGGGAAAGCGTGAATAATATCTAACCTTTATAAGTTTTTTTTTTTTTATGAGTACTTATTCTGTGCCAGATACTGTTTGAAGCACTTCACACATATTAATTTACTTAGTCCTTACAATCTCGTTAAAACCAAAACAAACCCATTGCCGCCGAGTCGATTCTGACTCATAGCAACCCTATAGGACAGGGTAGAACTGCCCCATAGGGTTTCCAAGGAGGGCCTGGTGGATTCGAACTGCCAACCTTTTGGTTAGCAGTCATAGTTAACTGCTATGCCACCAGGTTTTCCTACAGTCTCCTTAGGAGGTAGATAAAATTTTTACTCCCATTTAACAGATAAAGAACTGAAGCAAAAAGAAGTCAGATAACTTGCCTAAGGTCACCGAGCTGGCAACTGGCAGAGCCAGGATTCAAATCCAGGCAGCCTGGCTCCAGCACCCTTGGGTTTAAACACTCCACATCCTTTCTTCTAACTCAGGCCAAATCCTAACTCTAGACCACCAGCAAAGACCCTGCTGAGAAAGATATTTTAGGCAGAAGGCACAAAATGGCGAAGAGATCTTATGTCCCCAAAGAATGGTGAGAAAAAACAAATTAGCATTGCTTGAGAATTGGGTATTGATAGATGAGGGGAGGGGAGAACAGTAGGAAAAGAAATAGGAAGCTGGAGAGGTAGGTCTCTTTTTCTAGCAGAAGAAAGGTTCTCAATTTGCCTCTTCTGTTTTTTTGTTTTTGTTTTATAAATAGGAAATTTCAGTGTATGGAAAGCATTTTCAAATATTCGAAAACAGAAAGATGTGCAATGATATTACATGCACAGAAACATAGAGTTGATTCTGACCCATAGCGACCCTATAGGACAGAGTAGAACTGCCCCACAGGGTTTCCAAGGAGCGCCTGGTGAATTTGAACTGCCAACCTTTTGGTTAGCAGCCAAACTCTTAACCACTCTACCGCCAGGGTTTCCACCTGGGGGAGAGCCTTCCATACATCTTTTTGTTATTGACTTATGCACATACAGATCAGTTACTCACTTGTATAGATCCCCAAACATTTTCTACTTGAGTCTTTCTGAACTGCCCACTTTATAATACCTCAGTATTCTGATGAATGTAAGATTTCTAATAATGATATGAAAAGAAGTTGAATTTCACCATTCTCGAGCCTTTTATTATACCTGTGCTGATTTGCATACTCAAATATTTGTGCTCCAATAAAATGCAGATAAATACATCTTTTTAAAAGTCTATTTACTTAGGTTACTACAAACTGTTTTTTGACTGAGAACTCCAAAATTTAAAAGAAGCAAATATCATATGATCTAAATATATTCTCATCAACCACCAGATGGCATAAGGTGTGAGAGTTTTATTCTGACAGGGTCACCATGTACATGATAATTTGACCTATAACTTCAAAATAACGTATTTGGAAAAATGTCCTAGCACTCAAACAGTTCACAATTATTTCAGCCGTATGTAGAAGTAAATGGATAAGTTGAAAATGACATGGTTCTACTTTTTCTAAATTTTGGGTTTCTGTGGGATGCTGGCAATACATAATGAATCAATGATCACACACATAAAACAAAGCAGTTCTTTTAAAGGAAATAAAAAAGGAAGTCATGTCAAAGCAAAATTAACCTTAGATTCAAAGTAGGTTTCTCCAACTCTAAAAGAAACCTGAAACGTGCCGTCAAAAAAACCATACTTGTACTCCTTCAAATTCTGCTTAATAAAAACTTTTCTACTGCCTATAATTTATTCTGAAGGCAGAAAAGTATCTGATGCAAAAGCGTTTCCCTACATTGGCTTGAAGGAAAGTCGTTGCAGAAATAAATTGAAAAAAGAGAGTCCAGTTGAACAAAACAATATGAACTATGATGTTTGTTTAAAGGTAGGAAGTATATTTTAAGAATCTTGATTTTATACACAAATTAAAAGAAAAAAAAGTTGCTGTGGAGTCGATTCTGACTCACGGTGACCCCAAATGTGTCGGAGTAGGACTGTGTGTGCTCCAGAGGATTTTCAGTGGCTGATTTTTAGGAAGTAGATTAAAAAAAAAAAAAAAAAATTTTTTTTTTTTAGATAACCAGGGTTTTTTTCTAAGGCACTTTTGAGTGGACTCGAACCTCTAACCTTTTGGTTATCAGCAAAGTACATTAACTGTTCGTACCACTCAGGAATTCCAAATTCAAAATCCAGTGCATTATTTTTTATTAATCTATATTTCTACCTAGTAAAGGGTTCACATTGCTAATAGTGTGTTGAAGAGCTAAAAAAAAAAAAAAAAAAAACAGATAAATAAAAATAGGATCTTTAATTCCCCTAGATTTAAGGTAGTGCCTTCATTGACTAGGAGTCCTTGCGTGCTGCAAATGGGCAAGTGCTTGACTACTAGCCAAAAGGTTGGCAGTTCAAACCCACCCAGAGGTGCCTCAGAAGACAGGCCTAATGACCTGCTTCTGAAAGATCACAGCCTTGAAAATCCTATGGAGCAGCTCTATTCTGCATACATGGGGTTCCCATGAGTTGGAATTGGCTAGATGGCAACTAACAACAACAGCAATTCATTGACTACTGTATTTTTTGCAAATAATGGATTCCTTCTATGTTTATTTGCCAAGTGCACCACCCCCCATGAAGTATTTTCAAAAGAGTGATATGCTAATTTTTTTTACAGCAACATGTAAAAAAAATGGCATAGTGGTGCTTGTGAAAATATCTCTCAGCAGGAGGGCATGGTTGGCGAACAAACATAGAAGACACGCGTTATTTGTGTAAAGATACGGTACTTCCAAAAAAGCACACCAGAATAAATGACTGCTTCAAAGTAGTACCACAGAAATGAGAGAGAATCTTCACTCTAGCGTGACAAAGCAGAAAAGACACCATCAGTAGTCAGGAGATGGAAGAGGAGATTAAGATTTCTTCTTTAATCTAGTCTAAGAGTCAGTGATTTCGAAAGATATCGTAATGATTGACTTTTGTATTTTACTAAATACTTCCTCATTAGGTTTAATATTTTTGATTCCTTACTGAGAAGTGTGTGGAAGAGGAAAAACTATTTGGAGCTATAAGAAGGATAAAAAATGAGTTGGCGATATGCAAATTGTTTGTTTTTTTATTTCCAAGGTACATGTTGACAAGGATAATGAGGGTAGGAGCAAGAGAACTAATGAGAAGAGTATTGTGGAATTCTTTCACGGTGGCTCATGTCCTATATCTCCATCCCTGGCAGCCAATAGGTAGCAAAGATATTTCCCACCTGGGTTCATATGAAAGGGAGAAATGTTTCTTACTCTTGTTCCTATGCTTAGAAAAGAGGATAAAATACTATTTCCAAAGGATTTTCTTTTCTCTTACAGTTCAGTTAGAAGAAATGGAATAATAGACACTTCAAGTTAATAGGATTCTAGACACTTCAAGTTACTTACTTTAATCTCCATTCTTTAGCCTGCTTTAGATCAGTTTTCTTCCATTGATAATACCTTCCTATGAAATCTGGATCTTGAAGCACTGAAATCAGAGTATTAAAAAAGATGAGCTATGCGTACATTTGTTAATAAAAGTTCAAAGTTGAAAATAATTCACTTCTTAATATGTGGCAATAACATACACTATGTAGGTCAAATCGTATTACCACTGCTCACTTCCCAAACATCTTTCTGATATCAGAACTTTGTAATACTGAATATTATTTAAAATAGGTAGATTGTGACTTGGAAATTTTCTCATGATGACATTTATTTATATATTAACAGACTCAAACATACGAAGAAGGCACAGGACTAAGCAGTGTTATTTTTTTTTTTCTGTTATACATGAGGTTGCCATGAGTTGGAGCTGACCCTAAGACAACTAACAATAAAAAACATGTCTTGACTTTGTGTCAGTTTTGTAATCTCTAATAGAAAAGTATCCTCTATTGCCTCCATAGTATAGTCCTTCTTCCCCTGTTCTGAGAATTACTGGGCACTGCCTCCACGCAGTTTTTGTCCTGACACACTTTTTATCCAACGCTGCATAGATTTATCTGAAAAGAAAAAAAAAATTTTTTTTTTTTCCACTACTGGGACTGTAGCATCCAAAGAAATGTAATAGTCCCAACTTGCCTTATCATGTTTTATTTTCTCATATACTATCTCATCCTAACCATAGAATGACTTAAAGCAAGGCAGAATGTAAATTGAAATGCAAAGAGTTAAGTGACTAGCCTAAATTTACGTAACTGCATATGGCAAAACGAGTACCGGACTACGGAGTTTGTAATTTCTGACATCACGCTCTTCCCACTAAAGCAGTGGTTCTAAACCTTGGCTGCATATTGTAATCACCTGGGGAGCTTTAAAAACTACTGCTGCCTGGTCCCAGCCCCAGATATTCTGATGTAATTGGCCTGGGGTGTGCCCTTCACGCTGGAACTATTGCAAGCTCCTCAGGTGGTTCTAAGGAGCAGCCAAGATTGAGAACCGTTGCATTAGAATTAGATGGTACAGCCTTTTGCCTCCAAAGGCATTTTGGAGGCACTTGCCCTCGTTGCTGGCTTAAAGACTCAAAGAATGAAAGTCTCCTAGGGTAAAAGCAAGCATCCCCATGATGCTTCAGGCTGTTTGGTCTGTCTTGATGACAGCAAACAAACAACAGGAAGCCTCTCCTCAGTATTACAGAGTACACTGGTCTGAAGGAATTATTTTCCTCAAACATAAACATTTCCTTATGGGGATCATATTCTGTCATTAAGGCGCTGTTGCCCACAACCATATGTATTGGTTTGTTCTCTGCCAAACCTTTTATTCTATAGTGATGGACAGAGAATCATGGATCATCAGTATATTTTCCCAGATGATTGCCTATGATTACATCCATTATGAATTAATAATTACTAAAAATATGCTGCATATACTTCAGAGTTTGAATTTGAACCTCATGCTATAGAGAGATAATTTCATTTCATATTGTGGAGGCAGTGTAGTGTGATGCTAAGAGCAACAAATATGGAGTCAGAGGATCAGAGTTCAAGTTCTGCAGCCAGTGCCTACCTGAACTACTAATTCATAGTAGCCACGTTTGTTGAACACAAGCTATGTACCAAGCACTGTTGTAAATGCTTCAGCCTTGTGAGGTATGTACTGTGCTTATCCTCATTTGACAGATGAGGACACTAGATGACGAGAGATTGAGAAATAAATCCAAGGTCATACAGCTAGTAAATAGCAGAGCCAGGATTCAACTCAGTCAGTCTGACTCCAGAATTTACCAGTACATGATATGCTCTCTCACATGTGTGAAACTGGATAAATTACTTAACTTTTCTTGGTCTTGGTTTTCTTATCTGTAAAATAATAATAATACCTAGCTCATAAAGCTGATACACCAGTATTTATGAATATAAACCAAACCAAAACCAAACCTGTTGCCATCAAGTTGATTCTGACTCTTAGTGACCCTATAGGACAGAGTAGAATTGCTCCATAGGGTTTCCAAGAAGCTACTGGTAGATTCAAACAGCTGACCTTTTTTGGTTGGCAGCCAAACTCTTAACCACTGCACCGCCAGGGCTCCATTCATGACATGTATTAGGTACTTAATAAGTGTTGGTTGAATAAATGAATAAAAGGATGATAGATTGGGAAGGTTTAAAAGTATATGTGAGCACATTCTGTAAATTGCATTGTACCAGAATAAACTTACTATTATTATAGCACCAACGGCTATGTATAGATTTGTAGGCACAAAGATACGGACAAGAGTTCATACCAAAAATCAAAATATAGCTACTCATAAAAGATAGAGCTCTTTAAAATATGTGCAAGAGTTTAATAATATTTTCAGTGATAAGAATATAACTGTAGAAAATGAAGTTATTAGAGGTTTCTCTTATTTCTGAGTTTTTGAAGAAACATTCTATAATCCAAAGGCTTCATCTTTATTATTGCCAGGAAATTAGGTTGTTAAAAAAGATAGCACTGGATCTCATCCAGCTGAACTATCCAAAGACAAAATGGCCAACAGCACATGTAGGGTTTACATTTAATTTTTTTAAATTAAGTGCTGGTTATTATTGGAAGAAAACTCTTAAAACATTCTTATAACAATTCCCTCAGGGAAGAAGAGGCAGGGTGATTGTGAAATCTGGCACCAAGTGCTAGAATCAAAGTCTCAGAAATCCTTCTGGGCTAGAGATAACCATTACCAGCTACCGCCTTCAAAGGGAGGGATGAACTATAAACTAGGCTAGTGAGTGATGTAGAAACAACACAAAATTAAATATTTTGGGGTCGAACTCTTTTGAGGAAGGAACTGAGGAAGAACTTAATTGTTCTTTACTGTAAGACATTCCTTCCCAACTTGCTTTATGCTTTGGTATATGCTTTTATTATTGTTATTTTTTAAGTACCATCCTATAACTATCTGTTTGTTTTTTGGTTGGAGTATTTTGACACTGAGTTTCTCCCTAGAGTGTGCTAATGTCTTTCAGCACCATGTGCATTAAGGGTCATCACCTCTTGGAACTCATTTGAGCTCTGCATAGTAGGTGCTCAAGACATGTGTACTGAATTCACAGCAGCACCCAGTTACACATCTTTGGAATGAAGCAAACACTCATATATCCTGGTATCAAAAAAAAATTTTTTTTATATCAATAGAGGTGTTAAAGAGCTTAAACAACTTTTCCTAACCGCTAATGTATGAGTAAGGGAGAAGGCAATGGGTGATTGCAAAATAAACAATTAACGCCTTGTAAGAACATGTGGGAAAACCTGGTGCCATAGTGGTTAAGTGCTAAGGTTGCTAACCAAAAGGTCAGCAGTTTGAATCCAGCAGGCGCTCCTTGGAAACTCTATGGGGCAGTTCTACTCTGCCCTATAGGGTCGCTCTGAGTCGGAATTGACTCGACAGCAGTGGGTTTTTTTTTTTGGTTAAGAACATGTGATTTCTTAGAAGTTATTGATCTCAAGTAAAAATATGCTTTATGTCTCTCTCTCTCTATATATATATAAATTCATTGCCATCCAGTTGATTGTAACTCAAAGCTACCATATAGGACACAGTAGAACTGCTTCCCCCTACATATCTGTCAGTTTGTCATACTGTGGGCGCTTGTGTGTTGCTGTGATGCTGGAAGCTATGCCACCAGTATTCAGATACCAGCAGGGTCACCCAAGGAGCACAGGTTTCAGCTAAGCTTCCAGACTAAGAAAGACTAGGAAGAAGGACCCAGCAGTCTACTTCTGAAAAGCATTAGCCAGTGAAAACCTTATGAATAGCAGCAGAACATTGTCTGATATAGTGCTGGAAAGTGAGCCCCCCAGGTTGAAAGGCACTCAAAAGATGACTGGGGAAGAGCTGCCTCCTCAAAGTAGAGTCAACCTTAATAACGTGGATGGGGTTAAAGCTTTTGGGACCTTCATTTGCTGATGTGGCATGAGTCAACATGAGAAGAAACAGCTGCAAACATCCATCAATAATCGAAACCTGGAATGTACAAAGTATGAATCTATGAAAATTGGAAAGCGTCAAAAATGAAATGGAACCCATAAACATCGATATCCTAGGCATTAGTGAGCTGAAATGGACTGCAATTGGCCATTTTGAATCAGACAATCATATAGTCTACTATGCTGGGAATGACAACTCGAAGAGGAATGGTGTTGCATTCATCGTCAAAAAGAACGTTTCAAGATCTATCCTGAAGTACAATGCTGTCAGTGATAGGATAATATCCATATGCCTACAAGGAACACCAGTTAATACGACTATTATTCAAATTTACGCATCAACTGCTAGGGCCAAAGATGAAGAAATGGAAGATTTTTATCAGCTGCTGCAGTCTGAAATTGATCGAACATGCAATTAAGATGCATTGATAATTACTGGCGATTGGAATGAGAAAGTTGGAAACAAAGAAGAAGGATCAGTAGTTGGAAAATATGGCCTTGGCAATAGAAACAATGCCGGAAATTGAATGATAGAATTTTGCAAGACCAATGACTTCTTCATTTCAAATACCTTCTTTCACCTACATAAACGGTGACTGTACACATGGACTCGCTAGATGGAACACACAAAAATCAAATTGACTACATCTGTGGAAAGAGATGATGGGAAAGCTCAATATCATCAGTCAGAACAAGGCCAGGGGCCAACTGTGGAACAGACCACCAATTGCTCATATGCCAGTTCAAGCTGAAACTGAAGAAAATCAGAGTAAGTCCACGAGAGCCAAAATATGACCTTGAGTATATCCCGCCTGAATTTAGAGACCAATTTCAAAAATAGATTTGACGCATTGAACACTAGTGACCGCAGACCAGATGAGTTGTGGAATGACATCAAGGACATCATCCATGAAGAAAGCAAGAGGTCATTGAAAAGACAGGAAAAAAAGAAAAGACCAAGATGGATGTCAGAGGAGACTCTGAAACTTGCTCTTGAGGGTTGAGCAGCTAAAGCAAAAGGAAGAATTGATGAAGTAAAAGAACTGAACAGAAGATTTCAAAGGGCCTCTCGAGAAGACAAAGTAAAGTATTATAATGACATGTGCAAAGAGCTGGAGATGGAAAACCAAAAGGGAAGAACACACTCGGAGTTTCTCAAGCTGAAAGAACTGAAGAAAAAATTCAAACCTCGAGTTGCAATAGTGAAGGATTCTATGGGGAAAATATTAAACGACGCAGGAAGCATCAAAAGAAGATGGAAGGAATACACAGAGTCATTATACCAAAAAGAAGTAATTGGTATTCAACCATTTCAAGAGGTGGCATATGATCAGGAACCAATGGTACTGAAGGAAGAAGTCCAAGCTGCTCTGAAGGCACTGGCAAAAAACAAGGCTCCAGGATTAGATGGAATATCAATTGAGATGTTTCAACAAACAGATGCAGCACTGGAGGTGCTCACTCGTCTATGCCAAGAAATATGGAAGACAGTTTCCTGGCCAACTGACTGGAAGAGATCCATATTTATGCCTATTCCCAAGAAAGGTGATCCAACCGAATGTGGAAATTATAGAACAATATCATTAATAACACACGCAAGCAAAATTCTGCTGAAGATCATTCAAAAATGGCTACAGCAGTATATCGACAGGGAACTGCCAGAAATTCAGGCAGGTTTCAGAAGAGGATGTGGAACCAGGGATATCATTGCTGATGTCAGATGGATCCTGGCTGAAAGCAGAGCATACCAGAAGGATTTTTACCTGTGTTTTATTGACTATGCAAAGGCATTCGACTGTGTGGATCATAACAAACTATGGATAACACTGCGAAGAATGGGAATTCCAGAACACTTAATTGTGCTCATGAGGAACCTTTACATAGATCAAGAGGCAGTTGTTCAGACAGAACAAGGGGATACTGATTGGTTTAAAGTCAAAAAAGATGTGTGTCAGGATTGTATTCTCTCACCATACCTATTTAATCTGTATGCTGAGCAAATAATCCGAGAAGCTGGACTATATGAAGAAGAACGGGGCATCAGGATTGGAGGAAGACTCATTAACAACCTGTGTTATGCAGATGACACAACCTTGCTTGCTGAAAGTGAAGAGGACTTGAAGCACTTACTAATGAAGATCAAAGACCACAGCCTTCAGTATGGGTAAAGAAAACAAAAATGCTCACAACTGGACCAATGAGCAACATCATGATAAACAGAGAAAAGATTGAAGTTGTCAAGGATTTCATTTTACTTGGATCCACAATCAACAGCCATGGAAGCAGCAGTCAAGAAATCAAATGACACATTGCATTGGGCAAATCTGCTTCAAAGGACCTCTTGGAAGTGTTGAAGAGCAAAGATGTCACCCTGAGGACTAAGGTGCACCTGACCCAAGCCATGGTATTTTCAATCACATCATACGGGTATGAAAGCTGGACAATGAATAAGGAAGGCCAAAGAAGAATTGACGCCTTTGAATTGTGGTGTTGGTGAAGAATATTGAATATACCATGGACTGCCAAAAGAATGAACAAATCTGTCTTGGAAGAAGTGCGACCAGAATGCTCCTTAGAGGCAAGGATGGAGAGACCACGTCTTATGTACTTTGAACATGTTGTCAGGAGGAATCAGTCCCTGGAGAAGGACATCATGCTTGGCAGAGTACAGGGTCAGCAGAAAAGAGGAAGACCCTCAACGAGGTGGATTGACACAGTGGCTGCAACAATGAGCTCAAGCATACCAACGATTGTAAGGATGGCGCAGGACAGGGAAGTGTTTCGTTCTGTTGTGCATAGGGTCGCTAAGAGTTGGAACCAACTCGACGGCATCTAACAACAACAGAACTGCCTCATAGGATTTTCAAGGCTGTAATCTTTATGGAAGCAAGCTGCCACATCTTTCTCCTGAGGAAGGACTGATAGATTCAAACCACTGACCTTTCAGTTAGCAGCTGAGCTCTTAACCACTGTGCTGCCAGGGCTCCTGTATACGTCTGTACATACTTGTTAAGTTCCTACCACTTTTTGCCTTGATTTGTGCCTTAATAAAACTAGATACTATTTTTTGTCTGATATTTTGTTTTCTTGGAACCAACTAGGAGACTGTCCCAATGATGTGATGAGATACAAAGGAGCCTCAGATGAAGACCATGGCCACAGGAATGGCGTGGGGGAGAAGCATTCACGGAGATGCAGCAGATAAATTCGACAAGATTTAATAAGGGAGATAAAGAAGTGTAGGGTCACTTCTATGATTCTGGCTTGGGCAAGTCACTCCAAGAATGGTAATCTACCACTAACCAAGAGAGGTAATAAAGGAGCAAGGGCAGTTTTCAGGGGGAAGATCATGAATTCACTTTGGGGCATCTTAAGTATGAGATGTCTGTAACATGTGTTGCTGAGACGTCCAATGCACAGTTGTAAACATGAGTGTGGAATTCAGAAGAGAGGTCTGGCTAGAGATGTGGCTTAAAGGATCACTGGAATGTAGGATAATGAAAACCATGGCCGTGGATAAGGTCCTCCAGAGATAGTGCATAGAGAGGATGAAATGAAGAAGGAATTGCTAAGGAAAATGGCAAAGAAGCGCTCAGGACAGTAGGAGAGGAACCATGGGCATAAGGTGTCTTCTAAGTTAAGAAAGGTGTAACTGATGAAAGTTCAAGTCAGATAGGGACTAAAATCTGGGAATTAGGAAGTCACTGGTAACTTTAGAATGCACCATTTTAGCAGATGGCTGAGGCAAAGTCACATTTCAGTAGGCACGTGTGGACTGGGGAGCCCACTTCAATCCACATAATGAAATCGTACTCTGAAGATCTGATTAAATAGGACCAGGAAATTATCCAGATGTCTCATTTTGTCTTTTTAGTTCCTAATGTTTGATGGTAAAACGTCTCCCCAGAGTGGCACAAGCGATTTGTGCTCGAACCTACCCACTAGCTCCGTGGAACAAAGCCCTGAGGAACTGCTTCCACAAAGATTACAGCCAAGAAAACCCTAAGGAGCAGTTCTACTCTCTAACACATGGGGTCAGCATTAATTAGAATGACTCGATAGCAATGGGTGTTGGTATGATGATAACACATGTTTTTCTCCTCTTAGATAAAATTGAGCCGCTCTAGCTAGGTTCATGGAAATCCTGGCAGCATAGTGGCTAAGATATATGGCTGCTAACCAAAAGATTGGCAGTTCAAATTCACCAGGCACTCCTTGGGAACCCTATGGGGCAGTTCTACTCAGTCCTTTAGGGTTGCTATCAGTCGGAATTGACTTTTGTTTGTTTGTTTTAGCTAGGCTCATATGCTTTCTTGCTACTTTCCCTGGCTTAGAGGATAACTGGGCTTAGAATGAAAAAGGTTTTCTCCTGCAGTGAAGGCTTGTTTCTAGGGTGAAGGGAGTAAAATTAACTTCATAAGATTGAGAACTTCATCTTTTATTCCTATCTTTCCTTTTGGCTTTTAATCAGACTTCAGTCCAGGATTCTATACAAAAAAGGATCTAAATGAATACTTGTTGAATGAATAAAAGTACAGAGCCAAAAGAAACGTTTATCACCCTCACACTGGAAATGTGTGTCAATTAGTCTTTGAAAGAAAGACAAGCTGAGAATAATTAAGAGATAAGTATATACCAGAAGGACGTAGGATGAGGCTGGATCACCTTACCTGGAGTTCTGTAATATTCTGTGGTATTAGATGTGGCTATCACAGACCATGTCTCATAGTAATCGTTAAATGAAACATCTTTAACTGATCTGGAAATATAAATTAAAATCAGACAATGAGTAGTTTGCAAATTCTCTTTTTAAAATTATCTTATCAGAGTGGACTGTTCAGAGAGCAATATCTTGTCATAAGACGTTAGACCAATTTGCAAATTTTATAGTATATCTGACATATTCATTTCAACACTAGAAAATCAAATCACATAAAAGAACATCGGTCCAAATCATTTTTCAATAATAAATGTACATGTGTACCCATGTGTATATTATGAAACATATAGGTTTAAATTGTCTTCCATGACTCACATTAATAAAAAAGATCTTTAGGAAAAGAATTGTGTCTAAGTTTTCTCATTCTAAAATAAAAAATTTTCTTAAACTTTTATTCCAAATTTTAGTAAAATCACCTGTATTTACTTTTTACCATAAGGAGAGAATAAAAGCATCAGAATTGAGATTGGTTTAATTTTACACAGAATATGGTCACTTTCAAAGTGGGGAAAAACAATACTTTTCTAATATTCCTGCCTACACTTTTCCTTCCTTGTGCTAAATATTACTATGTCCTAACGGGATAGTAAAGATTGTTATAAGGTATTAAACAGGAACTAAAAAGGAGTCAAATAACTGTCTTTCCAAGTTTTTTTTCCTACAAACAAAAAAAAAATTATTCTGGGTATATATATATATATAAAATAAAATTTTCCATTTTAACTATTCTTAAGTGTACAATTGAATAGTATTTTTTATATTCACAATATTGGGCAACTATCACCACTACCTAGTTCTAAACTTTTCATCACCTGAAACAGAAACTCTGTACCTACAATTTTTTTTTAGAGATTCTCAGCACTCCATAAACAAAACATTACTTTGGGGTATTTTTCAGACATGTGAAATCATCAATTAACTGGCTTAAATAGATGTCTAGAATCAAAATGTTAAAGGCCTAATGTCTATTTTCCAATCTAAATTCCCAGCTCTTTGGAGAAAGAAGCAACTTTTCACTTAGAACAAGTAAATTAGCTTTAATTTTTATAGGTAAATTCTAGGAACTTAAAGTACATATTTGACTCAATTTTCAAGTTAATGGGGGCAATACGGAAATGTGTTAATGCATTCATTTATTTAAACCACAACTACTGACACCTAATTTTAAAACTAATATTTTTCAAACCTTTTATTACTTTTGCAATCACACTTAAATAGAAATCTGAAACTTGGTGAAGATAAATTAATCATTACTATTATTGCTTCCAGAGCTTCACGCAGTGCTTTAGACTACTAAATGATATACTAAACTAACATTAATTTGCCAACAAAATGTTTCAGCATTTGGTGACGGAGGTAACAAAATGAAAGGCTGCATTATATCTCCTGCATGAAAAAGCTTGTGATCAATTTGCTGTCACAGATCATTTAGCAGACAACAATGACCCAAGAGGAAGGAAACTGTCAACACACTGTCTAGTGAAAAAAAATACACCATCTTCAGGCACAATCGTCTCCATTGTTTTTTGTCTGTTTGAGGACGACCCATGACCCTCTCCCTTCCCAAGGGTGTCCTGTTCAATTTCAAACTGTTAGCCTTCAGGGATTTTCTTTTTTCCCCCAGAATAATTAAAAATATTACCCTAAAAGGTATAACTGTAGTATAGTTTGGATATACAAAGCTGAATGTCTTAAACATTTGTGAATATTTGTATTTTCAATTCTACAAAGGAAACAGCTCCTTAAAATGAAAGAATAGTAACTACATTTTACTATTATTCAAATACACTACTAAGCCTACAGGAATATATACACACAGTATAAAAAAAAAGCACATGTGTTTATAGTTTCAACCAATAATAGAAATTTATTGACTATTATCATTGGCATTATGAATATAAAAAAGTAGAAGACATAATTTTAAACTGAACAGAGCTTAGTATCCTGTTGGGAAAATAAGATATATAACTGGACTAGTAAATAGAACAGCTTTAGATATTAACATAATAAGGTGCACAACATGTAGCACAGACATTTGGAGAATACAATTACAGTTATTTCTTTTGCAGTGGTAATAAGCACAAAAGAAGTTGAAGGATGGAGATGTGACTGTGTCTTGAAGCCATTAGAAAGAGTCACTTGGGATATGGGACTTGAAAAAAGAGAAGGAGCATTCTAGGCCAGGGAAGCAGTATTAGCAATAGCTTAGATGGGAATGTACGTAGAGGCTACTGGGGGAAGGGATGATAGCAACATGACAATTGACCAGAATGGAGAATTCCAAATTTAGAGGAGAGGGAATTTGATAAAGCATGTGAAATCAGGCAGTGCAGGGCCATCAAATTTAGGCAGAGGACAGGTTAGAGTTGATTCAGTAGACTTGATTCATTAGGTCATTGAGAGCCAACAGAAGTTCTTGAATAAAAGCAAAGAAATTATGAAATCAGTGTCTGGACAAGAGCTTACTCTGGCATTAGTACACAGGTAGATAATATAAGGGAGATTCTGTGTGGGGGACCAGGAGATACTGAGAGCTAATGCTAAAAAAAAATGCTAGGGTGGGAGCAAAGGTTACAAAGGGGAGGAGACGAATCTAAGAGACAATGCTAAAGAATTGACAGAATGGATTGCTTGAGAGGGTATGAAATGTTAAGAAGTTCAAAGGTCAAATATTCTAAAGCATGGAAGAATTTTTGCTCTTAATAGGAAGTATCAGGTGAAACTGATATAAAAGATGAGTTTGATTTCAGACATGGTTTTTAGGTGATGATTAGGGTAGGAAAGTGGAAAAGGCCTTTAGGAGTATGATAAAAAAAAATTGAGACTGAAAATAAGAGATTGGGGTAAAAGCAACATAAAAGCTGATAGATGCCACCATTAGGAAAAAACTCCAAAGGAGTGTTTAGAAAAGAAAGAGCAGAATCCAATTCACAGTGAAGAGGAGCCAGTGAAAGAAACACAAAGAATCACTAAGGGTAAAAGAGATTCAGAGGAGTGTCATTTCATGGAAGTAACAACATCCAGCCGTAAGCAAAGCCTGAATCTCTGAATGGAATCTTCCTTTCCGCCATGATCTAGTTGTGTAGCGTCATGGCTAAGAGTACAGACTCCGGAATCAGCGGGCCTGGGTGAAAACACACTTTAGTACCACTACTTATTAGCTGTGTGAGCCAGGACAAGTTATCTAACTTTTCATGCTTGTTTTCTCATCTATAAAATTAAGATTTTCTCATGCAGTTGTTGTGAGCTTTCAGTGGACTAATGCATGAAAAATCAAACCGGAAGTTTAGCACCTAGTCAGTGTCAGCTGATCTCCATTGCCTTAGGTTAGTACCTCATGATTTGTCTCCTGCAAATGCTAACAGTTTTCTGTTTTCCTATACTTAGTCTCTCCCTATTCCAGGTTATCGAGCTTCTTTTTAAAAACCTCTTTTGGCTATCTAATTCAATGGGATGAAGTCTAAACACTTTCAAATAGGATCCAAGACTCTTCACCATCTGCCCATTTCCAGCCTTTTCTTCATTATTCATCCCCACATCTACAGGCTCCATTACACAGGTCTTCCTGCCATTCCTGATCATAACATAGTATTAAATTTCTGTATCTGCACAACCAGTTTTATCTAGAAACTCTTTTCTGTGTCAGTCAAAGTCTTACTCATCAAGATTCAGTTCCAGTAAAAATGTTATCTTCTCTATAAAAGGTTGTTATAAATGGAAATTGTGGTTGCCTCCCCAGTAGCAATTCCATTCTTCCCCTATTATGTAGAAGCCATGTGGTCTGAATAAGATTGTTCCCATACCTAGTTCTAAGTCAGGGGCCTGATCAGTTCAGGGCTGTCTGACCATGGTGATTAGTTTAGGGACCTAAAATTATCTAATCAGAGTGAAGCTTACTGTAGTTGTCTAGTGTGTCTTAATATCTGGGAGTGTAAGTTTTCTAACTTTGTTCTTCAATATTACCATGATTATGCTAGATCTTTTACATTTCTATATACATTTTGGAAACCCCAGTGGTGTAGTGGTTAAGAGCTAAGGGTGCCTGGTCCTGCATCAGCCTCACAATCATTGTTATGCTTGAGCCCACTGTTGTAGCCACTGTGTCAATCCATTTCATAGAGGGTCTTCCTCTTTTTCACTGACCCTCTACTTTACCAAGCATGATGTCCTTCTCCAGGGAATGGTCCCTCTTGATAACATGTCCAAAGTACATAAGGCAAAGTCTCATCTTCCTAGCTTCTAAGGAATATTCTGGCTGTACTTCTTCCAAGACAGATTGTTCATTTTTCTCGCAGTCCATGGTAGATTCAATATTCTTCAACACCATAACTAAAAGGCATCAATTCTTCTTCAGTCTTCCTTATTCACTGTCCAGCTTTTGCATGCACACAAGGCCATTGAAAACACCATGGCTTGGGTCAGGCACACCTTAGTCTTTAAAGTGACATCTTTGCTATTCAACACCTTAAAAAGGTCTTTTGCTGCAGATTTACCCAATGCAATGCAACATTTGATTTCTCGACTGCTGCTTCCATGGACATTGATTGTGGATCTGAGTAAAATGAAATTCTTCACAACTTCAATCTTTTCTCCATTTACCACAATGTTGCTTATTGGTCCAGTTGTGAGGATTTTTGTTTTCTTTATGTTGAGGTGCAATCCGTACTGAAGGCTGTGGTCTTTGATCTTCATTAGTAAGTGCTTCAAGTCCTCTTCACTTTCAGCAAGAAAGGTTGTGTTGTCTGCATATCGCAGGTTGTTAATGGGTCTATCTTCAATCCTGCTACCAGTTCTTCATATAGTCCAGCTTCTCAGATTATTTGCTCTGTGTACAGGCTGAATAAGTGTGATAAAAGGCTGAATAAGTGTGTTGAAAGGATACAACCCTAATATATACCTTTCCTGACTTTAAACCACACAATATCCCCTTGTTCTCTTCTAATGACTGCCTCTTTGTCTATGTACAGGTTCCTCATGAGCACAATTAAGTGCTCTGGAATTCCCATTCTTCGCAATGTTATCCATAATTTGTTATGATCTACACAGTTATCACATGTTATCAGACGGGATCAGTCCCTGGAGGAGGACATTATGGTAGGTAAAGTGGAGGGTCAGTGTAAAAGAGGAAGACCCACAATGAGATAGATTGACACAGTAGCTGCAACAATGTGCTCAAGCATAACAATGCTGTGAAGATGGCGCCAGAGCAAGGAGTGATTTGTACTGTTGTACACAGGGTTGCTATGAGTTGGAACCAACTCGATGTCACCTAACAACAACAACAACAAAATCAGGCATTTCAAACTCAGCATTTACCTACACAAAACTCTTTCTTTATACCCTAAAACCTGTGTCTCTACTAATCTCCTCCATCTCAATAAATAATAGCACTGCTTGCCAGCTCAAACTAAAATTTTGTGATTATCCTTGATTCTACTTTCTCTCACATACCACATCTGATCACTTAAGGCTTCTTCAAACCATATTTTGAATTTATTTACTTTAACCACTTTTATCCCTTTCCATATCTATGCCTCTAATCCTAGTCCAAACCACCATCATCTCTCCCCTAATCTACTGAAATATCTTACTAATTCTCCTTCTTTTATATCCCTTACAATATATTCCTTGCACAGCAGCTAAAGTAGTGCTTATTAAATGTAAATCGGATTATATTCCAATTCCCGCTGCAAGTATAATAATATACAAATTCCTTCCCAGGTTTATGAAGTTCTAAGTGGCCTCTTCCTACTTCTCTTCCTTCATCATCCACCCTGATTGGCTTTCCCTCTGTTGTGTTCTGGCTACCCTGGTCTTTTTCTGGTCCTCTAACACACCATGCTTATATCCAATTCAGGGTCTTCGCATTAGTTATTCCCTCTGTTTCGAATGCTCCTCTCCTAAACCTTGCATGGACGATTCCTTATAATTTATATCCCAGCTTAAACAACACCTCTTCAGAGAAATCTTTTTTAATCACCTAGGTAGCCAGCCAGCTATCCAACATTACCATAGTTAATTCTCTATATAATACTTTTTGATATTTTCCTTATTTACTAACTTTTGTGCTTATGTTCTATCTTACGCTTTCTCATTAAACGCAAGAGAATGTGTCTTTCTTACTTACCACTGTACCCCCTCACATCTTATTGCATATGATGCTTTATAAGGAGTTCTGATGTGCAACAGTAAAGTGCTCGACTGTTAAATGCAATGTTGACTATTTGAACCCACCTAGTTTTTTTTTTTTTTAGTGGCTCCGCAGAGCCCCGCTAGTGAAATGGTTAAAAGCTCAGGCTGCTAGCCAAAAGATTGGCAGTGCAAATCCACCAGTGGCTCCTTGGAAACCCTATGGGGCAGTTCTATTCTGTCCTATAGGGTTGCTATGAGTCAGAATCAAGTTGATGGCACACAACGACAGCAACAAAGTAGCTCTGCAAGAGAAAGACCTAGCAGTCTGCTCCTGTGAGGATTATAGCCTAGAAAATCATGTGCAGAAGTTCTACTCTGTCCTTGGGGTCACTATGAGTCTAAATAGACTTGATGGCCTCTAACAACAACAATTCCCACTACCGCATGCCAAACTACTGTACTAACTCACAAACAGAAGCCACTTACATTACCTAATTTTATTCATCTTTTGTGAAGAAAGGGAAACCTGAGCTGAAGCATTACTTCAACGCTAGTTAGTTGATGGTTTTCTGTATCCTGTTGGCTGATGAAATGCTTAAGAAACAAAACGGTACAGGACCATATGTAAGAGTATGGGCCTGTACATTGCACAGGTGTCCATGGCTGAATTGTCACATTGTCAGGTTGTCTCCCAAATGGTGCAACAGCTTTAGCCCTAATTCTCACTATTTTCCTCTATAATCTTATCTTCTCCTTAATTACTTGGATTTTTGTAATCTATCATCCTTTGGGAAACCCTGGTGGCGTAGTGGTTAAGTGTTACGGCTGCTAACCAAGAGGTCGGCGGTTTGAATCCACCAATGCACTCCTTGGAAACTCTGTTGGGCAGTTCTACTCTGTCCTATAGGGTCACTATGAGTCAGAATCGACTGGATGGCAGTGGATTTGGTTTTGTTTTGGGTATAATCGTTTGTGCTCCTTAATTACTTGGATTTTTGTAATCGATAATAGTTTGTGCTTATGTTGGTAGCACATTTTTTACGATTTCAAAAATAAAAATGGGCAGGTTAATAGAGTTACATTCAATTTTAATTTGATAGTTTAGAAAGAACTGATCATTTTCCACATTTTTACTAAAGAAAACTCTTTAAAAAATTATTGTAAGAAAAACATACCTTCTTCCTTTCACAGGTTAAAAAAAAATTTCAATTATAGATAGAAAATATAAGCAGTTTGAATAGTGACCCTTTACTAAACAAATCTATGTAGAATTGTGTAAAGAAAAACTTACTTGACAAATTCCTGTGGCTCTTCAGATGACACAGAGCTGCCATTTCCCACTGTAAAGGAAAATACAAAGAGATTCTAGTTAACATGGAAAATTGAATATGTGGTTTTATGTGCCCTCTTTCCAAAGCTTCAACAAAATGGTAATAAAAGTATAAAAATGAGGTGTAAAACCTCAAGTAGAGCAAAAAAATAAAGACGTTATTTATTTATTTATTTTTTCCAGGATGGAAAATGGTTGTCAAATGGTACTTGTCTTAGCAGGTTATAGAAATTTGAAACTTCATTGCATGATGAGGTAAAGTCAATAGGAAGTGAGTTGATTTGCACTTCAGAACTTCAGAAAATATTCTAATGTTGGAGGTACCAAATACCTTTGAAAGCAGGGGTATGGCACAGACCCCCACAGACTTACAGCCTCATCTTGTGCAATGCAGTGACCACCCCTTCCCTACCCAGGCAGAGGGGAGGATATTTAATCTCTAGAGAAACTGAGCCAAAGAGGTTTAGGACTAGAGAACACTAGGCACAAATCAGACCAGGAGTATGGTAAGAGACCGAAATGGGGGATAAATCAAATAAGTCATATTGAACACGTAAGATTCCTGGTTCTTTCTCCCTACTCAGGTTCCAGATTATAAGCAGCTAGTGGCTACCTCTTGCCAGGCACAAGACTGGACAATTGATCTCAAAAAAATAAATAACCCGTTGCCATCAAGTCAATTCTGACTCACAGCAACCGTTTAGGCAGAGTAGAACTGCCCCATAGGGTTTATAAGGCTGTATGTAATCTTTACAGAAGCAGACTGCCACATCTTTCTCCCGTTAAGTGGCTGGTGGGTTCAAACCACCGACGTTTCAGTTGGCAGACGAGTGCTTAACCACTGTGTCAACAGGGTTCCTTCAAAAGAAATAAACCCACTGCCATCGAGTTGATTCCGACTCATAGGGACCCTTTAGGACAGAGTAGAACTGCCCCATAGAGTTTCCAAGAAGTGCCTGGTGGACTTGAACTGCTGACCTTCTGGTTAGCAGCCGTAGCACATAACTACTATGCCACCAGGATTTCCTCAAGAGAAATAGTTAGGCTTAATTAATGAAAATGGCCAGGTCCTTGCTAAATAACCCTATAATGAAGCAAAACAGTCTACAGAACTTCCAATCTATTTAACGTATCATTCATCATAGGTCCCTCATATAAATGGACAGCCAAAGGTCGCCAAATATTTGAGCAAGGCCAACATCATGAAAGACAGCAACCAAACAAATAAGCAAGGGGAAAAATGCGAAATAGAAACATATTTTTCTGGAAATCTCTCAGAAAATAGAACAAAAGACAAAGAGCTGTATAATAGGAGAGAATAGATTTTTTAAAATTAGAGGATCAGGTCCAACATCCAAATCACAAGAGATCTAGAAGAGAGAACAGGAAAAATGGAGGAGGAAGAAAAAAAAATCATATAAGAAAATTTCCTAGAACTAAAGGATTAAAGTGCCCTACACGATGAGTGAGGAGAACAAAAACAAAAGACAAACATCATCATGAAATTTCAAATCTCTGGAAACAGAAGATTCTAAAAGCTTCTAGAAAGTACAAATAAATCACACATGAAGAACTGGACATTTGAATGAAATCACACATCTCAAGAGCAACACTAGAACCTAGAAGGTAAGAAAGAATCTTTAAAATTCTGAAAGATAATTATTTCCAAACTAAAATTCAATATTAAACAAACTATGAACATATGAGAGTAGAATAAATATATTTTTAGACACATAAAGTCATAGAAGATTTAGCTCCCATGCACCCTTTCTTAAAGAAGCTCCTAAAAGATGTGCTACAATAAAATGAAGGAACAAATGAACAAAGAGGAAAATGAAGGATCAAACAGGAGTGCCAACCCAGGATGCAGGCTAAAGGGTAGTCCCAGGATACCCATGGTGCAGGTCTAGACGACTGCCAATTCAGAACTAAAAGAGAAGGATGGAGCACCACAGGAAAGAAATCTCCAAAGGGGAGGTGGGGGAGAGGGGGATGGATGTGTTTGACCACCCTGGGGGAGTCATTTTATAGCTTTGTCAGCAAGTTTAGGAGACAATTGGGGGTAGAGCTATAAGAGACAAGGAAATGAAAAATTAGGACATTTGTACAAGAAACAATCATACATGGCTCACCTGTGAAGAATATTTGTATAGTCATAATAAAGTAACCAAGCATTGTGATGTAACTATATCAGGAGGATAAGAGAGAGGAAGAATAGGTGGGAATGGCAGCATAAGAACGAAATCTTTACGTTTTGTAAGGAGTCTACAAATAATTTCTAAAACTGAACACCCCAGAAATATTAGTATAGATAAGCTTAGAATATAGTGTAAATTCCAGAAGAAACAGCCAAATATGGTGAAAGTGGTTCTTGCTCCTGGGGGACAGCACTCAGGGATGTAAGGGATGGGCTTCCAAGGTTGGCAAAAACAAAATCTATTGCACAGAATCAGTTACTGTAAAAAATTCCTTAAAACCAGCTTTAAAATTACTGTTCAGCTGAAAATGGACATGTTGTTGTTAGGTGCCATCAAGTTGGTTCTGACTGATAGCCACCCTAAGTACAACAGAACGAAACACTGCCCGGTCTCGCGCCATCCTCACAATCGTCGTTATGCTTGAGCCCATTTTTGCAGCCACTGTGTCAATCCATCTTGCTGAGGGTCCTCTTCTTTTTTGCTGATCCTCAACTTTACTACTCCAGGGACGGGTCCTTCCTGATAACATGTCCAAAGTATGTGAGATGAAGTCTCACCATCCTTGCTTCCAAGGAGCATTCTAACTATACTTCTTCCAAGGCAGATTTGTTTGTTCTTCTGGCAGTCCATGGTATGTATATTCAGTATTCTTCACCAACATCATAACTCAAAGGCATCAGTTCTTTGGTCTTCCTTATTCTTTGTCCAGTTTTCACATTCCTATAGGGCAATTGAAAACACCATGGCTTGGGTCAGGTGCACCTTAGTCCTCTAAGTGACATCTTTGCTTTTTAACACTTCCAAGAGGTCTTTTGCAGCCAATTTGTCCAATGCAATGCATCTTTTGATTTCTTGACTATTACTTCCATGGACGTTGATTATGGGTCCAAGTAAAATGAAATCCTTGACAAGGTCAAAGTTTTCTCTGTTTATTGTGATGTTGCTTATTGGTCCAGTTGTGAGGATTTTTGTTTTCTTTATGTTGAGGTGTAATCCATACTGAAGGCTGTAGTCTTTAATCTTCATCAGTAAGTGTTGCAAGTCTTTTTCACTTTCATGGACATGGCTTTATTACATAGATTAATTCTTTGTAACAATAGTGCTACGCACTCAATAAAAAGTTGAGTGATGTGCATCATTCATTCATTCAGTCAGTAATTTCACCAATATTTACCGAGTGCCAGTACTCTTATAGGTGCAAGGGATACCATAGTGAATCGTGAGTACTTCAGGCATGCTACAATATTTTGGTAGGTCAGACAGAGGGTCAGCGTGAAGTGGTGCCACTCCTTCTATGTACAAACCAGCTTCAAAATTGTCACAGAATGTTAGATGAACTCTGCAACAACCACAGCATGTTCAGAGATACCAAAAAGGATGCTTGGTTAACATCCCCTTGATTTTCATCAGACCCAGAAGCCCTGTGGAAGAGCACTTAAACTTGGTCACTATTGTACAGACCTGTCTAATGGACTAGGAAAAAAAGACAATGGATATCTGAGAGAAAAACATCATGAGACACCAGTTTGGCAGAGTCTGATTAGCAAGGCCTGGTGACTGGGGAGGTAATGATACCAGGTACTAAGCAAGGGGACTGTGCACTACTGGAAGGAAAAGGCAGGATATAAATGAAAGAACTGTGCCACTAGAGGCCCAGCTCTGAGCTGTGGGAAACCTCTCTAGATAGAAGGAGCCAACAGCATTGTTCTGCTAAATGGGAAGAGCATGGGGCAATGGAGTTAGCAGTAAACAGGCAGGATGAACAATGAGCAAACCAAAGGGCTCAGCAGAGCAGAAAAATTGACAGGCTCCATTTCTACTGGACCTTTAGAAGGAATACCTGGGGCGGGAGCTCTCCAGAAAAAAAAGCTGAATATTTTGCTAAGATCAGTAAGATCTGAGGTACTCCAAGTGAAGCTTGAGAAATATCCATTATAGATCAAAGAGTTAAAATTAGATGTTATATCTTTGTGATGGGTAGACTAGCTCCAATTGGCATCATTCATCCCTATGATCACCATTTAAAGATACTATGCTTAAGTTTCTGATGATCTTTAAAAAAAAAAAAAAAAAGATCACACTGACTGTGTTGACAAAGAGAGTAGGAGAAATCTTAGTACCATTTCATTGCTGAAAATGGATATAGAAAATATTCACATTTCCTTATAAAACAGTTATTTGCTAGATCACTTATTTGCTATAAGAGTATAATTAATAATTGCCAAATAACAAGTAGGCACTTCTTACATTGTAATGGCTGGTTGAAAAGCTTTAGAACTGTTATTTGGTACAGAGATTCATCAGCCATCAGCATTCGGGCTGCTTCCAAGTTCACCGGATTTTCTAGTACCGGATTAGAAAGCATAACCTATAGGAAAACATATACAACATATAGTTTTTAAATAAACTTTTTCTCGAAGCAAAAAGATTGTAGTTAAATAAATGCACGTACTGAGACTTGGGCACATTTTAATATTCCTCCAGATTGTCAAATGATTAATTTGGTATCAGTAATAATTTTCTATCCCTGTTGTAACAAACTACCACAAATTTAGCAGCTTAAAACAACACAAATTTATTATCTCACATTTCTGTAGGTGAGAAGCTTGGGATACTTGGGCTGGTTTATATGCTTCAGGTTTTTCAAGACTGAAATGAAGGTGTTGGTTATCTGGGATCCTATCAGAAGGCTCTGGGAAGAATTGTCTTCCAAGCTCATTCTGGTGTTGGCTGAATTCACTTTCTTGCAACTGTAAAACTGAGGTCCTCGCTTCTGTGCTGGCTGTCAACTGGGAGACATTCTTAGCTCTTAGTCATCTCTCTCCAGTCCTTGGATATGTCTCCCTACATCCAGAGCCAACAGTGGCATGATGAATCCTTCCCATGTGTGGGATCTCTGACTTCCCATCACCATATCCTTCTGGATCTTCCACTTTATTTCTTGGTTTGACTCTTCTACCTTCCTTCTCTGCTTTTGAGGGCTGATGTGATTATGTAGTGACTTTGGGTCCAGGTGGATAATCCAGATAATCTCCCTATTTTAAGGTCATTTGATTAGTAACCTTAATTCCTCTGCAAAGTCTTTTCAGCACATACCTAGATTAGTGTTTGATTTGAAGAACTGTGAAGTGAGGCACAGGAATCTTGGGAGGACACCTTTAGAATTCTACCTACTACAGTATCTGCAGCTGTAAAAGTAGATGACCAGTAGTAACTAAAATTTAATAGTTATGCTAACACGTGACCCTGTTTCTCTGACACTTCAAAATTAATACTATCTAAATTGTGATTATCTATCCAATAATTCAGTATTTTGAACATGTAAATGACATAATAAAATAATAACCACCAAAACACTGAAATGTAGATACAGGTCAAAGTTAACAATTGTGGCTTAAGAGTCATGTAAATGATGACAAATTAATAAAAGCAAATGTTTGACAATGAATATTTTAAAAGAAACAGAGTTTTCTTCTGTTTTCCTGTTTGGAAGACACACTGGGCTATATTTCCAAGAATATTATAATTGTGTAAATAAGGATTTGGTGTGGATTGTGCTATACCTTTCAAAGTGGGTGGGAAGTACATGGAATTTATCTTTAAGAGTAAGTGGAGAGATAATCTTACCCAGAGAAGCACATCTGGTAAAGTTTATTCAATAATCTTCTCATTAACCATTGTGCCTAAGACTTATTCATATAATGTGCTCGAAAGTCATTAATTGTACTTAATGATTTTTAAGAACTGGTAATATAAAGTATATAAGTCAGACACCCTGCTAAAATGGTATATATAAGTCCAACTTTTAAATTATCTATGAAATAAAAACGTTTCTAAGGGATAAGTATAATAATTTGAAACATCAGTAAACAACTACACCAGTAGGTAAATTTTATAATATCCAATTAAATAAAACCCCATGAATTTGGAGTTCATTCTATGAATGAGTGTTGAGTTGATATTTACCTTTGCATATATGGAAGTAAACGTTTTCCAAAAAAATTAAATTATAAAAAATTTAGGTAGAGATGATTAATGTATTTGACTTTAAAAAATTTAAAAACATCATTTCAAGTACCACTCAGTAGAATAATAATGTAATAATTATAAACGTGTCTCAACTGTTCTTCAAAAGGGAATGAATAGTCAGTAATTATGGTCTATACCTGCACTGTCCATTGCAGTAGACACTAGTCATATGTGGTGATTTAAATTACTTAAAATTAAATAAAATTAAAAACTCAGTTATCAGTTGCACTAGCCACATTTCAAGTGATCAGTAGCAACATGTAGCTAATGGCTATTGTATTGGACGATGCAGATATCAAATACTTTTATCAATACAGAAAGTTCTATTAGACAGCATTGACCTTCAAAGGGCTATCAAATTTCCATTAATGTATTGGTTGTAGCAACATGAAAATTACTTGAGATAAAATACAAAGTGAAAAAGAAGCAGGCTATATACATACATACCATAATTGCAACAATGTAAAAGTTTAGGTTCATTCATTTATTCATTTGATTTTTTATTGTTAGCTACTGATGAGTCAGTTTTGACTCCTTGTGACCTTATGGATCGCAGTACCTACTAAATGCCAGCACTACCCTGGGTAGATACTGGGAAGTCAAAGATGAATTAGAAGCAACATATCAAAAAAATAATACACCATGACCAAGTGGGATTAATCCCAGGTATGGTTCAGTATTAGAAAATCAATCCATATAATCCACCACATAAATAAAACAAAGGAAAAGAATCACATGATCATCTCAATTGATGCAGAAAAGGCATTTGATAAAGTTCAACACCCATTCCTGATTAAAAAAACTCTCACCAAAATAGGAATAGAAGGGAAATTCTTCAACATAAGTAAAGGCATATATACAAAACCAATCCCACCCACCCACTGCCGAAAACCAATAGCCAACGTTATTCTCAGTGGAGAGAGAGTGAAAACATTCCCCTTGAGAATGGGAACCAGACAAGGATCCCCTTTACCACCGCTATAATTCAGAATTGTACTGGAAGTCCTAGCTAGAGCAATAAGACAAGAAAGGGAAATAAAGGGCATCTAAATCAGTAAGGAAGAAGTAAAACTATCCCTATTTGCAGATGGTATGATCCTATACACAGAAAATCCCAGCGATTCCACAAGAAAGCTATTGGGACTAATAAAAGGATTCAGCAAAGCAGCAGGGTACAAGATTAACATACAAAAATCAGTTGGATTCCACTACACTAACAAAGAGAACTCTGAAAAGGAAATCAGGAAAGGGATACCATTTACAATAGCTCCCCCCCAAAAATAAAATATTTAGGAATAACTCTAACTAGGAACATAAAACACTTATACAAAGAAAACTATAAAACACTCCTGCAAGAAGCCAAGAAAACTTCATAAGTGGAAAAACATACCATACTCATGGGTAGGAAAACTAAACATTATGAAAATGTCAATATTACCCAAAGTAATCAATAGATATAATGCAATCCCAACCCAAATTCCAACAACATTCTTTAACAAGATGGAAAAAAATAATCATCAATTTTATATAGAAAGGAAAGAACCCCTGATAAGTAACGCATTATCAAAAAAGAAGAACAAAGTAGGAGGCCTCACACTCCCTGATCTCAGAACCTACTATACAGCCATGGTAGTCCAAACAGCCTGGCACTGGTACAATCATAGACACATAAATCAATGGAAGAGATCTGAGAACGCAGAAGTAAATTCATCCACCTATGGACACCTGATCTTCAACAAAGAGTTGAAGTCCATTAAATGGAGGAAGAGAAAGTCTCTTCAACAATTGGTGCTGGTAAAATTGGACGTCTATTTCCAGAAAGATTAAATAGGATCCATACCTCACACCATACACAAATGGAAACTCAAAATGGATCAAAGACCTAAATCCAAAACCTAAAACTCTAAAGATGATGAAAGAAAACACAGGATAACACTAGGAGCCCTAATCGATGTCGTAAATAGAGTATTAAGCATAACTAAAAATACACAAACTCCAGAAGATAAACTAGATAACTGAGACCTCCTAAAAATTAAACGCTTATGCTTATCAAAAGACTGAGATAGTAAAAAGCGAACCTATAGAGCCGGAAATAATCTTTGGCAACGACATAGCTGATAATGTTTAATCTCTAAAATATATAGAAAACTTCAATAACAAAAAGACAAACAATCCAATCATAAAATGGGCAAAGGATGTGAACAGACACTTCACCAAAGAGGACGTTCGGGTGGCCCAAAAAACAGATGAAAATATGCTTACAATCATTAGCTGTTAGAGAGATGCAAATCAAAACTATGATGAGATACCATTTCACCCCTGCAAGAATGGCCCTGATCAAAAAAAATAAAAACAATAAATGCTGGTGAGGTTGTGGGGAATTGGAAAATTTATACACTGCTGGTATGGATATCAAATGGTACCACCACTATGGAAAATGATACAGCACTTCCTTAAAAAGCTAGAACTAGAAATACCATATGATCCAGCAATCCCACTCCTACAAATATATCCTAGAGAAATAAGAGCTGTCAAATGAATACCCATGTGCACACCCATGTTCACTGCAGCATTATTCACAATAGCAAAAAGACGGAAACAACCCAAGTGCCCATCAACTGATGAATGGATAAACAAACTATTGTATATACACACAATGGAATACTATGCAACACAAATCCGCAAAACATCTTACGACATGGATGAATCTGCAGGACATTATGCTGAGTGAAATAAGGCAATCACAAAAGGACAAATATTGTATGAGACCACTGTTATAAAAAGTCAAGAAAAGGCTTACCCACAGAAAGAATCAATCTTCGATGGTTACCAGGGAGCGGGCGGAAATCACTAACTAGGTAGTAGACAAGTATAAACTTTGGTGAAGGGAAAGGCAATACACAATATAGGGGAAGTGAGCACAACTTGACCAAGGCAAAGGAAGACACTGAGAGGAATGAAAAAAAAAGGCAACCACAGTAAATACTAAAATATATATAACCCTATGACAACAGTAAAAACAAATAATAATTTACAAGCAGATACATAGGTAGATACGTATACTGAATAAGGGTAGGAGGGAGTGTAGGAGTGAGTGTTCATGTAGATATATAGGTTTAGCTGTGGATATTTTTACATACATATTTGTATGTGCAGTATGGATATTCATGTATATATATACACACACACACACACAAAGTAGAGCACACATGGGGCACAGTCATAGAAGCTTCCTAGATACAAACAAACACCTCAAGGGACAGAGTTGCTGGGGCTGAGGGCTAGAGATCATGGTCTCGGGGGACATCTAGGTCAATTGGCCTAACATAGTTCATAAAGAAAAGTTTCTACATCCTACTTTGGTGAGTAGCTTCTGTGATCTTAAAAGCTTGTCAGAGATGGTATAAAATATAACTGTTGGTCTCATCTGGTCCAGAGCAAAGGTGAATAGAGAAAACAAAAACACATGGAAGCAATTAGCTCACAGGACTGATGGCCCACATGAACCACAGCCTCACTAGCCTGAGGCCAGAAGAACTAGATGGTGCCCTGCTACCACCACCGACAGCTCTGACCAGGCTCACAATAGAGGGTCCTGGGCAGAGCAGGAGAAAAATGTAGAACAAAATTCAAATTCACAAAAAAGACCAGACTTACTGGTCTGACAGAAACTGGAGGAGCCCCTGAGACTATGGCCCCTAAACACCCTTTTAACTCAGAGCTGAAACCACTCCTGAAGTTCACGTTTCAGCCAAATGTTAGACAGGTCTATGAAACAACACTAGGGAAGAACAGGCTCCTTAGAACAATCGAGTATATGAGACCAAATGGGCAACATCTGCCCAAAATCAAGGACAAGAAAGCAGGAAGGGGTAGGAAAACCAGACCAGTGGACACTGGGAACCTGGGGTGGAAACGGGGAGAGTGCTGGCACTTTGCTGGTATTACAATCAATGTCATGAAACAATTACTATATAAATTTATTGAATGGAAAACTAATCTGCTCTGTAAACTTTCACCTAAGCACGAAAAAAGTTAAAAAAAAAAAAAAAGCAAAAAACCAAGATGAATTAGGTCTCTTCCCTGACCTTGGGGAGCTTGGAGTCCAATGGGGGAAGACTGATGAGAAAACAATATATACATTACAGTACTGTTGTTAGGTGTTTTCAAGTTGATTTCAACTCATATTGACCCTATATGACACAGTAGAACAGCCCCGTAGGAATTTTTTTTTTGCTGTAATCTTTATGGTAGTAGATTGCCAGATCTTTCTCTTGTGGAGCCGATAGGTGGGTTTGAACTGCCAACCTTTCTGTTAGCAGCTGAGCATTGAACAGTTGCACCACCAGTGCTCCTTATTACAGTATTAAAGTGCTCTGGTAGAAGACTGCTTAGGGTCCCATTGGATAGGTGGCAAAGGGAACCCTGAACCCCGCACACCCCTCAAAAAGCCATCAATTCTACTTAGGAAATCAGGAAAGACGTTCCGGAGGAGGGCTTATTTGACCAGACTCTTACAACGTAAGCAGCTGCTTGCCAGACAGACTGAGGAGGAGGGAAGGAGAAAATGGGTTACTAGTCAGACAGGGCACTGGACTGAGCACTTTGTAACTTTAGAGTCTAGAATTTACAAACGCTTTTAGACTTTAACCAAACCAAACAGTGTGATCAAAAAAAAAAAAAACAAAAAAACCCATGAGGATATAAATAGGAATGGGTTGCATGGTGTGTTACCGAGAGTTTGAAGCCCAGGTGTGAGGAGAGGCGGGTTATCATATGTCATGCTGAGGAATTTGCACTTAATCCTGTAGACAATGAGGAAATCACTGGAGAATTTTATACAGAAACACAGAAGAAAAGATCAGAAGGAAATGTCAGTAACAGCAGGGCTAGGGTTTTTTTTTTTTATGTTTACTGGTTTTTCTTTTCTTTTCCGTTATCTTAAAAATCTTCCATAATGTAGGCATATTTGTTTTATAAGTTTACTTGAAAAATAAAACAACTATGCCATCTACTGGGCCTACAGGATCTATTTGGCAACACTTTGTTCTCACTTTACATTACTATTTAAAAGCAATAATGACCCAATATTAACTAGCTTTTATTGAGTTCATTCTACTTACTTTACATGCATTAATTCATTCAATCCTCACAACAGTCATATAAGGTAGCTACTAGTAATAGCCCAATTTTATAGATGAAGAAGTTGAGGCATGCAAAGTGAAGACACTTATCCACGGGTCCAAAGATACTAAGTGGCAGAACCAGGATGTGAAGCAAAGCAATTTAATCTCAGACACCCAAAGATACCTTTTTAAAAATTATTCTGCAGTTCAAAATTTTCACCAGCTCATACTGGCTTGCCCTCACTCACTACATTTTGGGAAAATTCAGTTTTACTATTCATAATCATTAAGGTTGGGTGTCAACTTGGCTGGGCCATGATTCTCAGTGGCAGTTATAATGTAGTGCGGCAGTCGTATAATGACGTAATCACCTCCATGATAAGATCTAATGTGATCACCTCCATGATGGAATCTGCTGTGAGTAGCCAATGAGTTGAAAAAGAGTTTCCTTGGGGTGTGGCCCACTTCCAACATAGGTAGACTCTCTGGCAAGGCTTACGGGCTTTTGCTTGCTCTGGATCCTGAAGCTGACTTCTGTACCTCTGACCTCTGGTTCTTGGAACTTGTGCTAGCATCTTATCTGCCGTCTTGCCTGCCAATCCTGGGATTCATCCGTCTCCACAGCCTATGAGCCAGAGCTCTGCTGTCTGACCTGCCGATCTTGGGTTTGCCAACAACTGCAGCTACTTGAGTCAGGAGAAGCCTCCAGCCTCGCTCATGGACTTGGGATTTTCCAGCCTCTACAACCATGTGAGCCATTTCCTTGATATAAATCTCTCTCTATACATATATTTGGAAACCCTGGTGGTGTAGTGATTAAGTGCTATGGCTGCTAACCAAAAGGTCTGCAGTTCGAATCTACCAGGTGCTCCTTGGAAACTCTATGGGGCAGTTTAGTTGGAATTGACTCGACAGCAACGGATTTGGTGTATATATATATATGCTTTGCTGGTTTTGCTTCTTTAGAGAACCCAATCTAAGACACTATTCTTGTGGCAGACCCTAGTTTATGTAGAAGAGACAAGAGTATGACCCATCTACATATCACATTTACGTCCTTTAAGTCTTTGTTCAAATACCTCCTTCCCTGAACAAGACCTGTCACAGGTAGATGCTCAATATATATTTGCTCAATATATGAATAAATGTTAAATCCTTAAAGAAGATTAAATTTTATTCAGTATGCTCAGATGACTAACCAGAAAATTAGTATTAGTTTATTTTCAAGAATAAGAAATGGAATTTGTATCATTTTCGGTGGTTGATAAAATTCAATTAAGCCAGAATACTTTATTCTCAAACTATTCCAGGTAATTAAATTTAATATTTTATCTTTGGATATTATCAATAAATAGGTCAATGGATAGAATATCACCGAGCTGGGTGTTATTTGCCAAAGTGAGTGCCACTGAAATAATTTATTCTAGTATCAGATGAGAAAGGAGGCTCTTTGAGGGTCAGGAATAACAACAATGAGGCATACTTCAGAGGGCGGCTGACCCAGTGAGTAAAGGAGCCGTTCTGGAAACTGTCATCTACTTGAGAGGAGAAAAAGTCGTTGGTTTAATTGCTCACTGGGTTTGATGTGAAAATTTATAAGCTAATACTGTCGAAAATAAAGAATGAAGCCAAATATTTTGAGTTGTCACTTTTCACCTCTTTGAGGAAGACATAGTCCATGATTGAAGAAAGATCTAAAAGAACTTTTCAGTATTAAGCAGTAGAGTTAGGAGCCAAAAGAAAACCCAGGACTATATTTCTAGAATTAAAACTATCTAGACAATTATTTTCTTCTTTTATAAAATATGTATTCTCCAGTTGTTAAGAACCTTAACTATAAATTTCACTTTCAAATGATTGTCCTTAAAATTCCAGTTCTATTTCATAGCCTTGATGTAGAAAGTTACTAATTTAAATAAGCTTTCTCTAATCATTTAAACATTTACATATGTTTGTGCATTGTATTCCTTATAGTTCGAGTAATTGGAGTAACTAAAAGTATTAATGAGAACATTATATTAATCTGTTCTTACCTGGAGGGTAAGTAAGATGCTGCTCAATTTATAGCTTGTATCCCACTGATTAGGGTCATCCAAAAAATCTATACAGGGCCGACCAGTATATCTGTCTACTGTATTAAAATAAAATATTAATATTGATACATATCATTATGATTTAAAACTTATGAACATCAAGCAATCATATGCAAAATTAGAAAGCAAATGACAAGCCAGAAAAATTATTTACAACAAATAAGAGCATGGACACTGGTATCAAATACACACAGATTTGAACCCTAGCTCCCCCACCAATTGATGGTGAGCAATTAACTTCTTCCTTTTGCTTTAGCTGCTTGACATTCGTGAGCAAGTTTCAGACTCTCCTTTGACACCTATCTTGGTCTTTTTTTCTTTCCTTTCTGTCTTTTCAATGACCTCTTCCTTCCTTCATGTATGATGTCCTAGATGTCATTCCACAACTCATCTGGTCTTCAGTCACTAGTGTTCAATGAGTCAAATCTATTCTTGAGATGGTCTCTAAATTCAGGTGGGATATACTGAAGGTTGTATTTTGGCTCTCCTGGACTTGCTCTGATTCTCTTCAGTTTCAGCTTGAACTTGCATATGAGCAATTGATGGTCTGTTCCATAGTCAGCCCCTGGCCTTGTTCTGACTGATGATATTGAGCTTTTCCATAGTCGCTTTCCACAGATGTAGTCAATTTGATTCCTGTGTGGCACATCTGGCCTCACCAGATGTATATAGTTGCTGTTTATGTTGGTGAGAGGAGGTATTTGCATTGAAGAAGTCATTGGTCTTGCAAAATTCTATCATTCAATCTCCGGCATTGTTTCTGTCACCAAGGCCATCCTTTCACCATACCTATTCGATCTGTATGCTGAGCAAAAAATCCAAGAAGCTGGACTATATGAAGAATAATGGGGCATCAGGATTGGAGGAAGACTCATTAACAACCTGCATGATGCAGATGACACAACCTTGGTTGCTGAAAGTGGAGAGGACTTGAAACACTTACTAATGAAGATCAAAGACCACAGCCTTCAGTATGGATTGCACCTCAACATAAAGAAAACAAAAATCCTTACAACTGGGCCAATAAGCAACATCACGATAAATGGAGAAAAGATGGAAGTTGTCAAATATTTCATTTTACTTGGATCCACAATCAACAGCCATGGAAGCAGCAGTCAAGAAATCAAATGACGCATTGCATTGGGCAAATCTGCTGCAAAGGACCTCTTGAAAGTGTTGAAAAGCAAAGGTGTCATCGTGAAGACTAAGGTGCACCTGACCCAAGCCATGGTATTTTTAATCACATCATATGCATGTGAAAGCTGAACAATGAATAAGGAAGACGGAAGAAGAATTGACACCTTTGAATTGCGGTGTTGGCAAAGAATATTGAATATACCATAGGCTGCCAAAAGAACAAACAAATCTGTCTTGGAAGAAGTGCAACCAGAATGCTCCTCAGAAGCAAGGATGGCGATACCACATCTTACAAACTTTGGACATGTTGTCAGGAGGGATCAGTTCCGGGAGAAGGACATCATGCTTGGCAAAGTATAGGGTCAACAGAAAAAAGGGAGACCCCCAATGAGGTGGATTGACACAGTGGCTGCAACAATGAGCTCAAGCATAACAACAATTGTAAGGATGGCGCAGGACTGGGCAGTATTTCGTTCTGTTGTGCATAGGGTCACTGAGTCAGAACCAACTCGATGGCACCTAACAACAACAATTAACTTTACCTCTCCAGGTCTCAGTTTCATGATATGTGAAATGGAGATATGATAAGTACCTAGCATATAGTTCACTGTAAAGAATCAATAAAATAAAATATATGAATGTGCCTAGCATATAGTGAATCCTCAAAAAAGATAGCTATTATTAGCAATATTATTAATGTATAAATAATTTTATAAATGAATAATAAAAACACTTAAACTCCAATAGAAAATCCTTGCAATAAAAAGGCAAGAACTGAGATGATATTTTTGAAAAAGAGAAGCAAAAAAGAGAGGCCTTTGTTTACTATATTACATGGCATTTGTGTGAGAGTTCCAAAATTGAGGCGCCTAACTCATCGCTATGAGTCGGAATCGACTCTAAGGCACTGGATTTGGTTTTTTGGCTTTTTTAACTCGTATCAAAATGGCTCGCCAAGGACTAAGCCTCTACTCCATCTTAGCTTTTGCTTATTTCCCCTGCGACCTTCAAACCCTTAGTCAGACTTAAGTATGTAAGAAAGGATTTCCCCTGCAACCATCAAACTCTTAGATGAGCTTAAGTATATAACAAAGGAAATGTTTTTTCTCTGTGGTGAAATTATGGAAAGAATGGTCCTGAGGGTATTGACACAATACCCTTATCAGGAAACCCCCCAGCAGCCCTCAGGAAATATTTTAAGATAATTACCTTGTGACCACCCTGTAAAACCTCCCTTAGCCATGTATTTAAACTAATCAATCCAAATAGCCCACATTCATGTTTGCAACCAATCATTGTATTGAGCCCATGTTTGTGTTTCCAATCAACCACTGTAAAGTCCTCTCTTTGAACTGTCCCACCTCCTACTTATCTAATCTTGCAACTTCCAATCAGAATGTAGTATTTTACCCCATAAATATGCCTCTGTGATGCCACCATTTTGGAATATTTGGTTTTATTTCATAAGATAAGACGTGTCCCTGGTTCGACCTATCTTGAACCTCAATAAATCTCCTTGCTTTTATTTTTAACAGAATATGTATTGTTCTCACTCATTGATACATTGTAAAATGACAATAATATAATAAATATTGGTGTGCCACAAGATAAGACAGACAGAAAAATACAATAAAAGAATTTAAAAACAAATCCTTGTATGTATTAAAATTGTTATATGTTAAAAGCAAAATTATGAATCAGTGGTTAAAAAAAATGATTATCAATAAATGGTACAAAAAAGCATTACACAAACTACTCATTATCTTCCAGTATCTACTCTCTTTCTTCCTCTGTAATAAGAAACACCACTTCCTTCTTGCCCTCCATGGTTGAACACATGGTTAACCTGACTGTTTTTCCCGGTCTCCCCTCTAGCTAGATGTGGCCATACAACTAAGTTTTAATAATGGAATACAAGCAGAAGTGAAGTGTACAACTTCTGGATCATGGTTTCTTAAGGAAGCTGTTTTGCCTGTCTCACTCTTTTTCTTCCCCTTATCACAGGGCTGAAAATGGTGACAAACAGAGTAAATGCCTTAGACCCAGAAATGGAAGCCACATGTTGAGGATGGCAGAACTTCTGTGCTAGCCCTGGTCTATTATATTAGATCGAAAGAATATGAAGAAGCTTGGCCTATTCCCTAACAGAGTTAATGAACTAATTCAGTATTTGAAAAAAGGGGGGGGGGGGGAAGGGAATTAAATATGGAAAATAAAACTAAAATGACTATTTGATTTTGGTGAAGGATCATTAAAGCTAAAGAGAGCTAAAGAAATCTCAAAGGACTAGACTGTCTTAGTTATCTAGTGCTGCTACAACAGAAATACTACAAGTGGCCAGTTTTAACAAATAGGAGTTTATTTTCTTGCAGTTCAGGAGACTACAAATCTGAATTCAGGGTGCTGGCTATAGGGAAGGAAGGTTCTCTCTGTCAGCTGTGGGGGAAGATCCTTGTCTCTTTCCAGCTTTTCAGCTTCTATTGCTTGGTTCCTCTGTGATCATATCACATGTATCTTCCCCTCAAAGAAGTGCTTGTAAGAATAATAGCATGCTTTTTTTTTAATTGATAAAAATTTCCCCAAAGTTTCAATGCCTAGAATTGTAGTATTAGAATGAGTACTTTATTTATACATTCTGGCGGGGGTGTAAATAACATCACCAAAAGGCAATTTGGCTTTATGTATCCTTAGACTTAGAACTACACATAACTATCTTTTGGAGTTTAAGGGCTAATAAATAACACCCTTTCTGCCTCTCCCAAGTTCATATATAATTTAATAGACCAAAGTGTTGAAAGATGGAAGTAAAAACATCAGCTTTGTGGTATGTAAAATTAATGTGGAGAACACATTTCAGTCGAGGGCCACAAAAGTTGGACTGATTTGATCTTAACTCCCAAGCTGAAGGCCTGATTCCTAAATTTCCTTCCAAGCAACAGAGACTTCAGCCACCTATTTTAAGGTCAGGTGGTTTGGAAAGAAAGTGTGTTGAGAATGTGCTGAATTCCGAGCTTAATTCCCTCCCCTATCTCCCTGAGCATATAAGTCACCTCTCAGGGAGGAGTGTGTGAGGGAGATAAAAGCAATCACAAGTTTTTCCATATTTTTCCCTCCTAAAGAGGGAAACTATGACTTACCCATGACTAAACATGTTGCCATCGAGTCGATTTCGACTCATAGCAACTTACATTAAAAAGACAGGAAGCAAAGAAAAGACCAAAATGGATGTGAGAAGAGACTCTGAAACTTGTTCTTGAACATCGAGTAGCTGAAGCAAAAGAAGGAAATGATGAAGTAAAAGAGCTGAACAGAAGATTTCAAAGGGCAGCTAGAGAAGACAAAGTAAAATATTATAATGACATGTGCAAAGCCCTAGAGAAAGAAAACCAAAAGGGAAGAACACACTCAGCCTTTCTTAAGCTAGAAGAGCTGAAGAAAAAAATTCAAGCCTCGAGTTGCAATAGTGAAGGATTCTATGAGGAAAATATTAAATGATGCAGCAAGCATCAGAAGAAGATGGAAAGAATACACAGCATCGCTATACCAAAAAGAATTGGTTGAGATTCAACCATTTCAGGAGGTAGCATATGATCAGGAACCAATGGTACTGAAGGACTAGTCCGAGCTGCATCAAAGGCACTGGTGAAAAACAAGGCTCCAGGAATTGGTGGAATAACAATTGAGATGTTTCAACAAACAGTTGCAGCACTGGAAATGCTCACTCATCTATGCTAAGAAATTTGGAAGACAGCTACCTGGCCAACTGACTGGAAAAGATGCTTATTCCCAAGAAAGGTGAACGAACTGAATGCAAAAATTATCCAACAATATCATTAACATCACATACAAGCAAAATTTTGCTGAAGATCATTCAAAAGCCACTGCAGCAGTATATCAACAGGGAACTGCCAGAAATTCAAGCGGAATTCAGAAGAGGACGTAGAACCAGGGTTTCCATTGCTGATGTCAGATGGATCCTGGCTAAAAGCAGAGAATACCAGAAGGATGTTTACCTGTGTTTATTGACTAAACAAAGGCATTTGACTGTGTGGATCATAACAAATTATGGATAACATTGCAAAGAATGGGAATCCCAGGACATGTGTTAATTGTGTTCATGAGGAACCTATACATAGATCAAGAGGCAGTCATTCAAATAGAACAAGGGGATACCCCAGGAAAGGTTGGGGGTTCAACCCACCAGCCACTATATGAGAGAAAAGTGTGGTAGTCTGCTTCCCTAAAGATCTGTCTTGGAAGAAGTGCAGCCAGAATGCTCATTAGAAACCAGGGTGGAGAGACTACATCTCACATACTTTGGACATGTTATCAGGAGGGATTAGTCCCTGGAGAAGGACATCACACTTAGTAAAGTAGAGGGTCATTGAAAAAGAGGAAGACTCTCAAGGAGATGGATTGACACAGTGGCTGCAACAATGGGCTCAATCGTAACGATTGTGAGGATGGTGCAGGACCCAGCAGTGTTTCTTTCTGTTGTACATAGGGTAGCTATGAGTCAGAACCAACTTGACGGTACCTAACAACAACAATAACAAAGAGGGGAAAGGAGCCCTGGTGGCACAGTGGTTAAGCACTCAGCTGCTAACCAGAAGGTTGGTGGTTCAACCCACCAGCCACTCTATGAGAGGAAAATGTGGTAGTCTGCTTCCCTAAAGATTACAGCCTTGGAAACCCTATGAGGGAGTTCTACTCACAGGGTCGCTATGAGTCAAAGGCAACAGGTTTTGTGTAAACAGGGGAAGTTCCCTCTACTCTTACAGAAACGGGAAGGGTGAGGACTGGGGGATAAGTAAAACCCAGTGCAATCCAGTAATTCCACTCCTAAATATCTATTTCATGCAAATAATGGCACATATAGAAAACAAAATTTTTATTATAAATTTCATTTTATCCTTTTAAAATGTACTTTAATGACAAAAGTAATAATGTGTTTGGGAAAAAATTAGAATTACATAAAACAAAATATGAATATTTCCCTGCCTACTAATGCCACTCTTCAAAGTAATTCATGGTTTGGTCTATTCAAGTGCTTTTTTCATTTAACAGCAAGCTGTGAACATATTTCCATATATACATATCTATTCAAAAAATACTTGAGCACTGCCAGGCAATGAAGATTCTAGAGATGTAGCAATGAACAAAAGTCTAGCCCTCATAAATTTTCCTTATTCTGGTTATAACAATTACACATGGCTCTAGGATATTGTACTTATAAATTATTACATTAATGAACACTGAGGTTATTCCCATTTTTCTCTATTTCCAACATTGCTCTTAGGAATAAATATCTTTACATATATCCTATTCTTGCACACTTGTGTTAGTCTACAGAACAGCTTTATGAACATGGTATTACGGGGATTTAGGGCCATATTCCTTTTAAATCTGATTGGAAACTTCCCAAGAAAGTTATACTAAGGTCTTCATTATGTCAGAGGACCCATGTCTGCCCACCTCTACTGAAATGGTAGTTATTATCCTTTAACATTTTGTAAACATAAATGATGAGTAACAGCATTTTTTTGTTTTACTTTGCATTTATTGTCTTAGTAGTGAGCTTGAATATCTTTTTACGCTTATTTTTATATATGTTTCTTCTATCAAATGTTTGTTTATAGCTTTTATCCATTTTTCTATTACCTTATGTCCTTTTTCTTATTCATTCACAAGTGCTATTTTTATGTTATAGGTGCTCTGTTTTGTGCATTGCAAATATTTTCCCTCAGTTTGTGAAAGTCAATGTCTTTTATTTTTGTTTACCATGCCTTTGGCTGGGGGGTAATGCTTCAGGACTTAGTCTCAACAGTGGATTCTTAGATATGATACTGAAAGCACAAGCAACAAAAGACAAAACAGATACATATGATCTCATCAAAATTTGAAACTTCTGTACATCAAAGAACTTTTTTTACAAAGTGAAGAGACAACCTAGAGACTGGGATAAAATTTTGGGAACTATCTGTCTGATAAGCATTTATATCTAGAATATAAAAAGAGCTCATACAACTAAACAAGGAAATGACAAACACCCAATTTAAAAAATGGGCAAAAGATCTAAACAGACATTTCACTAAAGAGGATATACAAATGGCCAACAAGTACATGAAAAGATGTTCAATGTTGTTAGCCACTAGGGAGATGCAAATCGAAACTACAATGATATCACTTTACTTCCACTAGGATGGCTATGATTTTTAAAAAAAGGAAAAGAAAAGAACAAATGTTGGTGAGGATATAGAGAAATTGGAATCCTCATCCCTTGCTGGTGGGAATGCAAATGATACAGCCATTGTGGAAAAGAGTTTGGCAGTTCCTCAAGAAGCTAAACATAGAGCTACCATATGACCCAGCAATTCCACAATTAGGTATATACCCAAGAGATTTGAAAGCAGCGACACCAGCAGATACATGTACACCAGTATTCATTGCAGCACTATTCACAATAGCAAAAAGGTAGAAACCCAAATACCTATCAACAGATTAACAAAATGTGGTATATACATACAATGGAATAGTACTCTACCATAAAAAGAAATGAAACCCCGATACATGGATGAACCCTGAAAATATTACACTGAGTAAAATAAGTCAATCACACAAGGACCCATATTGTATGATCTCACTAATACGATGTACCAAGTTTATGGAGATCGGAGCTTAGTAGTGGTTACCAGAAGTGGGAGGGAGGGATAATAGGGGTAAATTATTGTTTAGGAAGTGCTGAGTTTTTATTTATGGTGATGGAGAATTTGGCTAAGGATATTGGTGATGATAGTACATGGATCGATGAAATCGATCTCTCTGGATTGTTTAAGTGAAAAATGTTGAGTTGGCAAATGTGTTATCTATATTTTTACAACAAAAAAAAGAAAGTTTATGTAGTTTTACATGTCATGCTTTTCTCATGGTGTCTGGGTTTTATAGTACTTAGGCCCTCCTCACAAGCTCATAAGAAAGTCTATCGGATTTTCTTCTTTTTTAAAAGAATTTAAAATTTGGGGGGTTTTGATCCATCAGGAATTCACTTTGTACATAACTTGAAGTAGCAAATTAACTTTTTTGTAAAAGATTTGCCCAATGCATCATAAATATTGAAAAATAGGGAAATGGTTACATTTATCATTCAGTCATTAAAGATGATCTTTTGAAGAATGTTTAATAATGCAGGAAAAGACTTGGTGATTGTTAATGTCTTCTGACTTCTCATATTTTCCACAACGATCATGCTTACTTTTATAATCATAACAAAGCTGTTAAAAAGGAACATGGCTAGTAAACATTAATAAATAACAAGAATAATAGGGATGCAGGCACTAATGATTTTCATTGGATCCTTACCATTTGGATGAAAAGGAATTGTTCTAAATTTGACATCTGGGGGGACCAAATTGTATTCCAATGTAAAATTTATTGACAGTTGGAAAAATAATCCTATAATATAGAAATAAACATTTTTACTAAAGTGTCATGTTTTACTTGATTAACACTATATAGCCTCTTCCCATAGCCTCCCCACTGTCCTTAGAGTTTTATTTTTAAGTAAACTGAATCACACTCTTTCCTATTTAAAGACCTTTATTGACTTTTAGAAGCCCTGGTGACTAGTGGTTAAGAGCTACGGCTGCTAACCTAAAGGTCAGCAGTTCAAACCCACCAGCCGCTCCTAGGAAACCCTGTGAGGCAGTTCTGCACTGTCCTTTGGGCAGCTATGAGTCTGTTTGGTTGATTTTTAAAAACGGTGCATAGACCACTCTGCACCATATAAGAGACGCTTCACAATCTAATCCTACTACATTTTCAACCTATTTCCCACCAGTCCCTTCCACCCACTACCTCAGACCCTCTGATACTCGGTCCCCCTGATACTCCTTCCATTGTGTATCTCATATTGACTGAACTTATCATGTCCAAAACCTGCTGTACCTGTCTTGTCTGTAAGCCTTTTGCCATGCTGTCATATGTCTTTACTTGGCCTGAATTTCCTTCCCCTCCTTTGGAACCTGGCAAAATCTTACTCATTCTCCAGGACTCAACTCAAATGTAACCTCTTTGAGAAGCCATTCCAGACTCTATACACTATTACATTCTGTTCATACTCTGTAATAGCATGTATTGTAATTATCAGCTTATGGTCTGTCTACCCTACCTCACTCAAGAAATCAATTTTAGATTAAAAGTTTATAGTGGCCCAGTATATTTGAAAGTTTGATTTACGGAAATTTTGGGGGGAACAGTAAGATTTTGAAACTGATAGGAATTTTAATAGCTATTCTCTGATTTCATGGAAGATTATTAAAAGCTAGTCTCATTTGATATGTTTTATTTTGCCTACTTCTTAAAAATGTAGTAATATTAAGATTTGGCAGAAAGGAAAATTCTAACCCCAAATTTCCATCAATGTTTACGAATGACAAAAAATAAAAAAGCATATAGTGAAAAGATAATGTGTTAGAATTCCAGAGAATTTATATAATTTATATAATGCAATCTTATACATATAAAAACAACGCAACTTTATTATGCATATAAAGAAGATATGCTAATAATGGCACAATGACTTTCTAAAAAGTAAATTTGTTTTGAAACCACAAACCATGCCAAACTGAATATTGTAGACCTTCAATTTCGGCTTCCCATTGCATCATATCTTCACTTACAGGAAAGGCAATAATACCCTTTAATTAAAAAAAAAAAAAGCAGATAGAAAAAGATGATGTATTTATTGATGTTTTGAAAATCAGATACTAGGTTACATTGAATTCCAAAAGTTCTAAATTTTCTTTTCCTGATTGATTTATGTATTTTTGATCTGGGGAGGTATTATATATTTCCTTATTACACAGAAGTTAAGGTGGCTTTCATATATCAATAAATGAAAAATAAATCATAAACATGGAAATCACAAGTGGATTAGAAGTCAAGATTGGGGCATGTGGCTTATACAGTGTTTGTGTAAGTTTACAGTCATTTTAAGATTCAAATTAGAAGAGAAGAGTTGGAAAGCTCATGTTTCTTTGAACATTTTTTAAAGCTATATGAATGCTATATGGAAGGCATGAAGCAAGAAAATTCCCATTTAAAAAAACACAAATGGAAATTACACGTATATATAAAAATAAATTTTTCCTACATTTGATGTATTGTCCCAATGAGAGGGACAAGAAAATATTTCATAGAAATATTATGATCATGCTGAGGAGTATCAAAAAATATTTCTGAGCAACCACATAATTATTAAGTGTGCTGGGTGCTAGTCTGGATAAACCTTTTATCTCTATTATCAACATTATCTATATTTACATATCACTTCAGCCTTCATGGAACTCTCTTTCACCAGAGAATCAGAAAGTTCAGACTGAGCAGAAACAATATCAAATGGTAGGTTCATATGTCTCTGGGATGCTTGTTGTTGGACTCTGTAACTGTTCCTAATGTCTCCAGTGTTGGCTCAGTGGTTAAGAGCTTGGTTGTTAACCAAAACGTCAGCAGTTTGAATCCACCAACCACTCCTTGGAAACCCTGTGGGGGCAGTTCTACTCTGTACTGTAAGATCGCTATGAGTCAGAACACACTGGAGAGCACATAACAACAAAGTCTCCAGTGAAGGCAATGTTTTATGGGAAGGTTGGAAACAGAACAATGCCACTGAACTACACCTAAAAACAACTGTTGGTAGCACTCTATACCCTCCTATGTACTGCTTTCTTCTAATCTTTCCCTTAAACACACCCTCTCCTCCACCTTCCTTTCCTTTTTTTTTTTTCCTTCGTACTTCACGTGATAAATCAGCCTGCGGCACGCAGACACATCAGTAATCTCATCGGTGGCATTAGAGGCATACAGTGTTGCCTTTCGTACTGTTAATCAAGATTAAGGGTTTTAAAGCCAGAAAACCCCGAAATAGAATCCTGGGGCCAAGTCTTTACTGAACTTTTTTGAGGCTTAGGTTTCTGGTAGTTAAAACACTACTTATTTTATAGTATTTTTTTTTTTAATTAGTGAGTGCAAATCCTGCACCTACTAAGCAAAGAAACAAACAAAAAAACAAGCCCGGTGTCGTCGAGTAGATTCCGACTCATAACGACCCTACAGGACACAGTAGAATTGCCCCGGAGGGTTTCCAAGGAGCCGGCTAGTGAATTCAAACTGCGATCTTTTGGTTAACAGTCTGAGCTCTTTAACCACTGAGCCACCAGGGCTTCACTAGTCACTTACTACCTGGCAAACACTGATATTCCAGGCTTATTTTCACACAGGGCCCTGGCGGCGCAGTGGTTAAAGTGCAGGACTGCTAATCGAAAGTTCGACGGTTCAAACCCTCCAGCTGCTCTGCGGGAGAAAATTGTGCGGTCTGCTTCTGTAATGATTTATAGCCTTGGAAACCCTACGGATAAACTCTACGCTGTCCTGCGGGGTCGCTGTGAGTTGGAATGACTCAACGGCAGTGGGTTTTGGTTTGGGTATGTCCACATAAATTACCCAGTGCAATGTGCTCCATATTGGTAACTGTTATTATTATGATGAAATAACATTATTAAATATAATTTATATACTAGAATTATATATGTATAATATAACATGAAATTATTGTTATTATGAAATCGATTATTATAGTGAAATATATTCATTGAATAACAATACTGTAGTGGCAAATTTGGATTAACTAAATTATGCCTTATGGGCTAAACACCAGTAAAACTGCTTTTCAGAAGTTATTACCCTTTCCCTCCATGTCCTCAGTACTCACCTTATAATTGTTCTCCATCAACTCCTGGAAGTCTCTTTCGAGCAAGAGGTAAGCTCTGCAGTGCATGATAAAGCGGTACAGGGTCTGGTACTTGTCCCCAAAACTCAGGTTTACTTTGGGGCAGGTGTCTGAAGTTACGGGTCACCCTCCCACAGTTAATTGACTTAAATTACTTGCTTTCTAGAGCCCCCAAATGGCGTGTCTCCCAAGATAAGGTGCTTCTAAGTTTGGGCGTTAACAGTTTCTTTACTCTTAGAACTTCTCTAAAGGGAGAACTTGGAAAGTGCCAAGAAGGAAAACTTGGGCACTTTCTCGTCCCCGGCTTGTCACCGCAGTGCCAGCCACAGGAAACTTGGATGAGCAACTGGGACAACCTCGTGTGTGGAGCGTTGGTGCGTGAATAGAGAGGTGGGCGTGAAAAGCGTTACGAGTGAGGCGGTCAGAGAACAGTGTCTTCGCTTCACAGGTGTAAGCTTGTCTCTGTTTAGCAGGAGGAAGCAAATCGGTTGCCGAGCAACAGGCCCCTGTGGGAAAGCGGAGAGAAAGAGGTGGGAGTTTGTCAGCCTGTCATCAAGTCAGCGACAGGGGGCAGGCCTCTGGCTACGTCTCCAGCCAATCCGCCAACGGTTTCATTTTGAAAGGCCAATGAGATCCGTTGTCAAGGAGACACCGCCCCCACCCAGCCCTACGATTTTGACTCCAGGTTTTTACGCTACTTGCGTGTTTTTGTGTAGAGGGTTGGAGATCCAGGACCCAGTGTACGAGTCACAGAAGCTGCGCCTTCACCCAAGGTCCCTCTCCTTTGACTATTAGGGACTATCAGATACTAAGTGACTAACAGGTGCAGGACTTCGCTCACTAATAACAGTATCTTCATTTAAATGGCGAATTACAGTGCAAAGTACGTTCACATACTTCATGATGTCCTTGAATCCTACATTTCCTGGAATAGTGCTCTAAAAGAGTGAACAGCTTAAAATCTCTGATTCCCATCTCTTGTCCCAGAGCTTTTGCTCAGACTGGTTCCTTTTACTTGGAAATTACAGCATTCCTTCCTCCTCCCCTGTGCCCCCTGCCGCAGGTTTTCACTCATCTTTTCACTCCACGACTCCTTATGGAATTCCCTAAAACTGGACTGTTGTTGTTGTTAGGTGCCGTGGATTCATAGCGACCCCATGTGACAGAGTAGAGCTGCCCGATAGGGTTTTCTACGCTATAATCTTTTCCATTTTTCTGGTAATCTTTTCCCGCAGAGACGCTGGGTGGACTGGAACAGTCAACATTTTGCTTAGCAGAGGAGCACTTAAATGCTGCGCCACCAGGGCTTCTTATGTAGTACTTTAGTGAAATGAAAATGTAATTGTTAGATTTCGTACATGATCCAAAAAATCTCTATGATCAGCCCTGACCTCTCATCAGGACTTTAGTATAACCAATTGCCTGGTTATCACCCAGCTCTTCCTAAGACAGTTGGAACTCAAGATGTCAGAAAACAGGCTGATTACCTTTCCCTCCAACCTGGCTTCTGTGGCAGAATTTTACCGTTTCTCAAACCGGAAACTCAAAGTTAGCTCTGACTGCTTTTCTTACTCATGACTCACCATCATTCACTCACCATGAATGCCACTTTTATTGCCTCTTCTCAAGCCTTATTGCCAATGCCCAAGTTCACAACTTTGTCATCTCTTGCCTGTATAAATACACTCCCCATATGTCTATGTATGTGCGTATGGGCTTTTTTTTTTTTTTTTTTTGAGAAGAGGGGCCATAGCATTTACTGTGATGTAGGAAGCTTAAAAAAAAAAAACCACCCACTCCAGAGTTGACTAAGGATCCCTGGTGGCACAACGGTTAAATGCTCAGCTGCTAACTGAAAGGTTGGTGGTTCAAAGCCACCCAGTGGCTCCATGGGAGAAAGACCTGGGCAATCTACTCCCTTAAGGTTTTACAGCTTAGGAAACCCTATGGGGAGTTCTACTCTGTCCTACAAGGACACTGTGAGTCAGAATTGACTAGACAGCGCACAACAACAACAGAGTTGAATCCACGCTTCTTAACATGGCAATGCAAAATCTTCCATAATATTGTTCCTTTCTATCCCTTTGTTTATTGATCCCCACTCTGCTTCACACTTCAGGTACCAGCAGTATAGAACTGCTTATCTTTTTCCTGTATGTACCATCTTGCCTAGACCCAAGCCATGTTCTCTACTGGATTTTCTTCCTCTTCTTCCTTACCTGCCTAACCAACTTTTGTTGTTGTTAGGTGCTGTTGAGTCCGTTCCAACTCATAGCAACCCTATGTACAACAGAACAAAACACTGCCCAGTCCTGTGTCATCCTCACAATCATTGTTATGCTTGAGTCCACTTTGCAGCCACTGTGTCAATCCATCTTGTCAAGGGTCATCCAGGAGCCCTGATGGCACAGTGGTTAAGAGATGGGCTGCTAACCAAAAGGTTGGCAGTTCTAATCCACCAGCTACTCTTTGGAAAACCTGTGGTGCGGTTCTACTCTGTCCTATAGGGTTGCTATGAGTTGGAAGCCACTGGAAGGCAACAGGTTTTAAAAATAGGCATAGAGGTTTGAAAACAAAAATGTTGTGCTGTACTTCTTATGGTAGGCAGAATTCTAAGATGGCCTTCAAGATCCCCACCCCCTGCATAGGTCTTAGGATTTTGAATTTGATGGATTTTCCTTCTGTGATTAGGTTATGTTGTAAGGCACAGCTGACTTTAAGAAAGAGATTATCCTGGATGGGCCTGGTCTAATCCAGTCAGTCTTAAAAAGGATTGGCCTTTTCCCGAAGTCAGTGATTTGAAGTATGAGTGGGAGATTCATTTTTGTTAGCTTTGAAACTGAGGGAAACTGAGGCACAGAGAAGGGGCCATTTGTCAAGGAAGGTGGAGAGCCTCTATAAGCTGAGAGTGGCTGCTGGCCAAAAGCCAACAAGAGAATGGGGGCCTTGTTCTACAGCTATAAGGAACTGAATCCTGCTACAACCACAAGAGATTGGAAGAGGACCTGGAGCTCCATCCAGATCAGAATGTAGCCCAGCCAACACCTTGTAAGACTCTGTGCAGAAAACACAGCCAGATCTGATCTATAGAGCCCTGGGCTAATAAGTGGATATTGTTGTAAGATGTTTACTTTGTGGTATTTTGTTACACAGCTGTAGATAATACAACTTCTTATACAGAGCACGCAACTACTGATGGAGATAAGTTATGTGGCAAAAAGTCTTTCACTTGACTGAGCTCGGTTTACCTTGGTTTAGGGTGAAAAGAACTTAGGAACCAGTTAATAGACAGTAATATATGGTTTTAGACAGGGCAATGGGATATGTGTGGGTATGGCATTCTGAAAAATGGAGACCGAACCAATGCTCATGGACAAATTTTCATCATCCTAGGTGAGTATGGCAACTGACGGTGCAATTATTGAACATCGGAAACATTACTGAGGCTTCTGCAGCTTTAACAACCAGGCATCCCCTCCCCCTCTTCTAAAAAATAATCCTTTCCCTCAGGACTTGAACAGATGTTTTCATTTTACTTAAGCTAAAAGACTGTTTTCCTCATCCATCAGGAATATGTACCAGTACAAAGTGTTAACCTCTTTTGGATTTGAACCCCCATCCTCAAGAGCAAAAGAAGGCTGAGGATCGCCAAATGTCAGCTCAGCTGTGAGAAGTGTTTTAAATCATATTTTGACGTGTGTTATGCTGTTAACTAGAAAACGAAGTGCAGCACACATGCTTCTAGTAACTCTGGTTTCAAATCATATGATCCCTTCTTTGTCTTGAAGACCTTTTGATGTGCATTCCCAATATTGAGTTTCTCTGCTTTTAATAATCTTATATTCCTTCCTCAATATAAATGTCATGAAAAATACTCAATGCTAATCTTCAAAGATCAAACAGGAAGAAAGAGGTGGGCAGCACAGTTCGCTGACTTGAATTCCTGAAATTTCTCATTTAAACATTTTTAGTTTAGCTTACAAAAGGCTCAGCACAAAGAAATGCTTGGTTCCCCTTAAAAATTGAAGTTTTAGGCTTGCCCCAAATTTAAGAATTATATTAATTACAAAGTAAATAGGTCTCTCCCTGTAGAGTATCTTAGCTTTGGGGGCCACTTAATCACTAGTTATGTTTATATTTGTATTCACCTAACAGAGAGTAATTCAGAATCAATAGATGCTGACTTTTACTACAACATCTTTACTTGGGCTATGGTGACCGATGGCCCCAGCTTGGCTGAGACTGAGGGGTTTCCTGGAACACAGCACTTTATTCAGTGCTAGAAATGAGAGAGTTCCTCACAAACCAGGACTACTGGTCATCCTGACTTGGGCATCAGGGACCTTTTCAGGCTGGGTTTGGGTAAATACCTTTGTGTAGGAGCTGTTTACTTGTTCTTGGAGCTTAATGCTTAAAGAAGGGCTTCAAACCAGTTCATTTGAATGAACCAAAATGAACTAGTTTGAAGCCCTGACTTAAAGGAAACCAATTGAACCCAATTTGTTTTCTGTGACAGGCTGGTGCCCAAACCCCCATAAATAAAATTCTACAATGTAATCCTCAGCATTATGTTAGGACAAGATCCCAGGGATGTCTATGATGAAGGAATGCAGTGCCAGCTTGGCTACTTCACGTGAACTGAAGTGTCCTTGAAGAATCCAAACTCCTTTCATTTCATTTCCCACCTGAGAACAGCAGTGTTGAGAGATACTGCATTAAAAAAAAAAAAAAAAAATTTTTTTTTTTTTTTTTTTTTTTTTTTTTTAAGCGCAACTATGATGGTTAGTGGGGTAGGAAAGGAGGGCAGGGTAAAAGATGTAAGTATTCAGGGCTTCCTTAATATACTTTTTTATCATGCTCTCTGATGCCCTCAGGGGAAGTTCCAGAATTTCAACATAGGAGAGGCTTTGAGGTGGCAATCCGCTTGAGGGGGTGTAAGGGATGATAGATGGTTTAGGGATGGCTCAGGGATGTGTTTCGAAGCCGTTTTTGCTTAGTGAATGTTTATTAGGGGTGGCTTAAAGGGAGATGATGGAAATTGTTGAGGGGCTAAAAATATGAGCCGCTCCCGGACCGCCACCACCCCTTGGAACCAGTACTGTGGCACGCGTGCTCTATTTTATAACATTAGAAAATAATGTATTCCTTTGAAAGAATGGTTTAAAATACATTGAATAATAACAATATTAGCACTTTTTGAACACCTATGTACCAGATGTACCCCTGGCGGCTCAGTGGTTAACAGATCGGCTGCTAACCAAAAGGTCGGCGGTTTGAATCCACCAGCTGCTTCTTGGAAACCCTATGGGGCAGTTCTACCCTGTCCTGTAGGGTCGCTATGAGTCTGAATTGACTTGACAGCAATGAGTTTGGTTTTTCCGGTTTTACGTGCCAGATGCTTTTCATATATTTCCGTATATTCTCTTTAAATACTCATTTCAACTCTGAAAGAAGTATTATAGAAAAATTATAAAATTGTTTAGACTACATTTGCTTTAAACAATTACTTTGTGCCAGGTGCTCTCCTCAGCAACTTACATGAATTAACCCATTTAAACTTTGTTAACAATTCCATGAAATAGGCACTATTTTCAGCCAATTTTTCAGATGAAGAAATAGAGGCACTAGCACCTCAGCAACTTGTCTAAGTTCACATGGTTACCAAGAAGCAAAAGGGAGATTTAATCCCAGGCAATCTGACATCAGAACCCTTCCTATTAACCTTTATGCTATAGGTACGCCTTTTATGGATAAGGGAACAGAGGTTGCCTTACTATTCTAGGTCATCCAGCTATTGTGCCAGAGGCAGTCGTAAAGTACATGCTGTGTGCTCCCGTTCTCTTCATCCAGGCCCCATGAAGGTGGGAGGCCTGAAGATTGTTATGTTTGATGTGTCTGAGGAATTGATAGTAGATTTTAAGGTAGCTTTTCTGGTATAATGGGAGAAACGTGTGATAGTCTGCTTCTGTAAACATTATAGCCTTGGAAGCCCTCTGGGGCCATTCCACTCTGTCCTATAGGATTTTTATGAGTTGGAATCGATTCGAGGGCAATAGGTTTTGGTGAGTTTCTGGTACGTTCTGGGGGTAGCCCTAGAACTTACAAGTTTTAGAATCTCCCCAAATAATTGTGGTGGTAACCAGGGTGACAACTATTGCTCTAGCTCATGGATTGTAGCTAAGAAGTTTCATCTCTAGTGCCATGTCTGACAGACTGATAAATTGTCCAGGGCAATATGCTGAAAAATTTTAGGCTGAATTTGAGCTCTGCTGGGAGGGACATCCATTAGTGGTGTCAGCCTTGAATGCAAAGGGAGAGAAGGGCACCTGTGCCATGTGTTTGCTGTACCAGCTCTATCCACTTCAGAGCTTCAGCTGGGGGCTAGAGGGTTGTGTTATTGTCCTCAGCTATTCACCTCTTTCCTACAAGGGAAACATCCCAGCCCATGACTTCTGCTGATGGAAATAATCCATATCCCACAGTCCAGTTTGGCCTCAGAATTTGTGTTGACCATGGCAATGTGAGAGAGGACGTGACAGGTGACATGTGTGAACAGATGTTTTAAGAGTAATTGTGTTTCGTCTGCCTTTTGCTCTTCTCCTTCTGCTATGAGAACAGCTTGCCATTTAGAGACCTGGAAGCAGAACCCCACCCAGCAGCAGATCCACCACTGCTGATTGACATGAGGGAAAAATAAGTGTTTGTTCTTGCAAGCATCTGAGATTCTGGAGTTAGTTACCACTGCATCCAAGCCAACCAATACATTCTATTTCAGAGTGAACTCTGGAAGTTAAAATAAGTCCTAAACTGTCATTTTTCCTGAATATTAGTTTTAGTTTTATTAGGTTGACTCTCAGTGAACTACCTTGATCACGCTATTGGGGAGTTTCAGTCCTTACCAAGTAATTTTGATGTTTGTAGACTCAAAAGAGAGAGAGGAGACCCTGGGTAGCACAGATGGTTTAGTGCTGGACTGCTAACTGAAAGGTTGGTGGTTCGAACCCACCCAGAGGCTCCTCGGAAGACAGGCCTGGCAGACAGCTTCTAAAAGGTCACAGCATTGAAAACACTACGGAAAGTTCTACTTTCTACACATGGGGTCACCATGAGTTGACAGCAACTGAGAACAACAGACTCAAGGGGAACTTTTCAGGGAATTGTATTAATATGGAACCAAATGATAACAGAGTCATTATTTCATGCCCACAGATTGCAGTAGGTAAGAAGCACCTGCCTTAGGTTGGGGCCCTGTTCTTATTGTTAGTTGCCGTTGAGTTGCCTCCGACTCATGGCAATCTTATGTATAACAGAACAAAACCTTGCCCAACCCTGCGCCATTTTCATGATTGTTGGTATGTTTAAGTCCATTGTTGTGGCTATTGTGCCAGTCCATATCATTGAGGGTTTCTGACTGGACCTATTTCTGATACAAGGTCCACATGCCTCTAAAGCTGGGAGAACTTCAGCATTAATTTGGGGCATTGTATAGCTAGTTCTGCTCTTTTGTGTCTGTGTTTGCATTTATAATCAAGAGTATAGGTCCATAAAGATTTACATTTTAGACTACTTCAAATCCAATATTCCCCGAATTATCTTTATTTCAGCATATCAAGACATTATCTTTTTTAAAAATGTAAGTAATGTCCTATCTAATTTTAAAGAGGGACTTTCTCCTAACTTAAGCTTTCCTGGATAAGATTTACTAACCTAGTCACTTTGGTAAGGAGAGCGTCAGGCTAGGCCTGGTCAGCAAATGTATGGTACTCGTTTGTGAATAAGCAATTCATAGGTGCTTAAGATTCAACTAGTCATAAATATGTCAGCAGACACTCTTCCTCTATGTCTCTACGTTTTTAAGCCTTCCCAGCCTAATTTTCCAGAGGATTGCATTGACCTTTAGTGCTTTGATGCTTATGTAAGGCTTTCACTCCCCATTTAACAGTGTCCTAATACTTTTGGCATTTATGGTAACAAACTTCAGGTGTGGTCATACTTTGGCTGCAGAAATTCTCTTTGACGTGTGTGCTCCCTTCTCCTCCAGTTCCTCTAATCTAGCTTTTTTTTTTTTTTTTTAGCATTTGAGCTGTTAGTTTAAAAAAAAAAAAAACAACTCAATAAATTAAGAAGAGTATGAGCTTCACCTCTAGCACCTCCCTTGGATCCTTCTGGGTTGAAAAGACTTGAAGAGCCTCTTCAACCCTCTTGTTATCCTCACTCTGAGCTTTCAGGCCACTGAAGGCAGTGGGGAGCACAGGCCCAGCAGAACAGTGTTCACAGCCAGCCAATGGCTGATGGACCGCAGCCGACAAAGGAAAACACCAGAAGAGCCACAGGTGACTGCATTCAGCCAGCTGGGCCAGGGCATCAGCAGGAAGCGCAGGGGAGGGTGAGGAGCCTCAGCAGCTCACAAAGAACTGGGCCTTTCATGCCCCTCAATAAAGAACAGCCTATCCTTGACCTTAACTTTGTTAAGTTGCAACACAGAAGGAGTTCTTTTTGTTAATCATGAGTCCAGGAAGTCAAAAAAGGTGTAGTAAGAGATCAACTGTTTTGAGCTTATCCATACGAAGGAAAATGCTTTTGGTCGCTATTCAAGAATGCAGATCATGGGTGAACTAGACACAGAGTATATTCTTCACAAAGGCTTGGAGCTGTCAAGTCTTCCACCCAAGTGAATAACCATCAAAAATACAACCAATTGCCAAATGACATGCAAAAAGCTTTTAGTGCTACATTGTTTATTAAGTTGAAATATGACTTTCTAAAAGGGGGCTAAAGTGGCTAAAATGTTATTAAATATACATTACTAAGGAATGTTGGACATGTTATCAGGAGGGACCAGACTTTGGAGAAGGATATCATGCTTGGTAGAGGGTCAGCGAAAGAGGAAGATCCTCAACGAGATGGATTGACACAGTGGGTGCAACAATGGGCTCAAACATAGCAATGATTGTGAGGATGACACAAGTCTGGATGGTATTTCGTTCCATTGTACATACGGTTGCTTTGAGTCGGAACTGACTTGACGGCACCTAACAACAACAACTAAGGAATGTAATTACCATCCTGCTCCATGCCTTTAATTAGGCTGATTTCATGGCTCTCTTTAGAGTATCAGAATCATCTGGAGGGCTTGTTAAAACACAAATTGCTGGGCCCCACCCCCAGAGTTTCTGATGCAATACCTTTAAGTGGGGCCTGAGAATTTACATGCCTAAGAAGTTCCCAGATGGTGCTGGTATTGCTGGTCTGGGGATCACGTTTCGAAAAATATTGGACAGATAATTATCTTTGAAGAAGTATAGATAGTACCCAAGCCAGCCAGATGCCATTGAATTGATTATGACTCATGGCGACCCCATATGTGTCTGAGTAGAAATGCCCTCCATAGGGTTTCAGTGCTGATTTTAAATAGTACAGCTCCTCTGTATTCATTATTTTTTTAGCCACTCCATATTGGCACCACCCTGTAGTAGGCATTATGGGAGGGTGATGCTACGAGTTTGCAGATGTTGGTGATAAGGGAATTAAAGATAAAGCCCAAAATCACAGTTGAACAGAGTGGGTAGGGGTGATAAAGTCTGGAGAGTCAATAAGAAGAAAATGGGAGTGGAGGGCAGGTTGAGGAATTCAAGTGAGAGGGTGAAACTCAACCTGAGCCAGATCTCACTGCCATGTGAAGTGATTGCTGTGTTGAGTTTGATCCCTGAGGTGGTGACAAGAGCTATACCTAAAACAGATGGATAAGGCCTTGAAGGTTTTATTATATTCTCTTGTGTATTAAATAGCAGAAATGGACAAGTTCTTTGAACTTTCATAATGATACTCATTTTCCTTGACAGTGTATATTAATTGCCAGATGGGGAATTCTTTCTTTTGGGCAAGTAAGGTCATAAAGATAAGCTATGACAATTAAATGACCACATTTATTTTACCAGTATGGTTAGACTCTCAGGTGGACATGATAAGATGTATACAACTTTTTTTTCTTCGGAGTCCTAAGATGTGATTTTTGATGTCTAAATTCACATGGAAACAACAAGGCAGAAAAGGATGGAACTCCATTTTTAAAACCAATTTTTACATTCCACTGGTTGTAAAGTGGCTGGCTATTCAATACATTATTTTGACTTTAAAAATGAAAATCTCTGATATATAGGTGGGTGTGTACAGTCATGAAATCATTAGGATTCCCCCTCCACCTATGGTCTCCAGCCAAAGAATGCCCAAATCTATTTTAAAAGCCTTAAAAAAAAAATCATTTCAGTGAAATAGTAGTAAGTAGGAATTATGATTTCTCTTTCTATGAAATATCAATCATTAGAAGAAATAATATTAAAATTCCCAAATACCTCCAGGATAGGAATATTCAAGAAATAATATTTTATAGTAAACATTTTTAATAAACAGCAGCATAAAATAATCAGTGTTTAATATCATCTCTGGTGTGTGAAATACAAATGCACATATCCTCAATATAAAATAGCCTTTTTTGTTATTACAATTCCATGCTTGTCTATTTGAAATGCCCATAATAACAAATCAGACATTAAGTAATACAGTGATTAAATGCATGCATGTGAAAATAAGGAAAGATATGGTAGGGCAAGATATCTGAATATTGCCATTATATATTTGAAGAAAATCTATATCGAGTTAAAACAAAGAAAGAAAGAAAACAAGGAAACAAACCAGATATAAAAATGCAAAGATATATTTTCACTTCTGTGATACAAACCAGAAACATAGTTTAGTGCAAAAAAAAAAAAAAAAAAAAAAAAGATTTGAAAATAAAGTCATCTTACAAAACAATGCCAACAAAGCGAAAGATATTTTTCAGTTTGTGAAAAAAAAAAAAAAAAAATACTATTTTAATACAAAAGGGACTGTGTTATGTAGTATCACAGCACTATTACAAAATACATTGTTACAAGTGGTTTTGAAATTTAGTTTGCTCAGGCCTTAATGATTTCTGCAATTATAAAAGGTTTAAAATAAATGTTATAGTTCTTTATATAAAAAACTAACTTGAATTTATTTTTAAACCACGATGTTTTTCCAGGGTAGGTATCTTAATGGCTCATGGAATGCTAATTTCCCTTTAAGGGACTCCTAAAAAAGCTCTGATTCGCTGAAATTGTGTTTACTTAAGATAATAAATATTCTGGGAAAACGATTGATTGTCGTATGATATACAAAATTGTGGTTTGAAGCTTAATCATTAAACAGTTGCATAGCAACAAAAGGATACAAATATTCTCCTCTACCTAAAGTTAAGAAATGTAAGTTCTGAATCAGCTTATTTATGTCACAAAAATATGTCTTAATTTATTTTCCAATAAACCTGGATAGAGCCAACTCTTTGAGTTCACAGTACTTATATGTCCTTATTTGTTGTTTGAAGGTTCAGCGTTTGGAAAAATTGCAACAGATTTTGGTAAACGTATTTCCTTGATTTCTTGCCCTAATTATAATTTTTGAGAAACTGAAACATCAGTGTGCCTCTAAATCTTACATTCTCCTCATCAAGTATCATTTTCTAGCAATTACTTCACATCCTCTAAGTCACTTTATAAGTCTCTTATCAGTAAAATAAAAGTGAGACTTTGAAATATTACTCTTAGAAATAAAGGAGTTATTCTTAAAAAAAAAATCAAATAAAAAAATTCCTTTCTATATAGAATTTGAAACCCACAAGAATTCTAAACTTGGCAAAAGATGGCTGACAGGTAGGTATATGCCATGAGATGCACATTTAGTACCTTCTCTAACTACGGCAAAAATTATTTTGCTTCTATTCACCAACTTAAACAATTCAGTTTTTGGTAATCTTTGATGTGAGAACTTAGTACTTGTCTTTTTATTTTTTTAATACTGTAATGCTTTGCAAAATTATAGAATTCATAATCTTTGGATTCCAACTAACTCTATGTAAATACATTGTCATAATTTTTGAGACTGGAATAAAATCTGTGAACATTTCTAGCACAGAAAAAAAAGAAAAAGAAACTTTAAATTAATTAGAAATTGGTATCACAGGGTTTCCTATGTTCCCAAAGTCTACTGACGGTAAGCAACCCTCCATCTTGGACAACCCCTAAGCAAGGGCTTGCAAGGTGTGGTTGTGCTCGTCTGCAGCCCCACCTCTATTTTTCAGTGTTATTGGTCCAGGGAAGTACCTCTGGAGGCTGTCTCCATAGGAGCCCTTGTTCTTCTCCTAAGGATGCAAATCTAGCCTGAGAGGCCATTTTCCTGACTCCGTTTCCTTTGGGGTCTCATTCCTAATGCAGTAAAGTGAACTAATCAACCAACAATCAATTTCAGCATCCACATCTGGTCTTCTTATGGTCCGATGCCCTGTGTTATTTCAAGAGCTTGGGTAAGCACACTGTGAAAAGGAAAATGTGGAACCCGCCTTTTCTGATCAGAAGAGGAGGTTCACAAAAAGGCACACTCTGCACCTTCCCAAAGCAGCCCCATTGTATAGAAGGCTTCAGAGAATCTGTATACTTGTCTTATGGCTCATTTTCTTCCATCTGGGATCTCAAATTTGGGCTAAAGCTTCCTCATTTATTCTGAACATCACTTCCATATAAACATGCATAGAGTCTAAATTGAATCAGTATCATTCCTGAACATCTGTCCTGAAGAAAAGACAGCAGGTAGACAAATGCTACGATGTATACATTTTGGGGAGAGACTAGTCATGGCGACCAAAGGCAAATACACAGAGCACCATTGACTTTCTTTTTTGGTTTGCTATTTAATCGCAAGGTTCTTTTCCTCTTCACTGGTTTGCAGTTTTCGGTACTTGAAATCATATGTACCAATCCCAATGCCGTGTCAGGCACCTCGATGGAGCATAAATTCCACAGTGTTTTTTTCTGGGTGGTGTCTTTCCACCTTGCTAAGACACAGTTAAACTTCACAGAAGATACCTGTTGTAATGTCTGCTAAAAGAGAACTTTAATAAAAACATTTGAATATAAATCTTTTCTACGGTGTTCTAGTTTGTCCTGTATACCACAATTACAAAAGTTGTGCATTTTACAGTTCTGCAGAAATCATAGATTCAGCGTGTCCATGAATATTGGAGTCTCCTAGCAAAGATGGCTGCTTTGAGTCTATTTTGTAGGGTTTCTGAGATTTGTTGCCAAAAACGGTTATGCCCATTCCACCGGGATGATTTGGAATAGACATGTGTGGTAGTAGAGGAATATTTGCTTCCTGGTTGGATCCTGATGAGGGCAAGCTGGTCACATGGCCAGTGCTAGTCGACCCACTGGCGCTGCTTGGGGACCGACTCTTGGGAGGAGGGCAGTGCTGGATTACTCTGGGGGGACCTGTTGGCTGGTAGTGGGCAGCTGGAAAGGCCGCATATCCAGGAGGTATGGGGTATCCATTGATAGGGATGAATCGCTGGTTCTGAGGTATTGGTGGGCCAATGAAACCAGCGATCTGGCCCTGTGGTGTAATACCCTGGCCTGGGAACATGTAATTGGGGTATCTGGGGTTACTGAGATTACTCACTGGACTGGCACTAAGGGAGGTTGTCTGCGTGGTGGCATTTCCCCCTGAAGGAGTTGTAGAGCTGGTGTGACTTGAGAGTCCCTCCCAGGACCGAAGTCGGACATGAATATCTTTAAATCTTGGTCTCCTGGAAGGAATCTCATTCCAGCATTCTGTCATTAGGCTGTATATTCTGGGAGGGCAGTCTTCGGAGCATGGTAAGAGCTGCCGTTTTCTCACCATTTCGATCACTTCCTGGTTACTAAATCCATAATATGGCTGGAGTCCAAAACTGAAAATCTCCCACAAAACAACCCCAAAGGACCAGATATCTGAATCAGAAGAGAATTTGCCATACATGATGGCTTCAGGGGGCATCCAGCGAATAGGCAGCAAAGACTTGCTTTGCACCCTGTAGTAATCAGCTGAGTATATTTCTCTGGAAAGACCAAGGTCTGAAATCTTTACATGAAGTTGCTCTCCAATTAAAATATTGCGAGCTGCAAGGTCCTTATGGACAAAGAAGTGACTAGACAGGTATTCCATGCCGGCTGCAATCTGAATTGCAATGTGCAGAAAATCTCCATGATCCAGGCTGGATTTTACAGTCCCATCTTCATCACTGCTACAGCCAACATCGGAATGTGGGGATCGCATGATGAGGAACTCATGGAGATCCCCCTGGTTCATATACTCAAAAAGCATACACACAGGTTGTTCCTGAGTGACAGCCCCTAGAAGGCAGACAATATTGGGATGATGCAGTTCGGCCATAAGAGAGGCTTCTTGTTGAAATTCTGTCCACTGCTGGGGGTTGTTATAATCTTTCAAGGTCTTGATAGCAACCAGCTGAGCATGGTCCATGCCTGGGAGATAGAGATGGCCCTTATAGATTTTTCCAAAGGCACATTCACCCAATTCTTCCATAAAACGTACAGCAGAAAGAGGCAGCTCCTTAGCCTTGCTCTGTATGAAAGAAAGGAAAAGTGTGGTTTAAAACATTTCTTAAGGCAAGACTGATAAGCACTATCAATTACCACCAGATGGCAAAGCACTCGGAAACCCTGGTGGCGTAATGGTTAAGTGCTACGGCTGCCAACCAAAGGGCTGGCAGTTCAAATCCACCAGGCGCTCATTGGAAACTCTATTGGGCAGTTCTACTCTGTCCTATAGGGTCGCTACGAGTCGGGATCAACTCGACGGCACTGGGTTTGGGAAGGCAAGACATCTTGGACTTTGAGAGGAAGGGTGGGGGTAAGCATCTAGACGAAGGCTCTATAAATCAGATTAAATAAGATATTGCGGGCATGAGTCTTTAAAATTGTTGGCTGCAACTTAGTGGAGGTGTCATAGGAGACTTCATAACACTCCCCTACTCAGCAGTCCCCACCCCCATGTTTCTTGCTGTTGCCTAGAGTCTTGATACTCAAAGTGTGGTCTTCAGGCCAGCAGCATTGGCATCCAAAGCTTATTACAAATGCAGATTCCCAGGCCCACCCCAGACCTACTGAATCAAAACGTGTGTTTTACAAGACCCTCAGGTGACATTGGTGCACATTAAGTTTGAAAAGCACTGCTGCAGAGGATACAGCCTGAATTCTTAGCCGGGCACTCAACATTATTTGAGATCTGGTCCTAACCTACCACCCTGACATGAAACCTTGCTGCTCCTCTATATGACAGCATCACCTTGGTTAAATAGGTTTCCTCATTGTTGCCCCAAAACACCAAGCACATTTTTGCCTAATACATTTGTTCCTTCAAGGCTGTCCCATTCTAGGGATACACATTGTGCTAAAAGCCAGAGAAATAAAAAAGAGACTGGCCTCCTGAGGTGTTCCTACTAGAGGTGAGAATGTTTGGAATGTACTCCTCCCATCTTATCAAATCTTTTTTTTTGTTTTACAAAAAGATTATTTCAGGCCCCACTTCCTCTGAAACGTTCCCTGAACAGTATACCTCAGTGATCTTTGTGGTCTCTGGAGTCCTTTTCGCCCTTACTGCCTGGTGGTGTAGTGGTTAAGTGCTACAGCTGCTAACCAAAATGTCGGCAGTTCAGATCCACCAGACGCTCCTTGGAAACTCTGTGGGGCAGTTCTACTCTGTCCTATAGGGGCACAATGATTCGGAATCAACTCGACAGCAGTAGGTTTGGTTTTGTTTCAGGCCTGAATGCGCTACACTAGTCCCCATTTACCCACAGGGGATACGTTTCAAGATCCCCAGTGAATCCCCGAAACCGTGGATAGTACTGAACCCTATATATACTATGTTTTTTCTATACTTACATACCTATGATAAAGTTTAATTTATATATTAGGTACAATAAGAGATTAACAACAATAGCTTTGGCATATCCCAATTGCCAGCATCACTAGTCTTGTGCTTTAGGGCCATTGAACAAAATAAGGTTGCTCGAACACCAGCATTGCGATACCCAGACAGTTGATCTGCCAGCCAAGACAGCTACCAAGTGACTAGTGGGTGGGTAGTGTATACAGCATGGATACGCTGGACAAAGGGATGATTCATGTCCTGGGCAGGATGGAAACGGATGGACAGCGCAAGACTTCATCACGCTATTCAGAAGAGTGTGGGATTTAAATTTTATGAATTGTTTACTTCTGGAATTTTCCATTTAATATTTTCAGATCAAGATTGACCAAGGGTAACTGAAGCCATGGAAAGTGAAACCATGAATAAGGGAGCCCTGGTGGCTTAGTGGTTAAAAGCTCGCCTGCTAACCAAAAGGTTGGCAGTTTGAACCCACTAGCTGCTCCTTGGAAACCCTATGGGGCAGTTCTACTCAGTCCTATAGGGTTCCTATGAGTTGGAATCGATTTGAGGTCAATGGGTTTTTTTTTTTTTTGGACTGTATATACAAGAAGTAGTGTGATGGCTGGTTATACATATGGCCTCCACAGCCAGACAACCTGAACAACCTGAGTTTGAATCCTGCTCTCACACCTTACCAAATGTGTGACTATGGATACAATATTTAATTACCATGTGCCTCAATTCCCTCCTCTGTAAAATGAGGATAACTGTGCTTCTCTCACAGGGTTATTGTGTACTTTAACAAGTTATCATTTGTAAAGTGCTCAGAACTTAGTCTGGCATGGTAAGCGCTCTTTAACCTTTCGATGTTATTACCTTGCTGTTGCTGCTCTTGTTAGGCATATATTTCGTCCCCTCAATCAGATTGTAAGTTTCCTGAAGGGAGGCACTGCCCTTCACACCAATTTATATCTGTAGGACTTTAAAAGTGGGTTGTCTATTGATTGACCTTAAAGCTGACAGGAGAAAGCATCTAGTTCACAATGAAAATAAGTATAAAATTGTAATATTTGATCTTAGCAGTAAATGTGTGTTTTAACTATTTTTGAAATTCACTTCAAATCTAGCCTAATGTTAAGTCTTATTTGTTTTTGAAAGTCATTAAGGGCAATACATTTTTACGATAAAATGGATTTTTAAAATAATTCCTGCATTTTAAAATCCTTATTTCTAAGGAAAAAAAATGCTTCTCTGAGAATTCCAGTGGAAGCTGACAATGTTGCAAATACATATGGAATTCAGAGTTCTCTGTACAGAGTTTAAAACAATAGTTTGCAAACAAGAGTTCTTGAATCTAAACTCTACCAAGTTAGTTTTATGATGATTAGTCCTGTTCTAGGCTGATGTTTTCCTATATTAAATCCAGGAGGAAATGCCCATTAACCTAAATATAAGTGTAAATATGCTTGCAGCAAAGTCTCCACATGGAGGGACAAAATGGAATCAAGGATTTTGATACCTTAATTCTTCTATGCAAAGAATATTTTTTCATTACAAAATGGTCTTACCTTGTCATTAAAGCAGACCTTACAGGGTTGATATTTGGAAATGCCTTACAGAAAAGTTAACTTGTGCTTAAAGTAATTGCAATGTAATGTTTTTAAACATTCAGTAAATTAAATTTTATTAATTCAGTCCTACTCACTACAGTATTACTTGTAATAGCAAAAGTTTAGGAACGACCTAATAGACACCTATAGGAGATTAATTATGGTGCATCTAGGAAACAGAATATTATACAGTTACAAAAAATGAGGAAATGTTTTACATACTGATAAAAGCAAAATTTCCAAAATACTATTGCTAAGTTAAAAATAAAAAAGCAAAAGAACAATTAATGTTGTATAATTCTTCTATGTAAAATAGAAAGGGAAAAAGGATGATATACTCATATTTGCTTGCATATGTATAAAGGAACTCTGAAAGGAAACTCAGGAAACAAATAGCAGTGGTTACTGGGAGGAGGGGGAAAATAGGAGTCCCCCAGTGGTGCATACAGTTAACACACTCGGCCGCTAACCAAAAGGTTGGAAGTTTGAGTTTACCCAGGGGAGCCTTGGAAGAAAGCCCTAGCGATCTACTTTTGAAAAGTCAGCCACTAAAAACCCTATTGAGCACAGTTCTCCTGTGACACACATGGAACTCACCACAAGTCAGAGCTGACTCCCGGGCAACTGGTTTTACTGGGGAGTTGGGGGATGGGGAGGGGGTAGAGGTTGAAATTGGGAAGATGAGAGGGCAGAGGTGGGAGATTTTTCACTTCACTCTTTTTTTACACTTTAGATTTTTTGAGCCATATGAATATATACGGATTCCAAAAATTAAATAATTAAATTAAAAAACATAAGGCCAATCTATCTGTCTGATTAAATCAGGACATTTCCTCTGCAGTCACAGGTCCATCTACTATTTTTCCTTTTGCTTTTTTTATAGGGTCTACATTCTTTCTGGAGCTAACGTAAGTTCCTTTGGGAGCAGAGTTATGGGAGTGATGAGAACGTTCGCCAGGTGAATCAACTCTACCTTTTCCTCTGGCAGCACTTCAATAACTTAACTTTTGCTGGCAAGAGTTACCAAAGGTGAATTTTTTCTGTATGACATTAAGATTGAAGATTTCCGTTAGGACTTTTCTTAACGATGTAAGTGAATCTAACTTATATCCAATTTATCCAACCCATACCCAAAGTATGTAGCAGAGTAGCCATTACTTACTTTTAGACCTAAACAGGTTTTCATGATCTAAAGGGGCAAGAGATTGAGTACTAAAATTTCTTTTGAGGGAAAATGGGAATTAGGAATTAAACCCAAGGAATATTAGACTGATACAAAGAGGAGTTAGGAACTCCCCCACCTCCGCTGACTAACCAAAAAACCAGTTGCCATTGAGTCGAACCCAACTCATGGTGACTCCACGTGTGTCAGAGTAGAACTGTGCTCCATAGGGTTTTCAATAGCTGAGTTTTCAGAAGTAGATCACCAGGCCTTTCTTCTGAGGTTCCTCTGGGTAGACCTGAACCTCCAATCTTTGGTTTAGCAGCTGAGCTCGTTAATTGTATGCACCACCTAGGGACTCCAACCTATAGGCCAAAACCAATCCAAACCCACTGCCATTGAGTTGATTCCAACTCACAGCAACCCTATAGGACAGAATAGAACTGCCCCATAGGGTTGCCATGGAATGGCTGGTGAATTCGAACTGCTGACATTTCGGTTAGCAGCCAAGCTCTTACCACTGTGCAACCAGGGCTCTAACCCATAAGCGGTGTGGTATAATTCAAACTATGTGATCTTTGGATTCATAAAAATCTGGGTTTGCAACTTGGCTCTGCTGCTTTCTATTAATAGTAGTTAATACACAGTGCTTACTGTGTGTAAGACACTGTTCTGAGCACTTAACAAATCTTAACTGATTTAATACCCTGTGGGATGGGTCCTATTTAGCTGGCTGGCCCTAGCTAAGTTTCTTAACTTTTCTGAGCCTGTTTTCATATCTCTGAAATAATATCTACCTTGCATAGTTGCAGTAGGGATTAAATGCAACCATGTATGTATGTAATTTTCACCTAGTAAGTGCTCATTAAATCATTTTTATTATCCTTATTAGAGAAATTATACAGGAAGTGGAGTAAATGCAAACAATTTAAGTTCATTTATAGTCTTAAGTAGTTCTGGAGTGTCTCCTACAATTCCCTCTAATTTAAAAAAGTGTCAAGTGTCCTCCTGTTAATCATTTTCTGTTCTCCTGCAGTTGTTAGCTGAAAAAAATGACAATTTGTTTTAGAGACTGAGGTTAGGTGGGAATTTGAGAGGCCTGTGGCCTCGGAATTCTGGGAGGTGCCGCGATGAAAGTGGAGGGAGGAAGAATCCATGTGGAAGAGTGGATGGTAGCAGGTGGGAAAAGGAAGCAAGCAGGCCAAACTTCTGGGGACTGGAAGAGAAGACAGGGTGGATAGCCCCTTGGCTCAGGCTTGACTCACGGCCCTGGGGCTTAACAGCTAAGAGGCTCTGCTGCATTCCCCTGCGTTGAGGTTAGCAAATTTGCTCTCTTGTTGTAGAGGCAGTCCCCGGGTTACTAATATGATCTCTTCCTAAATGTGTCTTTAAGTCGAATCTGTAAATAAGTCCCTACAGGTGCATACGGCTCTTATTTAGCCTTACTTTAGTGCAAGAGAAGGCTGAAAGCCTTTTCAATGATTTAACAGCTGCAAATCCAGCAAAGGAAGGTGATGGTGATGAAGAATTTGTTGCTGAGTACGGGCTAATTCAAATTCAATTGTTTCAAAGTGCGGGCAAATTTACATAATATTAAAGGACCAGTCCAAGTGGTCTGTAAACCAGGGACTACCGGTATTTACTTTTGGAAGAAGAACTTTTATTTTTTCCATTTTACAAATGGAGAAAAAGGCTTAGAAAAAATATCAAGAATATTCAGGAGAGCCATAAAGGGCTACATTTGGATCTGCAAGGCTTTCTGCTTTGGGCAACACCATTCTGTTTGAAACCAGAGAAGTCTGTTGGCCAGCAATCCCAGGTAGATGCAGAAATGTGCCTGGAGGCTCAGCTTGAGGCCTGACACCTTGCGGGGCTGTGAGGTCAGCCTCCAGTGTGTGGCTACTCTATGGAACTAAAAGCATGCCTTCTCCCTCTTCAGACACGTGAAAGGACGTCCATTTCAACCCAAAGTGTGTCTTGTCATATCTTACCAATACCTGGCTGGCCATATAGTACACAGGCCAAACTCTCCTCCAGCGTATAGGAGGAAAGAGTGGTTCACCAGAGCCGGTCAAAGCAACATGGGGTTAGCTTTGGAAAGAAGCACAAAAAGCACCTAAGAGGGCAGGTTTCACAAAACCTTTCCTTCAAACACCTGTGCAACAGCAGACACAGAAATGCCCAGAAAAAGCTGCTTGGAGCTCGGTTCCAGGGGAACAATTTGCAGAGTGATTTGCATTTTTAAAATGCTCAAGTTACTTGGTACAAATGAGTCTTAACTATAGCCTCATTTTCAAATTTTACATAAATCCTGAACTAGTTAAAAAATCATAAAAGCCCTTAAAGAAGCAGTCAGTAGACTGTACGGTGACGGCAGGAAATTAGCTGTATTGTTGAGGAACAGATGGTTTACATTATACAAACCCTTTAGGCTAAACTTGTTTAGGTCTGGCATATTGTAAATTATATTTTAGTAATGAAAGTGAAATGACCTCTGCCTGACCTCAAGTGGGGTTCGTCTGTTTGAACCAATGTAGTGGAAAACTATGAAAGAAAATGAAGTCATAAAGTTTTGGCAGTTCAATTTTGGCTCATTTCAAGTTAAAGGGTTATAAATCTGTTTAGTTTTTGTTTGACAAATATTTGTCATACAGGGATGTACAAAATGTAAAGAAGTGTAAAATACACATGAGGCATGGTGCCAAAGTAAACCAAGTACAAAGGGAAACTGGAATGGATAGGGTCCCCGGCTCCTATCTCTTTATCACTCCTTCCATTAGTTGAATGACAAGATGGGCTCGGTTTATTATATGCTGTAAGGCAATTAAGTACCTTAAAACTGAAACAGGCTTTCAGCTTAAATGTTAACATTTTTACCTCTCAAAGTAAACACACATCTGCCCCGGTGCAGTTTTAAAAAATTATAGAATTTGGGAGGGCAGGATAAAAATACAAGTTGATGCAATCGATACATGGGTCTCAGATCTGCTTGTGATCATTTCCTTAAAAAGTTTTGATGGGCAACTGTCTTTCTAGTTTAAATGAACTCTCCACTCACTGAAGGCAAATGAAGACTATTTTAGACGTGAGTCATTCTCTTTTTTGAGGGGGGTGTCGGATAAGGTATAGTTGTTGCCGATGTTGTTATAGCACAGCAAAAACTGCTGATAGAGAGATCAGGCTGATGTTGGCGACTTCCTTCACCGAAGTGATGAAATCTAAGTGGGATGTGTGACCCGATTAGATCTATTCACTTTAGATATGAAAGCAAAGACGCATGGGTAGAGGTTTTAAAAAAAAAAAATTGTAATTACGTAGGTGGCAGATGAAAAAGGAAAACAGACATAGGGACTTTATTTCTTTTCGCCTTAGGTGATAATGTATTTGAAATGACTCCTGCTGAAACAATTTACTACTAGCCTGCCGTTTCCTGCTCACTTTACGTAAATGATTACCATAGGAAATGAGGTGGGGACTTTGTGAGGGCCACCTATGTTTGTATGCAGCATGGACCTTGCTCTGTGACTTTTTGCCTTTAGCCTGAATAGGGAATGATTGCTCCACTTATGAGTCCAACTTGAAGTAGACACATGGATAAAAAGCAGAGCTACATTAGGGTGGAGGGAACCAGAACCCAGGTTGTCTCTCTGGGATAGGAAAGTGGCTTCAATAGCAGGTGCTTAAAAAGGACTGAAACTCATATTCATAAATCAACTCCAAACCTCTCCCTGCAATCTTTGCAACCTCTGTCACTTCAGGATGGTTCCTTTCCCATGTCCTAATACTCCAAGCCACTACCCATCTGTCAATTTGTCATGCTGCGGTGGCTTGTGTGTTGTTATGATGGTGGAAGCTATGCCACTGGTATTTCAAAAACCAGCAGGGTCATCCTTGGGGGACAGGCTTCAGTGCAGCTTCTAGACAAAGACACACTAGGAAGAAAGGCCTGGCAATCTACTTCTAAAAATTCACCAATGAAAGCCCTATAGATCACAACAAAATATTGTCCAAAATAGTGCTGGAAAATGGGCCCTGTAGGTTAGAAGGCACTCAAAATACACCGTGGCCACAACAAGGAACTCAAACATGTCAACCATCATGAAAGCCTGGGCAACGTTTCACTTCTTCTGCATAGCATTGCCGTGATTCAGAATTGAGTCCACGGCAACTAACAACAGCAATGCTCCAAGACTGCTGCCCTTTTGGCAGCTGTTGCCCTGTTACTAATGTCCTTGGCTCTTCATAAAAAACAGATTCTAGCAGGGCACAAGTGTTTGCAGAAGAGCGGGTTCCACCCAGAGTCATCTGCTCTCAGTCCTATCAGGAATGGTGACATAGATTCAGGCCCTATTGAAATTACAGGGGCATTTCTGAGATCTGTATTACTTGGGGACTCACTTGCTCTCCAGCCCTCAAGTACTGATCAGCACTGGCTACATCAGAGTGAGCATCAGAGTCCCTTGGGAAGGCTTATTAAAACACAGATTGCTGGGTCCCACCCCCAGAGTTTCTGATTCGGTAGGTCTGTGGTGAGGACTGAGATTCTGCATTTCTGACAAGCTCCTAGATGGTGCAGATACTTCTGGCCTGGAGACCTCACTGTGAGAAACACTGGAATAAATTAATATGGCCTTCTGGATCAGACAATTAATGATCTGGGTCCCTGCTCCCTGCATAATAAGCAACCACAGTGCGTCTGAAGAGCCTGATTGAGCAATTCTGACTTACACAGGCAGAGAAAATAGCACTCTACTTGAGGAGATGCTTTGGAAATGCCAGCTAGAGAAAAATTCAAGAACCACTGGCTGACATTCACTGAGTTTATAGTCTGCACAGCTACTGTCCTGCTGAGATTCAAGGTTTTAAAATATAAATCTCTCTACAGCTTGGGCCATGTCATTAACTGCGTTCTATTTTCATGTACAGCCAATTATTTAAGATACATTTTAATAGCTGGTTGCATGTCAGTCGACCAATATTATATATACTGTACACCCAACAGTATACATACAAAATAGTGTATAAGAAACCATGAGAGAATCCTGAAGAAAGAAGAACACAGCTCCTAATCTAAATGAGTTTGTAATCTGAATTTAACAATAGCTACCATGTGTTGAATACTTGCCCTGTGCCAGACATTGGGATCATAATAATCGCTACAATTATTTTCTGAGTGTTTATGCGTTAGGCCGTAAGTACTTTACACATAGGAACTCCTTTTATCCTCACAATAACCCCATGAGATGAGTAGCCATGACTATTATCCCCATTTTACAGATGGAAAAACTGAGTAACAGGTCATTTAAGTGGTCCCACAGCAGGTAGGTGCTAAACTCAGACTCCAGGGCCTGTTCTCATAATGATTAAGCCACATCCCCTTGTCTGCTCTCTGAGATAAGTGCTTAATGTATCAACTTCTTTAATTGGTATTACAATCCTGTGAGGTTCATACTGTCATTCTCCCATTTTATATGCCTTATCTATAAATAAGGCATTTAGTAGCTTGCCTAATGAAGCACAGCTATTAAGTAGGCTTAGATGGTGCCAAGATTGAAATCCAAGTATGTCTCCAAAGTTGGTGCATTTTTCTGGAAAGAGGAGGCATAGTTTTCTTTAGAGCCTCAAAGGGCTCCATGACTTTAAAGGTACTTCCACACCAATGCTCAGGGTGTAAGAGCTCTCTTGTCTCTGAGCTAGACCGTACTCTGGTTGATATTCTGCTATCCCCTTTTGTAGGCTGGGATAAGTGAACAAAACCTTTTAGCCTTTTAGCACAGTGCCCTGGAGAGTGTATGAGTGTGAGATTTCTAGTGTCTGGATTTGGCTGTTGACATCAATCTGCTGACTCCAAAGCTGTTTTGCTTTGTTGTGTGTTTCACTGGTTCTTAGGTAAACAGTATTAGAATTATGAAACAATTGACTCCACTCATAAACAGAAATGATTACATTTTAAAAGCTTAAAGGCCACAGCTATTTTATTTTGGGGTTATGGATAGTTTCAAAGACTAAGCAGAATGTATGAAGTGCCTTCTGGCTTATGCAATCAAATTCTAGAGGGAGTTTCAACCAATATTTTGCCACACTTGCTCAGAGTTCAGCTGCACTTCTCTGGAAGTGATTTAACTTCAGAAGCAATTCTTTTCTCTATAATGTAGTTTTCTGATAGTTAGTTTGAATGCTTGGTGGTGTCCAGGGTTGATTCTGTGGTGTTGTTACTTTTTAATGTCAATAGGAGAGGTCCTGTTCTGCCTGGAAATAGATATAACAGATGCCAGTAATTTTAATGTCAGCTTGAGCCACCACAGGCTTATAAATTGGGCTTATATGTTTCAGTCATCGTGAAAATTAAGGCAGTAGAGTGAAATGGTGAAGTACTTGGGCTCTGGACCTGGGCAGACCTGGGTTTGAGCTTTGGCTCTGCTATGCTATTTCCCAACTACGTGACTGAGAAAACTCTTAACCTCCAAGCTTACCCCAAAAATCTGGCTCAAATTAGTACCCAGTTCATAGGGTTGTTGTAAAGATTAATTTGGGGTAATACATGTGAAATATTTTCACCCATTCATAATACCCATTTATAATATATATACCAATTTATAATACTCCATTCTCCCCAGAAGTTGTTTCTATAGACATAGGTTTGAGCTAAGTAAGGCTATGTACTATCTGACCCTTTCCACCAGGATGTGAGCAAGGTACAGGGCAAGGGAATTTATGCTAAGATGAATGGGCACAAGGAATCCCAGAGCCATCTAAAGAGCTACCTATATAAACTTTGGTATGATTCCTTTGCCTCTATCCTCACCCTGGTTAATGCTGTGGGCTGCTGGATCCTATTCTAACTTCCTCCTCATTGCACATTTGTTGGTTGATGAAAAGATTTTAGTTGTTCATAGCATTACTGTAATCAAAATAATAGTAATTTCTACTATTGAGTACCAGGACATTGTCTCTAAATGTCAAAATATCCCCTTTTAAGCCCTGGTGACACAGTGGTTAAGAGCTCAGCTGCGAACAAAAAGATTGGCAGTTTGAACCCACCACCCACTCCTTGGAAACCCTATGAGGCAGTTACACTTCTGTCCTATAGGGTTGCTATGAGATGGAATCAACTTGACAGCAACAGGTTATAGGTAGGACATAATGGCTCAGAGAAGTTAGTTAAGCAACTTGCCTAAGTCTCATGGCCGGTAAAAAATAGAGCCTAGATTTATAATTGTATCTTTCTGGCTTAAAACCCCTGCTCTTTTAAGTATATCAAACTACCTACCAGGAATATACTAAGAAATACTGTAGGCCAAGACAGTACGGAGCCTTGGGTGCCAGGACAAAGAATTTTATAACTTGAAATTGGTCTTTCTAGGCTGGGGAATCACTGTACTCAAGTGAGAGCTAAAGCCATGTCAGAGGATGAATGCATAAGAGAGAAAGAGGAAAAGAGGACTGACAACCACTAGAGGATACTCCCATTTAGGGAACTGAAAAAAAAAAAAAAAAAGAAGAAATAGTGAAGGAAGCAGGGGAAGAAGACAGGAGGAACGCCAAGGGGAAAAGTATTTCAAGGCTCTGCTTAAGTATATCAAATGCTCCAGAGAAATTAAAGAGGATGAAGATTTGGAAAAGATCACTAGATTAAATTACATCATGGTGACTCCGAAGAAGGTCATGTCAATAGAATGGCAAGCTCAGACGACTTAGGAGAAAATGGCTTTAAGAAGTGAGTGGAAAAGTTACTGAGGATGTTTTAACACCCAATGTGGTGACAGTTGGTAAAGACAGTGGTTTAAGAGGGGTAACCGGACCCCAGTAGGGCTTTTTAGATGGAAGCACATTGCTGACAAAGGGGAGAGACCCAGATCATATTCTATGAATACAATGAAGTGTCAGTACACTCAGCAAGTACTATGGCTGGAAAGGAAAAGGAGAGATGAATTGCCTGCACATAAAAAAAAATTTTTTTTTTTTTCTTTTTAAAGAAACAGAGAAGCTGGCAAGAGATGAGGGTAAATTGAGAAATACGATATAGCCACCAGCTTCAGAAAACTAAGCAAATCCTGCTTTCCTCCAAAGCATTTTTCTCCTATCAGTTAGGAGCCACAGGCTTTGACCCATAGGGGCTATTCAGCCTTGGGCTGTAAGAGGTTCCTTTGCTGCAGCTCCCTTCCCCCAGGGCTCCCTCTACCCTTCCTTGCTCCTCATTCTCAAAGCCTCCACCTGCTACATTTCTGCACGCCTCCTGCCCAGGTAGGTGAGCCATGCTGGGAAGAACAGGTAGGGCGCCACGAGGCTCTGGCTGAATGGCTCTGCCCCCTTTCTGTTCCCTGAGGTGAACACTCCATAGTTTTGTTCCTTTGCCAAAGCACGATGAAAGACTGCTGTTTTTCAGACACATGACAGTTGGGGCTAGGGAGGGGGAGGGGGGCAAAGAAGAGGAAAGGGAAAAGAAACAGGGAGAACAAAAATTAGGGTTTCCAGGCTTATCTGAGGAGGGCCATTTTTCTACGGTAGAAAAGCAAAACAAACCACTCAGATTGTAAATTTGTAATGCAACAGAAAAATCGTATTTCAGAGTACTCATCAGAGGATTTTAGAGATGGAAAAGAGAAGGGATTATCTAACCCAATTGAATGGCTTGAAATCTTTTGCTGAGCGAAATAAAAGGAAAATAAACAAACAGTACTTTACATAAACACAGTCTACTGCTTTCCCGGACAGCTGAGGAAATTGAGATGCAGAAAGGCTAAATGGCTTCTCAGAGTTACCAGGCCCTTAGAGGTGGAGCCAAGGAGAACATCTCCACCTCATGACTGTTCACGGCTCTGCCTCAGGATGCCTCTGTGGTTCACTGGATGTCAGGAGGGGCGGTAGCTCTAGCCTTTTAGAATTTGTTCTTCTCTTGGGGGCCTCCACATGCAAAAGGGTAAGGAGTTTCCTTTCTCGAGAGATTAAAAGGAAACTTAGGCTTGATCAAAAGTTTTTACTTTCCACTGCACCATTCACCTCTCTGGGGACTCAGGCCAGGTCCTGTCAGCCAGTCTGCCTGTTGTTGTCCTCTCCCGAAGGGTATACGTTTCTAATCTCCCAGAGAAGCCTCTTCTTCAGTAATGCAAATACTCAGGGGAATTTTAGCAGCTCAGCAAGTGAAGAGAGATGGAAACAGATAGTTTAAGCCCTGAAGGACAAATCCATTTGGATAAATAAGAACCTTAGAGTATTTAATTTTGAATTGGCCAAAAAGAAATAAGAACAAGGCTGGGGAAGACCAGCTTCCATCCTTCATTCCTTTCTGATCTTGGCCTCCAACTATCCTTTTGATTTTACTCTGGTAGGGTGTTTTCAGGACGTTCTTCCCTCCCCCGCCCTTATGCGTGTTCCTTCCTTTTAGATTTTATAGGTACATGTAATATTTATGTGTCAGTGACCTTTGGAAGCAGTTTTAGGGATTGACTGTTTACATTTAGGAATTTTCTTTAAGGTCTACAAAGTCCTTTGTGCTTTTTCCAGGAAAGGCACTCAGAACCAAAACAAACAACTGAATAACTCAAATTTGATTGGAGCCAAATCTCTTAAAAGAGAGTAAGAAAAAAAAAAAAAGTTAACATTTGTTTTTGTTGTTTCCTTTCCCTCCGTAGTCTGATATACTTGAGCCAGTCTTACCTCCATTCTGCTTCAGAAAGTGCTTGCGAGCTGTTGAAGGATAAATTCTAAGCTCTGTGTTATAGAAATCTTGACATGGGGAGACTTTGTGAAACACGCTTCAGAGATGATCCAGAAACAATGAAAACAATGTTTACTTCACAAAATCTCTGGGAACATTTCTCCCACAATTTTTCACATTTGTCTCTTTGACCACAGAGGACAGAGTACTATTAATGCTGTGGCCAAATTTTACCTTTCCCTCACAGAATTGGGGCTACATTTTTCAGGCTTCCACTGTTCTATAGGCACTAGCCTCTCAGACATTTGTCAGAAGCCAGGATGCCACCTGTGGTTACTCATCAGGCACACACTGACCAAACTGAATCACGTTTGGTTTGTTCTTTGAAAAGGTTATTATAGGGTCAGGGAGAGCTTTATTTACAGTTGGAAAATCTCATATTCAAATTTTCTCTCTTTCAATTACTAGCTCTTTGACTTTGGGCAAGTTATTTAATATGTTAGGAGTCCCTGGGTGGTACAAATGGTTAATGAGCTCAGCTGCTAACTGAAAGGCCTGAGGTTTGAGTCTACCCAGAGAAAGGCTACCTCGGAAGAGAGGTGATCTACTTCCAAAAAAGTAGCCATTGAAAACTCTGTGGAGCACAGTTCTACTCTGACACTCATGGGATCACCATGAGTCAGAATCAACTCTATGGCAACAGGTTTTTTACTTAATCTATTGGAGTCTCAGTTACCTTGGCTGTACAGCAGTGATAATAATAGCTATAACGATTAAATGAAATAATGGATGTAAAAGCTCCTGAGATAGTTCTTGACAATATGTATTACTCAATATGTACTAGTTTTCTCTATTTATGCCACAAAGCTCTCTGAGATCTTTATTTCAAAAACTATATAAGTTCAAGGCAACATGCCTTTTGGACAGTATGTGTTGCAAAACAAATCTCCACTAAAAATGAGATTGAGCCTGACCTACAAAACTAATAGATCATTTTTCTGAATGGAAATGACTATTCCCATGGTTTCTACCACAACAGTGAGAAGCCCAGCTCTCCAGGTAGGTGGCTGCTACATAGCATGACTGCTATAACCGAACTGATTTGGGTCTCTCTCACACCTAGATCTCTGGCATTTCTAGGGCTTCTCAACATTTGATAATATAAATGACTGGAGAAAGAATCTCATGGAACAATGACTATTGCACTAGGAGCTTGAAGTCATAGGATATGTAAAGGTAGCTGTAAGGTCAACTAGGTATTACTTCATGAATGTACAGTATTATTAACCCTTCTATTTTCTTCTACTGCCATTGCTGCTGCTATGACTTCTCTAGTAGTCTAGTATACACAAGAATTTCTCAAAGTGTTGTCTGTTCAAGACTGGTGCTGATATGGCTAATACTTACTACTCCTCTAAGTGCTTTACACATGTTGATTCATCCACTAGCAACTCAATGGGCCAGTGTTCCCATTATCCTCATTTTATATAGAAGGAAACTGAGACACAGAGAGGTCAAGGACATTGTCCAAGGTCTTAGGGCAATCTCAGGTAGTCAAGCCCATGAGTCCATGCCCTTAAGTTCATTATACTGTCTCTCCAAAGGTGTGAACTTTAAAAAATACATATTCTTGTCATTCTCAAAGATGTATAATAACTCAAAGTAGGTGAATACTGTATTCTTTAGTTGAAGTGTCCTAAGATCTATGTAAGGAGCATCTAAAAATAATTTGTAATTAGCAGATTAAGTATTTATAGAGGCTGGTTTTTGGAGGGCTTTATTTGATGATACTCTTTATCCCCCTCCAAGGGTTTTATCATAATCTGTGCCTGGAAGGTGGTAGGAAAGCTGCATTGCATTTTCCTCCCATGAGTCAGCTCTTTCCTTCCTTGTGTCAGCTCTTTTCTGGAGGGTGCCACCCCTGGCTGTGGAAAAGCAAGGTGGAGGGAGGTCAGAGTCTAATGCCTGATTTCCATCCTCAATTGTATCTGTTTCTTGTACATTTGCATTTCCTAAATAATGAAGAAAAGGAGGGAAACAAATGCACGACAAAGAACACTGAAGGAAGAGGCAGGGTTCCAGGTCCAGCACTTCAACTTTCCCTTTGCAACCTGAAAGGCTCTTCTAATTCTAACCTCCAGGGTCAGAGAAGCTAATTCACACCTAGGAATGGATGACTAAGAGCCTTTCATTAATTTCTTCAGGGATGTGTGCATTTTAAATGACTAAATTTATATTAATGCATACATTTTATATGATTAAATATATATTTAAATGATTAAAATGTAAATTTTATAACTAGAACATTAGGCGGTGGTTTGGTATATGTGCTTTTGACATCCTTCAAAAACAAAGATTACCACTGGTGTCTCAGGTCTTAAAAGCTTACGAACAGCCATCTAAGATGCATCAGTTGGTCCCATCCCACTTGGAGCAAAGGAGAATGAAAAAAAACCAAAGACACAAGGAAAATATTAGCTCAAGAGACTAAAGAACCACATAAACCAGACTCTACCAGCATGAGACCAGAAGAACTAGATGGTGCCCGGCTACCACCAATGACCGCCTTGACAGGGAACACAACAGCAAGTCCCGAGTGGGAGAAAAGTGTGGAGCAGAACTCATATTCATGTAAAAAGACCAGACTTAATGGTCTGATGGAAACCCTGGGGGTGTAGTGGTTAACAGCTATAGCTGCTAACCAAAAGGTCGGCAGTTCAAATCTACCAGGTGCTCCTTGGAAACCCTATGGGGCAGTTCTATTCTGTCCGAAAGGGTCGCTATGAGTTGGAATTGACTTGATGGGAACAGGTTTGGTTTTTGGTTTTTTAATGATCTGACAGAGACTGGAGGAACCCCCAAAACTATGGTCTCTGGATGCTCTGTTAACCCAGAACTGAAACCATTCCCGAAGTCCACTCTTCAGACAATGATTAGACAGAACTATAAAATAGAAAATAATACATGTGAGGAGTGTGCTTCTTAGTTCAATCAGATACACGAGACCAAATGGGTGGCTCTGTCTGGAGGCAGGATGAGAAGGTAGGAAGGGACAGGAACTGGCTGAATGGATACAAGGAGCCTGGGTAGAAAGGGGGAGTATGTTGTCACATTGGGATTGCCACTAATGTCACAAAACAGTATGTGTATAAATTTTTGTATGAGAAACTAACTTGAGCTGTAAACTTTTGCCCAAATCACAATTAAAAAAAAAAAACAAAGATCACCAAATTTGCTCTAAGAAAGCAGGAAGAAGGGGAATGGTCTTCAAGGCCCCTAGGCATTCACAGGCAGAGAGAAGAATGCACCACTCACTGCTTTCTCTCCTCTCCCTGCCCACTCTTAATGGCTCCCTAAAGTCTTTAAAAAAAAAAAAAAAAAAAAAATTTTTTTTTTTTTTAAAGTCTTGGCCGCTCAGTCTCAAGCAGACAATTCCGATGACAAGTGAGGCAGGATCTTTTCCTTCCTTGTCCTTTCTGGGAACTGGTCCTTGTCCTAGGTACCCCCACCCTGGCACGGATGTACTGATCAGCAATTAACTGGCCTTCCTGGAACTTCCAGGGCTCAGGCTCATACTGGGGAAGTGGAACACCTTGCTCCCAGGTTCTGCCCTCCCACTTTTGGCCTTGATTCTTCCCTACAAAGCCCCACAAGGATCTCTTTCCCCAGGCCCAGCTTTACCTGGAGAAAGGACTCATGGTCAAAAGTGACTTACAGGACTACCAGGATTCCTGGGTAAAGCCTGGAACAGCCTTCAGGTACCAGCCAGACATTAGAGAACCCTCTAGCCTGTACCAGTGAGAAGCATAGGCTCAGGTGTTAAAGGAGAGCCAACTTCAAACCTGACTCTACCAGTTACTGGTGTTTAAAAAACCGGGCAATTCACTTCTCAAAACCTAAATTTTCTGAAATAAACCCTAGTGGCATAGTGGTTAAGAGCTGCAGCTGCTAACCAAAAGGTTGGCAGTTTGAATTCACCAGGTACTCACTGGAAACCGTATGGGGCTGTTCCACTCTGTCCTATAGGGTCGCTATGAGTTGGAATCGACTTGACAGCAGTGGGTTTTTTACTCCTTTATAGCTTTGTAAGGATGTAATATGTATGTACAATGCAATAACGTATATTAATCACCTAGCTAGAAGCTAGGATGCCAAGTGATGAACTGTAATATCCACCCCGTCCCCCAAGCTACTGTGTGAAGTCTATGGTCTTCTGGGTTTGTGGCTTTTTATTGTAATAATTCAAACTTGGTGACAGAGTGGTTTTGCTGAGAGAGAATATTTGAAAAGTAATTTTTAGCATTTAAGAAATCCCAAACCCTCACCAACAGCTGATTTTACAATAGCAAAATTTTTGTATTTTCAAGACCTTTGAAATAAATTTTAAAAAATCTAAATAACAAAGCAAAATAAAATAAAATGAGGGCTATGTGTTGATCCCAATTATGCCACTCTACTTATCAAGTGAAAGGATTAGTCAATTTGAGTAGGAAGGCATTTTTTTCCCTTACAATTATATTAAGGAGCCCTGGTGGTATAGTGATTAAGTGCTTGGTTGCTGACTGGAAGGTAGGGGGTTTGAACACACCAGCTACCCCACAGGAGAAAGATGTGGCAGTCTGCTTCTGTAAAGATTAAAACTCCTTGCAGTTGAGTTGATTATAAATCAATAGCGACCCTACAGGGACAGAGTAGAACTGCCCCATAGGGTTTCCAAGCAGTGGTCGGTAGATTCAAACAAGAAGAAAGGACAGGCTTTTGGATGCAAGAATCCTAAATTAATTAAATGAAATCTTTGCTGAGAGGACTGTAATTGAGGCATTGGCTTTCCTGAAAGAAAGCTTGTGTTATATTTCAGCTCAAAGATGTAGTGTGTGTGCTGCATTGAAGGTAGAGGCCAGTGACCCTCAGTTCCTTGCTAGGACCTCAAGAGACCCAACTGATGAGAGATGGTGAGGAAAAGCTCAAAGGAAGTGAGCTGATTTAGCAGAGAGGAGAGGGCGAGATAGGTTATGAAAGAGCATGCAAAGAGTGTAGAAAGGACAAGAGAAAGAACGCATTTCTCTTAAAATAAACTTAACCCAAACATAAAGGGATTTAGCTTAAGCATAAAAAGAATTTCTTTACAGTGAAGTTAGTAAGCAATGCTGAATTTTTTCTTTCTCTGTTTGCCTGTTTCCTCTCTCTTTTTCTCACTCTCTTTCCCTCTCAGTTTGGTTGCAAGAGTATGGAACATCATTCCCTGGAAATTCTGACTCCTGTCTGCAGGAGAAGGATGTGGCAGCCTGTTTCCATAGAGATTTACAGCCTTGGAAACCTGATGGAATTTCTATGAGTCGGAGTCGACTCGACAGCAGTGGGTTTGGTTTTTTGGTTTATGGGGCTGATATAGACGGCTGCCACAATGGAAATGGACATACTGATGAAAGTAAGTTCAAATAGCCTTGGACAAAGTTAGAGATATATAGTTAGTCTGTGCATTTGCCAAAAAAAAAAAAAAAAACTCCAGTGCTATACCATTTGATTTTTAAGTTTAGGAGTGTTATAATGTTTTGTTTTGACTTCAAGGTCATGGAATAAATGCAGTTCTGTATTGTTAATTTTACCTTGGGTTTGTACGCATTCAGCATTGACATCTCTACGTTTTGACCTCTGACGTGTTTGGGTTGTCTCTGGACTGGTGGTGACGATGACTTCTGGTTATTGCGGCAGACACAAATGAAAAAGAAGAGCAAAGCGATGGCCAGGGGAATAGCAACACTTGGCACCAGTATGTACAGGATTTCCATTTTATTCTTCTCCTTGGAATCCTTTGAATCTGGGTGCAAAAACAAAACAGAGCAAGCGTTATACTTGTTAAAACAACATGTATAACATTACATTGCATGCTTTAAAATGACCTCCAATTCTTCTATACACAAAAATCCACTGTGAGAAAAAAAGAATCCATGGCTTATTAAAATTTGTTTCCATCAAACCTTCACCATAATTCATTGAAGTTAAAAAGTTTAAAGTTCAAATGTTTAAAAATTGCAAGGGGACATTATGAAGACTTTGTATATGTGTGGGCCCCCCTCTGATGTTGCCTCTCCAAATGCTGCAGACTTGCCTTTCTCTAACACCTTAAAAGTTAAACCCCATGTAAATGGACTGTATATATCCAAGAGCATTAATGCGGACTACGGGGCTCTTCTTCCATTGGCTATCAGCCCAGATCAACTAGCAAAATGTGGTGTTCCAGAAATCATGCCCTTGTCTTGGCCAGTCTGGACGTACAGGGCCAGTCCTGCATCTTCCAGAACTGATGTCACAAAGAATTCTGGCCTCAGTGTCTGCAAAGTCATTGGCCTGAGAATATGGGGGCGAGTTCAGTCTCTGATGAGCTGTGTGACCTTCAGCAAATCATTTACTTCTCTGGACCTTGTTTTTTTCTCACCTACAAAAGCGAAGTGTCTGTTCTGAAAGGTGTCTGCATTTTCTTCTAGCACAGCTGCACTGTATAACTTGATACTTTCTTGAAACCCCAGAATTATTCTTAAATGCTTTCATATGAAGCCAATAGTTACGAGTACTAACACTTTGAACTACATTTTGCAATCTTATATACCTGCTTGAAGAAGAATGTAATATGTATATGATATGAGGCATATTTTTCTTCTATCAGTTTGAATCTGACTACTAAAATCCAACACATTGGGCATAGTATCATTAATGAATTAACTGGTAACACAGGAATTTTGGGATACTAAAGAGAGGGGTCACATAATGATATACCCTGGCAACCAATAACCTCATCAAACAGTTTCCTTTAAGAAAATGCAAATTATGAAAATTCAGGTAAACACAAAATTCACAGATGGTTATTGTCTTTACAAGAGAATTAGTGATGCATCATACAGTCATCCTTTCACTTGTTCATTAGTTCAATAAACAGAACATATGTGCCAAGTACCATTCTAAGGACTGAGAATATAAAATTAAATAAGATATGCCTTTTGCCTTTAAGGAGCTCATTGCCTGGTAAGGCAGAGAAAAGATAATTACAACACGTTGCTGTAAATGCTACAATAAAATATGACTAGAGTGGTAAAGGGTCCAAAAAGTTCCTTTAAATAGTGAGCTTCTCTAGCGCTGGTAAATTAGAATATAATATACAGCTGATTCTTGTTATTTGTGGTAGTTATAGTCTGTAAGGAAACCCTGGTGGAGCAGTTCTACTCTGTCCTATAGGGTCGCTATGACTCGGAATCAACTCGAGGGCAGCGGGTTTTTTTTATAGTCTGTAAGGTCACTGTAAACACTAATCAGTGAACACAGAGCCATTGCCCCTAGGACAAATACAGGGTTAAGTTCTTGCGAGTTTCTGGTCACAACAATTTTGTCAACCAATCAATATATAACCTGGTTTTATGTGTATTTCTGTTTAAAAAACCAAACCAAACCTATTGCTGTCAAGTTGATTCTGACTCATAGTGACCCTATAGGACAGAGCAGAACTGCCTCAAAGGGTTTCCAAGAAGCAGCTTGTGGATTCAAACTGCCAACTTTTTGGTTAGCAGCCACAGTGCTTAACCACTATACCACCAGGGTACTTATTTAATAGATATTATTGATTAATTAACAGAACTCATGGCCAACAACACTATAACTCATGCCTGACGAAGCTTATCTAGCATGCATATTTTCTCTATAAGGCACATCACAGCCTTCTTGAGCTTAGAACACTAGACAGAACTTCAGCATTATGCTTGGTGGCCATTTTAAACAATGAAATTACCAACAAAAAGTGTATGAAAAATTTGTTACTAAGTAGTCTGCAAAAGGGATACTTGTTTATAGTATGAGAGCTAAAACAAGAAGGCATAATGCTAGAACACAAAAAGGGGTTGCCATGAGTTGCAATCGACTTGAGGACGGCAACTGGTTTGATTTAATTTGAGAATGGGTGTTGCTTTGCACCTATTTTCTCATGGTAAGGTTCCTCCTATTTCATGGAGGTAGGAAAAATGAGGTGAATTTGAAAAGTGGAGAATAACACTGAAGCTTTAGCAGATATGCTGCCTTTGAACTTCCCACTTCACACACTGTGACAAGAAAACGTATAACCCAACGTGTAAAATATAAATGTATAACTGGGGGCCATTCTAATCATTGCTAGGAACTGGGTCTTACGTGCTTTAGTTATGATCGTGTCCACATGTCTGTGGGTGTGTGGATAGATAAAAAGAAATCACATGTGTGGAAGAGTGTCTACCACAGGACCTAGCACATATATACATACAACATACAGACAACAAACTAAAATGACGGAAGTGCATTTTAGAGTCAGAAACTTCTAAATACTGCCTTAGTCCTTACTATATAATCTTCAGTAGGTACTTAGTCTCTCCAAGCAAATTCCTCTGTAAAAATGGGAATGATAATACCTACTTAATAGACGTGTAAAGAATGAATGAAGTACCTGATACAACTCAGTAACTCATTCGATTCCCTTTTCCCTTAGAGTTGGAGGGAATTCAAGGATAGATGTAAAAACTGGGCTGGAAATTCAAAACAGCTTCAAGCAAGAAACAACCTCTCTAACCTCGGCTTCCTCATTTATCCAACAGGAACAATACCTGCGTTACCTATCTTATTTGGTTTATGTAAGAATCAAATGAGATAATATTCTTGAAAGAACCTTGAAAAATTGAAAATCGGCACACAGTTGGATACTATCATTATTATTAACAGCATAAAACTTTTCAAATTTCTTAGTACCCTAGAGGGGAAAAAAATCTTTGTTGTTATTCTTGGATTTCCAGTGGAATCATTGTAAGGTTAATGATTACAAAAGGAATGAGGCTAATTTAGTACTAATGTAACGCTAGTCATTTCTCCAGCCTAGATTTTTAGCAACGGGAGAAAGCAGGGTTCTCACCTGTCTGGCAAACAAAGGAGTCTATTCTGTATTCATTCCCTATCAGATTATTCAAGAAACGCCTTTTGTTGTAAACGGGAGGTCTGGGACAAATCCCCTTGTAGGTCTGCAGAAGAACTAACTTCAAGAAGCTAAATCCTTTAAACACAGCCAAACTTGGCTCCTTCTGATTACACTGAGGATATGCAAATGAGCACGACAGGCTCAATGTCTTCTTGCCAAGTGAAATGATCAAGCGGAACAATATGTGGTTATGTTGGAAGTGATAGAAAACAAATTCAGGCCTATTGTTTAAGTCTACGGACACACCGAGCTTCCTACACAACACAGCTCTCTGGATTTGGCTGGAAGGGAATTCAGTTTCTGGCTCAAAAGATCTGACATAAAAGTATTCCATGAAACAACTAACTTTACTAAAGTAAATCAGAAAAGTAACATTTGCGGAGGCCCTTTTTATGTTCTAGCATTTTTATTTCTTATTCTAACTCCATACTTTGATGTTATTATCTTGATTTTACACATAGAGAAATTGAGGCGGAGAAAGGATAAATGATTTGCCAAAGCTAGAAGGGCTGGAATGTTCCCATGCTTTTTAAACAATCTTTCCATGCCTTTTAAATGATACTATTAATAAAAATGTCTCTAAAATAGTATGTGGACTTTTTCGTCATTGTTAAAAGCATATAGCATTAAAAAAAATAACTTTAGAACAATGGGCATTATTCTTACTCTTCACTTTAAGGGGTAATGGACGCCTCCAGTGCATTGCAAAGAAAACTGTCTGAAAATTGGAATAGTGAAGATATTTTTTATACTTTGGAATAACTGTTTAAAAGTTAAATGCACATATTAGTTACGTGAAGTTAAATAGTTGAGATTTTTTAAACCAACAATTTAGTCTAGATCACATGATTGAGTTCCTTTTTAAAATCAACAATTCAGTATCACAGTCCACATCTGACATTCCTATTTTATTTTTACAGTGATATTCAATACTTTGATTACTAATTAAATATAATGGAGAAAATGCTCCTTTCTTATCCTGAGGCTTAAAGCAAGGTAAACATAATTCCTTACTCAAGAGGTTCTCTCAGAAAGTGAAACATCATTTGAGATATTATTCTGAGTTAAAATAATGAAAAACCTTAGAAATTAAAAAATGGCAAGGATGCGAAGACATCCTGCAGAACCTTAGAATTCAAAGGAAACTAAGTTTAAACTACAATCTTGTCAGAAAATTAAAAAAAAGAAAACAAACAGGAATCACTACCATTTATTATTTGAAAACTACAAAATAAGTGATCTGTGGCAGATAGAGCCCTATGCCAGTGATATTTAAGTGAGCTTAAGCCTGGAAGTCAAGGAGAGAGTAGTAACTAGACCTTCAGTTGGCATGCCAAGTCCAGGCATTCACTCTCTGATTTGATGGTCAAAGTACAAAGTACATGACCTATTGCATTGTGTATTCTCAGACGGATTCTTAAAAAGACACTATATAGGCCATATACAGTAACTAAGCGATTAAGAAAATGTCTTAACTATAAGTTAGGGGCCCTGGTGGTGTAGTGGTTAAATAACTTGGTTGCTAACCAAAAGGTCAGCAGTTTGAACCACTAGCTGGTCCTTGGACATCCTATGGGGCAGTTTTATCCTTTCCTACAGGGTTGCTCTGAGTCAGAATCAACTTGAGGGCAATGGGTTTGGGTTTAAGTTTTGGATAATAAGTTAGGTATAGTAACTTACTTGTGAGCATTTGAGAAAAATTGTATTAACTAGAATCCACATGAGTTCCCCAGGTCCTCATTTTACTCCTCTATAAAAGGAAAAAGTTGGGCTAATCTTTCAAGTGCTAAGGTGCAATTCTTGTTAGGTGCTGTCGAGCTGGTTCCGACTCATAGTGACATCATGTACAACAGAATGAAACACTGCCCAGTCCTGTGCCATCCTCACAATCATTGTTATGCTTGAGCCCATTGTTGCAACCACCCTGTCCATCTCCTTGAGGGTTTTCCTCTTTTTCACTGAACCTCTAACTTACCAAGCATGATAACGTCCTTCTCCAGGGACTGGTCCCTCTTGATAGCATGTCCAAAGGATGTGAGATGAGGTCTCACCATCCTTGCTTCTAAGGAGCATTCTGGCTGTATTTCTTCCAAGATAGATTTGTTCTTTTGGCAGTGCATGGTATATTCAATATTCTTCACCAACACTGTAATTCAAAGGCGTCAATTCTTCTTCGGTCTTCCTTATTCATTGCTCAGTTTTGCATGCATATGAGGCATTTGAAAACACCATGGCTTGGGTCAGGCGCACCTTAGTCTTCAAGGTGACATTTTTGCTTTTTAACACTTTTAAAGACATCTCTTGCAGCAGATTTTCCCAATGCAATGCATTGTTTGATTTCTTGACTGCTGCTTCCATGGCTGTTGATTGTGGATCCAAGTAAAACGAAATCCTTGACAACTTCAATCTTATTTCCGTTTATCATGATGTTGCTCATTGGTCCGGTTGTGAGGATTTTTGTTTTTTTTTTATGTTGAGGTGTAATCCATACTGAAGGCTATGGCCTTTGATCTTCATCAGTAAGTGCTTCAAGTCCTTTTCACTTTCAGCAAGCAAGGTTGTGTCATCTGCATAATGCAGGTTGTTAATGAGTCTTCCTCCAATCCTGATGTCCCATTCTTCTTTATATAGTCCAGCTTCTCAGATTATTTTCTCAGCATACAGGTTGAATAGGTAGGTGAAAGGATATGACCCTAACACACACTTTTCCTGACTTTAAACCACACAGTATCCCCTTGTTCTGTTTGAACAACTGCCTGTTGATCTATGTACAGGTTCCTCTTGAACACAATTGACTATTCTGGAATTCCCATTCTTCACAATATTATCCATAGTTTGTTATGATCCACATAGTCAAATGCCTTTGCATAGTCAATAAAACACAGGTAAACATCTTTCTAGTATTCTCTGCTTTCAGCCAGGATCCATCTGACATCAGCAATGATATCCCTTTTTCAATGTCCTCTTTTGAATCTGGTTTGAATTTTTGGCATTTTCTTGTCAATATACTACTGTAACTGTTTTTAAATGATTTTCAGCAAAATTTTACTTGGATGTGATATTAATGATACTTACTGTTCGATAATTTCCACATTCAGTTGGATCACCTTTCTTGGGAATAGGCATAAATATGGATCTTTTCCAGTTGGTCGGCCAACTTCCAAATTTCTTGGCATAGATGAGTGAGCACGTCCAAAACAGCATCCATTTGTTGGAATATTTCAACTGGTATTCTGTCAATTCCTAGAGCCTTTTTTTTTTTTTGCCAGTGTCTTCAGTGAAGCTTGGACTTCTTCCTTCAGTACCATTGGTTCTTGATCATATATTACCTCCTGAAATAGTTGAACGTAGACCAATTCTTTTTGTTACAGTGACTCTGTGTATTCCTTCCATCTCAAAATGCAACTACCCAAAAAGCAAACCCACTGCTGTCGAGGTGATTCTGACTCATTGCAACCCTATAGGATGGAGTAGAACTGCCTCATAGGGTTTCCAAGGAGCAGCTGGTGAATTCAAAGTGCCAACCTTTTGGTTAGAACCCTGAGGGCTTAACCACTCTGCCACCAGGGACCCAAAATGCAGTCAGTTGTATAAAATTAAATTTTTTTTTTTTGATATGATTATCTTGGAGTGGCGGACCAAACACCTTATTTAAACATCAGCAAAACATTTGACCGAGTGACTCAGGATATCCTTATGGATATTGTTAGATGGATTTGTAATTCACCAAATACTTTTATCCTAAGAACGGTAATCAGGAAATCAACATCAAATTGTAGAGGGCTATGCTTGAAAAAACTTGCCTATTCAACATTTTCATCAATTGCTTGATGATATGTTTATCAAACTTGAAAATGGCCTGAATCTAGGAAAGGTGCTTCATTGTTTGAATATAGGAATAAAATTTAAGGATCACACAAAACAGGCTAAAATCATGGTCCCAAAATTAACAGCTGAAATTTTTAAAATGTAGTTACAGCTAGGTTAAAGATTTTGCTTGGAAAATATCCATGATTAACCAAATCTATTAAATAATTACTGATATGACCAAACAAAAAAAGATCATTAAGTTTTAGTGGAGACTTGAAGACTGTTCAGCTGAGCAACAAAATGATGAAATGGCTCAAAAAAATTTCATATAAGGGTTTTTTTTTTTTTAGTAACATAATACCCTCCACTGGTAATGCTGGGTAATGACCAAGAACATCATGGTCCTCTTCTACCTGCTCTGATTATAAAACACCTGGAAGGCATCTTCTATCCTAAGACCCACATTTTTAAGAAGGGTTTTGAAAGAGCAAGAAACATCCATAGGAAAAGGAGGATGGGTACAAGCAGCTAGAGGTTCTTTAGGCTAAAGGGAACATCTAATGAAGTAGATGACAGATGTTTTCAAATTTGGATGAAAAATTATACCAGAGGTTGCAAACTGTATCCAGTACATGAACTTGTTCATTATTAGTCTTTGTTTGTTTTTAATTCTTTGTTTTTCTGTTTTTTTTTTTTTAGTTTGAATTACTGGCCAACATTTTAAAATAAATCAGATTTCACATAGAAGTTTTGGCTTATGGACAAGATGGAGGGCTGGATAATAACATTGTTAAATGCATTTGTAATTCACCAAATACCTGTATCCTAATAGGGTTATTAGTTCAAAAGACAGAGCTTTTGAACAGTGGGAGTCTTCACGTAATCATCTGGGGTGGAGAGACTTCCCTGACTCTGGAGGTCTTGGGCAATGTCAAACAGAGGCTGGGCATGTTATGCTGGATGATTTCTATGGTTCCTTCCAAGGTTCTATGATTTCATAAACTGAGATCACATAACTTATTTAGGCCCCTACTGAAGTTTTGCTTTGTAAAGTATAAAAAAAATAAAAGTATAGGATCAACAAAAAAGAGGAAGACCCCCAATGAGATGGATTGACACAGTGGCTGCAACAATGGACTAAAGCATAACAATTGTGAGCATGGCACAGGACCGGGCACTGTTTCCTTCTGTAGTACATGGGGTCGCTATGAGTTGCAACTGACTCACTTAAATTGAAGGAATCAATTTAAAACCAGAGATAGATGTTTTCCCTCAGTGTCCTCAGCCCACCAGATCCAGACTTAGACCTTATCTACCCAGTGCTATACCTAGGTTGAACTCTATGGACAATATCAATGGGTTCCCTTGATCTCTGGCTCCCAGTTAAGTTTAGCCAATGGGAAGCATTGGCAGGAGACAGAGGGCTGGAAGAGAGTATAATTGATGCGTTTGTTCCCCTGGCTCCATCCCTGCCAGGATGTGGAGAGGTAGCCGCAGTGCTCTGCCAAAGGCCAGAGCATGCACTGGAAACTCTCTCTTTAGCCTCAGTTATATTCTGTGGGTTAAGGTAACTGATTGCTCTCCAGGTCTAGAGATGGCAATGCCTCCCACTGCTGCTAGCCCAGTCCTGCACCATTCCTTCTTGGTTTTCCCTAACTCTGGGGACAATTAAAAAAAAAAAACTTTTGGGAGAAAAGTACTTCATGTTTTTAATGTTTATGGAACATGACTTAGCTATAAGTTTTTGGTCACCATTGTTCTTTACTTGGTTGAAAATTTACAAAGACTGGAGACTAAAGTACATCTTGAAAATCTCTGTAGCATAAAAATAACTCTTCCGGAAAGCTTCAAACTATACAAAGCAGTGCTCTATTCCCTCCTCCTCACCCCCTCCCTACCTTCCAGTTCACTGTAATGTTCAATTTTGGTTTGAAGAAATGGCTGAAAGACAAATTGCCTTACAACACGTCTTCTATGAAATATGGGAGAAGGCTGCTGACAGAGTGAGTTAAAAACTGCAGCGTTCACAATCTGGAAAACATCTGCCTTGCCCTGAACTGTAAACCACCACGTTGTAGAAAACGGTTTGTGACAAAGCAGAGCCCAAGGCGGGTGTTTGTAAGGTTATGGGACAAATCAAGGCTATTCAGGCACAGAACTGGGCAACATGCCCTTTGGCAAATTGTTGCAAGCCAAGGACTTAAAAGCAACAGGTTAGGTATGAAACCTCGAAATGCAGCCAAATGGTTCTCTGCTTTTCTTATCAATGAGTATTCTTCTGTGGAACCGGATTAGGAGTAAAAACAATACTGCTGCTTGGAAGTTCTGGTTGTTTGCGACAGAGAGAAACTCTTACTTAGAGGAGAATAAGTCTTGTTAGCTGGGCTAGAGGAAAAAAATATGCCCTCAGTTCTTGATCTAGAGTAAAATAAACAGCCAATGAAAAAAACCAATACAATCAGGATTCTGCTTCCTCCCCCCAAGATCAAGAGAAACAAAGAGAGGATCTGAATTAATGGGGGAGGGAGAAAGAATGTAAGTTGTGTGATGGAATACAGCCAAAGTAAAATGGCCAAAGTGACATTTCCCACAGCTCTGGCTCAAGAGCTGCCTACAAAAGCAACGATAAGGGCTATAGTGAAACGGTGAACCTGGGAGGTGTGCCTAGATGCCAGTTGAAGAGCACATAGGGAAAATGTTTCTTTTTTAACCTAGTTTCCCACCCAACCCATGGTATTTGATTTGGAAGGTGGCCACAGTGACTAGAAGTGAAAATGTAATGAATGAAGGTTTGCAGGCAGGATCTCAGAGAAGACTGTCAACTCTGAAGGCTGGGGCCCTGGGGCTTCCAGGAAGGGAGGAGAGATGAAACTTAATGGGAAAAGGGTAAACACCATGAGGGGAACCACGATTTATTCTTGCCTGGATGCAGCTACTGGGGAAAATAGTTCATATCTGGGCTGAGTCTAAGTGGGGGACCCTGTGATTGCTCAGCTACATATCTTTGTGCCTGTGGCCTCCATTCCTGCATTCCTGGAGCTGCAAATAAGAAAACCAGTCAACAGCACCCTAAAGACCCAAAGAGCTCATAAAGATCAAAGGAAAGAGAAAAATAATGTCTATCCTCCTGAAGGAAACCCTGGTGGTGTAGTTAAGTGCTACAGCTGTTAACCAAGAGGTTGGCAGTTCAGATCCGCCAGGCACTCCTTGGAAACTCTATGGGGCAGTTCTACTCTGTCCTATAGAGTCACTATGAGTCGGAATCGACTTGATGGCAGTGGGTTTGGTTTTTTGGTTTATTCTCCTGAAATTCTTTAGCATTTTTCTTTAAGCAGTTGTGAAAGGATGGGCAGGGGACTTGTTCTGGACTCCTGTGGACTTAGTTTGAATGTTAACTTTAGTAGTAAAAACAGTAAAATGGTAATGACATCTTTATCATGCAGTTACTGTGAGTATTAAATTAATTAACTTACATTTCTATTGAGCATCAACCTAGTCCTAGAGCAGATGCTGGTGTAAAGAAGTTAACACAACAAACGGCAGCCATCATTGACATACAAAGCACGTAGTAGCACACATAAATTTTGGAAACTATCTCATAATACCTATCATGGTAGTCTGATTCACTCGATTATAAGCTACATGACAGCATGAACTGATCTAGGTTGTTCACAGAGTTCGAAGCAGTAGAAACGCAACACTTTGATTTCACTGAGTAACTGAATAAACAATTAACCATTCTAATCGTTAGATAAGGAGACCCTGGTGGCATAGTGGTTAAGTGCTACGGCTGCTAACCAAAGGGTCGGCAGTTCGAATCCGCCAGGCCCTCCTTGGAAACTCTATGGGGCAGTTCTATTCTGTCCTATAGGGTCACTATGAGTCAGAATCGACTCGATGGCACTGTTTCTGGGTAATCTTTAGATGCCTGGGACGTGAAAGAAAAGACAGGGAGGATGAGAGTTCAGGTTTTTTTTTTCCTTTTCTTTCACTCTCTCCAGGCACTGCCTGGGCACATCCACACAGTCCTAGCAGAGCTAACTCCCAGAATTCATAGCACATATATTTGGTTGTGTTTAATTTCATTTTCTGTCCTAGAATGAAAGTTCACAGATAAAACAATCCGTGGCAGACTATTCTCAAATGCCTTTATTCTAGAAAGTACAGCAAATGCTTACATTCTGCATTTAATTAGGCCTATACGTTTTTTTAGCCTCACTTAGTTGAAACTAAAACAAAAGTTATCAGTGGGAAAATGAGAAACCCCATAGAGATTTTGAAATCTCCTCAACTTAGACTTAATTAAAGAATGCAGAAACATTCCCATGAGACTCCATACTATTTGGGAAGGAGAAAGAAAAAGACTCGTTTCAAATCTGCCCTACTAACTTACGACATCTCATTTTTAGATGAAAAGTTAATCTTAATATCCATCTATTTCTTTTGTGCATCTATCTGTCTGCCTGTCTACCTACCTATCCACCCACCCACCCACCTACCCTACCTATCTACCTACTACCTACCTACCTACTGGCAGTCCCTGGGTTACCAGTGTCTGACGTATAGACAACTTGTACTTGCCCTTTAAAGTTATGTAAATTTGCCCTTACTTTGAAACAATTTCAGAATCGACTCAATGGCAGTGGGTTATTGGTTGTTATTATTGAAACAAACCAACCCCTACTCACAACAAATTCTTCATCTTACCTTCAGCTTCTAAATTACTGAAAAGGCTTTGAGTTGTTTCTTGTGCTAAAGAAAGGCTGAAAAAGAACCATACGCACCTGTTACCAACTTACAAATTCAACTTAAAGGAACGGGTCTTGTTTGTAACCCTGGGATGCCTGTATCTGTCTTTCTTTCTCTCTCTCTTTCTACCTACCTATCTACCTACCTGCCTATCAGCTATCAATCTATCAATCTGTCTCTCTCTCTCTATCTATCTACCAACACTCAAACAAACACACACACACTCACGTACATACAGAAATCATAGGTTTGAGTCCTTGGTCCACTTCTCATTCACAATGAGCTTGGACCAGTCACTTAACCTCTCTAAGTCTCAGTTTTCTTTCTTGTCTGTAAAATGGGTATAATAAAACCCTATCCGAAAGGTTATAAAACTATTTTACATGGAATAATGCATAAAAAAAACTCTTAGCATAGTTTTTGGCTCACTGTAAGCACTCGATAAATGGTAATTGCTGTTTAATATTATTGTTATTCTATATTCTACGATTGTATAGTGTAGAAAAGGTTTCTCAAATCCAACACAGTTGACGTTTGGGACTGGATAATTATTTGCATGGACCATTTTGTGCATTGTAGGGTGTTTGGCAGCATCCCTCACCCCTACCCACTAGATGCCCATAGCATCTACTCCCACCTCATCCGTTGTGACCACCAGACTGTCTCCAGACATTGTCAAATGTTCCACGAGAGGCAAAATTTCCCTGGGTTGAGAACTACTGATGTAGAGCAAAGAGCAGTGGTCCCAGAAATTGGAGACTGGTTCTCATTAACACGCTGATGATCCTGGACAAGCCTTTACTTCTCTGGGCCTTCGTTTTCTCACATGATAAATTTGGCAGAAATTCTACCTTGTTTATCTTTCATGGATTTTATGAGGATGAAATGAGGGAAAAAAGCAAATGCTCTAAAAGGTGCTATAAAGTAGGATGCTATGAAGATTTTGTTAGAGCGTGAGCTGTTGATGAGAAGCCTTGCCTCAGAACAACGGCTCATGCTGACCGGTTCTCTTTTCTGCTTCTCATGCTGGAGAGCCACCAGCCTCTCAGCAGCTTCTAACTGATCACATGTCAAGGATCCCCAGTTCCTTTAATGGTTGCATTTGTGGCTTGGCATGAAGAATTAAAGAGGAATTGTTTCCTTTCAAAATGCAATAAAAATGTTCTTCTCCTTTTTATTCTAAGTGGTGAAAACTGCCTTGTCACCTCCAGATTTAACTTTCATCTAAATCTCTCTCTTACGTGACCAGAATTAACCAGTTCCCAGAACTATAAATGTGTCCTTTGCAGACTGATATTCAGAAAGAAATATTCTGAGGGTTTCTGACATCCCTGTACTGATTAATACTGTAATAGTATACTGAGTAATGCTATGATGGATTTCTTCATCAACAAGGAAACATTCTTTGATGTCATAACAAATGATGGGAATCAGCATGGTGGAATCCACAGGCTCAGCCTATTGTCTTTCTTGTGATTTATTTCTGAAAAACTTTTAAATGGGAGCTACTAGAATGTCTCGGAAAAGAGCATAAGCTTTGGGATTCGGTCAGAGCTGTGTTTACATAGATGAGGGTTCGAAGTCTAACCCTATCAATGGTTAGCTATGTGAATTAGAAAAGTCATTTAACCCTTCTGAACCTCACTGGGTGTTAACAACACCTCCTCACAGTGTGGTTATGAATTAGAAATAGAAATGAACATGTAAAGCACTGAGATGGTGCAGATGCCTAGTAGGTATTTTATAAATGTAAGTGATCTCTCTCTCTGTAGTCTGAAAGACTTTTGTCGTATTTCTTTCATTCCTCAGAATGTGTGATTGCTTAGGAAGACTATTGAAATGAAAACCAAAACTTTTTAGGTATAATTTATCATGTTTACTAAAACATTAATAGAGTTAGAGTCCTTAAATCAGATATCAACAAAACTTCCAGCCTAGGGGCAATTATTATTCTCGATGGGCATTAGTTGGACATTAAGGATCAGAAGTTACTTCAAGGACAAAGGCATTTTACCTAGTGAGGAGTGAACAAACAATGTGTTTCTTCTGGAAGAAACAATTCAAAGCAATCCGTTTGGTCTCCTTATGGACACACATCAGTATCATGAGACAGCACAGTAGAGGAGCAAGAAAAATAGCTTTGGAGTTAGACCTACCAAGTATTAGTTGGGTGCCTTGGGCTCTCTGAGCCTCAGTTTTGTGATCAGCAAAATAGGGTTAATAATACCTATCACAGTGTGAGGATGCGTATAAATAAAACACGTGAAAACACCAAGCACTGAGACTGGCATGTGGAACATGGTAAGTGTTGCTTTTGTCCTTGGCTCTTCTGCAGATCTTCAATCTTACCCAGAGAAGGGATGGGGTAACTAAGTAAATAATTGTAAATCTGCATTTTGTTTTCATTCCTGTCCTCTTAATGTTGAATATAACATGGAAAAACTCACCAACTATGAAGCACAAGACGTTAAAAAATACAGGACAATTTGCTTTGAAGTTACCAATGGTGGCTTTAAGAGTTTACTTCCTAACTTGTTCTTTATCCTTCATATGAAGGTATTTTAAAACCCAGCAACACACAAGAGGGTGTGGTCACCTTGTTCTCCAACTCGGTGTGTTCAAACCATCCATAAAACCATTCTATAGGAAAAGACAATATGATAACAGGGAACATATAAAAATGAAAACTGTAGAATAACAGTTTCCCAAATTTTCAACACTAAGGCTTGTTTGGGGCCCTGGTGGTACAGTGGTTAAGCATTCAGCTACTAACCAAAAGGTCGGCAGTTTGAATCCACCACTTCTTGGAAACCCTATGGGGTAGTTCTACTCTGTCCTATCTGGTCGCTATGAGTCAGAATCGACTTGATGGCAACAGAAGGGTTTGCTTTAATATTTTTACTTTCCTCAATACATTTTAGCTCCTCCTCCTCTTTGTCTCATGACATCTGTGCTAATCTCTATTGTATCATATATGCTGCATTATAATTGACTCAGCTACTTTATTGTAGCTCAATAAAGGCATGAATCACATTTTATCCCTCTTTCAGGTCCCCCACCCCATAGTTGGCTCAATATTTGCTGAACTGACAGCAAACATTCCCCTTTATAGGTTGCCTGTATAATTATAATAATATCAATTGAGCATTTACTATATTTCAGGCGCCATGGGGCTTTACAGATATCAACTCATTTATTCTCATAATAAATAGTAGGTGTATATCATTCCCATTTTACTGATAAGAACACTAAAGCTAGGAGGGATTAAGAAAATTGCCTAAGAGCACAAAGCTAGTTCACTGAAGAAGTGGTATTCAAACCCAAGTACTTTGACATACGCCCTTATCTACTGTGATAAACTGCTTTTACTATGAACTATGTATTTATTGGAAGCCCTGGTGGCATAGTGGCTAAGAGCTACAGCTACTAACCAAGGGTTGCCAGTTCTAATCCACCAGGTGCTCCTTGGAAACCCTATTGGGCAGTTCTACTCTGTCCTATGGGGTTGCTATGAGTCGGAATCAACTCGACAGCATTGGGTTTATAGCTTATGTATTTACAGTTTACTTGTTATTGCTTTTAAGTAGATTCATTTTGCTTTCTCTTAGAGGACAGAGTATTGCTAAGTAGAAAGAACAAACTTGGGAATTATACAATTCAGCCACTGAAAACTGGATGTCCTTGGGCAAGTTGCATAATTCTTACTGAATCTCAGCTTCATCATCCATAAAATGCAGATGATAGAGACTGGATATGGAGATTAAATGTGGTAACAGGGGCAAGGTGTCTCGCATAGGATCTAGCCCATAGTAGTCATTTAATAAAATAGCTGTTACATTAGGAATAGAATCTACCTACACTGATCACTCAGTGTAAGTCAACTGTCTTCAACTAACACTTCCTCCTTTCTCATCCATACCTCATAAGCCAGATATGCTCCTCTTCCCTTCAGGGCTGGGCTCCTCATTTTCTAAGCCTGGCTTCCCACTCATTCTGACAGCCTTAAATGCCACCTACATGCTGGAATTTGCAAAATGTTTATCTCTAAGCCAGACCTCAGCCCTGAACTCCAGACTTTAATATCCAGTTGCCTCCTCAGCATCTCCTTTTGGATATCTAAAGGGGATTTTCAAATTCAGCATGAACAAAAACAAACTCCTGATTCCAGGTCCCATCAAACTAGCTTCTCCTGCAGTCTTCTCCATCTTAGTAAAACGCAACCCCATTCAGAAGCCTTGGAGCTGCTTTTGATCCTAACTTTCTTTTATGTCTCACATCTAATCCATCAGCAATCTGGTCATCACAGTCTATTCTCAACCCAGGAGCCAAAGTGATCCTTTTAAAATATAAGTCAGATCATACCATGCTTCTGCTCAAAACATTTTAATGCCTCCCTGACTTAAAAAAAAAAAAAGGTTAAAAGCTTAAGTCTTACAGTGGCCTACAAGATGCTCCATGATTTGGTCCTGTTACTTTTCTGACCTTAGCTTGTACTACTCTCCTCCTTGTTCATTCTGTTCCAGCCTCACTGGCCTCCTTGCCCCTTCTTGGATGTGCTAGGCCTACTCCCACCTTAGGGTCCCTGCTACATTCCTGAGCCTAGATGAGTATTTGGCATACGGTAAGTACTCAGTGGAGGCAGCTCTACTTTGTCCCATAGGGTCGCTATGAGTCTGAATCAACTAGATGGCAACGAGTTTGTTTTTGTTTTGTTTGTTTAGGTACTGAAGAAATACTATTGAATGAATGGTGTGGATGATCATCTACTTAAAGAGCCAGCTCACCTTGACTTCTGTTATTTGTGTGTCCTGTGACTTTCTTCTTGCTTGACCTCCACCCTGTAGTTTCGCCTTGGCTTTCCCAGCAATGACAGCCTGCCTCCCCACTATACCTCGGGAATTCACTTGACACTATCTAGGAGAACCAGGACCAGGAAGACTAATACAAGTTCCAAAATAGTCTTGAACTCTGGGTTTCACTGACACCTTCATTCTCTTTTTCCTGTAAACATTTCTGTGAAAAAGGAACAGACTGACCCAAGAATCCCATTGTCTCTCTAGACACCTGTGCCCTTCTGCAGCACAGAACGATGAGACAAATTGCTCAGGATGACTGAGCAAGGATTGTAACGACACTGCTTTGTAGGTGCTCTCAAGGACACACAGAAAATAGTTATCTTTCTGCTTCTAATACACCTGTTGTGCTAAAATGTATACTTAGATATGGGCCATTATGGGTAACATCTTTTTCTGCCCTTTCTACATGACTAACTCTGAGCTGTTTCACCTGTGCCTCCAGAGAAACTATTTCCTATTACAGGCACTAGTGCAAGGGTTGTAGGTATAAAAGCAATTTACCCTTGAAAATGTGCTTTGGTACCTTGAAAACGGTTTGATGTAGAAATGGCAAGGTCCGTCTAGCCTAGGGAGGGAGTAGTAGTTCAGTGGTAGAATTCCCACCTTCCATGTGGGAGACCTGAGTTTGATTCCTGGTCAGTGTACCTCACATGCAGGCCAATGTACCTTATGCACAGTCACCACCCATCTGTGAGTGGCGGCTTGCATGCTGCTGTGATGCTGAACAGGTTTCAATGGAGCTTCCAGACTAAGACAGACTAGGAAGAAAGGTCTAGCGATCTCCTTGCGAAAATCAGCCAATGAAAAACCCTATGGGTCACAGTGACCCGACCCCACAACCAATCATGGGGATGGTGCAGGACCAGGCAGCACTTGGTTCCATTGTGTACAGGGTCACTATGAATCAGGGGCTGACTAGAAGGTAGCTAACAACAACATCTAGCCTAAAGACATGGTTTGAGATCAAATAAACACCATCAGTCTCCTTTGCCCCCTTTACACAATTCTTCTAAGGAAAGTGGGGGTGGGGTGGGAGATCTCTGAAAGGTGATTAAACACATTAAAGACAACAGCTTGCTATTTACCACATGCTGGGATGTCACAGAGGTCTGACTTAAAATTTTCATCCAAGGTAAAGCACCAGGGGGCCTCCTTCTGATTCCCAGGGTTGCGGCAGTAGGAATGCCCCCCATTCAGCTCTGGGAAGCGCAGGGCTGTGAAGGTGTGTGTGTGGGGATACTGGGAATTCCACGGCTGACACTGCCGCCCAGATTTGGTCACACTGACGGTGCCCCGGTAGTCCACACCTGTGCCGTTATAACACTTGTGATCTGAAAGACACAAAATTAAAGTGCAAACTGAGAGAAAAAGCAGAGGAGACTCTGGAGCTCCCAGCCAGCACTTTCTGGAGGCGAAGACATGTAATTAACCTCTTGGTCAAAACCTCTCTGCAGTCAGGGGCCTGGCAGGGCAGAGCCTCCAACCCTGGCCAGCAGCTGCATTCCTGGGAGGATTTAAACTTATGCTTCAGGAACAAAACTGTTCCTCCACTAGTATTTCTAATATTACATACAGAGGAAATCAGAACTGGCTGGGACCTGGGGCACATGGGCCATTTTCTAATGAATGGTTCAGGGAAGGTTCAAACCAAAATTTTCCTTCCATTCCTGAGTGTTGATCTTAGTCTTGAATCATGTGATAAAGAATTTAGTAGGTGATTCACAGAACATGTTTATTAGGGGCAGTGTATTATGGGCTTATGGAAACCCTGGTGGCATAGTGGTTAAGTCCTATGGCTGCTAACTAAAGAGTCGGCAGTTTGAATCTGCCAGGCACTCCGTGGAAACTCTGTGGGGCAGTTCTACTCTGTCCCATAGGGTCGCTATGAGTCGGAATCGACTCGACGGCACTGGGTTTGGTTTTTGGTTTTTAACTGGAGCCCTGGTGGTGTACTGGTTAAAAGCTCAGCTGCTAACCAAAAGGCCAGCAGTTCGAATCCACTAGCTGCTCCTTGGAAACCCTATGGGGCAGTTCTACTCCGTCCTATAGGATCGTTATGAGTTGGAATCGACTGGACAGCAATGGGTTAACAGGAGTTAAGGCCATCTCTGTGCCGATGGACTGGACACCCTTGAGAATCAGGGCTATTAAGTAGTCCTTCCAGGAGACCACAGGGGCTGTCACCTGACAGTGCTGTAGAATCTCGACTTGAAATAAACTGGATTTTGGCAGAGCAATAAGATTATAGTAATGATAATAACAGTGATATTGAATAATATTTATTGAGCATTTACTATGTGCTAATGTGAAGTGAATGGAAACCCTGGTGGCATAGTGGTTAAGTGCTACAGCTGCTAGCCCAAGGGTCGGCAGTTCAAACCCGCCAGGCGCTCCTTGGAAACTCTACGGGGCAGTTCTACTCTATCCTATAGGGTCGCTATGAGTCAGAATCTACTCGCTGGCACTGGGTTTGGAATGTGAAGTGACTAAAAGCTCTGCTGCTAACTGAAAGGTCAGCAGTTTGAACCCACCAGCCCTCCGTGGGAGAAAGATGTGGCAGTCTGCTTCTGTAAAGATTTACAGCCTTGGAAACTCTACGGGGCAGTTCTGATCTGTCCTACAGGTTCACTTTGAGTCAGAATCGACTTGATGACAATTGATTTGGTTTGGGTTTTGGAAGCACAGTTCTAAGCATTTTAGATGTATTAACTAATTTAACTAATAAAGTATTATTAAGTACCAAAAGCAGACTAAAAATTGCCATTAAGTTTAATTATAGATGGATGAGAAATGTTCAAATAGTTTTTTTTTTTTGTTGTTGTTGTTGCTGATGAGGGGGCAAAGGGTGCAGGAAGCCCTCATATTTTCACATTATTGTCTTCAAGAAACAATCCCTGGGTGCTACAAATGGTTAACGTGCTCGCCTGCTAAACAAAAGGTTGGAGGCTGGAGTTTACCCAGAGGTGCCTTGGAAGAGAGGCCTGGTGAACTACTTCTGAAGAATCAGTCATTGAAAACCTGATAGAGCACAGTTCTGCTCTGACACACATGGGGTTGCCATGAGTTGGAATTGACGCTACAGCAACGGTTTACTGGTTGGTCTTCATGAAACTTCCTGAAAGTGGGCACCATGTTCAGCCCGTTGGGAGGTAATCTGGCTAATAATCTGAATAATTACTACGCGTCAAGTTCCAGAATTCATTCTGCCATGGGATTGCTGGACCCAGGGAAGAACAGAAGATGGTTAGGGGCTACCACTTACTTTTATTTATAGGATCCGCCATGGGAATTCCAATTCGGATACAGTTTGCAGCTTCTGGGCTCTCTGGCTGGGGGAGATCTTCACAGTTTGGCAGTTTCAGCCTCATCAGAATCATGGGATTCGATCTTGCAAAAATGTACTCTGTTTGACACAGGACGTTTTCCAGGATTTCACATTCATCGCGGCACAAGTCGCGGGGCTTTGGGACAGATGAGGTTTCGTCACAGTATGGGAAGGCATAGTGGCACAGGGAAGGTATGGCAAACTGAGAACACTTATCAGATAAGTGACTGGAGGTGCCGATCATGGTGAAGGCAGCTGAAAAACAAACAATTACTAACTCCCAGGGGTCAGGGTTTATCTTCTCTAGTTATCTGGTCAACAGATATCAGATATAAACCCACATTGGACAGGATCTGCTGTGCTCAAACAGACAAGGCCAAGAGAAGGACATTCATTTCAGATGTCTAAGCAGCTTACTTTTACTGGCTTGAAAAAAACATTTTGACTACAAAGTTAAAAAAAACAAGCTTATATTACATATGTACCGTTTCCTAATAAAAAGAATTAATTAGGTTAAAGTACAATGTATTTTTCATTTTTACTACAAAGCAACAGAACTCTGTGTTTCATCCGGTACTTTTTATTAGTTTTGTGAGGTTTCGAAAACATTTGACAGCTGCAGGGCAGAGCTTGCTTTACGCAGAGGCTGTGCCTGATCACAGAATTTAGTTCTGTGGCTTGCCTCTGACCTGCTGGATGACTTTGGGTAACTTGCTTATAGCATTTTTACACAAATAACACCCATCTTCTATGTTTGTTTGCCAACCACACTCTCCCTTAACACCCCACCAAGATATTTTTGTAAGAGCTGCTATGCTAATTTTTTATACCAACATGTAAAAAAAAAAAAAAATTTAACATAGCAGCTCTTACGAAAAGTACATGGTGGGGAGGGGCGTGGAGTGCGGTTGGTGCGTTATTTGTGTAAAAATGTGGTAATTTCTTTGTAGCTTGGATGCATTCTACTCCACCTTCTGAAAAATGAGGCAACTCACTTAGTAATTCCTGAAGAGTACACCTCAGTTGTTCCAGTGACACTTATAGAATATTAGTGGTCCTGTGGCCTAATTTCTTACCCAACAGAGTATCCATGTACAAAAGGAGCACCCACTCTCCCTTTGAATACCTCCAATGACAAGAGGCAGCCTAAGAGGTTGTTGAAGCACTGTTTCCCAAAGTATGTTCCTCAGAATATTAATTCCATAGGACATAAATAGTGTTATGAAAAATTACAGGTCCTGGCCAGACAAGTTGGGAAATGCTGGGTTAAACGAAGTTAAATGGATTTTTTTTTTTTTAAAGTATAATACTTTCCAGTAAAATGATGTTCATTGAAAATTACCCTGAAAGGATTATTATAATTGGATTACCAAATATTTATATCAGAACTTCCCATTTATTTTTGTGAATATTTAGCTAAAAGCACGTTAAAATGTTCTTAGGTTAGGTTGAATTGTGCCTTCAACATCTCCTCCCCATCAGCCTTACTTCTGTTCTCTGGAATTTTACAGAATTATTTTTCCTCTTGAAAGCCTGAGGGTTTCAATAAGTGGCAACTACATCTTCCTATAGTTGCTTTTCCAAGTTAAATAACTCCACCTCCCACCTCAAGTTCTGTCAAATTTCCCATAGGGTATACCTTCCGGACTTTTTGTGGTTCGATGTGCCCACGTTGGGTTTGTCCTTGGCTCTCTTAAACCCTAGGGTTGCCAAATAAACTAGAAGATGCCCCGTTAAATTTAAATTTCGAATAAACAGTTGGGACATACTTATACTAGAAAATTATTTGTTGTTTATCTGAAATTCATATTTAATGGGGTATCCTGTATTTTTATTTGCTAAATCTGGCAACCCTATTAAAACCTGAAGCCAATTTTAATAGATTTCAAAGGGTACATGGCACAGAGACATAATAACTACAACAATGGAAGAAGTCCAAGGCTGCTACAACCACCAGCAAAACTGTACAACGTGGGCTACAATACCAACTCTTGAGTACCACAAAGGGCTTCACTATTAGGTTTCAACTGAAAAATGCTTTCAATTAAAAAAATATGAAGGCTAAAATAGAGAAAGCTACAGTAGGAAAAGTCCTAGGATCATCTCGCCTCATCATTCATTTTGCAGATGAAGAAAGAGATATTCACGGAAGGTTAGCAATTTCCCCAAAGTCACAATAATGTTAGTTCTGGGATTAGCATTCAGCTAGACCCTAAATTCATTCCCTTTTACTCTACAGCATGTTGCTTCCAAACAGTAAGCTCTGTGAGGGCAGAGATTTACCTGGTTTATTCACCACTCCATCACATCCTCAGTGCTCAGCCCAGTTCCTGGTGCACCGAAAGCGCTCAATATTTATTGAGTGTTTGAATGGATGTGAGACTTCTCAAAGCTTCCTTTTCCTCTAAATGCAACCTTCAATAAATTATTTTAATGTAAATTCCAGAGCACAGAAATCATATCTCACGCTTCTTTATGTTACTGCTCCCAGTCCTTATGCTTAGCCTAATACTTTACCAAGAGAAGGGCTCAAAAAAACTATTGGTGAGAAAAATAGTTATTCAAGGGCTAAGTATAATTTCATTGGTGTTACTTACCTGTGATCTGATTTTCTATTTCCCCTTGCATGTGCAAAGACTCCATATAGACGGTTCGGTTGCCAATAAATCTCGCACATGCAATTCCTCTGTATGGCTGACAGAATCCATCTTCTTCATACTCATCTCTAAAAATAAAGTGAAAACTTTAGTGGTTGCAGCACACACATATGTGGCTCTGGCTGTACAACGCCCTAAAGAGTCGCTAGGGGGCGTAGTCGGGCACAGTATCCTAAAGACTGGGCTAAGGAACCTGGCTCTTGCTCAGTTCCATCCATCACCTAAAACATCTGTTGGTCATGTTGGTCAAAATTCCTACACCCCCAGAAAATCATCCCAAAGCACAAAGATCGTCCTTAAATATGAGAGAAAATACTTTTATTTTTGCAGCTGGTGGTGGGCTGGAAGATGATGTAGTTATAAGAGTAAAAAGGAAATGGGTTGGAAATCTGGGCACATGTTCTACAGGGTTTTGTTTTGTTTTGTTTTTTAAGCAGAGATTATTTTCTGCTTCATTTGCTACAAAGGCGTGGGCGCATTATCCACAAGATCCACTCCAACTGACATGTCAATTAGGGGGAGCCACAAGGGGAGCTACGAGTCAGAATCGACTCGACGGCAACAGGTTTTTTCTCGACAAGGGGAGAAGCTGGGTGCCTCTGGAAAGAAACCAGAGGGCAGCCCAGTTATGCGGGCTTCTCACTGCTTAGGACCCATTATTTCTACCATGGAGAAAGAGGGCAAGGGCAAAGCACGGACTGATGAATCTGAAATGAGTCACTAAATCCAAGAAAATCTAGAGAATAAGTCAAACTATTGTTGCTCAAGGGCAGACCAAGCCAAACAAAAGGCGGCCGGCTGTGCTTACGGGCTGAAAGCCACCCTGGATGCTGCTCCTCTGCTAACCTGGCTGGAGTCAATAAATCAGTTGAACTAAATATCATTCTTCTCCAAGTTAAAGTACCCCAGGACAAAAGTCAGGAGAACAAAATTCTCTTCCTGCAGTCAAGAAATCAAATGACGCGTTGCACCGGGCAAAACTGCAGCAAAAGATCTCTTTAAAATCTTTAAAAAGCAGATGTCACTCTGATGACTAAGGTGTGCCTGACCCAAGCCATGGTCTTGTCAATGACCTCAATATGCATAAGAAAGTTGGACAAGGAAAAAGGAAGACCAAAGAAGAATTGACACATTCGAATCATGATGTTGGCAAAGTACATCAAATATACCATGGACTTCCAGAAGAATGAACAAATAGTCTTGGAGGAAGTACAGCCAGAATGTTCCTTAGAAGTGAGAATGGAGAGACTTTGTCTTGCTTACTTTGGACATGTTATCAGGAGGCACCAATCACTGGAGAACAACACCATGCTTGGTAAAGGATCAGTAAAAAAGAGAGAGACTCTCAATGAGATGGACTGACAGTGGCTGCAACAATGGGCTCAAACATATCAAGGACTGTGAGGACAGTGCAGGGCCAAGCAACATGTGTTCTGTTTATACATGAGTCAGAGCCGACTAGATGACACCTAAAAACAACAACAAAGGCAAGATGTCTGACCTCTTTGAGCCATGGTTTACTTATGGATAAGAGGAAGATGATAACTGACCTCTCTACTCCATAAATGAAAGTCTCTGGGTGGTGTAAATGGTTAAGCACTGGATGACTAGCCGAAATGTCGGCGGTTTGACCTGCCCAGAGGCGCCTTGGAAGACAGGCCTGGTGATCTGCTTTTGAAAGGTCATAATCTTGAAAACCCTATGGAGCAGTTCTACTCTGCATACATGGGGTTGCCATGAGTTGACAGCTACTAACATCAACAACACCCCGTAAGTAAAAGTCATGAGGATTCCATCATATAATGTAAAAGGTTTTTTAAAGTGCTATCAGAGGTAACATATGATTATTATTCAAGTATTTACAATTACCAAAGAGGACATTTATTTGAAGGATAGTTATTTACTAAGTTCCTAGTTTGTAAAATGGACTGTGGTTAGTGTATGGCCCTGAACTTCCCCACTGGGGTTCAGTGTGGGAGTCTAGAAATCACCCTAGAGCACAAACCAGGTGAAAAGTACCTGATAGGGCCGATCATTAAGAGACACTAGTTTTCAGCTGCTTTCTACTCCCCAACCATTAAAATAGTCATTTTGAAGCAGAGATGGGGGAAGTATCTTCCATTTTGTCCTGAAAATAGTTTGTACTGCAAAGCTCTTTTGAAAAACATAAACTTTAAGTACACATACAGAAGAATATATCATATACCCGACATAAAGACATTGAAATTTTAATGTTGCAAAACCCTGCAAGCACTCCACATGTTTACTTTCATAAATCCTAGAGTAAGGCTGAAGCCTTTTTGGCTTAAATTTTACTTGGGTTGTAAAATTAACCCAACTTTTATTGGGTAACTAATACCATAAACCTATGGGGAGAGAGAAGGTTCTCAGATGACCAAGACTTGGATCTTGGAAACATAAGCACGGAGACCAAGACATACCCCCACTCACCCCCTGCTATTACAGATGACGCATTTCTATCCCTAGGCATTAACAGAGCCCTGGATTTTTAAGGTGTCATTATGAGAACACCTCTTCCTCCCTCACATTAAACTCTCAAGGCCTCAATTTATATCCCTTGGGAGGCCAAAACCCTGGAATTACCCCCAGATATAAATCCCCAACCTACTGGGAGTTCCCATATTTTATGTGTGAGGCTTAGGCTAAACTTCTTACCACCTTTCCAGTTCAAGACTCTAAAAGGACCCTTTGAATACTTTTTTTTTTTAAGAATAAAATGGAATGCAATTCCTTTGCTGCACATTTCTTATCCAAGGCTTAGACCTGCAGGTGTACTGAACATTCGACTGTGCCCAGAATTTCTGCTATTCTGGCCAGCCCCTTGGGGGCAGATAGAAAAAAGAAAAAAACACACGCACGCATGTGCACACACACACACTCACACACACACACCATGTAACGTCATCTGCTGGGGAGTAGTAATCGGCCCTGGCTGCTTATTAGACTCTCTACAGGAAGCTTTCAAAAATACTGATGTCCAGGCTCCACCCCAGACCTATTAAATCATATTCTCTAGGGATGCAGCTTAGGCATTTGTGATTTTTAAAAAGCTCCCAGGTGATCTGAATGCGGTTCAGACCCACAGCGCTAGAAAAACAAACATTTATTAAGTGTCTGCAGTTCTGTGCTGGGTACTGTGCTAAGTGCTTTCCTCAAAGCCACCCCTTAGGAGGTTTTCTCATCCTTATTTTAGAGAGGGAGGAACTCAAGTTCAGAGAATTTAAGTAACCTGTTCAAATTCACAAAGCCAGAACATAGTGGAGGGTTTAAAGCTAAAATTCAAGCTCAGGGTTTTCAATGCTGCTTTTTATTAAATCAGCCTAACCATAGTAAGAAACTATATAATAAGCCCTTATTCTATGCCAAACCCAACCAAACCAAACCCTGTGCCATCGAGGCGATTCCGACTCCTAGCAACCCTATAGGACAGAGTAGAACTGTCCCATAGAGTTTCCAAGGAGCGCCTGGCGGATTCGAACTGCCAACCCTTTGGTTAGCAGCCATAGCACTTAACCACTATGCTACCAGGGCTTCCTATTCTATGCCAGGTATGTTAAATTTCATATACACATAAAATAGGCGTTAAATAATTTAATCCTCACAATTGTGTAAAGAAGGTACAGGCATAATTATTCCCATTATACAGATGACAAAACTGAGGGTTAGGAAGAGTAAAGCACTTGTCCAGAGTTACACAGCAAAGGGAAGAGCTAGATTTGCCCCAAACCACACCATACAGCTTCCTTCTGAATGGTTAGGTCACAGAAGTTTTTGTGCTGCTTACAGGGGCTCTCCACTCTGAAGATGCTTTGGCGTAAGCTGAGTGGCAAAAGGTTTTCTTTTAAACATAAAGTCACATTTCTTTTCATTTGCAACAAGTGCTCCTTCAACATTGATCAGCTTTGTTTTTCTCATTGATGCCTTCCTGCCTCACACCGCATTCAGCAAACTGAAAACATGAAGCGATGAGACAGCAAGAATACAAGGGCTACGTTCTATGGAGAAGAAAAGCACATCAAGAAAGGGTCCCTGGGACTTGGCCATTCAGCACCGCAGTGGGCAGAAGCATGCACCACCTACCTCACGGTGAGGTTGAGATGCAGGGGTGCTTTGGGATGGGAACTCATGTTTCACATAAAGGCAATTTAGTTAGAACGTTGGCAGCCTCCACAGCCCTCTGCATTCCCGCTTATGTGACTGGGAAAAGCAAATGCAGGTTGCCCTCACCCCCCGATTCTCCTCTTTCCTCAGGGCAAGGGGACTGTGAGGGATGCTAAAACAGGACTAACCAGAACAACTTGGCAGCTAGATATATCCAACAAGGAGCCACCACAAGCCAAGGAAAGGGAACCCCTGTTCTGTAAAGACTCTGCCTGTCTGTGCAAGTTGCAGCCCAAGGGAGTCTTATGATGACAGTGGAAGTCAGAATAGCTACAGATTTCCCGGCAAACCTCTCAGCTCAGTGAGCAAAGGAGAAAACTCTCTGGAAATTAAAAAAAGCACACTGCATCGTGTGGGGCAAGGGAAGCCCGAGATACAGCTTGTGAGGAGGAGGAGAAAGAATTGGAGGGTGGGGGCTGAAAAGATACAGAATACCCCAAATAGATGCCAAAGTGGAGTTGTGCCAAGTTTGGACCATGTGAGGCCTACGACACTTCTCTTTAGAGAGGGCCGGGGTTTCTAGAGCCTGCCTTGAAGTTAACCATTAATAATTCACCTTTTTGTTTGAGGCTTGACCCGCTTTCTAAATTAAAATGCTTCCCAGGAGAGATGACGTGTTTGGTCAGGAATACCTTAGCATGGATTGGTTTGTATCACTACGTTGGACACTTTCATTTTTATTGAAAGTTGCATAGCAAGGAAGGCTTGGGCAATGGATGAAAGGTTTGTGTGTAGAAGAGGAATGTGGGTACTAAAAACAATTGTCCCTGACTTGACATCTATGTCTCTGACCAGCCTAGTGCTCAGTGAGATGACAGTAAGGCAGACCCAGATGTGGGAGGTGATCTGAGGGCCTTCCTCACGCCCTCACTTGTAGCTTCACTCCTGGGAGGTAGTGTGGGGGTTATTAATAGAGGGCTCTCCCTCATCTGATCCATCCTCACTCTCTCTCCAGTGTGATGTTTCCAAAACACAGACTTGATCAGGTCACTTCCTGCCCCAAAGCCACTGTAGTTTCCCCCTAACTTCAGTCTCCTGACTTCAGTGTATACAACATCCTTCATTGGCTAGTACCTGCCAATTTTTCCAGCCTTGTTTTCTGTTGTCAAGCCTAAGAACCTGATGATTCTCACCTTATGAGTCAGAATCCACTCAACAGCAACAGGTTTGGTTTTTGGTTTTGGATTCATCTTACTGGTCTCATGGACCTGAAAATGCACTTTGATGTTTCCATTGCTAGGCCCAAGCTCTCCCCGAAGGCTGGAAGGCCCTCCACCCTCTTTTTCACCTTGTGAGTATCTTCTCATGTTCAAGATTCAGACGCTTCTAACCCCCAGGGAAAATTAGCCACTGAGCCTCTGGTGCCCCATCACACCACTCTCACCCATTTATGACTTCAGATTGTGTTTATCTGTTTAGCACCATCTCGCCACTCTTCTAAGGCGAGGACCATGACCTGTGCAGGTTCATAACCCTTTGGGCCTACCACAGAGCACAACTCAATAAACATCTGTGGAACAAAGGAGGGGGTGCTGCCTAGAGCTGTCCCCTCCAGATTCCGGAGGTGAAAATAAGGCCCACTGCCAACTGAACTGTCATAGAGGCGGAGACTGTTGTTAGCCCAAGGACATGGGCCCTTCTCCATTCTAGAAACACCTTCCAAACTGGAAACCACTTTCCTCCAGGGCTTCAAGCCAGTTTGTTCAGGTTTGAACCCTTGCTGAGAATTTACATTGCTAACAAGCTCCAAGGTGATGCTAATGCTGCTGGTTAGGGACCAATTCTGAGAACCACTAGTAGAGCAGTGGTTCTGAACGTTTATTATACATAAGAATCACCTGGGATCTTGTTAAAATGTACGTCATGATTCAGTAAATCTGGGGTGGAAATGCAAATTCCCAGCAGTGGTTTGAATTGGAAGGAACTGGTTTGAAGCCGTGTTTTCCTCATCAGAATTTACCCTAGGGCATGGGTAAGCCTGGAGCCCTGGTGGTACAGTGGTTAAGAGCTACAGGTTGCTAACCAAAAGCTCAGCAGTTTGAATTCCCTTGTTGGAAACCCTATGGGGCAGTTCCACTCTGCCCTATAGGGTTGTTGATTACGAATTGAATCTATAGCAATGAGTTTTTTGGTTATGGACAAGCCTAAGAGATCTAATCAGCTGACATGATTCTGGCTGATTAGTTAGGCCCTAAAAAGTTCCCCTTTGGAGTAATCAACCAGTTGCCCTTGAGTTGATTTTGACTCATGGTGACCTCCTTTGTGTCACAGTAGAACTGTGCTCCATAGGGTTTTCAATGGCTGATTTTAGGAAGTGGATTGCCAGGCCTTTCTTCAGAGGTGTGTCTGGGTGGACTAGAACCTCCAACCTATTGGTTAGCAGTCAAAAATGTTAACCCTTTGCATCACTCGGGGACTCCTTTGGGGTAATACTCAATTAAACTGCATGCCTCTCCTTAGTGGGAAGAGTGGGTGTAGAGGGACTTTGCAAACTGTAAAATCTCATAGAAATGCAAGAGACAAGAGAGACGGACCTTGGGAATTGGCCAGTGGGTGAAATTTCAAGCCTCAGAGTTAAGGAGCTATTTTGGGGATAGGAGCTTGAGTGCCTTCCAAGCAGACTAATCGGAAATAAGCATTGGCAATTTACACCATATCAGCAGGTTTCTTTGTTCTCATGGTTTTCTAACTGGAATGCTGGGGAGAGAGATCTGATAGCCCATAGTGTGGCAGCCTCATTCTGGTAGACTTTAGTGGATGAAATAATTCAACACTTCTGAATTTATCCCACTCAGCCACTCTCATACAGCCCCATATGGGGCCACAGAGACCAAAATCACATCAAGATGCCTCCTCCAAAACCCTGAATCTGGGCACCACAGAGCCCAAAGAGAGGTAATGTCCCTAGGTCTGTGCCAAGCGTGGATTATTTTTTCATAAACCACCCCCCCCCCCCAAAAAAAACCCCTGTTGCTATTGAGTCGATTCTGGCTTATGGTGACCCTATAGGACAGAGTAGAACTGCCCCACAGTGCTTCCAAGGAGAGGTTGGTAGGTTTGAACTAATGGCCTTTTGGTTAGCAGCCGAGCTCTTCACCACTGTCCCACCAGGGCTCCATATGGACAGCAATTTCTCTTTACCCAAGAAAAAATAACTAAAAGATCATCCAGTGGAAACCAAAACCAAATCCACTGCCATTGATTTGATGCCAACTCATAGCAACCCCATGTGTTACAGAACAGAACTGTTCCACAGAATTTTCCTGGCTGTAATCTTACCAGAAGCAGATCACCAGGCCTTTCTTCCAGGTGCCCCTGGGTGGCTTCAAACTGCCAACCTTTAGTATAGTAGACAAACACAAATCGTTCGAGCCACCTAGGAACCTAACTGAAAGTCCCCCTTTTTAAAATGTGTAAATCAGGCCCTCTATTTGCCCTTGAGGGGTGTGCGACTGGGCCTCTTAAAGGTGAGAATCAGTTCTGTCTTTTTGTTAAAAGGGGTGATATGTGATAAAACTAAGAGTCCAAGAAAAGGATGCAGAATTACTCCAATGTGGGTAAAAGATCAGAGGTACCTGAAGAACAGGCTATAATCTGATATGGCCTAAAAAATTACCACCCACGCCGAAATTTCTCATTTCTCTTCCTGAGAAGACCTCCAGCTTTGAGTCATCCTTGGTTAAGGCGCCAACCAGGAGAAGGGGTACTAATTTAAGTCTTATCAGCTTTAACTGCACACATCTTGGAGCAGAAGGTCCTCGGAAAAGGGGTATCAGGACAGGTCTAGGCTGAGACAGGGAAAGAGCTGGCAGGAGTGAAAGAACAAGTGGAGAGTCCTGGAAGGGGAGCTGTAAGGAGTACCGAAAGCTAATTTTGCCTCAGGCTAGATGTGGTCAGGAGATTCCAGGTTAAATATGTGATCCCAAAGTTAGCTCACAAAGTCTGTTTTCTAAAGACTGGTCTGAAAGTGGCATCAAAGAGGGTAATGTGTTAAAATACTTGACCTTTAAGGTCAGCGTTCAAAGTGAGCCAATCAAGTCATGTCAACCCAGAGGGTGATGACTCACAGAGAAGACTTAAATCTGTAAGGCTGAGAATTCAGCTAAGGCTAATTTCCCTTCTTCTCTTATTGGAATGCCTTTGTAACCACGAACAATTTTCAGGTGACTGTGTCAAGTATCATGTGCTGTTTCCCACACCTGGACACTGACAACTGTTAACATTCATTTCATCAGAAAAAGAGAGTCCCTCACTCTTTCCCTCACCACTTTTTTGCTTTAAAAAATTAAATTTCTAGGTTTTTTTTTCTTGGCCATGAACCATTAAAACAAACAGATGAATAACGTTCTGTCATAGTTTCCAGAACAGCACATAATAGTTACTTGTGTCCAACTTAGAAATGAGAACTATTGGCTTTGCTTCATAGTGATGTTTGGAAACACAAGGGTTGCATTTCACTTTGGAAAAGGAGCAGAATTACCCAGGCTTGTATCTTACAAATGTAATTTGAGAGAAAATTATGCATGTAATACATTTTATTCCTGTTTAAACACACATTTGAAATGATAGGACTACAACAGTACAGTATTTGCAGGAATACGGAAGATCACTAATAAAAATGAGTGACTTTCACTGTCTTCAATTTACTGAGGTTTCTGTGGTGCGGTGGCATTGCACCTTCCAGGAAGGCCTTGGGTGTTTTTACTTTTCCTTTTCTGAAGAGTCTACTTCGCCTCTCCTGTTAGGCTGAAGCTGGGAATTCCTAGGTGAGGCTTGGAGCCCCTGAGTTTAAGGCCCCCGAGTTCTCATTACAAACCCTTTCGATGTATTTTGGCAGTTCTTCAAATATCAGGCATTCAAACTACCTCCTAAATTTGCCTATTGAGGATAATGGGCTTTAGAATAATATGAAATTCACACATACCAATCTGGCCAGATTTTTTACCACAAATGTTACTAGGATGGCTTTGATTTTTCTCTTTCCCTTTACGCCTTTGGTCATGGCTTGAAAAAAAAGAGTAGGTTTGTGGAAAGAGTGGTAAATGGAATTCTGTCACTTCTTAAGGGGGTTTTAATTTCATCTTACTGCTCAGAAGTGGGGTGAAACCCAATCTTCAATTCTTGCTTTTCTGTTTCATTTCAGCTTTGTTGCCCATTTCTTTTGCTGATGGTGGTTATGAAAGACAACTAACATCCATAAAAACTGATGATGAATTGAAGCCCTTTCCCAACCCCCATCCCCAAATAAGGCAATACAGAGGTACCCATGTCAAATACAGAATTTTACACATTAAAAAAATTGTAGTAGAATCAGAGATTAACATTAAAATGAAGATTAATTTGTGATGCATCGAATAGGAATATTAAAAGTAGATAAGCTAGATCTGTTAGACAAGGGTTTCTGGGAAATTGTGAAATCCAATGGCTTCTTATAGGAGAAATAAGGAATAGGATTGGAATTGTGGGCGGGGGGAGGTTTAACTTGAGTTGCAAAGTGCAGAGCAGAGTAAGGGGGAGGCCTTATAACCTTGGCCTTCAGGTAGAAAAGATGTAATCTCTGCTCACCAGGACTTTACAGTCTTACGCGGAAGAAATATATGTGTGATAAATACAATCCCTGTCCACCTCCTCTTTTCTTCCAACCAACAAGTTTTTTTTATTTACTTCTAAGAATACAAGAAGGGATATCTAATTGAGGCTGGGGAAGCTTCTGGAGGAGATGATAGTTTAAAAGATGAATAACTCAATGGTTGATGGACTAAATAGTATGCCAACTTTAGTGAGAAAGGCTACAGGCAGAGGCTCTAATGGCGTGGGAGAAGTATAGAACCAAGGTTGGGACTTAAGATACCTGAAGTGCCTGGGGCGGGCGGAAGTGAGCACTTAAAGAGGCACAGCAGTTACCTTCTCTCTGGGCCCTAATCTTTTTATAGTCTCCTAGAGTCTTTTTGGGAAACCTGATGGCATAGTGGTTAAGAGTTATGGCTGCTAACCAAAAGGTCGGCAGTTTGAATCCACCAGGCGCTCCTTGGAAACTCTATGGGGCAGTTCTACTCTGTCCTATAGGGTTGCTTTGAGTTGGAATTGATTCGATGGCAGTGGGTTTGGTTTTTTTTTTTTTTTTTTTTGGTAGAGTCTTTTTGAGTAGAGTGGTATACTCTGCTGCTAACCGAAAGGTCAGAAGTTTGGACTCACTGGTGGCTCCATGGAGAAAGATGTGGCAGTCTGCTTCCTTAAAGATTTATACCTTTGGAAACCCTATGGGGTAGTTCTACCTTGTCCTATAGGGTTGCTATGAGTTGGAATTGACTTGATGACAATGAGAATGGGAGGGTCTTTTTAATAGTCTTATTATAATTTTGCTACCTCATAATTATTATAATAAAAAAGGAACTAATGGATTTTATCCTGAAGATAAGAGGGCACTAGAAAGCGATGTGATTAGTGACAGTGTGGCAAATGGTGAGACTGGAAATCTAAGGCTGGAGATTAGGACTCAACATGGTAGGTTCAGCTTGAAGGGACAGAGGTGATCAGCTCCCACAAGGGCCTAAGATAAGCACAGCACACCAGAGTTCAGAATATCAACTGCTTCAATGAAGAGAGCTGAGCCTATGCCAGAGGTGGCAGAAAACAGTAGGGGAAAAAGAAGGGCCAGAAGTCAGGTACCCACTGGTAGAGGTAGCATGGAAGGGAATGTGAAGTCACAGCAGGTACAATGTCTTGTATCTTTCCCCTGGGCCCAATTACTTCCTCACAGACTCAGTCAGTTGGAACAGGACTTTGCAGGCCACTGGTCCAACCCTCTCTCTATAGATAAAGAATAAGAGTAAGTGGATACGTGATATGTCCAAGTTCACCATGTATTTAAAAAAAAAAAAATTTTTTTTTTTTCAGGTAAAATTTAGTATCTAGGAAAGACCAGGGTTTTCGAGATGCACAAAACTGCGTTTAATCCTGACAGCTGCTTTCTCTCTGTATGTGTCCTTGGGCTAAGTATTTAATCTCTCTAAGCCTCAGTTCTCCTTTACTCTAAAACTGGAGTAATAATTAAATGAGGTGATGTATATATTAAAAAAAAAAAAAAAACAAACTCAGTGCCGTCGAGCCGATTCCGGCTCATAGCGACCTTATAGGACAGAGTAGAACTGCCCCACAGAGTTGCAAAGAGCGCCTGGCGGATTCCAACTGCCGACCCTTTGGTTAGCAGCCGTAGCTCTTAACCACTCCACCACCAGGTTTTCTGAGGTGATGTACACAATGTAATAATTAAATGAGGTGATGGTAAGAGTAATTAAATCAGCTCATGGTAAGTGCTTATGAAGTATAAGTTCCTATTCTGCCTTATTTATTCTACAAACATGTACTGATTCGCCTAATGTGGGACAGAGAAGTTTGGCCTTTTGCATACGGTTTCTGAAAATAGCCCTCGGAATTCTTAAGCGATCAAGGTGTTCTATGTTTTTCCAAAACAGCCATGCAACACTTAAACAAGTACAAATGAATTGGGAGTCCCCAACTCATCACCTGGCAACAGGTCGGGGGTGGGGGTGGGGTGGGGCATGATGAGGCCTCTGAACAAACCTCCACCCCCCACCCTCTGAAGCCTGATGTTTGTCAGCACGGCTAAAGAGAAACCATTGTGGATTGGTGCCAAAATGTCTAACCACCTCTCCCCCTTGGTGGTCAGGCAGGAAGATCACCATTGTGCTCCCTATAGTGAATCACGTACGCTTTGTGGGTATAAAAGTAGCTGGCGGAGGGATTTTCAGAGTCTCGCTGTAGTACCAAGGAAGAGAACATGTAGCAGAGTTTCTTTTCAGCTCACCTAACTAGCCTAGCTAGTGGGGGCGGGTGTGTGTGTGTCATATGCAGGTCTCTCTCTCTCAGACCCCACCTTCTGAGTCCCTCACCTAAGGTACAAAGTGGGGTACACGTACAAGAGTGGTCATCTCTATGAGACCAGCCTTTTCAAGTCATAGGGGGGACCTGCTCAATAATGAATCCAAATTTGTTCTGGTTTGCTGTCTGCTTCTTTTTGTAATGAAAGCTACATTCATGTTAATGCTCTGGGAACATCTTAAGTGTTCAGGCTCAGATCAGATGAATGTAGTATCCATGGAGTAATTGATGCCACTGGATGAAATCTTCACAGTCTTATCGCTGATTTGAATTTTGAAGCAATCTGTGAGTGTATCACACCTACTATGTCCGGGTACTATTCTAGGATGGGAAAGAACAAAACGGACAAAAAACCTTGCCCTTATGCTTACATTTGGCTTAGGTTTCTAGCTGGAAGCTCTTTCCACCATTCTTTACCTATAATTTGTAACCTAGACTTCCTTCTCATTGTACGAAAGATTGTTGTGGTTAGGTGCCATCAAGTGGCTTCTGAGTCATAGCAATCCCATGTACAACAGAACAAAACATGCCTGGTCCTGTGCCATCCTCACAATTGTTGTTAGGCTTGAGCGCATTGTTGCAGCCACTGTGTCTATCCATCTCATTGATGGTCTTCCTCTTTTTTTTGCTGACCCTCTACTTTACCAAGCATGATGTCCCTCTCCAGGGACTGGTACCTCCTGATAACATATCCAAAGTATGTGAGCCAAGTCTCACCATCCTTGCTTCTACAGGGCATTCTGGCTGTACTTCTTCTAAGACAGATTTGTTAGTTCTTCTGGCAGTCCATGGTATATTCAATATTCTTCATCAGCACCATAATTCAAAGGCGTCAATTCTTCTTTGGTCTTCTTTATTCATTGTCCAGATTTCTCAGGCATATGAGGTGACTGAAAACACCCTGGCTTGGGTCTGGTGCACCTTGGTCCGTGAAGTAACATCTTTGTTTTTTAACACATGAAAGAGGTCTTTTGCAGCAGATTTGCCCAATGCAATACATCATTTGATTTCTTGTCTAATGCTTCCATGGGCAGTGATTGTGGATCCAAGTAGAATGAAATCCTTGACAACTTCAATCTTTTTTCCATGTATCATGGTGTTGCTTATTGGTCCAGTTGTAAGGATTTTAGTTTTCTTTAGGTTGAGGTATAATCCATACTGAAGGCTGTATGTAGTCTTCGATCTTCATCAGTAAGTGCTTCAAGTCCTCTTCACTTTCAGCAAGCAGGGTTGTGTCATCTGCATTTCACAGGTTGTTTTTTTTTTTTTTTCCCAAGTCTTCCACCAATCCTGATGCCCTGTTCTTCTTCATATAGTCCAGTTTCTCCAATTATTTGCTCAGCATACAGAATAAGTATGGTGAAAGGATACAGCCCTGATAAACAGCTTCCCAGACTTTACACAGTATCCTGTTGCTCTGTTTGAACAACTGCCTCTTGGTGTATGTACAGGTTCCTCATGAGAACAAATAAGTGTTCGTCTATAATTCCTCTATAATTTGTCATTCCCATCATAATAGACCATATGATTGTCAGATCCAAAATGGCCAATACCAGTCCATTTCAGCTCACTAATGCCTAGGATATTAGTCTTTATGCAGTCCATTTCATTTTTGATGACTTCCAATTTATGAGGATGGTGCAGGACTGGGCAGTGTTTTCTTCTGCTGTGCATAGGGTCTCTGAGTCGGAACTGACTCAACGGAACCTAACAACAACAACAACAACATGCTGATGACTCCCAAATTCATATCTCAAGCCCGAATCATTCTCTGAATTTCAGCTTCTATATCTCCACTTGAATATTTAAAAGGATCTTAAACTCAGTATGACTAAAATTGAACTTATTTCCCTCCAAAACCACTCTTCCTTTCTTTTTCTCCCTCCTAGTAAATAACAACTCCCTTCCAATTCCTTATAAGGAAAACTTTTTTTAGTTTTTTTTTTGACTCCAATGCTTACTTGCATATCCCATATCCAAGCTATCACCCGATGCTTTCAGCCCTTCCTTCAAAATCTATCCCAAATTCACTTTTACCGCCACCCTCTGGTTCAGGCCACAATTATAGCAGCTGAAGGAATCCTTTTAGAACCTACCCAAGATTCCCCCAATGGCTTCCCTTTTCATGCTAAGTGAAAATAGGAGTTCTTACAATGTTTTTACATGGTATTTTCCCACCTCTGCCACCTCTCTGACCATATGCCCTACCACTTTTCCCATTGCTGATTCTGTTCCTGCCACATTGGCCTCCTTGCTGTTTCTAGAACAAATCAAACATTCTCGGAGTCTTTGAAATTGCTGTTCTTTCACCTAGAACACTCTTCTCCTAGACAGCTACGTGGTTCCGTTACATAGACCTTCAGGTCTCTCAAATGCCACTTTATTCAAAAGGCATTTCCTGACCACCATAAAATAGATCCCTCTCACTTCTCCTCTGATTTACCACTACCCATAGCACTTAGTGCCATCTGACATACTCTGCATTGATACATTTGTTCATAAATAAGCTTCCTGAGGACTGGAACTTTGTTTTGGTCACTGCTATGTCACTATTGCCTAGAAAAGTGCTAGCATAGAGTTGGCATGCAATAAATAATGATTTTTAGTGTTGAAAAGTTTAAAATAAATAAGTCTCTCTTACTTTTGATTTTAACTTCTGTGGTAGCAAAGAAGAAACCCCAAACTCCGAGATCATATAGTAACCTAAAATCTAGTTAGTTTCTTCACGTCCCCCTCCCAGCCACCCAGCCTCCCCATGCATTTAACTGTGCTAAATGGAAAAAAGAAGGAAAATGGGAGCCTTTAAGAGTAGCAATATTTTAACTTGAAGTATAAATTAGCTTCCAGTGCAATTTTTTAATTTGGCCTCTCTCCTCCTTCCTGGCTCAGGTCCTCATGACTCCACAGCTGACTTACCACAATACTCCCCTAATGGGAATCACTGTCTCCAATCTTCTGTTCTTCCAACCCACCCTCCACAAGGCTGTTAAAGGGCCATCTAAAATAGAAATTTGTGTACTTCCCCCAGGCTGAGGTTTTTCACAAATGACATTGCCACTGTTAGGCACACATAAATATTTGTCATTTAGATGTGTTTTTTTTTATACAATTGGAAAGCTACAAGCTTCTTATCTAATTTAAAGTTAAAAGGTTTTCCTTCTCTTTTATTCTTCATTCCTTTCACCTACCTTCATGAGTTATCAAGATTTGACTCTGTGCTCTACAATATCCTAGGCCTTGAGGGAGATACCAGAGAAATGACCTTTGACTTTTAGCTATGGATACCATTTGTAATCATACCTGGATGCTTATGAAAATACAATATTGGCCAAAAGCAGAAACAAACAGAAAAACAGTATGGGGAATGGATGCTGCTATATACTTACTATGTGCCAGGAATTCCACAAAGTAGGTAATATTAGCCTTATTTTATAGATGAGGAAACTGAAGTTCAGATATTAAATTTCTTGCCCAAAGGCTTAGGTCTCCCTCCAAATTTCCTGCTGTTTCCACTACTGTACAAGGAATACTCTAGAACTCATAACAATATATAAGAAAATATGTATACATACTATTTAGTGAAAAAAGACAAAACAGAATTTGGACCAATACTGCTGCTATATAAAATGGTTATATGTACACAAAGAAGGAAAGTGAGTTCAGATAGAAATATTTGGTTTTACTTTTATTTGACTACTTGTTCTCAGAATTGTTCAAGTGCTTAATTATGATACAGTAGTTTGATTAACATATTGTGAAAAGAAGCTCGAGAAGAGGTGCTAGATTGTACATTGCTTAGACTTGGCAGAAGGAAGAGAATTTTGTAAGCAGTAGTTGGAGGCTTTTTGGAGAAGGAGGAGAGGGTGAAAAAGGCAGGGGAGATATCTGGAGCCAGAGAGAAAGGAGATGAAGAGAAAGGGTCCCTTCTCGGCAGTCTGGCTTGCTATAGGGTCTCTCCATCCAGCAAGGACCATTTGCACTTCCCAGATATCGACAGGGAAACTGCTGACCATTTAAGTTTCAAATTTCTCTAGGGCAATACCTGACCGAAGCAGGACGCTGGGACTCAACTTGGCATTGCTGACTGGAAAAGTCACTGGGCTAGAAATCAGAAGGCCAGGGTCCTTGGTCCCATTTTGGCTGCCAACGAGCTTTATTTCCATATAACCTTGGGCAGGTCACTTACCCTCTTTTGGCCTCCGTTATTCCATTTGTATAATATGGAAGTTGAACTATATGATACACTAATGTTCTTTCCAGTTCTAACTTTCTGCTGTTATCTACTTTAAGCTCTCATCAACCACCAAGATGTTTGCAATAGCCTCCTGAGTGGTCTCTCTGCCTCCCTTCTTGGCCCTGTAAGCTGATCTTTCATACTGCTGCAGAATGAGCTACCTAAAAGGTAAATCAGATTATGCCCACAACCATTTGGTGACTCTGCACTTCGCCAAGTTCACTGGCTACCTTCCAAGCACATTAAGAGAGTCACAAAGTCCTCAGTGACCGACCCTATTCACCTCTTCAGCACTGTCTTTTGCCATTGCCCCCCCTTTGGACCTCAGGCCCTAGTAATAAAGAACACTTTGTGGGTTCTGAACACACTACATTACTTTTGTGTATTGGCTATTCCCCTTCTAGGAAATCTGTTCACACTTTCTTCACCTGGTTCACTCTCTTTCAGTTTCAGTTCAGTCTCATGTCCTTTAAGATGCTCTCCTGGAGCCCCCCGTCTAGTCCATGAGATTTACTTTCTCTAGCATCCTGCACTTACCTCATGATCCTGTATCGTTCTATGTATTGTTGAGATGTCTGTTTTTCTACCAGGCAGAAAGTTCCTGAAGTGCAGCAGCTGTTCTTACTTTTCTCTGTACTCTTAACCCACCTGCAGTCTCCCTCCCAGCAGAGCCCAGTACATATAGCCTGGTTCATAGAAGGCACCTAATAAATGCTTATTGAATTGCACTGTATGCTTCTCAGCTATTGCTCCAGACATCCTCCAGGCTCCAATACCATTAACCTTCAGTAAGCCCTCCTTCTACTACAATCCCAAAGGTGGACCAAGGCAGGTTCGATCCCTACTTCTTAAGCGCACTTTGCTAGCTCCCCAAGAGATCTGCAGCCTCCAGTCTTTTCATTTCAGAGTTGGCAGGTCAAAGGTAGGCTCTCAACTCCCCTCTACCTCCCACCGATTTCTCTAACCAGAACTGAAAAGGCTTCTTCCCTGGGCTCCAGGTTGCTGTTATACAGGGCTTGCGGGACAGAATCGCATCTGACTCCAAGAGGCTATTTTTTTAAGCATTACTAAACTCTCCTAACCTATCAACTCCTAGCTTTGTAGTCATTTCCAGTTGGAAAGTTTTTAGGCTGAAAAAAAGACAGATTGTGAAAAGACATAAACATCTTTGGTGAGAGGTGACATATGTTTTCTCCTAGTGAAAGCAAGGCACTCCCGTGGATTCTGCAGTTTTTGGACACTGCATAAAATACATCTCTTAGGCAATTAATCTCCTGGCAGGCTTTGAGTGAACCAATTACCCTGTGCTTTTCTTTGTCATTGTTCTAAAGTTTAACAGTGCATCTATCTGCTATATTCGTGTCTGGAAAGCCACGGACTGCCTCAGACCCTGTTTGGCAAACACATGTAGAAATGCTTAGTGTTCACACGTTTGATTTAAATATTGACAAATTTTTTCATTAGGACCCTAAACCCTGAGCTTTATTCATCTTAAATGCTTTCCAGGAGAGTGACTTCCCCCATCAGGGTGACTCCCAGTAACTCAATACAAACTTTGCAAGTGGGAGACGCACAGAACATGGTAGTCTATTGGGCTCACATTCTGTGGTGGGGCAGCTGTAACTGGTTATGAAGTAGGGCTGGAAATAGTATTTGGAGCTTTCTTGGCAGATTTCTTACGTCGTTATTCAATATGAACTGCAAATCATATGCTCGTAGTTATGAAAATGTCAGGAAACTCCTAGTGTTCATGCTTTGTTTGACAAAGCTATTTTAGAGTACTGCTGGAAGGCAGAGACAGTCAACATTTGGGATGTAGAAGAGAAGAACACCCTCCCACCCCCAGCAGTTTTTGAGAAGTTGGTAATTCGGTCCTATATGACAAGAGCTCAATTCTCAACTGATGGACGTACATTTCACATAGTCTTGATTAGTCCAGGATGTGTGTCAGGGCTACCAGAGGTCTGGAAGGAAATGCAGGAAACTTGTTCACTTCTTGCTCAGTTTGGATCAACTGAGCTTCAGATCAGGGTCAGCAAACTATTTGACTCTTAATCCCAGCAGCAGCTGAGCAATGCCCCTCAGGAACAGGAGCAAGAATAAGGCAGAGCCTATACAGAGAGAAGAGAGAGCAGAAAGTAAAGAAGGTTGGTGGAGGGAGGTAGAGACGGAAGGAGGGAAAGAGAGAAAGAAAAGGAAGGAAGGGTTAAAGAAAGGCAAATATGAGACTAATATAATATCTAATAATAATATAAATTTGTATGATGTTTCCACCTAGATATTATAACTTAAATTTTGATTTTCACCATTCTTGTGAGACACACAAGGGCATTCTTCCATCCTTAAAAAAAAAAAGATGGTTGTCGAAGTTTTGAAAAATAGAAGCACAAAGAGAATTAAAATCACCTACATCTAGAACCCACAAGATAATCCCTGTTAATATGTAGCATGTATTTTTTATGTAGATATATAACCTTCCAAATGAATTCTTTTTAAAAATTGGAATTATACAGACATAATTTTTTATTTTTGATGTAGTATATATTTTCCATATCATTAAATATTCTTCTAAAACATGATTTGTAGTGGCTGCAAATAAACAGTTTGTATCTAACTTTTCATTATTTCTAAAAATATTGTGATGAACATCCTTGTATATCAATCCTTACATACATCCATGATTATTTCTCTAAGCTAAAAGCTATAAGGAAAATTATTTTCTAGGTCAAAAGAATGTACATTTTAAAGGCTTTTTGCATATATTGCTATGATTGTTGTTATAATTTATATTTCTACCATGAGTAAACATGCGTGTGTCCGGGTTGTATCCTTTCACCACACTTATTCAATCTGTTTGCTGAGCAAATAATCTGAGAAGCTGGACTATATCAAGAAGAATGCTGCATCAGGATTGGAGAAGACTCATTAACAGCCTGTGATATGCAGATGACACAACCATGCTTGCTGAAAGTGAAGAGGATTTGAAGTATTTACTGATGAAGATCAAAGACCACAGCCTTCAGTGTGGATTACACCTAAACATAAAACAAAAATCCTCACAACTGGACAAATAAGTAACATGATAAATGGAGAAAATATTGACATTGTCAAGGATTTCTTTTTACTTGGATCCACAATCAACGCTCATGGAAGTCAAACAATGCATTGCATCAGGCAAATCTGCTGCAAAATATCTCTTTAAATGTTAAAAAGCAAAGACATCACTTTGAGGACTAAGGTGAGCCTGGCCCAAGCCATGATATTTTCAGTCACCTCATATGCATGTGAAAATTGGACAATGAATAAGGAAGACCAAAGAAAAATTGATGCCTTTGAATTATGACGTTGGCGAAGAATATTGAATATACCATGGACTGCCAGAAGAATGAACAAGTCTGTCTTGGAAGAAGTATAGCCAGAGTGCTCCTTGGAAGCGAGGATGGTGAGACTGCATCTCACATACTTTGGACACATTATCAGGAGGGATCAGTCCCTGGAGAAGGACATCATGCTTGGTAAAGTAGAGGGTCAGTAAATCCCTCAACAAGATGGATTGACACAATGGCTGCAACAGCGGGCTCAAACATAGCAATGATTGTGAGGATGGCACAAGACTGGGCAGTGTTTTGTTCTGTGGTACATAGGGTTGCTGTGAGTTGGAAGAGACTCAATGGTACCTAACAATGACAACAACAACCATGAGTGTAGGAGAGTGTCTATTTACCTGCATTCATACTAACGCTAAGTAATATTACTTTCAAAGACTGTATCTCATTTTTTGTGCTTAATGAAGTTAACCCTGTTTTGCATATGTTCATATTTGCATTACTGATTATATAAACTGTATACTTGGGCATTTTCTGTATCTATTCTACTGTTGATATTATTATTCTTTATTAGATGAAGTAACTGAGTTTTTTTTTAAAGATAACCAACTTGCCCAAGAACCCATAGCTAGTTAAATGGCTAAAATAGGATTCAAATTTGGGCTTTATAGTCTGCTTCATGTCACGCCAGGCATAGAGATCTTTTCTAAATTCCAAAAATAAAAAATGTCCCTAAATCCAAAGATAGCACTTCAAAAACAAATCCATAGAATTAAAAAAAAAAAAAAAAGTCAAGAGAATTAAAACAAGGCACAGTGCCCTCAGTGAGGAGTATCAAACATCGCTTTGATCTTTGATTACAGGTACCAAATTCTGTGCTTAGAATATTTACAGTAGCCTAACAACCACTTTTATAATATATTTTATTTGAATGATTTCCAGCTTCCCTTTCAGATTGGCAGACTTAAAGTAAATCTATAGGGAGAGATGAGGAGAGAGGCTTCCTATGGTAAATGGAAGCTTGGTTGATGCCATATTCTATGTGGATCAGCAAGGACGCATAGCTACCAAAAAAGCTGACTGATACTAGGGGCACTCCTGACCAGGAGTTTATGCTCTGAAATAAGGGAGGAGCCATCTGCTTTCCCCAATTCTGGTTAAACTTCCCTAGAACATCAGGCTTCACTCTGGGCACTTGACTTTGATAGGGATATCCACAAACTATCATAAAAAGCAAAGTGACCAAGTAGAAGCGAATCAAAATCATGTCACAAGAGGAGTGGTTGAGGGAGGTAGAAGTATGATCCTGAAAAGGAGACTCCAGGGAACATGAGGATAATCTTCAAATGCTTGAAGGACAACTCAGTGTTTTCATGCTAGACAGGTGTGTTCCTTATTCATATAGCTCCAGTATCCAGGCAAATAGTGGCCAGTCAGTTATTAACAGGTACACTACATATTAATAGTCTTCTTGGTGCCAGGCTTGGTTCTTGCCCTTTTGGATACAGCAGTGGACAAGGCAGAGCCCTTGCACTGAAGATGTGTACATCCTAAAGGTACCCAGTATATGGATGTTGAAGGAGGGATGGATGAAGGATTGTACTCATCAAAATGTGGAACACTGGAGGGGTATTTGGAATAAAGAAATAAATCAAAGGTATCTTTAGAAGTGGCTGAAGAAAATGCCAGTGCCTGGAAGCTGAGGTCAGAATATCTGAGGGCTAAAGGCCAAGTAGTTCCTTTTCGCCATTCTCAAATCACTAAATTACATCTTTAATGATAGCTCCAGGAATCCCTGGGTGGTACAAATGGTTAACGTGCTCAGCTGCGAACCAAAAGGCTAGAAGTTCGAGTCCAACCAGAGGCACCTCCGAAGAAAGTCCTGGCGTTCTTCTTCCAAAATGTCAACCATAGAAAACCTCATGGAGCACAGTTATACACTGACACACGTGCAGTCAACATGACGTCAGGGTTGAGTAGAGGGCAAATGATTAATTACAGCTCCACGTGGCTACTCTACGTTGATAGCTCCCCATTGCTTCCAGGATAAAGTGCAAATTCCTTAACCCGACTCACAGATTATACCCTGTTTATATCTTCAGCCTCATCCTCTGCAGTTTTGACAAAAAGAGAAGAATTGAATAGAAAACTCCTGCTTGCAATCAGCTAAGTACAGGCGAGGGGAGGTGACCTTCAATGGATTTTGTTGACTTCTTCGTTCCACCAGTATTTATTGAGTACCAGGTTGTGGCAGCTAGTGCAGGTTATGGTGCTGAAGAAGCTCAGCGTTTACAAGGGGAGAAACAGCTAACCATGATGAGCTGTCCTGAGGACTACTGCTTGGTGAGGGCTGACTCCCCAGGGGAAGGAGTCAGGAGGAAATGGCAGGAAAGGATGAGGTGGCAGATCTATTGGTTCATTCTACAGACATTGGTGCTTTCTATGTGCCAGCCATTATTCTAGGTGATGGGGCTCAGTGGGGTACCAAGGGTGGGGCAAGGGAGCCGGTTGCTCTGGTGCAGACAATATAGGCTATAGGGATTACGGAGAATTTAGAAACAATAATTAAATCAACCAAAAACTAGTCTGCTTTTATTACCATCATGCCCTTGAAATTCAAACAATGTCGGAATAAAATATTCCTCCCCTCCAGGGCGGGTGTTCCCCCTGCTCGGCCCTTGATTCTCCACTGTGGGGCTATAACAGTGAACAAAACATCCAAAAATCTTTGCTCTCATGGAGCTTACATTTCAGTGCAGGAGGGTGGCAGAGACTTCAAGATGTCCAACCACTGTCTGCTCTTCTCTTCCAACTTAAACAGTAAAACTTCCTATCTTAGTTGGCCCTGGGCTCATCCATCCAGAGATCAGAGCTACATGTGACCACGTGATTATGTTCTGGCCAAAGAGCCGTGAGCGGAAGTAAAGTGCACCATCTTTGGGTCAGGCTCTCATGGGGGGCAGAGGGGAGGAGAAGCATGCTCCTGACAGGAGTGTGGGCATGAAGGAGGGTGCTGAAGAAGCCATCTAGGACAAGATAAACAGCATAATAGGTTGAGGCTGGCAGAGAAATAAGATGGAATGAGTTTGAGGGTTTTTTTTTTTTGAGTCTCAGGGGGAACCCAGGGAGCAGAGCTACCCTCTCAGCTCTAGGATCCTCTGGACTAGAGGGAAATCAATTTCTATCTTTTTCAAGCCACTGTATCTTATCTATCTTATCCACTCATTTGTTTATTTATTATAGCACATTACACTGTATCCCAATTAATACTGCACATAGACTATAAACAAATAAAGGAAATACATAGTTTGTCAGTTAATTGTATGCAGAAAAATAAAGCAGGAGTAGGGGAGATGAGCGCTGGTGGAGGGGGAAGGCTGTAATATCACAGTTGTCCTTAGATTTGTGCAGTCTTATTTACTAACCATTAGTTACATGTGGCTGTCAAGTACTTGAATGTGGCTAGTCTAAACTGAGATGTGTGGTAAGTGCAAAATACAACCTGGATTTCAAAGATTTCATACCACAAAAAGAATATAAAATATCTTAATATTTTTATATTGATGACATGCTGAAATTATAGTATCTGGGACCTATGGGTTAAATAAAATGTCATTAATATTAATTTCACCCGCTTTTACTTTTTTAAATGTGGCCCTTAGAAAATTTAAAATTGCATGTAGCTTATATTTATTGCTTGCATAGTATTTCTATTAGATGACCCTTGCTGGTTTAGCTCCCACTAGCAGTGTCCTGGTTTCATTTTACTTGGATCCGCAATCAGTACCCATGGAAGCAGCAGTCAAGAAATCAAACGACGTATTGCTTTTGGGCAAATCTGCTGCAAAAGACTTCTATCAAGTGTTGAAAACCAAAGACGTCGCTTTGAGGTGCACCTGACCTAAGCCATGGTGTTTTCAATCACCTCATATAAACGTAAAAGCTGGACAATGAAAAAGGAAGACCAAAGAATTGATGTCTTTGAATTATGGTGTTGGCAAAGAATGTTGAATATATCACGGACTGCCGGAAGAATGAACAAGTCTGTCTTGGAAGAAGTACAGCCAGAGTGCTCCTTGGAAGCAAGGATGGGAAGATTTCATCTTACATACTTTGGACGTGGTATCAGGAGGGACTAGTCCCTGGAGAAGACCACCATGCTTGGTAAGTTAGAGGGTCAGCAAAATAGAGGGAGACCCTCAAATATATGGATTGACACAGTGGCTGCAACAATGGACTCAAACATAGCAATGGTTGTGAGAATGGCACAGGACTGAGCAGTGTTTCATTCTGTTGTACATGGAGTTGCTATGAGACAGAACTGACCTGACGACACCTAACAACAACAATGGGAATTCCCCACAGTCCTCCCACCTAGTTCTATTTGTCTTCCCCCTTGAGCCTGGTGCCTCCACTACCCAGACCTGCTCAATCTCAGTCTATCCATGGTCCTACATAGGAGGAGAATCCTCACCCATCAACTCCTGTTCTTTGGATATTCATTGTTGTTAGTTGCCATCGAGTCAGCTCCTACTCATGATGACCCCTGTATAACAGAACAAAATGTTGCCTGGTCTGGCACCATCTTCGGGATTGTTGGTATGCTTGAGTCCATTGTTGCAGCCACTGTGTATTAAGAGTGCCTTCCAAATAGGGGGCTCATCTACCAGCTGATACCACTATATCAGACAATGTTCTATTATGATCCACAAGGCTTTCATTAGCTGATTTTTGGAAGTAGATTGCCAGGCCTTTTTTCCCAGTCAGTCTTAGTTTAGAAGCTCTGCTGAAACCTGTCCACCATGTGTGACCCTGTTGGTAATTGAAATACCAGTGGCGCTTGGATGCTAACTGAAAGGTTGGCGGTTCAAACCCGCCAGCGGCTCCGTGGGAGAAAAGACCTGGCAATCTGCTTCCGTAAAGATTACAGCCTAGGAAACCCTATGGGGCAGTTCCACTCTATCATACAGGGTCAGTATGAGTTGGAGTCAATTTGATGGACACAATAACAACAGGTTCCAGCATCACAGTAACACTCAAGGCACTACAGTATGACAAAATAACAGATGGGTGGTAGATCTGGATTTTAGGGCTTATCAATAATTGAATAATCCAGTAGACTCATTAAAGACCCAGAAAAGGTAGGCCCCTACATGTAGGCCAAGTACATAGCTGCCTCTTTGGAGAGCACTGAGAAGCACCAAAGCCTTTGCCCCTAAAAAGAACACACAATTTCCCAACTAGACCTCCACAATGCACAAAGTTTCCATTACTAAAGGTTTGCCTTTACCTTAAGAGTTTTTGTTTCCAGAGGAACTTTGTTAAACAAAGTGATATTTGAGAAACTCCAAGGCAGTATCCAAAAGTAAGGGCTTTGGAGTCAGATAAACTAGGGTTCAAATCCTAGCTCTGCACTTTCCTGGTTGTGTGGCCTTGAATATTGCAATTACTTAACCATTTTAGGTGTTCATTTGTTCATCTCCAAAACCAGGATACTATTACCTACATGTCACAGAGCTGTTCCGATGTTATGTGTGAGTACCAGGCTCATGGTTCCACCTTTAACACACGTGCTGTGGATACAGGCTAACTCTCAGAATACAGAACCCAGGCCAACCATCCCTTTCAAGAAGCTGTTCAGAACCAGAAAGAAGGATAAAGAAATATAACTACAGGGGTGTGAATCACCTTTGCTTCAACTGCCTCACAGAGAAATTCTGCCAACAGGGAGTGAGCTTGTAAAGACATTAAAAAAGGGGACCACGATCCCTTCCAGTACAAACAGTAAATGTCAAAATTCTTGTCAAGCACATGCAGCATTCTACCTGGAGGCTATGGGGTCAGGAGTATGTGTAAAAAAAAAAATAATAAAATTAATTGAAATGACTCTCTCAGAAGGAAGAAACCCAAGGCAACTCTGCTGTGTCCTCAGTGAAATGTCATTTTCATATTGGACCTCGAGTCACACCTATGAGAGATGGTCTGTCAAGGTGACGCTGGCCGTTGCCAGATGAAGTGTTTCATTAACACCATCAAACCGTGACAATATTTAAGGGTCCAAATGCTGGACGCTCCAATATCACCCAGACATAAATCTTACCTTAATTCACATAGCTGGCAACAACTGAAATACCAACAGCTTTCATCCACATAGGGAATAAGTGCTTCATTTGCATTATCTCATTACACTTACACCATGGGGTATAGTTTACCGAGGCTTAGAAAGGCTTCTGAATTTTCCTGTGATCCCTGAGTATTAGAATGAGGGTTAGAATAACATCCATCTAATTTTTTTTTTCACTGTGCCTTAGGAAAAAGTTTACAGCTCAAGTTAATTTCTTATACAAAAACTTATACACATATTGTTATGTGACCCTAGTTGCAACCCTATAATGTGACAGCACAATCTGCCTTTCCACCTGGGGTATCCCATGTCCATTCAACCAGCTCCTATTCCTTTCTACATTCTCACCCCACCTCTGGACAGGAGCAGCCCATTTAGTCTTGTGTATCTACTTGAACTAAGAAGCACACTCTTCACGAGTATTTTATGTTTTATTGTCCAGTCTAATCTTTGTCTGAAGAGCGGCTTTGGGAATGGTTTTAGTTCTGGGTTAACAGAGAGTCTGGAGCCATGTCTTCTGGGGTTCCTCCAGTTACAGTCAGGTTAGTAAGTCTGGTCTTTTTACGTGAACTTGAATTCTGCGCCCCACTTTTCTCCCGCTCCATCAGTGACTCTCTGTTGTATTCCCTGTCAGGGTGGTCACTGGTGGTAGCTGGGCATCATCTAGCTCTTCCAGTCTCAGGCTGATGGAGTCTCTGGTTTATGTGGCCCTTTTGTTTCTTAGGCTAATATTTTCCTTGTGTCTTTGGTGTTCTTGATTCTCCTTTGCTCCAGGTGGGCTGGGACCAATTGATGCATCTTAGATGGCCACTCACTAGCTTTTAAGACTACAGGTGCTACTCACCAAAGTGGGATGCAGAACATTTTCGTAATAAACTTTGTTATGCAAATTGACCTAGATGTCCCCCAAAACCATGGTCCCCAGACCCCCGTCCCTGCTACTCTGTTCCTCCAAGTGTTTGGTTATGTTCAGGAGATTTCTTAGCTTTTGGCTTAGTCCAGTTGTGCTGACTTCCCCTGTATTGTGTGTTGTCCTTCCCTTCACCTAAGATAATTCTAATCTACTGTCTAGTTAGTGAATTCCTCTCTCCCTCCCTCCCCCCACCTCTTAACCATCAAAGAATGTTTTTTTTCTGTGTTTAAACCTTTCCTTGAGTTCATATAATAGTGGTCTCACACATACTTGTCCTTTTTCGACTAATTTCACTAAGCATAATGTCTTCCAGATTCATCCATGTTGTGAGATGTATCGCGGATTCATCATCATTTTTTATCATTGTATAGTATTCCATTGTGTGAATATACCATACTTTGTTTATCCATTCATCTGTTGATGGACACCTAGGTTGTTTCCATCTTTTTTGCTATTGTGAACAGTGCTGCAATGAACATGGGTGTGTATGTATCTATTTGTATGATGGCTCTTATTTCTTCAGGATATATTCCAAGGAGTGGGATTTCTGGATGCGTGGTACTTTTATTTCTAGCTTTTTAAGGAAGCACCAAATCAATTTCCAAAGTGGTTGTACCATTTTACATTCCCACCAGCAGTGTACAAATATTCCATTTTCTCCACAACCTCTCCAAGATTTATTATTTTGTGTTTTTTGGATTAATGCTAACCTTGTTAGGGTGAGATGGTATCTCGTTGTAGTTTTGATTTGCATTTCTTTAACAGCTAATGATTGTCAGCATCTATCTGTTAGCTTCCTGATGTCTTCTTTGGTGAAGTGCCTGTTCATATCCTTTGCCCATTTTTTAATTGGTTTGTCTTTTTGTTATTGAGGTTTTGCAGTATCTTATAGATTTTAGAGATTAGACCCTTACTGCATATGTCATAGCCAAAAAAATTTTCCAGTCTGTAGGTTGTCTTTTGACTCTTTGGGTGAAGTCTTTTATGAGCATGTTTGATTTTTAGGAGCTCCCAGTTATTTAGTTTCTCTTCTGGTGTTTGTGCACTGTAAGTGATGTTTTGTATTCTGTTTATGCCATGTATTAGGGCTCCTAGCCTTATCCCTATTTTTTGTTTCATGATCTTTATCATTTTAAATTTTATATTTAGGTCTTTGATCCATTTTGAGTTAGTTTTTGTATGTGGTGTGAGGTATAGGTCTTGTTTCTTTTTTTTACAGATGGATATCCAGTTAAAAAGACTGTTAAAGAGACTGTTTTTACCCCATTTAATAGATTTTGAGCCTTTGTCAAATATCAGCTGCTTATAGGAGGATGAATTTATGTCTGGATTCTCAATTGTGTTCCATTGGTCTAGTATCTGTTGTTGTACCAGTACAAGGCTGCTTTGACTACCATGGCAGTATAAAATCAGGTAGTGTGAGGCCTCCTACTTTGTTCTTCTTCAGTGATGCTTTACTTTTCTGGGGCCTCTTCCTTTCCATAGCAAGTTGGTGATTTGTTTCTCCATCTCGTTAAAAAATGTTGTTGGAAATGAATGGGGATTGCACTGTATCTGTAGATCAGTTTGGGTAGAATTGACATTTTCACAATTATGAGTCTTCCTATTCATGAGCAAAGTATGTTTTCCACTTACATAGGTCTCATTTGGTTTCTTGCAGTAATGTCTTCTAGTTTTCTTTGTATAGGTCTTTTATGTTTCTGGTTAGATTTTTTCCTAAGTATTTTATCTTCTTGGGAGCTATTTAAATTGTATCAATTTGGCGATTTCCTCTTTGAAGTTCTCTTCGTTGGTGTAGAGGAATCCAACTGATTTTTGTATGTTTATCCTGTATCCTGATATTTTGGTGAAATCTATTAGTTCCAGTAGTTTTCTTATAGATTCTTTGGGGTTTGCTGTGTATAAAATCATGTTATCTGCAAATAGGGATACTTTTACTTCTTCCTTACCAATTTGGATGCCCTTTATTTCTTTTTCTTGCTGTGTTCCTCTGGCTAGGACGTCCAGCACAATGTTGAATAAGAATGGTGATAAAGGGCACTTTTGTCTGGCTCCCTTGTTCTCAAAGGGAATGCTCGCAGACTTTCTCCTTTTAGGATGACTTTGGCTGTTGGCTTTGTATAAATGTCCTTTATTATGTTGAGGAATTTCCCTTCTATTCCTATTTTGCTGAGAGCTTTTATCATGAATGGGTGTTGAACTTTGTCAAATGCCTTTTCTGCATCAATTGATAAAATCATGTGGTTCTTATCTTTTGTTTTGTTTATGTGATGGATTACATTGATTGTTTTTCTAATGTTGAACCATCCCTGGATACATGGTATGAATCCCACTTGGTCATAGTGAATAATTTTTTTTGATATGCTGTTGAATTCTAATGGCTAGAATTCTGTTAAGGATTTTTGCATCTATGTTCATGAGGAATATTGGTCTGTAATTTTCTTTTTTTGTGGTGTCTTCACCTGGTTTTCATATCAGGGTTATGCTGGCTTCATAGAATGAGTTTGGGAGTATGCCATCCTTTTCTATGCTCTGAAATACCTTTAGTAGTAGTGGTGTTAACTCTTCTCTGAAAGTTTGGTAGAATTCTCCAGTGAAGCTGTCAGGGCCAGGGCTTTTTTTTCTAGGGAGTTTTGAAATTACCTCTTCAATCTCTTCTTTTGTTATAAATTTATTTAGTTGTTCTCCCTCTGTTTGTGTTAGTTTAGGTAGGTAGTGTGTTTCTAGAAATTTGACCATATCCTCTAGGTTTTATGATTCTTTTAATTTCAGTTGGGTCTGTTGTGATACCACCCATCTCGTTTCTTATTCAGGCTATTTGCTTCCTTTCCTGTTTTTCTTTTGTAAGTTTGGGAAATGGTTCATCAATTTTGTTGATCTTTGCAAAGAACTAGCTCTTGGTCTTGTTAACGCTTTCAATTGTTTTTCTATTCTCTATTTCATTTTTTTCTGCTCTAATTTTTATTATTCCCTTCTTTTGGTGGCTGTGGGCTCCTTTTGTTGCTCTCTTTCTATTTGTTCAAGTTGTAGGGTTAATGTTTTGATTTTGACCCTTTCTTCCTTTTGGATGTGTGCATTTATTGCTATAAATTGACCTCTGAGCACTGCTTTTGCTGTGTCCCAAAGGTTCTGGTAGGATGTGTTTTCATTCTCATTTGATTCTATGAATTTCTTTATTCCGTCCTTGATTTATTCTATAACCCAGTAGTTTTTGAGCAAGGTGTTGTTCAGTTTCTATGTTTTTTATTTATTTTTTCCTTGCTTTTTCTGTTATTGATTTGTAGTTTTATGGCTTTCTAGTCAGAAAAGATGCTTTGTAATATGTGATGTTTTGGATTATGTTAAGGCTTGCTTTGTGGCCTAATATGTAGTCTATTTTGGAGAACGTTCCATGTGCGTTGGAAAAGAAAGTATACTTGGCTGCCGTTGGGTAGATCGTTCTGTATATGTCTCCTACTATTATTCCAGAGCTGTCTATTTCTCTTTTCAATGCTGTTAGTTTGTTTTATGTATTTTGGAGCCCTGTCATTGAGTGCATAAGTAGCTATTATGGTTTTGTCCTCGGTGTATTGACCCTTTAATCATTATATCATGTCCTTACTTATCCTTTCTGGCGAATTTTGCTTTAAAGTCTATTTTATCAGAGATTAATATTGCCACTCCTGCTCTTTTTTGCTTGTTGTTTGCTTATTTTTTTCCCCATCCTTTGAATTTTAGCTTGTTTGTGTCTTTGAGTCTAAGGTATATCTCTTGTAGGCAGCATAGAGAAGGACTGAGTTTTTTTAATCCATTCTGCCACTCTCTGTCTCTTTATTGGTGCATTTAGTCCATTTACAGTCAGCGTAATTATGGATAGGTATGAGTTTAGTGCTGTCATCTTCATGTAGCTTTTAGTGTGTGGTGTTTGAGAGTTTTTGCTCCACTTAATTTTCTGTGCTGAGTTGTTTTTCTTTATGAAAATGAATTTTCATTTCATCTTTTTCATTGTTGTTGATTTTGTATTTTTTCTCTTTTTTGATGTGTAAGCTTGTTAGTTTCCTTTGTGGTTACCTTAATATTTACCTCTATTTGTCTAAGTTGAAACCAATCTTTTATTTCTTGATATTGCCTTGACTTCCTCTCCATATGAAAGTTCTATGACTACATTATTTAGTCCCTCTTTTTTGTTTTAATGCTGTCATCTTTTACCTATTGACGTCTCCATTTCCCTATTTCCAGTGTTTTAGCTCTGATTTATTTTTGTGACTTCCCTATCTGGGTTGATATCTGGTTATTCTGTCCTGTGTTCTAGTCTTGGGTTGTTACCTGATGTTATTCTCTAAACAGAGGACTCCCTTTAGTATTTCTTGTGATTTTGGTTTGGTTTTTATGAATTCCCTTAACTCCTGTTTATCTGGAAATGCCCTAATTTCACCATCATATTCGAGAGACAGTTTTCCTGGATATATGATTCTTGGCTGGCAATTTTTTTCCTTCAAGGCTTTGTATATGTCATCCCATTGCCTTCTTGCCTGCATGGTTTCTGCTGAGTAGTCAGAGCTTAGTCTTATTGACTCTCCTTTATAGATGACTTTTCATTTCTCCCTAGCTGCTCTTAAAATTCTCTCTTTATCTTTGGTTTTGGCAAGTTTGATTATAATATGTTTTGGTGACTTTCTTTTGGGATCTACCCTGTGTGAGATTCAATGAACTTCTTGGATAGGTATCGTCTCATCTTTCACGATATTAGGGAAGTTTTCTGCCAACAAATCTTCAACAATTCTCTCTGTATTTTCTGTTATCCCCTTCTTGTTCTGGTACTTCAATTGCTCGTAGGTTATTTCTCTTGTTAGAGTCCCACATAATCCTTAGGGTTTGTTGATATTTTCTAAAATCTTTTATCTGACTTTTCTCGAAATAAATTAGTGTCAAGTCCTTTATCTTCAATATCACTAATTCTATTTCCTTTGCCTCAATTCTGCTCCTTTAATTTTCTAATAAGTTGTCTAATTCTGAAATTTTATTGTTAATCTTTTGGTTTTCTATTTGCTGTCTCTCTATGGATTCTTGCAGCCTGTTAAATTTGTCATTATGCTCTTGTATAACCTTAAGTTCCTCTGTTGCTTTGTCTGTGTGTTCCTTGGCTCAGACTGCATTTTGCTGATCTCCTTCCTGATCTCTTGAAGAACTGTGTATATTAATCTTTTGAATTCTATCTCCAGTAACTTCAAGACATTTTCTTCCTCTGGGAGGTTTCTTGGTTCTTTGTTTTGTTTACTTGCTGAAGCCATTATGGCCTGCCTCTTTATGTGACTTGATGAAGAGTGCTGTCTCTGAGCCATCAATAAGTTATTACATTTATTTATTTTATGTTTTTGCTTACTGTATTGTAGCTTCTTGTTTTCTTTTGTTTTGATATGTCCAAATAGGCTGGTCAGGAGGACTTCTTTGATTCCTGGTGTCCTTGAAGCTCACATGTCCTGTTACCAGGTGGTTAGAGCTGTTACTAGGTATGTGAGCCCAGGAATCCATTTACTTTTCTTGTATGGATCCAGCTCAGGTATCCAGGTCGTCAGTCAATGAGTATGTGGTACAGGCTCTCACCTACATTCCCAGATGGGCAGGGCTTCATAGGGGTGATTGGTGCAGGCACAGCTATCTGTCTGCATTAAGGGGCTATGTGCTGAGCAAGGTAGGGGGCTGATGGCTGCCTCTGAGTGCCTGGGTGGAACGCGTGTCCCTGTTCCCCAGACAGCACAGGTGGGTGGGTTTTACAGCCAAACTTTGGGCACCCAATGCTGTTCGCTGTAATGCCTGGGAGGCCCTACTTATTCTCGGACCACTGCTGTGGGTGGCTAGGTTGTGTGGGTAGAGCCACTAGTCCTCAGGGCCCTGATATGGGTAGTTGAGGACACTGCTTAATGGGCAGGGTAGTGTCAAAAGTAATGACTCTACCACTCCCCCTTAGCTGTTGCAGTTGAAAATATGCTTCAGGTATATACCTTGTTGTACTATGCTAATGACAGCCTATGCTGTTGAAATGGGTCCACACAGGTCTAGGTAGGGGTGACAGGCATTCAAAGTCTGTGGACCCCTTATGCGTGTGCCTAAGCAAAGCGGCTGTGCCTGCTCTGAGTTCCTGGCTTAGGGGAGCTGGCAGGTTATTTTTTCCTCTTTGTTCCCTCCCCAAAGCCGGGATAATGGCTTGGGGCACGCGACAGGCCCGGCTTGTGGCTGAGGGGGTGTGGCAATCGGTAAAGCCTGACTAGGACTGGAACAGAGCAGGGAGGGGTGGGTAAATGGGAGAGAGGTACTTTCCAGAGACGGGAGGCTTTTTTGATCCCTCGTGGTAGGTTAGACCCTTGCGCTTGACTTTCGCAGATTCTCTGCCACTCGGTTTCTCTTGGTGTGGAAAACGCATCCCGAGCACTATTGCTTGCCTCAGGCTGCAAGTGCCCGCTGCCTCAGGCTGCAAGTGCCGGCTGATCCAGGTTGCAGGGTGATGGCCTGGTCAGTTCCGGCAAATCCTCCCTGCTTCTGAACTGTCTCTCTCTCCCCCTGCTGCTCAGTCCAACTCTTCAACTTTGTCTTTGAAGTTCAGGGCTTCCAGATTGTCATATATCATCAATGCACTTGCTTTTTCTGGTCTTTGTCCTAAGAGGGACTACAGGAAGTATCTGACTACTCCGCCATCTTGGCACCACCTCCTCCCCATCTAATTCTTAATCATTTTGCTATACTGCTAAAAATATAGGAGGGTCTGGCTTACAATGTTTGCATTTATTATGAAATATTGAAACCTTACAAATTTCATAGTATTTTATCTTCAATATTTTTGTTGTTTTTATAGAAACAAGATGCTAGCAAATGGATCTCCCTAGCTAGAAAGTGAACCCTGAACATGTCTGTGATTGAGAAGTCCTTCAGAAGAGCTGTCATAGGTATAGGGACAGCCAATGTCATATCATGGGAAGAGGACGAGACTGAGAAGAAGGCACTTTAAGCCTGGTAAGGTGACATTGGGGCATTTTTATAAACCTTTCTGAGTCTGATTTTACTTACCAATGAAATTGGAATACTTATCTCTGCATTACCTGTATGACAGGAGTTTTGGAAGACAATGCATGTGAAAATGCTTTTGTGAGCTACAAAACCCTACATATGAATGGAACAAACTAATCAGGTGTGTGGGAAGGAAGGGGGTGGCTTGGTTTGAGAAAAGGGGAGACACTGGGGGGAAATTTGGCCTTTTATATGAGTCCAGGTAATTTTAGAAAATGTGATTTTTATTATTTCCTCCCTCCCTCACTAGTTTGAGTGAAGAAAATTATCCTTTTTTTCCCACTCAAACCAAATGCAGTTGAGATAATAAATAACATGGCAAAGTGGGTTCCTGGTTACAAAGCATTTTCCATATATTATCTCATTTGATTCTCAAGATAACTCTATGAAGTGGATATTTTAAATATGACAAAAATGAAGTTGAAGAGGTCAAGTCACTTGGCTATTAACTGGCAAGGTAGGGACACAATACCAGGCCTTTCAATGTTAAATCTAGTATCCTCTCTTCTTTACAGTTTTCTCTGAGTCCAGCCTCTATTCTCCCATCTCCTTTTATTCTCTGACCAAAAAAAAAATATTTAGCAGAATACAATTTAACATCATTGACGAATCAACTGGTCTTCTCAGTCAATCGTGTGGACAAATTTACTTTTCTATATCTGTGTGGGTTTGAAAGACAGATTAGACCTGGCCTGTGCCCTCAAGGAGCATGCAATCTTCCTAGAGAAACAAGACATTAAATATTGAGACAAGAAAGGCAGTGTGTTAAATCACAGCATGGAATCTAAGTGTAATGGAAACTCAAAAAAGCAAACTAGTTGTTGTCAAGTCGATTCTAACTAATGGCAACCCTACGTATGCAGAGTAGAACTGCTCTGTAAGTTTGTCAAGGCTGTGACCTTTCAGAAGAAGATAGCCAGGCTTGTCTTCTAAGGTACCTCTAGGTGGGTTCATACTGCCAATCTTTTGGCTGGTAGTCAAGTACTTAACTGTCTGCATCACCCATGCTGGAGTGGTCAGGGAGAATTCCTGGAGGAGGTAGAACTTAAGCTTCCCCTGTAAGTCATAGCAGTACAGGCCAGATTCTGAGTCCCAGCCAAGTGTTTTCACTGCACATATTGGTCCCAAAGGGAAGAGTGCATTTATACACTTAAAATTCTCTTTTACTTTACACACACACACACACACACACACACTAACGTGCCCCTTAGCTGCTGGATATAACTCTTGGTATGCACAGTTGCATCTGTGAATGTTTGTTATCTAAGAGGCTGGTTCATATGTTAGTTGAAATGACCATTACATTATCAGTAAAATCATTGAGGATGGTGCTTCAGAATAACATACTGCTTTCGTAAAAGAGCTATATTTCCCGAGGTAATACTCATAAAAAAAATTCTTTCATGTGGCTTTCCCAAAAATGTAGCCTGGCAATTTAAAAGCCCAAGTAGTAAAGCTGCCCCTTTTGAACCCCCCTTTATATCTACCATGTGCAGATTCACCAGGCATAGCATGTAAAAAAATTGTGATACAAAATCACTGCACTATCCTTTCAAGTTGGATACAGTCACTTTAATGTTCAAATCGCTGTTCATAGAAATATTTTTTGATCTGAGGAGATAGGAAACATGGCTATCCCACAGCTGAAATTTAAGGATTCTACAGAAGAGCGTGGATTAACGTGAAAGTACAGAGGAATGGGATGGTCTCATTTCCTTGGTGATCAAGAGGTCAAGAGAAACTCCCTATTCATCTCAACACAGTGTAAATCTGTGTCCTCAATGCCAAGCTCTATGTCTGGCATATCGTAAGCACTCAAGAAATAAGTGCTGAATGAATGAAGAGCTGTTTTCTGTTCTAAGAAGACTGTAGACCAAACTTTCTTTGATGATGTTGTACTTTGTAGTACTTTGAGAGTCCTGATTATAAACATAATAATGGCTACCATTTAGTAGCACGTGTGTGCTAGGCACCTAAGAAATATGATCTTATTTGCCCCACATGTCAATCATGAGAAGCAGGTATGACTATCCCCATTTAATAGAGGAGGAAACTGAGGCTTAGAGAAATAAACCAACTTTCCTAAAGTTCACAGTTAGGTCTATATGATGCCAAAACCCATGTTGCCAACTGCTGTTAACAAAGCCACTCAACCCTGATGTGTGTGGCATGGCAGGAATAGAGATATACCCAAAGCAGGTAATAATAGCAATACCAATAAAACTAGCTAGTATTTATAAAAAAAAAGAAAAAAAAATTTTTTTTCAAGTGCTTATATTGCTTTAAGTGATTTACATATTTAACTTGATTCCGTTATCATAACAACCCTAAGAGGTATGTTCTGGTTCTATGTGTCCACTTACACAGATGAGGAAACTAAGACATACAAAAGAATTTAGGAAACTTGTTCAAGGTCACCTGATAGTGGTAGAACCAGCTACCAGATATGAAAATGTACATATAACTTATTTTTCTTTAAAAAAAAAAATCCAACCACCTTATTTTTGCCTAATATCCCCCCTACTTAACAAGAATTAGACTTAACAAGAATTAGACTAGACAATATAAAAAGCAAACAATTCTGGTTCTTTGAATATTCCAGTTAATGAAGAAGTTATCACGTATTGAGTGATGTCCTGAGCCTCAGCTTTCTTATCTGTGTAAAGAAGAGTTTGGACAAGAAGACTCAGGGTCTCTACCAGGAATTCACTTGAATGGCTATATGATCCCGATTGTTCACCCCTTTTCTCAAGAGTACTGAAAAGCAGTTGGTGCCTGTTTGAATTATGCCAATCAGAAAAGGCAATGTGCCAGGTTTATTAATGCCATCATAAACAGCGTCTCAGGTGATCTGTCAGCACTGTTGATACCTTGGGCCATTGTGGTATAACCCAAATGCGTCTTCCTCACTTCTTCCTTAAAAGTGCACGGCTGTGCACTCAGGCATTCTTTCAGTACTAACCTTCTAAGGAAGCCAGCTTTGTCGTTCAAACCTGCTGTGGGCACCTTCGCACTCTCAATAACTGAGGCCTACTGGCATCTTTGGAAACTGCTCTCTCTCCCTTAACTTTAAGCCTTTAAGCTTTTGCTTCTCAGCATTTCATACTGATAGCATCAAATGGGTGGTAACTGTCTAACAAGGGCATGTTAGGCTGAGGAATTCTGTATGTTAGAGATGGCCTCGAGCTGTTATAACACTGGTGGCAATTGTGCAAGAAGCAGCTGACATTTCCCAGCGCTATGTTACACTTGCAGGAGAAAAATGTGGCAGTCTGTTCTGTAAAGGCTACAGCCTTGGAAATCCTATGGGGTAGTTTCACTTTGTCCTATGGGGAAACTATGAGTCAGAATCAACTCGGTGGCAATGGGTAATGGGGTGGTAAAAATACTACACTTCCGTCAGTAGCTTGGATTTTCTTCTCTCTCCTCCACAGCCCCAGTAGGTGAATCTCATCTAGGGCCCAAGCTCACTAGTCACGGCCCTACGTGTAGCATGAGCAAAAGGCAAAGGCTCAATTAGGGGAAGGGGAAGAAAATGGATTTGAGTTCCCTGTGCCAGGAGCCATGCCAAACTTTTCTTTCCCATTTTAATCTGCACATGTTCCCATGAGGTAAGAATATTATTATCTTTGTTTTATAGATGAGGAGGCAGCTTTAAATATTGAAGCTGTGACTTTTAAGCCAGTTCTGGCTGATTCCAAAGAAAAACTCTTAGATCTTTTTTAACTTCAGGCTTTTCTTATTAGAGACTGAAATCTAGGACTTCCCGGAATAACTTGTACCTGGTTCTCCTCTGAAGTGAACTACTTTTAAGAGCTTCCATGTCCTTGAAAGCCCGTGGAAACTGGGTGAGTGTTTGTGACATCCAAGATAACAAACCAGACACCTTTGTAACTGTTTCCAATACCAAGTTCTCCCACCAAATTTCTCTTTCTCTCTCTTCTTTCCTGATTACATTGAGGTGAAAGTCATAATCAGGGTTTACTCTGTCTTCTAGTTTAGAATTGTAACACTGGCTTGGTGACTTAGAAGCAGTGAGATCCTGGACCAGTAACAACCACATTAACCTTTAGCTTCCTCATCTGTAAAATGGGACTAATAACTCAACTGCCTACGTCCTCAGTCCACAGTGAAATAAAAGCAATAGTATATTTCAAAGCCCTTTGTAAACTACAAAGTGTTAGGCCGATTTTTACTGATCGATTCATTCTTTCAATAGATATTAAGTAACTCTTTGTGAAAAACACAGCATTAGGTTATTTTGGTGGATACAAATGAAGAAAAGGCAATTTCTGCCCTTAAAGTAGGTACATTCTTGAAGAGAAAACTTATTTACATACACAACTATAACAGAAGGTAGGAAAAAAACAAGGCATCAGAACAAAGAGAAACATAAGATGCTATGGGACTTCGGAGAGGTTAAGCAAAGGGGGTTCAGGAAAATGGAAGAAGGTAACAAAGCTAAGAACAATCTGGAAGATAAAAATCTACAGAACTTGGTGCTGTTTCATTAAATTATGCATTTATTCAGCCACTAAACATTTATCAAGTGCCTCTTATGTGCTAGTTACTGTGCAAGTTACTGGGCCAACGTGGCCAGGCTAAATAAGAAAGGTTAGCAGGCTGTCTCTGGAGAAATGTCCGATGGGCAACTGGAAATGCAGGTTTAGAGTTAAGAACAGAGTCAAGGTTGGCTGACAACAACAATACAGGAACCGATGAGCTCACTCAGGTATGTAAGTGAAATTAAATGGTGGGGAAAGGGAGAAAGAGCAGGGACAGAAACTTGTGGGGGAATCCACAGTAACAGGGTTGAAAGAGGAAGAGGAGTCAACAAACAGACTAAACAGGCTCAGAGAGATAGAAGGAGACAATGCTAGTGAAGAAAGGGTAGTCAACAGCATTTGATTCTGCAAAGCTAAAGCATATTGGCAATTGTGAAGAAATCACTGTATTTACTGATTAGGGGATATTTGGTGCTCCTCGAGTCAGCATATAGCTTTCCCAAGTTTAGGACAAGTTACTGTAATCATCTGATTCCTGGACACTGGTAACCATGATAGAATGCCTGAGTTTGAATCCTGACTCTGCCACTTATGAACTACGTGACTTTGGACAATTTAACCTTTCTCTTGGTAGAGAATACTTTTATCTCCTTCATAAGATTATTACAAGGATTTGCGCTAAGCAAGGGGTATGGTGAGTAAATTCCACCTTCATTGCTAACTGCATTATAAGGATCAGCACGAATGCAATTCTCAAAATATGGAAAAAGATCCAGTCCTTATCTTCCCACTTCCATTCTGGTCACTAGCCACTCATGTGGCACTCTCTCCCTCAGCCCTAGCCACTCAGAGCTGGGTCATAGCTCATGAGTTAGACAGACACTGTCTTTCAGCCTCAGCCATGCAGAGCAAGGTCAAAAACCAAAAACCAAACCCACTGCCGTCGAGTCAATTCCGACTCATAGCGACACTATAGGACAGAGTAGAACTGCCCCATAGAGTTTCCAAGGAGCGGATTTGAACTGCCGACCTCTTGGTTAGCAGCCATAGCACTTAACCACTACACCACCAGGCTGGTCAGAGCTCATATATCAGAAGGACACTTTCTTTCAGACTGCCAAACTGACAGACATCAGCCCCTGCTGGCTCTTACTGCCCGTGTGACTTTGTTAATTCACTGGAACAACTTAAGAATTCACAGACAGCATACCATAGTTACTAAAGATCAAATACAACCAAAAAGGATACAAATGAAGAGATACATATGGTGAGGTCTGGGAGGGGTCACAGTGTGGAGCTTTCATGTCCCAAAGAAGTACACATTACCCTCTCTTGTGCATGGTCACCAACCAGGAAGCTTCATCTGAGCCTCCTGAGTTCAGGATGCTTATCAACCTCATCATCTGGCTATAATAATTACATCATGCCTCCTGAGGTTTAGTCAGCATCAGGCCCCCAGGTGGTCCCTCTTGGTCTAGTCAGCCCCCATTCCTTAGCCTTACTTGTTGGGACCACTTGAAAGAACTGACAACAAAGGCCAAATGGCTTTCTGCAAGGTGATTCCACACCTGGGAAGGATTCAATCAACTTAACACAACACTCTTAGCACAACAGCACTTAGAACAATTCTTAACAGTCGATAAGCACCTAAAGTGTTAACTGTTACACAGTGGCCAATCCACATAGGAAGGCAAGTTTTTCAAAAGCTCAGGGCTTTTGAATTTAGGGACTGCAGATCAGATCAGCATTTCAATCTCCCTGCCAAGTTCCTACTCATGTAGGACATCCACTGCTTTATGAGGAAACCCAAGGCTCTGGGCTGGCATTCTCAGGAAGGCATATCATGTTAACCACAGAATTTCCTGGGGCTATTGCTGCAAAGCTGGCCAGTTTTTTGAAACAAGGGCTTTTCATTGATGAACTTTGGATAAACCATTGTAAACAAGTCTTTAAAACTATCACATCTGACTGGTTAGTAAGTTGTGGAAAGTGAACCCAGGTCTAACACATGGTTGGCATCATTGTTAGGTGCCATTGAGTCAGTTCCAATTAATAGTGACCCTATGTAAAACAGAACAAAACACTGCCTGGTCCTGTACCATCCTCACAATCATTAGTGTGTTTGAGCCCATTGTTGCAGCCACTGTGTCAAGTTATCTCATTGAGGGTCTCCTTCTTTTTCACCCACCCTCTACTTTACCAAGCATGATGTCCTTCTCCAAGTGCTGGTTCCTCCTGATAACATGCCCAAAGTATGTAAGACGAAGTCTCGCCATCCTTGCTTCTAAGGAGCGTTCTGTACTTCTTCCAGGACAGATTTTTTCGTTCTTCTGGCAGTTCATGTGAACAACTGCCTCTTGGTCTGTGTACAAGTTCCTGATTAGCACAATTAATTGTTCCAGAATTTCCATTTTTCACAATGTTATCTATAATTTGTTACGATCTACACAGTCGAATGCCTTTGTATAGTCAATGAAACACAGATAAACATCTTTCTGGTATTCTCTGCTTTCAGCCAAGATCTATCTGACATCAGCAATGATATCCCTTGTTCCATGTCTCTTCTGAATCTGGCTTGAATTTCTGGCAGTTCCCTGTCTATGTACTGCTGCAACTGTTTTTGAATGATCTTCAGCAAAATGTTACTTGCATGTGATATTAATAATATATATAACACATGGTAATAAGGAGAAAATAACATGGGAAGGTTTAGTTACTTTTAATCACAGGTTTTTACTCTACAGGCTTTTTGTTAATGGGTTCAAAGAATTTAATCCTGCTTTTTCCCTTTGTGCGGCACCTCATTTGTCACCAGTGTTTTACAAATGGAGACATAGAAATGTGAAACAACTACCCCCCTAGACTATCTTCTCACAGCCTACTCCCAGACATATACTGCAGTGTAATTGTGGGGTTATGGACAATGGACCAAGGCAGCGAACATCATCAGCTTGAAGAACAACTACCTAAGGCTTTGAGATAGACTAGTAGACTGAGGTCAGCTTGTTGGGGACCCGTGCTCCTGAGTGTTCTTGAGAAGTGTGGGAACGCTACTAAAGCTGCCCTTGAGATCAGTTTATATTATGGGACTAAGAACCAGGGGAAGATAAATTTACCTACAAGTCAACTAGATTAGCGCTAAAGTAATTTTCCTTGTGTAAACCAAAATTTAGGTAATGCCTGAGCTAAATTTGGAGCAGGGAGCTGAGGCACAGATTTCCTGTGTTGTCGAGCTCTTGGAGATTTCAGCAGATAACAAAGCTATTATCCCGGCAGAAATGGAAGCATCCTCAAATCCTGTCAGCTGGCAGCACTGACAAAATTACAACCAAATGTATTTTTACACTAATTCGCTTTCTGAAGTCTGGCTCCTTAAAAGCAAAACATTCTCTTCTAGGAGAAGTTTTAGTAAAAACATAAGAATGCTGGTAAGGAAATCTCTAGGGAATGCCAGGGACTGACAACAGAGGATTTCTGATAGAAGAAAGAGACAAGTATTTGGAACAAGACTCTGAATGGCATCATTGTCCTTTCTTTTTTTTTTTTTTTCCTGCTTAATGATCACAAGGGAAGTGAAAGAATATTAAGCCAATGTATACCATGTGAATTTCCATTAAGATACTCTTCGAATATACTGAGTACTAACATTAAAATTAAAAACAAAACAACCCTCATTAATTATCTTACTTTTCAGGCAGGAGCAAGTAGAAAAAATAAGACTGGGAATTAGAAGACCTGAGTTCTAACCCCAGCTGTAATACTCATTAGCCGCCTGTCTTTGGGTTTTGAAGTCAGACAGACCTGGATTCAAGCCCTAGCTCTGCACCTGATGGGCTATGTGACCTTGAGAGAGTTACTTATTGTCTCTGACCTTCAGATTCTTCATTGGTCAAATAGAAAAAGAAGCGCTCGCCTCTAGTGGTCTCTTGTCCCTCATTATGTTTACGCACACACAAAAAAATCTGATTAAAATAGACATTATGGATAACAGAAGAATGGATTCGATTTTAGAACAGGCATTGGAACTTAGTAGAGTTTATGCACTGGCTCGGTCAATCATTCATTCCACAAATAATTAAGAGCTTTTATATGTACCTGTGGAAACCCTGGTGGCATAGTGGTTAAGTGCTATGGCTGCTAACCAAAGGGTCGGCAGTTCGAATCTGCCAGGCGCTCCTTGGAAACTCTTTGGGGCAGTTCTACTCTGTCCTATAGGGTCGCTATGAGTCGGAATCGACTCGATGGCACTGGGTTTGGTTTTGGTTTTTTATATGTACCTATTGGAGTCCCTAGGTGGTGCAAATGGTTAATGTGCTTAGCTGCTGACTGAAAGTTGGAGGTTCAAGTCCACCCAGAAGGGCCTTGGAAGGAAGGCCTGGGGATCTACTTCTGAAGAATCAACCACTGAAAACTCTATGGAACACAGTTCTATTCTGACACACATGGGGTTTCCATGAATCAGAGTTGACTCAATTTTTTTAAATGTACTTAGGGTCGCCATAAGTTGGAATCAACTCAACGGCAATGGGTTTTTTGTTTTGTTTTGTTTTAATACATATGGAGCCCTAGTGGCACAGTGGTTAAGATCTCAGGCTGCTAACCAAAAGGCCACCAGCTCAAATCTACCAGCTGCTCCTTGGAAAACCTATGAGGCAGTTCTACTCTGTCCTTATAGGGTCACTATGAGTCTTAACGGTGTTTTTTTTTTTTTTTAATTTATATGTATGGAGAATCCTTGGCTCCGTGGAACAACTGGACAGCCCATGTTGTGTGGCCAATGACAGGGAGCTGGGAGAGTAGAGAGGAGGGGATGTGACTGTTGGGGGGGGATGCAATGAAGGCTTCCCTGAAGAAGTGATGTCTACACTGAGACCTGAAGTGGAAGAGCAGGAGTGAGAATATTCCAGGTGGAAGGAACAGCATGTGTCAAGGCTTCTGAGTAAGAAAGAACTGAGAGTAGTTCAGGATTCTGGAGTTTAGGGAGGGATTAGGGATGAGGATTAGGGGCAGAAGAGGCTAGATGGGCTAAAGATGAGGCAGGACAGGTTAAGAATGGTTTTCTAACTCAAGGAAAGGAATGTACTTTATACAGAGAAAAAAGGGAAGATTTTAACCAAAACACAATCATTTTGCAGCTCAGAGAGTCCCTTTAAGGCACAGAGCCCATGGCAACTGGCTTGAATTCCTTTACCCAAGGGCAACCTATAGAATGTAGGCCTGTGATACTTATGAACCAGTTTTTATAATCCAATAAAATGAGGGTGATAGGTTCCTAAATATGGTATGCCTCAAATCTACAAGTGATAAGTAAATGTTTACAATTACTACTTTCAGTGCTTAAAACTTAACAAATCCCTCTGAGCTTTTGGGCCTGCCCAGATCAAAGACACTAATGGTTTGCTAATTGCAGCCTATATTCTAAATGCCATTTAGAGGTATTATTTGGTGGTAGCAGATGGAAATGGGCTCCAAGAACATATATGAACAATGTGTAGGGTTATCTCTTGTCTGAGTTGTATCTGCCAGCGGGGCTGCCCATCCTCACCATATAATAAGAAAGGAAGGGAGATGGAAAGAAGGAAAGAAGAAGGAAAGGAATGCAAACTAGTTCAATAAAGCTCTGCTTTCTCCCTTGATGACTATGCGATGTTTTTAAAACATCACATCTTTCTCAATGATTGTCTTTAATGCCCCTGCACTGCTGTTTCCCCAAGGAAGTGCTTACTTTGCCTATTGGGAAATCTGGGACAGTCTGCAGAGACTTTCGAAGAGAAGTCTTCCTTTTTAAAAGTTACTTTTACTCAGTACTACACATCTCAAAAACTCGGTTTTCTTTTCCTTGGGTGTAGGAACTGGATCCTACTAATCTTTCTATGCCTGGTGTCTAGTACAATGTTTGGCACCAGGGAGTATTGCCAAATATTGTCAACTGAATGGAATATTCTAGTTCATTACATTTTCTAGTAGAAAGTAAAGGTCATATAGGAAACCCTTTAAGCTGAAAATGTTTCCAAAATGTATATGTCCATTTCCTACTTGACCATGACCTCCTCGAGGGCAGAAAATGATGTCTTTTCATCAAATTGGGACTCTCCTTGGGCCCCTTCCTCTCACTGTGCTTAGCATAATGCACAGCAAAAAGAATAAAATTTATTTCTCTATCTGTAGAGTTTTCTTTTTGCCTTGATAGTAGGGTCAATGAATATTAACAGAATTGTTCTTTGCTAGCTATAGACCTTATGGAATCTACAGCTATGTTTCCATACTAGCAATAAGAACCAGAAGATATAAATCAATACCAAATTCATCAGTGATCCATCATGCCACCCCGAATAAGGAACTTAATCTCTTGGTGACACTGTTTTACCATTGCAAAGTTGGATAATATGTGCTTTGCCTGCCTTACAGGGATCTTCTATGGTTCAAAAGAGGTCCCATGTATGAAAGTGCTGTATGAGTACTGGATATAAAGTCATTAATGTAGGGAATGGAGGTTGAGATTGAGACAAAAAGATGTAAATGAATCCAAACTCCAGAGTGCAAGGTGACCCTTAAGAAGTATGATCATTAGGGTTGTGTGTCACCTTGGCTGGGCCATGATTCTCAATGATTGGGCAGTTATGATGTAGTTTGGCAGTTGTATGATGACACAATCACTTCCGTGATTAGATTTGATATAATGTGATTACCTCCATGATGGGATCTGCTGCGAGTAGCCAATCAGCTGAAATGGAGTTTCCTTGAGGAGTGTGGCCTATAGCCAATATAGGTGGACTCTCTGGCAAGGCTTGTGGGCTTTTGCTCACTCTGGATCCTGCAGCTGGCTCTTGTTTGTCTGACCTCTGGTTTTTGGGACTTGAATTAGCAGCTTACCTGCCATCTTGCCTGCTGATCTTGGGATTCATCAATCTTCACAGCCTGTGAGCAAGAGCCCTGCTGTCTGACCTGCTGATCTTGGGTTCCCCAGCCCCTACGGCTATGTGAATCAGGAGAAGCCTCCAGCCTGACCCACAGATTTGGGACGTTCCAGCTTCTACAACTGCATGAGCCATTTCATTGATATAAACCTCTCTGTATAGATATTTATATGTTTTACCAGTTTTGCTTCTCTAGAGAACCCAGCCTAAGACAAGAAGATACTTAACTTCTCTGAGCTTCTTTTCCTTCATTTATAATTCTAGCTACAGCAGCCCTATAGGACTCTTGTGAGGACCAAATTAAATAGGTCAAATGAAGTAAGACTTACAAGCAAGTGCTATGAAAACTGTAATATAAGCTGTTTATATGTCAATGCTATACGTTGGAGTTGATCTGCAAAGTGTAGGAGATTGGGCTCTTCTGCTCTGGTAAAACTCAAAACAGTCCTTGGTCCTGTGCTTTTCAAACTGGGGTTTCCATAAGATGTGTCTATAGGGTGGGCTAAAAATGCAGATTGTGAGGAATCACACTCAGATTCAGATTCAATAGGCTAGGGCAGGATCCGGGAATCTGCATTTTTAATGAGCAACTCACTTGACTCTGAGGCGTGTAGACTACTCGCTAGGCTTTGAGAAATTTGGGCTAGGGCCAGAGGGTACCAAACTCCCAAATAGAGTGGGAGAGGAGAGGGACCTTGAGATACTCATAAACCAGAGGCTTATATAGAATCATCTGTGGAGCTTAAAAAAAAAAAAAAAAAAATTTTTTTTTTTTTTTTTTTGTGGAGCTTTGTCCACATTCCTATACTGGGGCCCCAGCCCAAGAGATTCTGATTCAGCAGGTCTGGGGTGGGTCTCAGGTCCCTGTGACCCTTTTAAAAATTCATTTTCCTATCTTCTTCTGGAGATTTGGATTCAGTAGGACTAGCCATAGTGTCTGAAATAGTATTTAAACAATCTTCCCAAGGAACGATGACGATCCTGTAAGGGAGACCCATATGATAGAAGCTTATTAAAACTAGGTTCTAAACAACTTCCTCTAGTCCCATTCTACACATAAACCCCAAGATACAGGATGTCTCTTTAGGACTATGTTTGTTAATCAACATTTTCCTTTTTTTTCTTTGGAAACGCTGTCTTGGTGTGTGCGTGTGTGCACGTGTATGTGCCAGGGTGGGTACACAGCAGAGGCTTCCTCGCATGACTTGCAGAGGATTTGGGAGCCTCGTGGTAATTCCCATTGCTGGCTTCTGCCCATTTCATTTAACTTTTTAGCCTAGGAGTGGAGTGCTGAAAACATCTGGTTGTTTGAAAGTTCTGGTTATTTGAGATTTTGCTAGACCACAGTTACCTCATGTTTTGTGATCTAGTACTTAAAGCTAAAAGTGATTAAAAAAAAAAAAAGATGGCAAAAATGTGATTCCAAATCAAAATCAAAATTTATACAATTGTATAATATAATTAAACACGTCATTTATTTGCCATTAAAATGATTATGATTTAGCACAGGGCCAAACTTTGACTGCCAAGGCTGAATATTTATAGTTGTCTCCCTCAAAACACAGAGGGAGCTACAGAAATGTGCTCTTACTCTACCCTAGCTCTACTTGATGAATGATTATTTTACTTGCTAATACAGTGAGTGAGACTAAAGTTGAAAAGACCTCAGAGGCGAGGCCTGGTACAATTACAAAGTACGGGTCATTGTAATCAACTGTAAGTGAAGGGCTTAAAATAAAAATTTAAAAAGTGAATTGATGAAAAAAAAAATCTTGCACTAATCAAGAAAAGCACTCGATTTGTTGGCACTATAAAATATGTTCTAAAAATTTATTAGTAAAGCCAGACTTAAAAAAACAAAGAAAGAGCCTCTAGTTCCTTCTTTGAGAGAGGAAGAAAAAACACAAAAGTGAAACATAATAGGTACCTCACAAAGATCATCTCAGTGATAAAATTGAAAAAGAAATTGATTATGATTATTGCGTAAAAACCCTCTGGCATACACCAGGGCTTTCTAATCACTTAAAAGTGATTGCTAGTAAAATTCTCACATTTGTGAAGCACTTGACGGAGGGTTTTGTGGTTGAGTCTAAATCTCAGAGCTAGAGGGCCTAAGTTCAAATGTTGGCTCTGGTATTTACTGACCAGGTGCACACAAGCAAATTATGTAGCCTCTCTGTGCCTCACCTTCCTCATCTGTAAGATGGGGACATTTTAAGGTGTGATGGCTAATGCTATGTGTCAACTTGGCTAGGCTATGATTCTCAGAGGTTTGCCAGACACTATGTAATCATCTTCCATGTGTGATGTGAGCAGCCAATCAGTTAAAAGGGGAGTTTCCTTGGGGGGTGTGGCCTGCCTCCAGTATATAAATGTATGTCCTGGCAAGGCTCAATCTCTTTCGTCAACCTGACCTTGCTGCCTGACCTCTGGCTCTTCAGATGTTAGCCTGTAGAAGTCTTTGGCCTGCCACCTAACCTGCAGATTTTGGATTCACCAACCTCCTGAGCTCCGTGAGCCAGCAGAGGTCTCTAGCCTGCTACTTGTCCTGGAAATTTTGGGTGCATTAGCCCCTGAACCAAGTGAGACAGCAGAAGTCTTCAGCCTGTTGCATAACCTCCAGATATGGGACTTACCAGCCCCCATAATTACATAAGCCATTTTCTCAAAGTAAACTTTTCTATCTATATATGCTTCACTGGTTTTGTTCCTCTAGAGAATCCAGACACATAGGTTATTCTAAAAATTAAATAATATAATGAATGTAAAATGCTTAATACAATGCCTAATATATAACAAAAAAAAAAAAAGAAAAAATATAACAAGTGTACAATAAATGATAGTTTGGACTATTATTATTCTTATATGGTTGTTCTAACAACCACGTGAGAAGTTATCGCCCCCAATTTACAAATGAGAAAACTGAAGCTCACTGGGTAACATGACTTGTCAAATTACATGCAACCGTGGCAGGAGAGGGACTCTGGAAAGATGGACTGACAGAAGGCAAAAGCCTTGTAGACCTTTGGCATAAACAAAGGTACAGGGCAGAAAAATGGAGCATGTTTAGAAAACAATAAATAAAACAAAGTGAAATAAAAAATGCTAAGAATTTATGATCCATGTGGGGGTAAGATGTATTGCTATAGTGCTTTGCACAAGACTGGGCACAAAAATTGTGATTTTTTTTTACTTATCAGCATCCTGCTTGCAAAGTTCCACTACACAAGTTTTTAAGTAAATATAATAACAAATTAAAAACCACCTATGGGAGGGCAAATAAGCAGTGGTGGTGCAATGATTAAGCACTCAGCTGCTAATGGAAAGGTTGGCAGTTGAAACCTACCAGCCATGCTGAGGCAGAGAAGACCAGGAGATCTGCTCCAGTAAAGATTACAGCCTAGGAAACCCCATGGGGCAGTTCTACTCTGTCATACAGGGTTGCTATACGTTGAGTTGGCATACAACAACAGGAGAACAACTGGTTGTGGTAGAGATGGCTGATCCGGGTATGGATATGAACCCTGGCTTCTCTATTTACTAGTTTTGGAATCTTGAGCATACTTCAGTCCTACAAGTCCCAGTTTCTTCACCTGAAATATGAGATTAATAATAGTAGTGATTTTGTAAGGAATGTTATGGGGATTGTATAAGATAATATAAGCAGCCTAGTCCAAGGTTTCTCAACCTCAGCATTACTGACATTTTGGGCTGGATAATTTTTTGCTGTGGGGAACCACCTTGTACATTGTAGGATGTTTAGAGGAGCCTATAGCACCCCTCTAGTTGGGACAACCAAAAAATGCCTCTAAACAAATGTAACCTGAAGGGCAAAATCACCCTCAGTTGAGAACTACTGATCCAGTTCAAAGTCTGGCACATAATAGGTTCTTAATAAAAGCTAATCCTTTCCCTCCTTTTAGATAAAGCCTCATCTGGTAAGACCCAACTAATTCAGAATCAGTGTTAATTCAAATAATGGCAGAACTAAAGTCCATATTTTCAGTAATATGAAAAAAATTAACAGTGTCCATTATAATCCATAGGACACTGTGGATCCCCTTATGAAAACATACTATCCATAAGTATTCCTGTGAAGTTCATTTACATTCAATTAATATACTAAGCCCGGTTGTTGTCGTGTTCATTCCGACTCACAGAGACCTTAAAGGACAGAGTAGAACTGCCCCATAGAGTTTTCGTGGAGTGGCTGGTGGATCTGAACTGCCAACCTTTGGTTAGCAGCTGAGTTCTTAACCACTGCACCATCAGGGTTTCAAAATTAGTATATAAAAAAAAAGTACAAATAATTCTACATTTATCAAGGCCTCAAAAAGCATATCTACCACTAATCATTTTCCAGCAAATTTGAATTTGAAATGTCATTTCAATACTTGAAAGCATTGAAATGACATTTATATTAAAAAAAAAAAAAAGACGTTTTCTGACTTTGCCCTCTAAAGCAGTTGGTTTTTCTTTTGGATAAGCAGGTTAATGAGGCTTTATTTCACTTGTGTATTTAAGATGCAGGATATTTTATAACTGTTGCGTTGAGGTTTTTACTAACTTTTTAAGCAGGAAATTCCTTTGCATAGCTAACCTACCATCTTCCTGTTGCCTTTGCAGGCTGTTTTCCATTGTTCAAGCTGCCATGGAAAACAAGACCAGCTGTTCAGCAGAACAGCTTCATCTTTGTATACCTGGAGATTGTAAGTAACACCAGGCCTGGCCTGGGACTTCCTCTTCTGGACCAGTTGAGAAACTGGGGGTGATTTTGCCCCACAGGGGACCACTGGCAATATCTGGAGACATTTTTCATTGTCACAAATGTGGGGGGGCCTTGCTACTTGATCTCGTGGGCAGATGCTAGGAATGTTGCTAAGCACCCTATAATGCGCAGAGCAGCCTCAGACAACAGAGAGCTATCTGGCCGCAAATGCCGGTAGGGTCAAGGTTGAGAAATCTTGTTCTAGACCATGGCTCTGAGTTGAGCTTAACAGATGAATAATCAACAACCTTTAAAAAACAAAACTAAACCAAAAAAAGTCAATTAAGTCCTACTTACCTGGTTTTGAGATGTTGTCGTTTTTCAGTGCCGTTGAGCTGATTCTGACTCATAGCAACCCCATGTGATAGAGTAGAACTGCCCCATAGGGTTTTCTAGGCTGTGATCTTTATGGGAGCAGATTGCCAGGTCTTTCTCCCAAGGAGCCCTTGGAGGGGGGGGAGGTGGACTGCCAACCTTTCACTTAGCAGCCAAGAACTCAACCATTGTGCCATCGGGGCTCCTTTGGCTTTGAGATACACGCTGCATTATTCAGGAAAGCTTTTCTAACCTCACAGTTGGATGCCTCTCTCTAGCAGCCCACAGACCTTTGTGCATGCCCCCCATCAAACACTTATCAGCATAATGTTGGCTCACGGTGGACATATAGTAAAAGACAGCAGAATAAACGCACAGCTGAAGGAACCAACAATGGGTCCCTGAACTCCACAGGCTCTTTGCCGTTGCCTTGACCTCCCCCTCTGGATATATCTAATGTAAGTTCTGAGGAACTCAGAGAGACTTCTCTTGGTAAAAAGGAGGAGTGGGGTGTGAAGGAGCTGGATTTGTTCATCTCACTCTTCTCTTGTCTGCACCAGGAGATGGAGTTTATTTTCCTTCTCTGCCTCACACTGACAGGAATATAGATTTGGTTTCATTTAACATTTCGCTTAATCGCCTGAAATGTAAAAACTGAACAAACAGATCTGATTCCACACTTTCCACACTCCGTCTTGTGGTGCTGCTAAGTAGAGCTGTTAAAACAAACAGAAGAGAATTGTGGAGGTCAGGGTTCTGCTACTTGTAGTCTAGTTAGCTATTTATGCCTCTGTCTCCTCATTCTCTCCAAGCCTACTCTGCACTTCTTTAGAGCAGGGGCCTTCTACTCCTCGCTGCCTGAATACGGGAAGTGCCACACATACTACAGACACCAGCTTTTAATGCCTGACCAATAGCACACACCTAAAAACAAGGATTTCTAACATGTTGATAAGGACAGTTGATCTTAAAGCTTTACTTCATCAGTTTCTCAGATTCCTTGCTATTCCTTGATTTGCCAAGTATACTTCTATCATGAGGCTTTCATGTGTGCTGTCTTCTTTGCCTGGAATACAGACTCATGGCTCATTTCTTCACTTCATTCAAGCCTTTGCCTAAATGCCAGCTTATCAGAGGTCATCCCTAACCAACCTACCTAAAATATCAGTCCTCTACCACATCACTTTATCTCCTCTTACTTTGCTTTCTGTTTCTTCTTTGGCAATTATTCTTTCCTGGCATTGCTGGGTTCCCTCTCAAACATGTAAGGGCAATGAAAGATAGAGCAAGATCTTTGCCTATTTTTCTCACTGTTATTCCTTTGTTGCTAGAACAGTAGTTGGCTCATATTAGGTACTCAGTAAATATTTTGTGGTCCTCATGGAAGTCTCAGGACCCTTCTTGGCCAGCGCCTTCCACCATTACCACCTCCACCTCCTCCCCACCCCTCCAGTATGTGGTGGGTTGTTTAGTGAATTAGTGAATCGCTCTTAATCAATTCCACATGTTCACATCTGGTTATTACTTAGTGCTTATCCAAACAGCCTAACTAAGGGCTTCTGAAGACTCCTTAGGAACGAGACTTTCTGCTTCCCTTCCCATGATGCTGTCAACCTCAACACACCCTCAGGTACTAAGTCTCTTCAAATCCTGGTTTTAAGGTTCTTAATGTACTCCAGGAGTCCTTGGATGGTACAATTGATTAAGTGCTCACCTATTAACTGTAAAGTTGGTGATTTGAACCCACTCAGGGGTACTTCGGAAGAAAAGCCTAGAGACCTGTCTTGAAAACCCTATGGAGCACAATTCTACTCTGCAACACACAGGGTTGCCATGAGTCAGAATCGACTCAAGAGCAACTGGTTTACTGTATTGTGAGCATAACTTAACCTCTTCCGCAGTTTACTTTTTGGCTCTGAGCAGCTAAACTGTTTTCTCAGAACCATCATGGAAGGTAAAAATAAAGAAATATTTCTACCCTTAAAACTGTGTAAAATATGCTCATCACTTCATCTGTGACCCTGAACCTTTCTTTTTTTCCAGACTCCTTTTATTTTTTTAAAAGAATGCACTATGCGCCGGCATCTGGCTTGTAAAAATAAATACAGTGACTGGTTTTCCCAAATAACTTGGCCTAAGCATTGCATGCCCCACAAAGCCTCGTCTCCTGAGATGTGGCAATCTATGCAGCAATCTATTCTATGGTCCAGTCACAGAGAGGGCACCTACAGAGGTTGAATTACAGACCCTAGAGTGTCTGGATTTAGTATCAGGACTCTCAACTCTGTAGAATTAGATGTTTGCCTGTGGAGGGTAGATTCTAGTGTTTGCAAAATCCTTAAAATAGATTTGTTATGACTCAACTCTGTATAGTTATCATTAAGGGCACATACTAGTGAGGTTTTGACATTTTTACAGATTAGTTTTATAATGTTATTTAAATACATAATAAAAGCTCAGTGTATTTGTTTACCAAAATTAAGTGATACTGATATGAAGTTACTGGGAGATCAACTACCTCTAAATCAAGGGATCAATTACTAATATTTGGCATATTATTTGTAGACTTATTTATAAAAATCACCATATCAAAAGATTCGAGTTGAATTCAATATACTTCCATACATAATTATTAAAAATCTACTGGGGTGATATTTTTTTAAATAAACAAGTTTTATTATGCATTTAACTAAACACCAAATTTATTTGGTCTTTCTTTCCAACAATAAACCCACAAATTTATTTATACAAAATGATCTTATGTTGATAGAAATATTTTACTAATAAATGTTAACTAAATTTATTGCAGAAACATTAGTCAATATGCAAACCTTAAACCATTGGTTCAGGCAACTAATTTGTTTTCAACATTACGTTCCTATTTACAAGCAACTAAAAAATATGCTTTTTTTTTTCCTTTTACAATTTTAGGTTACTAATCCCCAGCAGAATATTCCTTGAGTGACCTCTGATGAGTTCAGATACTTAAATGACTTGTAATCTTTCTCATACTGCAAAACAATTATAATAGCAGCTGCCATTGATTGAGCACTTAGTAGCTATGAAAGTCCCTAGGTGGTGCAAATGGTTTGCGCTCAGCTGCTAACCTAAAGGTTGGCGGTTTGAACCCACCCAGGGACAGCACAGAAGAAAAGACCCAGCGATCTGCTTCGTTAAGATTACAGCCAAGAAAACCCCATGGAGATGTTCTACTCTAGAACACATGGGGTCCCACTGAGTTGGAATTGACTCGACAGCAACTAACAACAACAAGAATAACATCTGTAGAAGGCTTCCTGTGGGCCAGACATTGTGCTTTATGATACACCAACATATTAAAAGGATCACTGGAATTTAATACAGATCTAATTTATCAATCTGTGGGGCTTTAGCAAACCTCTTAACATTCTAAGGTTCACTTTCCTCATCCTTGAGATGGAGGTAATAGTCTCTGCCGCCTCCTGGAGCTGTTAGAGGTTACGTGTACTGTGAATAGACTATAGCTCAGTGTGGAGGTAACCTGACGTGCGGGATTACGGGTTCATCTGCCAGCAACCTCACCTTAATACTTTGGAAATCCATTAGCTCTGCAAGGGCAGATACAACACCTCATTTCCTGATGTATCTACAGTGCTAGGACCTAGCAGTGAACAGCTCTTCACTAAGTGGATAATATAAGTGAAAGTACTTTATGAACTGTAAAACATTATCATTGTATTAATTATTTATAACATTAAATTCTCTTCAGCAACTCCTTTCCCTCACCTATTGCCCTAATGCTTATTTTTCATAATTATAGAGGAAGCTATTTATTACTAAAAGTAAATTATTAAAGGCTGTTCAGGTCTGAAGTAGCAAATGTCTGCTTCAGCTCTGTACCGAACATACTGCAAAGCTTATTCTGCCCCACACATGGCTGGAATGCAGGAATAAGGCACACAACACATTTATGGATAGCATCCCCTCTAGCTAGCCTATGTGGGGCTGTTTCTGAGGAATTTTGAAGCTCTATATCCTCATAAACATGGAGTGATCTCTGTGAAGAAACAGACACTTTATACAGGAAGTTATAGCTAAAGCCAGGCCTTCATTGACTTCTGGGCTGTGCTGTTTCTATTGCACCTAGGGTCCCAGTCTGCACTAAGGCTCAGTTCACCTGAGGATTCTGTCTGGGCATGTCTGGAAAGTAAGTAAGGGTAGGCCAGACAAGAGTCTCTTGATAAGAGAGGCCAAGGGGGCTCCCTGACCAGACTCAGGCTAAGGGAAGTATCAGGGCACCCTGACTTGTGCTGCTTGAGTGGCACGACCTGATGTCCCTCTTCCACCATTTTGGAGAGGGCTTGGGAGGATGCCATGACTGAGGGAAATGAGCTGGCTAGTGGGGCCTGCCTCTGGGCAGGGGTCCACCACATCTAAAAGCACAAATGGTGTGGCGAGGGTCTTTCACCCTGGCTGCAGATGTGTGGATTTCTCATCCACAGCACACAGGTCCAGATCCATCTGTAAGTGGGCAGCTTTCCTTTATTTCATCACTGTCCCGGGGCCTCCCCCAAATTACCTGGAACAAATTTGTAAGGGCGGAAGTTCTCCTAGAGCCAGAGAATTATTGCTTTGTGACAGGCACATGACCCCATCTTTGCCCGAGGTTGAAGGTTAAATATGGGGGGAGTAAGGCAGATGCTAGGCCTCACAGATGAGTAGCAGTTGGGTGCAGATTGAGAGTGCAGCTCTTTACATAAAACATAGTCCATTAAGTAGCAATTTCTGTTTGGCAGTTGCCAGTCCTTCATATCTCAAATGTTTCAACCTTTGAAACAAAAATCACCTAAACTCTCAAACTGTCCACCACAGCTCAGCCTCAGGAGGCCTGGAGGTTGAAGGAGCTAAATATTGGGTTCAGATCACTACTAGTCTCAGAGGACTGCTTCTTGCTGAATGAGGACTTGGGCAGCTGGCGTGAAAATCTGGCTTCTTCTAGTCCAAGTTCTGCTTTAACCAGCTACAGAAACAAGGACATTCTACTTGACCTGTTTAGTTTTTTTGTTTTTTCTTTTTCCTTGGTAAAAAGAGAATAACAGTGTTCTCAATAAAATATTGTTTTAAGGCTTAAAAGAGAAAAGTATTTTGAAAAATGCATGAATACAATCCTACCTATGGTTGGCAGAATAATAGTCCCCAAAGATATCCATGTTCTAATCCCTGGAACCTGTGAATATTTTAGGTGGCACAGTGGTTAAACACTCAGCTGCTAACCGAAAGATTGGTGGTTCAAACCCACTAGCTGCTCTGCAGGCGAAAGATGTGGCAGTCTGTTTTGGTAAAGGTTAAACCAAAAACCAAACTTATTGCCATCAAGTGGGTTCTGACTCATAGTGACCCTATAGGACAGAGTGGAACTGCCCCATAGGTTTCCATGGAGTGGCTGGTAGATTTGAATTGCTGACCTTTTGGTTGTCAGCCTGGGCTCTTAACCACTAGGCAACCAGGGCACTTGGTAAAGATTACAGATTTGGAAACTCTATGGGGCAGTTCTACTCTGTCCTATGTGGTCACTATGATTTGGAATCAACTCAATGGCAACAGGTTTGGTCTGGCAAGGGGGAATTAAAGGTTGCAGATGGAATTAATGTTGCTATTATCTGACCTTAAAATAGGGAATTATCCTGGATTATCTGATTATCTGTAGTCACAAGCATCTTTTAAATATGGAAGAAGGAGGCAGAAAAGTCAGTGTCAGAGCAGCATAGGAAAGTTTCTACCAGCTATTACTGGCTTTGAAGATGGAAGGGGACCAAGAGCAAAAGAATGAGGGTAGCATCTGGAAGCTGGGAAAGCAAAGAAATGGATTCTTCCCTGCAGCCTCCAGAAGGAACCTTGATTTTAGCCCAGTGAGATCAGTTTTGGACTTCTGACTACCAGAACTGTAAGACAATAAATTTGTGTTGTTTTAAGTCACTAAGTTTGTGGTAATTTGTTACAGCAGCAAGAGGAAACTAATACACTATCCAGGTATAACAAACATATCATTGTTATCATTGTTGACATTGTTGGCATTGTCATCATTACAATTAACATCATCATGGCTTTATTTCAAGTACATCCTGGGAAGGAGATTTCTAGCAATGTACTAATTTTGTCCAAATCCTCAGACACCAAACCAGATAGCTATACTGTGGAAATGGGTCACAGAGGAAAAAATATCCTTAAGAATGTTATCATATTGTTCATATTACTTATTTATTTTGCAAATCCTTTGTTCCTATTACAAAAGTACACTTCAGAGTGAATTGATTTTACCATATTATTCTTTTAGTGGCTTATTTAGAACATCTTTGTTAACATAGCTGGAAGATCTAAGTACTAATCTTGGCTCTACCAATTATAAACTGCATAATTTATGGCATATCACTTCACTTCTTTGGCTCTGGTCTCTTTTCTGTAAAACATTAGCTGATCAAACTTGATACTCTTTCTTAGGTCCCTTCTAGTTTTAAGAATGTTGAGTTAAATTATTTTATATAATGTGAGACCAAGATCTAGAGAGAGTAAGTTTTTTTTTTTGCCTAATTTCTATAGTTCACTAGTGGTTCAGATTTTTTTCAGATAAACTTTAGAAACTTTAATATAATTTAAAAATGTATAATGTATGCATAGCAAAGTGCACAAATCACAAGTATGGAGCTCGATGAATTTTTACAAAGTGAATACATCCATGGGAACAACCATCTAGATAAAGACGTACATTACAACACCCAGAAACCTTTCCCATGGCCCTCTTGGTTGTTCCCCCCACAAAAAGATAGCCCTTACTCTGACTTCCATCACCTTATATTAGGTTTCATGTTTGTAAACTATATAGCTATTTAATTATACAATTTTTACTCCTTTGTGTCTGGCTTCTTTCTTTCAACACTGTATTTGTGGGGTGCACCCATGTTGCCTATAGCCATAGTTCAAACTTCTGTTGCTATGCAGTATTGCACTGCGTGACTATGTAATACCAGAATTTATTCACCCATTCTTCTGTTGATGGAAGTTTGAGCCGTTTCCATTTGAAGGCCATGATAATTTAGATTTTGCTTCTCAAATTAATCTGTTTGTAAAATATGAAAGAAGTTTATTCTATTTAATTGAACTTACTATTCCTAGCTTATTTATTTTTAACAATACACATTTTATATTATCTGTCCACCAGGAAGAAGTTTAAGAGACAAAGTCAATAGGGCTAGAGAGATTGGCTTTCTCTGGATACATCACCTTGTGTGGAAAAGGGATTTTATGGAGTTGCTTGTTTCTGAGTAAACAAAGAGGATTGAAATAGCAGATTGCTGAGGCTTCTTCTATTGCCAGCACTGTCTGGTTTGGATGTGCAAAAAGCATGACTACAACAGGAAGGCAGCCTAAGACCCACCTGTAGGATCCCCAGACCACAGCAAAGTTAGAAAAGCACTGGATTTGTGGGTGTAATCAGTAGGACTCTTGGTTGCAAGTAACAGAAACCAAAAGCTACAAAAGAAAAAGTGGACTATAAGTTAAGAAAGGTGGCTCACTGGACTCTAGGGCAGGAATAGAACGAAGAACTAAGCCGTCACAAGATATGCTCTCCATTCCTTATCTCTGGTTCTCTTTCCACTTCTCAACCCTTACTTCTCAATGGAGAGTAAGACTCTTGATTTTACATCTTGTCTCTCTCTTGATCCTCATTCCCGCTTGGCCCACTCAAGTCCTGATTAGATCTGCTCAGGAAGCAGAATCAAACCAAAATCACGGCTTCTTATCTGTTACATGTTGCGGTCAAGTTGATTCTGACTCATAGCTACCCCATAGCCACAGAGTAGAACTGCCCCACAGGGTTTTCAAGGCTGTAGTTTTTACAGAAGCAGATTGGCACATCTTTCTCTCAAAGAGCAGCCAGTGGAATCGAACTGCTGACCTTTCAGTTAGCAGCCAAGCACTTAAACACTGCATCGCCAGGGCTCCTTAATGGCTTCTGGAACCCCTAATTTCTGGAAGGGGTAGATGGGAGGTGGTGTCAGGGAATAGTTCCTAGAGAAAGGGGTGATATTGGTAAGATCTGGGAAAACACAGACACTGAGAACACTGGGGAGGGCGGAGTCTGTGGTAGTTATTTAAGAAGAGCAACATAGTAGCTCATGAAATAGGAATCTTGCTTTCTGACTCAAGCCTGCCATGTTGCCAAAGGGCCTGAGTTTGCTTTTTTTTTTTTTTTACCCTGTGATATTATAGAAAAGAGCAGCTTTTGAAATCAGACCAAGATTTCAATCTAAGTTTTGCCACAAGTCTTGCCACTTGTAGCTGAGTTTTATTGGACAAGTTACTTAACCTCTTTGTCCATTTCCCTCACCGTAAAATGGTTTTACTAATAAAGCCCACCTCAAAAAAAAAAAAAAAAAAATTTTTTTTTTTTTCATAGACTTGCTCCAAGAATTTAAGAACAAATGTACAAGCATCAAGCACACAACCTGGTACATAATTCTACCCACTGCTTTTTTCCGGTGAGAAGTGGCATAGTAACTTGGGGTGGGGGTGGGAGGGAGCAAAGACTGAGCTAGAGTTGGAAGCTTTGCAATCTGGCACCGAAATCTCTAGCTGTGGGACCTGGGACAAGTCACTGAAACTCACTAGGTCTCAGTTCCCTGACATACGAAAAAGAGGGGGCTAAGACTGGATTGTATCAGTGGAGGCTATAACTGCTTCAGGGAGTCTAGGTGTTACTGAGTGTGTGGTGGGTGAAAAGCAAGTAGAGTAAATTCGGCAGAACTTTCTTAGCCAACCCCCCGCAACACACACGCACACACCACACACACACACACACTCTCTCTCTCTCTCTCTCTTTCTCTCTCCCTCTCCCTTTCTCTCTTATCTGTTTTATCAATTGAGGTTTTGTATCAGATTTCTTTTTGGAGGAAAAAAAAAAGTTTGCTGTTTAAAAATTAAAAAGCATCTTGAAAAACACCAGATGAGATTCCCTCTCAAGTCTTTTCCTGCTCTAAAACTTGAGGCTCTGCTAAATGCCTTCCATTGTTGGAGCTGGAGCTAGCTCCACGGCCAGAAGCAGCCTGGACATTTTCAGCAATCCATTAAGTCGTCTGTCTTGGGACAGCAGGAAAAACAAACCCTACAAAGGGCCATGGCTAAGACATAAAGGGACTCCTCCAACTTGTCCAGAAAACAAACCAAACACACCCTCTCAAAATCCATTATTAATATAATATAGGAAATGTCATCAGGATCATAAAGATGTTTCTTTCAAAGCAGATGAACAACCTGTGCTTTGCTTTGATTGTGGCTTATGATTTCCCAGCTTTAACAGAGCTCAGGAGCACAAATCTGTCCTAAGTGGTCACCCTTACCAAAACAGTTGGCTCTGTGTGGCAACTGTGAAAACATATATGTCTTTCACAAGCCCAACCATTGATAGACAGGTCCAAACAGAAGACATTCACAGGGGAATAATGGATCTCGCTAGAGTGCATTTTGGGCTATGTTGAGCCAGGTGGGAAGTGGGATGAAAAGGAGATTTTTCTCTTGATAAGAAATTCGTTCTTAGAGCAACAACCACACAGGGAAAAGAAAGTCTCCATTCTTTCTATAAATGAAGATCATAAACAAATAATTTATATATTGAAATCAGATATGTCAAAAGCACCATAAAGATAACTTAGTCCAGTAGCTGTCAAACTTATTTGGAGTAGAATTTCTAGCAGAAGCTCAAAAATATGATATAGTTTTACCGTTTAACTAGAGCAACTTCAATTCTGATTGAAACAGATATGGGGGATTAGCCTGCCTGTTCAGTACAACCTCCCCCTTCTGTACCCCAGCATCCCTTTTGGAATGCTCAGAGGCTCCTCCATTAATCCTTGAGGGCTCCCAGGAACAGTTTGAAAATCGACTAGTCTGAATATCCCTGTTTACAGATGGAAAAAGCTAGACACAGAGAGGCTAAATGATTTGCCCAGAATTCAAAAAATACTGAAAGGTAAGGCCAGGGCTAATCCAGCCCAGTGTTCTTGCTATTACATAACACAGAATTATTCTCAGATGTCATTTAAAACCAACTGCAGCTCACCTTTTCGAATTCACACAATCAGATGCAAAAATTAGAGTTTCAACCACGTTTCATTCTTTGCTTGTCTAAAGAAAATCTGGGAGGATGGAAGGAAGAATTAAACCTCAACTTCAAAAGTAAAGGCAACTACCCACTTCTCCATAAAGTCACACCAAAAACTGTAAAAAGAAGGAATTTGAAAAGGGGAAAAGATGATATCAAGATGATTATTTGTTTACTAAATTCAACAACTTCAGTGAGTCTTGAAGCATCTAAATGGTCAAAGGCTCCAGCCGTCCTGTCCAACTAGAAGAAACTGCTCATAGACATCACTTGCTGCTGGGATAAGAAAGTGCATGACCTCAGACTTTGAGGAGCTCTAGGAATGAGACAGCGAGAGAGAGGGAGAGCGAGAGAGAGGGAGAGGGAGAGAGAGGGCAATGGTATAACGGTGGTCAGTGGCTGGTGGAGGGGTAGGGGCGAGAAGGAAGAACAACAGGTGGGCATTATGTGTGCTGAGGGCCGTGCTCAGAAGAGAGCATTTCCATGGCCTGCCCCACTGGCCTGGAATGGGACATATTCCATGGAATATAAAAGACCAGGCTGAAAGGATGATCTTTGGAGTCCCAGGTCATTTCATTTCCCTCCATATTAGCAATCTCACCTATAAAATGTGATTACACATCCATCTTTGGGCAGCTGATTTTTGACAAGGAGTAAAAGTCAATTCAATGGGAAAGAAACAGTCTATTTAACAAATGGTGCTGGCAAAGCTGGATGTCTGTTTGCAGAAAAAATGAAACAAGGGCCATACCTCACACCATGCACAAAAACTAACTCAAAATGGATCAAAGACTTAAATGTTAAAGCTAAAACTATAAAGTTCTAGAAGATAATATAGGGAGAAAACTAAGAGACCTAATTTTTTTTCAGAAACAGATTACCAAACACAGTGCAAATGCACACACAACAGGAGACAAATCAGATAACTGGGACCTCCTAAAAACTGGTTTACTGCAACACTCTGAACCAGTTCTTTCTGGTTCAAACCCCTGCTGGGAATTTGTGTTTCCACATCAGATATACTAAATCAGAATCTATAGTTTAACAAGATCCACAGGTGATTCTTATGTATAATAAGTTCTCAGAATTGGTCCTTAACCAGCATTAGCATCCTCTGGTAACTTGTTGAAAATGCATATTCTCAGCAGGGGTTTGGAGCAGAACAAGCCAGTTAGAAGCCCTAGTTTACTGGGTTTGAAGCCTCAGAACCATAATCTCATGGAAAAACTTGGTCAACTGGCACAACACAATCCATAGAATTTATATTTTACATCCTTGTTTGGTAAGTAGCGTCCGAGGTCTTAAAAGCCTGAGAGTGACCATCTAAGATATACCTATTGGTCTCTACCAGTCTGGAAAGAGAAAGAAGGGAAACCCAAGACTCAAAGAAGAAACTAGTCTACAGGACTAACTGCCTACACGAACCATGGCCTCATCTCTCCTGAGGCCAGAAGAACTAGATGATGTGCAGCTACCCCTACTGACTGTTCTGACCAGGGACACGATAGATGGTGCCAGATAGTATGGGAGAAAATTGTAGAACAAAGCTCAAATTCTTTAAAAAAGGCCAGACTTACTGGACTGGTAGAGACTAAAGAACCGCCAACACTATTGCCCTAAGATACCCTTTAAACTTTAAAGGAAACCACTCCTGGAAGTCGCCTTTCAGTTAAACAACAAATTATTATTTATAGCTCATAAAATAAACAATACCACCAGTGAGTACCGTGCCCCTTTCTAATAGATAAAATCATCTATATGAGATAAATGATCAACATCTATCCTAAAGCAAAGATTAAAAGGTCAGGGATGGGGGGTGGCGGGAGCAGGGGGGAGGCAGGGAAGCTAAATTAATGGAAATGGAACAACCAGAATGGAAATAAGGAGAAGGTTGACATAATGTGGAAAATGTAACGAATGTCACTGAACAATATGTATAGAAACTGTTAAATGGGAACCCAATTTGCTGTGTAAACTTCCACCAAAAACACCACAAAAAAAATTCTTTTAATATGATTACAAACATACTGAATCTTTATTAAATTAACAAGAATTTGTTGAGCCTCTCACAGTCTATAATCCTAGAATTATGGTCTCTAGTCAGTTGTCTCAGTTTGTTGATGAAAAGTATGAAAGGCACACGTTTCTGTTTTTGTTTTATGGCTGGACACAATCTGTACTTATATTCTAGTCAGATCTTTCACAAACTTGTACCACGATGTTAAGGAGTGACTGGCTGGGGTCTGGAGGAAGTGTCACCAGGTCATCCCTAATAACTTCTTTGAAAAAAGGCACTCATTGGGCAGAAGCAGCATCTTTGCGTGTGTGGGAGGGGACTGCATGTTGCAACGGGGTTTAGCCGTTAAGATGTGGGCTTCAGACTCTGGCTGATATATGAATCCTAGCTGCTTCTAACCATCTACAGGACCTTTGGGAAAGTATTTAACTTTTCTGAGTCTCAAATGGGGATGGTTTAATAAAGGTACCAACCTATTGGGGCTGCTCAGAATTACACGAATTAACACATATAAATGGTCATTACATTATATTACGATAGACTCATGTAAGTGTGGGAAGCTGATGATAGGGTCTCTGGATAGAACTGAGCTGTCTAAACTGTGAAATCAGGAAAAGGATGTCCACCAGGAAGAAAGAGAAAGTTTAATGATATTGGTGAACTGAACAGCATCCCCCACACACCACTTGCTAGACCTGGGAGTGAGACTTCACACTGATTTTCACAGAGAAAAACCATCGCAGAGGTTTGCTTCTTACCAGGACTGTTTTTTCCTTCTTCCTCTGTGCAATCAAATGCAAACAAAATCCAGATTTTAGTCTATGACAATGGCCACATGGGGTAGGAACTGACTTCCTCTTGGAAAGTATTTAAATCTAGAACACTGAGCTTTCTGGCATTTCCACACACCCTGATGATAGCATATGCCAACTTTTTGCTTCTCTTTAATTGTTGCTCTGTGTACAACGAACAACAATTGAAGTTGCTTCTGCACCTCATGCGCAGCCACCAGCTGTCTGTCAGTGGAGGTTTGCACGATGCTGAACAGATTTCAGTGGAGCTTCCAGACTGAGACAGACCAGGAAGAAAGGCCTGGTGATCTACTTCTAAAAATCAGCCAATGAAAACCCTGTGGATCACAATGTTCTGATCTGCAACCAGTCACGGGGATGGCACAGAACTTGGCAGAGTTTCGTTCTGTTGTGCACGAGGGGGCCAGGGGTCGGAGGCTGACTCCACAGCAGCGAACAGCAACAACATGTATCGACTAAGCAGAGCATAAGCCAGTTTTCACTAACTAAATCAGCTCAGGCTTCGTGAGACATCTGACGTAACTAGTGTTTCAAGGAAATCCACTCAGGTTCATCCAGACCTGGTTTTTGAATCCTCTGCTTTTTTTTTTTCAGTAGATATCTCTGAACACGCTTATGTTTCTTACAAAAGCTTTGTCTCATGACCCGCAATGGGTGTTCCTTGAATGATCCATGAGATACCCCTGGACTTGGAATAAATACAATTGATCTGGATGTTGAAAACACACAGACACTTTCTCTCCAATGTGCAGAAGGGTTGTTACATTTCCCCTGTGAATATAAAATATTTTCCTATTTTCGAAAACTATAAGGATTGGCCAGATTTTCACAAATCCTTTCCTCATGTATGAAAATGTACATATAGACACATAGATGTAACCCAGACAGTATAATCATTTTCAAGGAAGATGAAAAATAAGTTTGATTTGTACATTCTAGCCAGTTTATTCTCTGGTTACTGTCCCTCAACAGAGTCTGTGCATACTGACACTTCTTAACCTACTGACCTGATGATTTAATTGTTAAGGCCAGTTAAAATGATAACCACTAACCTGGGAAATAGTGTACCAAAAGCGAAAGGTATCACAATTTGGAGTACAATAATTTCTTATCATCTTGGGAGTAATGCTCCTGAAAAATACCAATAAAAATACTGTAATGGTATTTAATCACAATGAAAATATATTTTAGAACAGTAAAAAATGTTCTAGAAAACTTTTATGTAGAGACAAACTAGATTTGTCATTTTAAAGCCCTGCTCTGGTAACTAGTTGCTGCTGGGTTAATTCCAACTCATGGCAGCGCCATGGGTTTCCGGGTAAAACTGTGCTCTATAAGGTTTTCCATAGCTGTAATCTTTTGGAAGTAGATTGCCGGGACTTTCTTCCAAGTCACCTCGGTGTAGATTCAAACCACCAACCTTTCATTTAGCAGCCAAGTATTTAGCCATGCACCACCCAGGGATGACTCCTGCTCTGGTAGGTGATGCGTTTTCAGTTCTGCAGAAAACGCGGCAGAAATTGGTTTTCCCACAAGATTTATATTCTGCAGTTGGTATTTTTTCCAAAGATCTCAAACTAGCTTCTAGTGTCTTGGAATGTACTGTCTTTCACATATACATTCTCTTTAATTTAAAGTTTGTCTGAATGTTCTTCTTAATTATCCAGTTATAAAGGGTCCCATTTCCACAGGGAACCTGGGGTCGAACGGGGGAGTGTGCTATCACATTGTGGGGACTGCAGCCAATGTCATAAAACAGTATGTGTATAAATTTCTAAATGAGAAATTAGCTTGAGCTGTGAGCTTTCACCTAAAACATGGGTGGGGGTGGGGGGAACCTATGGAACAGTTCTACTCTGTCATATGGGGTCACTATGAGTTGGAATTGACTAAATGGTAACCAACAACAACATTTAATAGAAGTCTCTGGGTGGCAGAAACGGTTAATATGCTTGGCTGCTAACAGAAAGGTTGGTGGTTCAAGTCTATCCAGAGGTGTCTCAGAAAAAAAGTCCTGTCTGTCTACTTCCAAAATATCAGTCACTGAAAACCCGATGAACCACAGTTCTACCCTGACACACATGGGGTCACCGTGAATCAGAAAGGGGAGGAGGTGCTAGGCAGACTAACATAAGAGATGTCCACTAGACCTCTCATTTTATGGAGTGTCTGAACTGGACCTCAAGCCAGGTGACAGGAATGTTGCAGTATGCAGAGGCCACACAGGGCTTATCAGGCTGTGGTGGTCGGTCACATGCTAAGATAGCCTCAATGGTCCCATCTTCTGGAACTCACGGCCTTGGGTAATCCCCTCCTCTTGAGTGTGGGCAGGTCCCCTGGTGGTACAAATGGTTTGCACTCATCTACTAACCTAAAGGTTAGTGGTTCAAACCCTCCCAGAGGCACCTCAGAACAAAGGCCTGGCAATTAGCTTTCATAAAGATTACAGCCAAGAAAACTATAGGGAGCAGTTCATGGGGTTGCCATGAGTCAGAATTGACTTGACTGCAATGGGTTTGATTAGATTTAGTGTGAGCGTGGGGACCTGGGATTTGCTTCTAATCAACAGACTATGGTAAAGTGATCGGATGTCCCTTCCATGATTACATAAGATTGCAACTTCTGTCTTCCTAGCAGTCTTTATTGCAGGCTTTGATGAAGCAAGGTGTCATGGTAGACAGCCCCACCTGTGAAGAAGCTGAGGGTGGCCTCAGCAACAGTCAGCAAGGAACTGAGGCCGGTGGTCCAGCAACCCACAAGGAAGCCTGATAACAACCATGAGAGCTTGGAAGTTGATCCTTCCCCAGTCACACCTTTATAGGAACCTCATATGCCCAGCTCTTGTTGTTGGCTGCCTTCAAGTCAGCCCCTGACTCATGGCAACCCTATGTACAATGAGATCAGACCATTGTGATCTATAAGTTTTCATTGGGTGGTTTTTTGGAATTAGATCAGCAGATCTTTCCTCCTAGTCTGCCTTAGACTTGAAGCTCCACTGAAACTGTTCAGCATCACAACAACATGCAAGCCTCCATTGACAGACCAGTGGTAGCTGCACTAGAGGTGCATTGGCTGGGAATCTAACCTGGGTCTCCCACATGGAAGGTGAAAATTCTATCACTGAACCACCACTGCCCCCTCAGTCATGCCTTCAGATGAAAACCTTAATCCTGGTCAATACCATGATTGCAGCCTTGTTAAAGACCCTGGAGTGAGGACCCAGCTAAGCCTTGCCCAGGTTCCTGATCCACAGAGACTGTGACATAATCAATGTCTGCTGTGTTAAACCACGAAGTTTGCGTTAATTGTTTATGCAGCGATAGCAAACTAATACACAGAGGCACACAAATAAAGCCTTAGCCTTTTTTTTCTTTCTAAAAAAAGAAGAAAGGGTCCCATTTCTTTGGGCCTGATCTTCTAACCATTGGTATTACTCAGGAGCCTTTGGTTGCAAGTGAAAGAACCCCAACTTGATCTAGCTTATGAAGCAATAAAAGAATATTTATTGGCTCCCTAGCCAATGCATGGGAAAAGTAGGGGTGAAGCTAGCTCAGGGAAGTCTGGATCCAAGAAATCCGATACTCTTATCTTTCTCTCATTTCAGTTTCTTGGTTTTATGACCACAGGCAGTTCCAGATTTATATTACAATTACACAACTAGAAACACAAGAGAGCTGTTTTGCCAGCTCCAAATTAGAAATATTTTGTGGAAGGATTCTAATTGTCCTGGCTTGGGTCATCTGCCCATTTGACCACTCGCAGTGTCCAGCGTGTAGACTACTATAAAATATGGTGATTGGCAGCCCTGGTTAGAGCCATATAGTTGAAGAGAAGAGAAGCATCTCCTCAAAAACAGGAGATGATGTTCCAGGCAGACAAAACAAGACATGACCCCAATCCTTTTGTGAGAAGGCATAACTAATAGATCATGCCTTTTGGACCATCCCTTAGACTTGCCCTCGTGCTCAGTATAATCAGGGAGCAATGAAGATCGCTGGGTGGTGCAAGAGGTTTGCACTCAGCTACTAACCTAGGTTGGCAGCTTGAACCCTCCCACAGACACCTCAGAAGAGAGGCCTGGCAATTAGCTTTCATAAAGATTACAGCCAAGAAAAAAAAAACCCTAGGGGGCAGTTCTACTCTGTAACACATGGGATTGCCATGAGTCAAAATAGACTTGACTGGTAAGGGTTTGGCTTTGGTTTTAATTGTCGTCAGTTTCTTCTGATTAAGACAGTGGACTGAGCTGTGCCTATATGAAAAAGACTGTGGATTTTAAAAGTTTGGCATACAGATTTTAAGCCATGTTACCTCAAAACCACAACTGGCAAAACCGCAGCTTAGCGAGGTATCCCTCTTCTACCAATCCCCAATGAAAGCAATAGCCTTCTGTTAAATAAACAGAGCATTCACGGGAGACCCAGTCTATGAGCCTGACGCTCCCTGATGGTACTCACCAGTTGAGTCATTATCAACATGCAAAAACCAAACAAAGCCTAGTTACACGTGTAACTCTTTTGTTACCCAAATCTTCACATTCAGAATTTATCAGTTCCTCGTTGACAGACTGATAAAAGTTCCAAAAGGACTAGGATATGTTTTCTTTAAAAAAAAAAAAAAAAGAAAGAAAAAATTTTTTTCATTTTAATAAACTCTGTCTTGCTTCAGGGCTCTCCTCATTACATTTTTGTGTCTTTACATCCAGACTCTGGAAACTGCCTGTTATTTCAGGGAGCGCTGTTTTACATCATTACTGCTTATCACAAGGCAATAATAAATACATTTCTGTGTAGATTGAAGAATGTAAATGAAGATTAAGCCCACATTACTTAAAGTGGAAACTACGCCATCAAAACTGAAAGAAAAGGTCAGCCTCTACCTTGTTTCCAGGACCCCTGGTGACTCCAGCTGGGTTCTGTTAGTTGGCAGTTGGCCCACACTCTGATTTTGGCCGCCATCTTGTCTCAGAATGGGCAATGGTTGCTCATGTGCTGTCGTGATCCAGACCCCCAATCCACGTGCTATTACTAGTGTTTTAAATAAGTTGCTTATCCCAAGCAGGTATGAACCTACCGCCTCCCTCTCAAATTTAGCCAATCTGTGATTTGCCACCCATCTGGTCTTTTTTTCTAGGAACACAAGGATTCCTCTGAAAATTGCTCTACGGAAAAAAAGACGCCATTTTAAGAAAAGCACAAAATGGAGGTGGAGTAGGGAGTCAAGATACAAAACATGATCTTTACGATGAAGATCTGAGTGATGGGATGAATCAACAACTGGTAGGTTTAAAGTGACCCAAATTGTTGAATCTCCACATTATTTATCCTGAATATTGTAAAATATGTATCTTCTGATGTTCTCTATGTGTTTCAGGTGTACAAAGATTCTCTCTCCACTTCAGGCCTGAGTACATGATAGAAAGACACTGGGCTTTTGGGTCAGACCGGTGTCAGAATCCCAGCTCTGCTTCTTACTAACTGTGAGAGCTTGAACATGTTTCTGAGCTTCCACAAGCCACAGCTTCCTCATCTATAAAATGGGGCTTATAGTTGGGTTATTTCAGGATTAATGAGACAATGTATGTATAAAATTTAGCCAAGCATTCAGTAACTACAGCTACAACAGTCATGCACTAAATAAATCCTGGTTAATTTAATCTTAAAATCAGAGTAATAGGATTTTTTGTAGCTGAGAAAAAGCTACATGCACTTTAGCTAATGGGTTGTGCTGAATGGAGTGTTAAAAGGGGTACAGGTAGTCCCCGACTTTCAACAGGGTTCAGTTCCAACAACTCCGTTGTTAATCGGTTCTGATGTTAAGTCGAATACCTTTTTTTTTAAGTTTTCATAGCCTGTTATACAGCAGTGTTTTGAAAAGTAAATCATAATACTGAACATCTGAGTGATAACAGCAAGTTACATGCTGCAACACTGTATGTAGTACATATTACTAATGATAAGATGTATTAAAAAAACAGGCAGTCATCAGTCATAACTTGAATACATTGTAGTAGAGGACTACCTGTATTATCATCCTTTGCTGGTGGGAATGCAAGATGGTATAGCTGCTGTGAAAAACAGTTTGGCACAGTTTCTTAAACACAAAACTACCATATTACCCAGCAAACCCAAACTTAGGTATATACCCCAAAGAATTGAAAGCAGGAATGCAAACAGAAATTGTACAACAATGTTCACTGCAGCACTGTTCACAATAGCCAAAAGATGGAAACAATCTAAACGTTCGTGAACAGGTGAATAGATAGACAAACAAAATGTGGTACATACATACATATGTACAAGGGAATATTACTATGCCATAAAGACAAATGAAGTCCTGATACATGCTACAACATGAATAAATCTTGAAAACTTTATGATGAGTGAAATAAGTAAGCCACAAAAAGATAAATGTTGTATGACCCCACTTACATGAAATAGGCAAATGTATTGAGACCAAAGTTTATTCATGGTTACTAGGGCTGTGAGGGAGGGGAAACAGGGAGTCTTAGCTTAGGTGGCACTCAGTTTCTGTTAACGGTGATAGAATAATTTGGAAAAGGATAGTAGTGACGGTTACACAACATGATGAATGTAATCAATGTCACCGGACTATATACATAAAAAATATGGAATTGGCAAATGTTTTGTTATATATTTTTTACCATAATAAAACAATTAAAAAAGAGAAAGAGAAGCATCAGATCATAGTCCTACCCCTCAAGGATCATATTGTCTAGCTGAAGGGGTCAAAGGTAACACACATACATGAACTAACAGAACACTCAACATCAAAATAAAATATCAAATTACAGATGCTGACTGTGCACGTGACAGTAGTTTAGAGGAGAGGAAGGTGGTTGAAAGCTAGGGTAATCCCTTCTAAAATATTCGCTCTGCAATGGCAGATATTCTGTCCGTTTTGTCCATTGCCCTGTCTCTGCACTTGGACCAGTGCCTGCTCACAGTGAGTGTCAATAAATACTTACCGAATGAACAGATGCATGAATTGTTCATGCAATAAGTAGTAGACAAAGCACTGGACTTGGGATATGAAGATCTGGGTTTGAATCAGGGCTTTGAGCCAGAAAGAACCAGTTCATAGCTGGTTCATCCTTGCTTCACAGCTCTGTAACAATGAAACAACTTTCTTAACCTCTTGGAACCTCAGATACCTTCTCTGTAAAGTGGCTGTACAATCCCTGTCTTCTTCATCGGACTGTTGTGCAATTAAATAATATAGTCTGTGTGAGAGGAATTGATCCACAGAAGGCATCTGAAAAATAGCAGTAAAAATGTAGCTATAAAGAGGAACCGGAACCTTAACGATGGGTACAAATTCGGGCAGGTGGAAAGAAGCAATTTTAATGCTGCTTTTACCCATCTGTCCCTTACCTCGGGCTCTAAAACCAATAATGATGTCTCCAAAATAGCAGGAGGGAAGGCTGTTTTCTTTCCCGCCATGGTAACCAATGGCACATGCTCTGTTGCTGTTAACAAGATCAATAAACTTGCCACATTCAGAAATCAACAATTAACCCCCTTTATAACACTTAAAGTCACAGCCCTCTCTATTTTATATGGCCTAGCAGGCTGCTGAGCACATGGTTTTTATTATTACCTTCCCCCACCAAAGCTCCCTACTACTAATAATTTAACACCTTATGGAAACTGCCCCTCTCTTAATGATTTTGCGGGGACGCTCTGTGCACTGCAGCTGCTGTCTTTGCAAGGGCCACCTTCAGGTCTTGGGGAAACTGTATTATCTTTAGTCTTGCTCACCTTTCTAAATGTTTTATGGTTTACAGCTGTGGTGAAAAGCATTTTGGGGTCGGTAGAGATTTATTCCCCTTTTTAATGTTTTTACTAGGCTGAATAAACACATTATTCTCAACGAATGAAACCTCTGGCCATGTTGGGACTATGGAAACCTGGGCTCCACTCCTTAATGGCAGCTCTCTCATGAATGACACTTGCTTATAACAACGAGTGCCATTGTTGGCTCCGAATGGGACGGTGGTCCCTCAGGTGGGTTACATAGCACGCACCCCACTAGCTGTTCTATCACAACCCTACCTGAAATCACCTTCCTTTTTGTGGGATCCCATTAACACCTGTAGGGAAGTGCTGCATTTTAAGGGGTCTGGAGAGTCTGGAAGGTTCAGAGTACAGAACTGATGCGATTTTGGGGGCACTTTTATATCCAGCATGTGCTCATTTAAATATTTTGGGGCAATGAATTCAGATAATGCAAGTTTTTCTCCCCAATTTAAACCGACCCTTAATTTTTGTGAGGTTTGTAAAACTTCAGCAAAATGATTTCTGAAAAAGGAAAGAAAAAATTATTTCCTTAAGCTTGCTCACTCCGTTGATTTTGGCTAAGACTGCTCATAGGATTATTGGTATGCTGAGGAAGATTATTCATATAGTGATTTGGGTTTGGGCAGAATCAGAAAGTATTACAAATCTCTTCTCATGACAGTCCTGCAAATGTTGCCAGCCTTGGAATAAAACAGGCTTGGAAGCCAACTGCTGGCACCTGTGCAGCCTACTGTAAGGCAAAAGCCAGTCTGTCCTGTTGACCTTCTCAAGGTGTCTCCAAGTTACACGTCAAAGTCAGCAGAATAAAGAGCTTTGTCTTCCTGAATTACTTTGGGAGGCAATTAGCAAGCATAAGTCACACTTACGTACATGTCAACCGGGAGCTTTGAAGAAACTGACACACCTGACTCATTTCTTCCTGGGTTTCATGGCTTTTCTCCTCTCAAGACCAAGGTGAGGGCTTCTCTGTGAACTGGCTTTCTTAGAGCCACATCTGGCCAATACTAACCACAGGCGTCATGGACTTCTGCCATTTGGGAGAGTTCAAACGACTGCCCCCACGTCTGATCTGCTCTAACTCTGCAGTCACATTCCTTAGATATCACAAGTCTGCAGATATGATGTTACTGAAACAACGATTTCAATGAGAAAAATACTGGGGGTTAGGTGCCTTCAGGCTTGCAGTAATAAAGTCATTTTTCCCCATAAGAATGTCAATAAGAAAGGTTTCCTTTATAGCTGTAAGCGTTGAGGGACCAGGACATAGCTATAAAATCTCCATCAAACCCAAAACCAAACCCGTTGCCACTGAATCGATTCTGACTCATAGCGACCTCTAAGGACAGAGTAGGACTGTCCCATAAGCTGTAATCTTTATGGAAGCAGAAAGCCACATCTTTCTCCTGTGGAGTGGCTGGTGGGCTTGAATCGCCAACCTTTTGGTTAGCAGCTGAGCGCTTAACCACTGTGCCGCCAGGGCTCCTTAAGACCTTCACAGCACTGTGCAAATCCAGATTTTTTAATGCAAAGAGCTTTTGCTCAAGAGTAGCAGTATTTCTTCTCCGATCATACCAGCTCTGGCAAGGAGCATGGTGGTTCTCAGACATTCTTATCGTCTTTATTACCTATTACTAAGATAAATAAAATACAACCTAACTCAAACAAGGCAAGTGGGTAGCTATGGCACTAGCTCTTTTCCTGTAAGTGTTGGTAATTAGGACCTTATAATGCCAGTCTGTTTCTCTGAACACTCAGGTTACATTTGAGCTAGGAAAACTCAAGCTGTAAGAGAAATGTCGGTACTTACTAGTCCTTTCCTTCCAATTAGAGTTACAGTCTTTGGACTGGTACTTTTACAGAGGGCCAACTTTATGTCATTTGAAGCAGGACTTTTCTTCACCCAATCACATCTCTTAAGCAACAACTTAGTATGCAAACCAGTGATTCCTGATTTACTCCCCTCTCTTTAAACATTTTCCTCATCTCATTTCCGTATTCTCAGAGGTTGGCCTTATCGCTTAACATCCTTGGGAGACATACTGAGTGTGAAGTTCCTCATTCTCATCTATTGTATCTCTGTCATTTCACTTTTCTCTTTCTCTCCAAGTTCCAGAGAAGAGCTTCCTCTGTTCCTCTTGAAATCTAATCCCTCTACCTGGCTTGAGTTGCTTTTCTCTTCCTACTGCCTCTAGGATTTTAATACCCAAATCTTTTTTCTCTCTAGCCCTTTCAAAGACTTCTTCCAGGTACAGTCAGATCTTCCTGTTCTCAACCAACCAACCAACACACAGACACACACATACACACATACACACACACCCCCCACACACTTCTTTAATATTACCACATCAAGTTAGCCCAATTTCCTTCTTCTCATTCTTAAATGTGGGGCCTGCTGTCATTACATCCAGTTAATTCCCACTAAGTTTCTTCTTAATTCCTATAAATTTGGCACCTACTCTCGCTCTTTCCCTGAAATGCTCTCTTGATGGCCAACCACAAACAAGTTCAGTCTCTAAATGCAAGGTGTCAGTCCCTACTCAGATTTTCCTCTGAGAGATCTGACCCATTTATCACCCACTCCTGAAAAGTTTCCTCTCTCCTTCCATGGCTTCTATAATCTTGCACCTGGTTTTCCTTCAATTTTTTTCAATAACTTTTTCCTCCTATCCTCCTGTATGCTCTCTCAATTATGACTGTCACCTAAACACAAATCTTGGTCCTCCATTCCCACTTCTGATTATGCTGTTAGAGAGGCCCTTGGGATTTATTCACTCCTCAATCTTCATTGCTTTTAAGACCTGTGCTATTTTCCTTCCAAAATAATTCCATTTGAATGTCCAACCATCACCTATTCAATTCGGGTCTTCCAGGGAGCAGATGCCAAGATGGAGTTAATTAGCACAAAAGATTTATTAGAGGTAATGTTCGTGGAAGAAAAAGGGAGAAAGGGAGCAGAGTGGCCAGGGAAAACCTTTCAAACTATGAGCCAGGTATGATAACTGTGAAAGGAGAATGAGAAGAAAGGAGGGTTGAGTAGAAAAAGCCTTGGATCATGGTGAACCTCAGGAGACCCAGAGTAATGATTGCCCATTAGAGGAGTCCCACATCGGACAGAATGGCTCAGCAGTAATACCCCTCTGTCCAAGCCTACTCTCTGGCTGGGAGCCACTTAAAGAGAGTGTGACCTCATCTTGCATGCTATGGCAGATCCCCAAGGCACTGCAGCTGGAGGTTGTCAGCTAACTGCACTTCTTGCAGCAGGTTCTCTCTTAAAGCGAGATCTCAAACATAACACATGTAAAACCAAGTGTAACTTTCATTCACATCACTTCCTCCCCCCACATATGCTTCTCTATCAAATTATCAAGTTTCTGTCTTTGGTATCAGCATTCTTCCATTTTCCAGGCTAGAGAGGACTTCAAGTGATCTTTATCTCTGACTTTTCCATTTCTTTTATCTATTATGTCTAGTTTGTAACTCTTACTTTCTTTTATTATATTTTTCAGCTTTATCATTCCCTCTTTCTCCCCAGTGTCACTGTTCTAATTTATACAGATTATTATGTTTTATGGATTACTGCCACAAACTTATTCCCTCCCCTGGTTCCTCTTCCTCACCCACTCTCTAAATGTTGGAGTTTCCCCAGGGTTTAGTCTTTGGCTCTTGTGTCATTTTACACTGCAGGCTCGTTCTAGATGAGATGATTCATTCATCAGCCCTTATTGAAACATCCATGATGCCAAAATTTTTATCTGCAGCCCAAGTTCTGGCCAGGTCTCTAAATCAGCTTTTTTTTCAAACTTGAGCGTTACATGCCCTGCTTTTAAGGGGAAAACAATTATTGTGAACCTCAATGCTAAATTATTTTTATTAAAAATTTTGTATGTGTACAAATATAAAGCTAAGTATAAACTTTTGGTAACAGTTTGGTTTCCTTCTAGGCTTTTTCCGCACATATTTTATATAGTTGAGATCATATGTATATATACACACAAACATATATGTGTATGTGTACATGATTTAGTACCCTGCTCCTCATTATAAATATTAAAGTCCATTTTTCTTAGTCAATAAAACTCTTCATGAACAATATTTTTTCATGGGAATGTAATATTCCATTATGTTGATGTGTCGTAATTCACCTATTTTATAATGTTATCTAATATTAACTAATGAAGCAATATATATTTTTGTATACAAAGCTTTGTCCACATTTGAGAGTATTTTCTCAGAATAAAAGCCCAAATTAGAAAGGTAGATGTCTTTGATTCAGAGATAAGAAAGTCTAGGTTCTAAGAGTTTGAATGATTTGCCTGAGGCCATCCAGCCAGTAAAAAGTAAAAAAAAAAGGTAAGGGAAGGGTTATTTCTATTGGGTCATGAAGCACAGTAGGGAATGCTGTAGGATTCTTCAGGGAGTAGAGATCTAGGAGCTGCCGAGGGCTAATTTATGATGTGATTGTGAAAACTTCAGCCTGATTTGTGACTCCAGGTGCAGGTACATGTAGCATGAACTCTGGGGCCTCTCAGAGGGTCAGAAGATTAGGAGTTACTGAGTCAAGTGCTACTTTCTCAATCTCTGTTTGTGCTCCATGGGAGAAAAGACCTGGCGATCTGCTCCTGTTATGAGTACAGCCTATGGAGCAGTACTATGGTGTCCTATAAGGTCACTATGAGTCTGAATTGACTTGGTGGCATACAACAACAACATTCATGCTTGAGTCACGTTTGCATTAGCACAACTGCCCTGTCCTGGCTTGGAAAGTCTGTAGGGACATTTCATAGGTTAGCTTTAATATCCAATCTTTTAAATATGGTGTAAGCTGTAATTGAAAGCAAAAGAATGGCACCATGCAGCTGGATCTGCAGCCTGTGCTCCACATGTACACCTAGCCCAGACCTGCTGCTCCTCTGAAGTCATGGCAGCACTGCCTTTACCCAGGGAGGGATCTGCTTCTTGTTTAGACCCCAATTGAGAAGTGACTTTTCTAGTCAAAGGGAGTTAAAAATGTCCCTCTTATGGCTACAGTATGAAGAAAGTAATGGGCAAGGTACGTAGTTCACAGAAGCAGAGCATTCAGGCACACAGCAGTCTTAAATCAGAAATAAAAGCAGGCATCTTGGGGTTTACAGATTGTGTTACTGGCAGCTGATTTAGAAAGAAGACTTAAAAATACACCAGGGTTTCTCAACCTCAGCACTATTGTCATTTGCTTCTGATAATTCTGCCAAATTCGCCTGAAACTTGCCAAATTTCCTGTGCAACATCCGTGACAGATAACTGAAACACTTCACAAGGCAGCTTATTCCATCGTTGCATGGTTCTATTTACTTAAACTATAGAACATTCCCACCCTCTACCCACCAGATGCCCGCGGGATCCCCCTCCAGTCATGACGACCAAAAATGTCTCCAGATATTGTCAAATGTCCACTGAGAGTCAAAAACAACCCTGGTTGGGAACCACTGAAAAAGATGAATAGGCTCCAAAAAAGAAAGTAACCAAGCCCAGTGCAGGGACCAAATGGAAAGAAAAGCATGGGATGTGAAAGATGGATAGAACATCTTGGGAGAAGAGGACTCCAAATCAGGGAAGCACAGAGGCTCCTCTTTGAGTCACCTCAGCTAAGGGTCCTCTCCATATCTGTAGTGAGAAGGAACAGGCATGAATACAGAAACTCTCCCCATAGTGGATGTAGGCATTACACACACATCATGCTGCTACCTAGATATCATGCACATAGTTCTCAAGCTACAGCATGTTGTTGTTGTTGTGTGCTGGTGAGTAGATTCTGACTCATAGCAACCCCATATGACAGAGTAGGTTTTCTAGGTTGTAATCTTTATGGGAGCAGATCGCCAGGTCTTTCTCCCACAGAACCACTGGGTGGGTTCAAATTATAGCATAGCTTCTGCCAATCTTAACAAAAATCCTTCTGGAACTTGAAAAAATTCCAAGATTATTTTTGTTGTTACTGAACTGAGTAAACTCTATCGAACATTACAATCAAGAGGCTGATGCTCAGGAAGTACAAAAGCCTGCAAGAATGCCAAGACTGGCTTCCCTCTATTCTGATACCCTATATGCTACACATTCATAAAATCCAAGTGTTAAAAGGAATCTAAGAACCATCGAATTAAACTTGCCAAATTTCCTGTACAACATCCTTGAAATGGAAACACTTCACAAGGCAGCCTATTCCATCACAGTTCTATTAAAAATTTCTTACGCTGGGGTAGAATTTGCCTCCGAATAATGACCACTTGTTGGGGCTAGTCCTAGCCTCTGAAGCAATATGGAATAAGTTCACTCTCTTTAAAGGTCTGATGGCAGACTCAGAAGTCAGCTATTAAGTCTTTTCTTCATGATCTCTTCTCTGCTCCAATCAACCATTCCAGCGTATTTAACTGTTTTTCACATGCCATTCCCTTTCTCTCCACCATCACTTTTCCTCCTCCGTGGAATACTCTCTCCTTCCCCAGGGTCAGAAGGGGTCTCATCAGCACCTCACAATTGCCCTCAAAAATGATTTCAAAACTTTATTCCTTTCATCAAAGCCCCTATACAACTCCTTCACCCCTCATTCTCCTCAGAAGATTTGCCTTTGACCACACAAAGAGAATAGAGGAATCAGGCAGGTACAACTTTTAAGGCCACATCCTTCCCTTCCCTTGCCCTCTACCCACCTCCCAACGCCCATTCTTACAAACTTATCTATGTCTTTAGGTCTCTTCTTATTTTTCCACCAATCTCAACAGACGAAGGACCCATGTCTATCAGTCATTCCCTCTTCCCTGTGGTTTTAGCTTCTCCCTTCTGATAATCTCCCCATGTGTGTTGGCTCTTCCATCTCAAAACCAACCAAGCAACCAACCAGCATGCCATCCCTCCTTCTAACTAGAACACTACAGTACTGATTCCCCTTTCTCTACATCTTAGCTTCTGGTAAGAATCCTATATATCTGAGGGTTTGCTTTCCTTCCTCGCCTCCCATTTACTTCTCACCTCACTGCAAGCAGAATTCTCACACCAGGCCCCTTGAATGCTCCCTTTGCTCCACTCATAGTAAGGGACCTGCAGGACTCCAAATGACCTTTTTGTTCTCTGTACCTGCAAGAGCCATCCCTCCCACCCTCCCGGACAGTTGGCAAACTCCTATTCTTTTTTAAAAAGACCCTCAGATGGCTTCAGATCTTTTTTGCAGGGCCTTCTAGAGAGGTATGCAGATCATCAGACCAGTGTGACAGGCATGTTTTAAGAATTAAATGAGATAATATTCACCAAGTGCTTAACACAGTGAGTGGCACAGAGTAAACTGTAAATAATGTAAATAATCATTATTATTATTCCCTCAGGCAGGCTCTGTTTCCTTTCCTCTAAGTGTCCATTATAGTCTCCAGGGCATTACATTCTATTTATTGACTCAGGTGACAATTTCTCCACCAGTTCCCCAGATTCTTAAGGGTAGGGATGTCATCTTTTCATCTATGTAGTCCTAACATTGAGCGCAATGCCCGGTACCTAGTTGTTTTTGTTAGGTGCCATCAGGTTCGTTCTGACTCATAAGGACCCTATGTAGAACACAGCAAAACACTGCCTGGCCTGCACCATCCTTACAATCACTGCTATGTTTGAGCTCATTGTTGCAGCCACCTAGTAGGGACTCAGTAACTGATGAATGAGCGAATAACTGAATACAAGGCAATTATTATTTCTTGTAATTAACCAGGGTATATTGGTTCTATGCTGATAGCTTTGGTCTTTTCGGCAGTGATATCACATTTCAAACCTCCAATTTACCGCCACAAAACTCAGAGTGGCTTAGAATGCCAAAGGGAGATTCCATGTTCCCTGAGACTGGTTTCCCAAGGGGGATAACCATCCTGCTGGATCTTGAGGCTGAGTGAACTCTTGGCTCGATTTGGTGCTGTCTGCCCTTCGTGGGCCAGGGTTGCCCCTGAGCAGCCAGCCTCTCTGGGTTCAGCTGTGGGCCAGACGTTGAGGGTGGAACAAAAGCTGCATTGATGCCACCACTCACAAAGCAGGCCCTTGGGCAAGGATCAGAGGAGTTGCCTGTCAGCTTCTCTCTTCTCAGACATAGAACTCAACCCCACCTCTGCCTTCAGGGCCTGGGGTAATGTCAGCCATTGAGGTAGAGGAGAAAGAGTATGTTATGCCAGGTGGGAAAGCACTCAAAAGAATGTTCCTTGGTAGTCACTAAACAGAAACGAATTTTAGTGGGCATTTTATTCTGGTAATTAAAAAAAAAACCTGTTACCATCGAATTGATTCCAACTCATTGCAATCCTACAGTACAGAGTAGAACTGCCCCATAGAGTTTCCAAGGAGTACTTGGTGGATTCAAACTGTGAACCTCTTAGTTAGCAGCCGTAGCCCTTAACCGTTGTGCCACCAGGGAGAGTTAGTAATTATTTTCTTAAGTAACCATCATCAGTAACAGCCAAAGAAATGTGCTCCAATTTTTTCACCACAAGAATCCTTTTTAAACTTCGTATCTCCCTACCCACAAGGTCCCTGCTTTAAATATTTTTTTGTCTGATGTATAAATTGCAGTTTTGGGGGGGGAAAAATACTTATTTACCGAACACTTAATATGTGCCGGATACCTTGTCTCTATACCACGTGCTTTACATATTGTCTTTTATTTCTCATACCAACCCTATGAGGTAGGTATATTATTTCTATTTTATAAGTGAGGAAACTGACGCTCAGGGAGTTCAAGTAACTTATCAGGACCACACACTTTATAAATGACCATGTTGTTGTTGTTAGTTACCACTGAGTCGATTCTGACTCATGGTGACCCCAAGTGGGCAGAGTAGAGAACTGCACTCCATAGGTTTTCTAGGTTATGATCCTTCGGAAACAGACCACCAGGCCTATGTTCTGAGGCGCCTCTGGGTAGGTTTGAACTGCCAATCTTTCAACTAGCAGTCAAGTGCTTAACCATTTGTGCCGCCCAGGGACCCCATAAATGACCATAAGCCCGTTAAGACCAAACCCGTTGCCGTCTAGTCAATTCCGACTCACAGCGATTCTATAGGACAGAGTAGAACTACCCCATAGGCTTTCCAAGGAGCAGCTGGTGGATTTGAACTGCCGACCTTTTGGTTAGCAGCCATAACTCTTAACCACTGTGCCATCAGGACTCCACAAATGACCATATTAGTAGTTAATTAGCTTGTCCAAGGTCACACAGCTTTTTATATGCTCTCCATTAGCTAATAGCTAATTAAGTAAAAAAAGTAAGTTTTCCCTTATTGTTATTAAAATAAGTATTTTGTAAAATATAAAAATAATTAACCAGAATTTATTATAATACAACACATAAATATATCAAAGTATAATTGCCAATTAAAGCCTCTGCTTAGCATGAGAATTCTGATGTCCTTCACTTAATTCTGGGCAAAACCGAATAAATGTTTTGTTCTAGTTGTCTTTGCTGCTTTTGTCAAAATAAATATAGAGATACCAGTAGGACTTTTGAAATATTATTATTATAAACAGTTGATGGACTTCTATCATTCCCTCCAAGTACCCAAGGGGTCTGAGATACCCAGAATGGTGCCACTGCTCTAAGGGTATTCTTCTTTGCAGTTTATCCCTCAAAAACCATTCCTCTATATATGCACAAAAAGGCTGAACACCATTTTTGTTCTGGTGACCATCTCTAAACTTAGGCAAGGTTCAGTCCATTGAAAAAGCATGCAGAGTAGAGTGTCTTTCCTTTGACCTGAACATCTATTTGGAGAAAACAGTTTTCAGATTTCCTCAGGCTGTTTGTATGATCACTGAAGGTGCAGATCCTAAGGGTTTCAAAGGACTTGTAGGACTGGGAGAAGAAATGAAAAACTCACCTTTGCCCTTAGCTTTGTGTGTCTGTCAGCCAGGGGATCTGCTGGCCGTGCTTACTGGTGGCCTAAGATTTATGCAGGAGGGTCTGATTTCAAAGTTCCTGGAGAACTCTTACTCTAAGCCCCAAATAAGAGGTTGGGGCTTTGATTTGCAACAGAAAGATAGCTGGCAGAGTCCTTCCAACTCCAGGAACAAGACTCAGATCAGAAAAATGTCATCTAGCTAAAAGGTACTGGGATTCTTCTTGCTCTGTCAGGAGGAAGGGGAGGGATACCCTGAGCTGACATGGAGACCCACAACAAGACCACCTGAAAGATGAGGCACAGAATATCACACTGGAGGGAATGAACTGATAGAAAAAAAAAAAAAAAAGACAATCCTATTTTCCTTACGGCAGTACGCTAAACCAGCATAATCCATAATTTGTCAAAGGTCTTTGCTAAGTTGGGTGTCATTCATTCTTGCCACTTACTGAAAAGGAATGGCTCAGAACTACAACCTGAACTCAAAGAAACTGTACTGAGGCTCAATCCTTAAGAAGAGACATAAGTATAAAGATGTGAAGTGCAACATTATTTATAAAGGTTAAAAAAATATGGGGACAAGTTAATAAATTACAGTGATTTTAGTCAGAAGAACATATGTATTAGTAATGAGACATAAGACGATGATGTTACTATATGGAAAATATCTAAGATAACAATATGAAATGAGAAAAAGATGGAAACAATTGTACGTACACAGTGATTACAATCATATGGAAGATGTATGGGGAAAATGACTAGAAGAGCTAACATTTACTGAGTGCCTGTTATATGCCAGGAGCTCTATAAAGCATGAACTATCTCATTGAATCCTTATCCAAAACTCTAAACTGGGGGAAAAAAAAATGCCAAATTCTATGAGACGCTTCCATTAACATCCTGGACAGATGAGGAATATGATCCTGAGAAAGGTTAAAGTAACTTACCCATGATCACACTGTGGTTAACTGGTGAAGCTAGAAGCAGACACATTTAAGCTCTTTATGTATTATGAAAGCAATGGTTGTGTTGCAGATAGTGGGATTATGTGTATATATTTTTCTTTTAATCTATTTTCCAAATAGTCTTTAGTGCAATTATATTGAATTTAAAGTAGATTAAAAAGTGGTTTAAGAAATTAGAACTCATAACCTCTGATAATGCTTAAATAATATACTTAGATCTCATTAGACAGTGAATTTGGGCTCTGATAAGGCCTACTGTTTGATTAAGTACTGGAATGAAAATGTTACCCCAAATCAGATTCAGCAAACATTTCTTAAGCCTGGCTATTGGGAGGATTAAATGAGATAAGGCATGTTGGGTGCTTAGCATGACACAGCATGTAACAGATACTATCTACTATTATTACTGGGTTTCAGATACTGTCATAAATGCTCCCACATAGGTTATCTCATTTTATCCTGACAAACAAGTGTTTAGCAACTATTATCTCCATTTTGCCATTGAGAAAACTGAGATTCAGAAAGGTTAAGTAGGTGAGTTATTAAATGATAGAGCCAAGTCCAATGGCCTCCTTCCTTGCCGTGTCCTGGCCTCTTCGCAACACAGGTGAAACATGGCGCCCAACAACTGGCTAGACTGATAGCATAATCTGGTGTGGATTTTCCCTACCTGTACATATACCCACAGTGAAGAACTATCCAGGGAAATTCAAACTTCTCATCCTGGGATTTCAAGTTCTCTGTTACCTGCCCTGCCTATATCTGTCAAAATCTACTTCCCATTTCTTGTCCCACAGGAGATCTTCATTTTAACCGGGATCAATTTTTTCACTGCTGTTGGGACAGGCTGGGTTTACTTCTATTTCTTTCTGTCCCTTTGCCCATGGTTTTCCCAGTGCCTAGAGCAGAGTCCTGCATTCTTTTGTCTCACCTAATCTTCTCCATCCTTTAGGACCCAGTGCAAGTTCAGCCTCTACCAGGAAGCCCACCTGCCCGCATCAATTTCTCCCTCTCTCAACTTCCCACAGAACTTACTTTCTATCTAATTATACTCCATGTTGTTTTATCCTTCAAATAGTATATCTGAAACTTGGCTCTCTAAAATTGTTGTTCCTAAGAGTAAGACAATTTTATGTATGTTTCTTTTCTATCACTTCAAAATACCTGGTATAGTAAAAGTTCCTTTAATATTCAAATTAACTGGGACTCATAGTTGCCAATGATAGAAACCCAACTCTGCCTGGCAGAAGCAAAAAAGAAATGGGGGTGAGGGCTATTTATAGGCTCATGTAACCGACAAATTCAGTGGCTTCCTGCATTGTTGGATTCTCAAATACACCATCTGGGCAGGCTTGGTCATATGGCCACCCCGATTTGGGTGTAGGGTCAGCCCCATCTAGACTGAGAGCGGAAATGAGATGGTTTTCTCCAAAGGAAAAAGCAAGCTGCTCTTGTCAAAAGAAGGATGAATGGATATTGGGCAGGCAAAAACAACAGATGTCCCTTACCTTATTGAATCAAATTCTTCAGCACTTTAATAATAATAATAACTGTTCTTCACTGGTTAGCCACCAGACTGTAACCTCATTAGGAACCGCCAAGCAACAAGAGAGCTCTTATTAACCTGATCTCAACTGAAGTGAGCCAGGCCTGGGGGCAGAGCTACAAAGGGGAGCTTACAAATCTCTGACACAGCACTTTAATACCACAGGGGATTTTTTTTTTTTTCTCTTTCCCACAAATTGTGTTAACCCTTCGGGAGCAGAGGGGAAACCCAGCATAGAGCTCATTAGTGGTTTTCCTTCAGAGCTCTTCAAAGAGGCCCCGTCATTTGCCAATGTGATTTTTCTTAATATTGTGCAGATGGCAGGCTAATCCATCTTCAAATGATCTAATTGCATCTAACTTTCTCTTAAGGAACACTGCGTGGAGTTGCAAAGTCTTAATTGTGTATGCTGAATGTCTCCAAGATGACAGAGCCAAACACTCAACCCAAAGCCGGGGAATTTCCAGTGGAAATTTTCAGGGGAAGAAAACAGAAGGTGGAGAGTGGCAAACGGGTAAGCTTCATCATGTCTAGCCCTTTGGTCCCAGTGATCATAAAACTCAAGAAAGGCTTCAACTTACAGGCTGAAAATTTCCATCCAAGACTTTCAGAGGTTCCCCTATGCCTTCAAAGCCTCACACTTCTATTTATGATGGAGGGAATGGATAAAACAAAAGGGCAGAGGGAGGGAGAAGGGCAGGTAGAGGAAGAGTTGGGATCTTCTAACTGGCTGGGCAAGAAAAAGAACAGGTGGCCAAGTATTTTCTTAGGGATTTCCCTGAGTTTCTACTCCCTTAACCCAGCAACTTTATACACCTTGTAGACGGCCTTATTAAAATAAATAGATCTACAAAGAATTCCTGGGTGGTGTAAATGGTTAAGCACTTGATTACTAGCTGAAAGGTTGGCTGTTTGAACCCACCCAGAAGTGCCTCAGAAGAAAAGCCTGGTGATTTGCTTCAGAAAGGTCACAGCCTTGAAAATCCTATGGAGCACAGCTCTACTCTGCACACATGGGTCACCACAAGTAGACACGATGGCAACTAACAACGGTAGAGAAAGTAAGCTCGCAAAGTGGAGGGTGGGGGAGAAAAGGGGTCTCTGGGGCTGGAGGGGGAGGTGGGAACTGCACTGTAGGTGGTGGTGAGAGAAGTGCACACAAAAGACAGCAAGGTTTGAGCAAATACCAAAGGCTCTCTTTGTGGCTTCCTTTCATTTCTGATGAGAAGCTTTATCTTGCTTACTCATCACAACTAGTCTATGCAGGTACAATTGTTACCAGATTTCACCTTTGGGAAAAATCAAAGTTCCCAGCTGAGTCCTCCGCTAAGCTGGTACCTAGCAGAGCTGGGGTCCAAACTATGTCTGCTTCTGACTCCAAAGGACACCACTGGGGCATGAAACCCCTTCTTCAGACATGCTACAACAGTATTTGAGGGTCTGGGTAAGGGTCACGTACAGGCTGCCCCCTTGAGGTTTCTGGCACGTGTAGGTACAGATAACCCTGGCTCTCCCATTCCCTGGCAGGCCTGAGGGGACTATTATTTTTACTGGGATGATGTCATGTATTAAACACCAACATGGTTTCTGTCAACAACCAGCCTTTCGGGCTTTGTTCTGCCCCCCACCCCCCTCACAAACATATTTATATTGGCCACAGCTAACAGTATCCCACTTCCATTTGCATTTGCAATCCCTTATGTCTCATCTGGTATACAATACGTGGGAAATAATGCTGTAAAGGATCTGGCTGTAAACCAAAGGCACTTTATTCACTCCACTTTCAAGTCCCTAGTGCCGGTGAGAACCGGTAGGGCCTATTCAGGTTCCTGCACCAGAGCCTTTCTTTCCTGGAGGTTGGCCATATTCACCTCTTAATCCAGGGCCCCAAAAGAAGTCTCTATGGGCCATTTACACACAGCAACTCTAACAGAAGCCACAGAAAGCAGACCCCCTAATAACTGGAATAACAGCAGAATAACAGCAAACTTCTATCAAGGGCTTGTTATGTGCCAGGCACAGTGCTAAGCGAGTTACATATGTTATCTTACTTAATCCTCATGATCCTTTGAGATCGAGGCTATTACTACCCCCATTTTACAGATGAGAAAATTTCACAGGTTTTTCTGCAGCCCAGAAAGTTCTCTGCATGAGGCAGCACTGGTATGTTCAGTTACTCATTCACTCATTGTTTAGATATTTATCAAGTGTCCACTTCGTGCCAGGGGTAGAGAGTACAGAGATGAGTGGTCCTGGTCCTGCCTTGGAGGAACTCACAAGTCTAATGAAGACACACAAAGAATTAAACCATGGTTCACAACATACTGTGAAATATGGTGGTTCAAATGTGGCAGGAGAGCAGAGGAAGGTAATTCCCTTCAGACTGGGCTCTTGCAGCTAGAAGAGGAGAGAATACCCTTCTCTTTGGTTCTCCCTTCTCCCTAGAACATGCCCAATCCCTTCATCCCACTGAGCTATACTTCTCTGTCACCTGCTGAAGGCCACGGCTTTTGTAAGACATCACACGTTCTAGTTGAATAGAAAATGGTAGATCCGTTCTCCCCTGATCTCATGAAAATCAGAGACACATCCACACCTGCAGTGGATTGAATTGTGTCCCCCCAAAATATGTGTCAGCTTGGTTAGGCCATGTGTAGTTGTCCTCCATTTTGTGATTTTCCTATGTGTTATAAATCATAATCTCTGCCTGTGGATAAAGAGGATTAGGGTGGGATGTAATACTCTTGTTCACAGGCCACATCCCTGATCCAATGTAAAGGAATCTTCCCTGCACCACCTTTTATCTCTCAAGAGATAAAAGGAAAGGGAGGCAAGCAGAGAGCTGGGAACCTCATACCACCAAGAAAGCAGTGCCAGGAGCAGAGCGTGTCCTCTGGACCTGAGGTTCCTGAGCAGAGATGCTCCCAGACCAAGAGAAGACTGATGACAAGGAACTCCCTCCAGAGCGGACAGAGAGAGAAACCCTGCCCCTGGAACTGGCGCCCTGAATTCGGACTTCTAGTCTACTGGACTGTGAGAGAATAAACTTCTCTTTGATAAACCCATCCACTTATGGTATTTCTGTTATAGCAGCACTAGATGACTAAGACAACACCCCTCACCCTGCAGTTCCCACTTATCCCTGATTATATATGGGTCAGAAAAATCCAGACGAGTATGAAACCTTTATTACAATTCTTCCAGAGAGCCACAAAGGCTTACACGTAAGTACATGCGGTATGGGTAGGCAGGGCAAGGAATGGGACATGAGTTAAATACCAGCTGGGTCTTAGGCACTATTAGCCATTTGACATGCATTACCTCATTTGATTTCATTTATCCTACTGACTTTTATTTATTTGACTTAATCCTCCATACCTGTATCTGGTCCAAACCATCTCAAGTTTTCTTTACAACTCATCTATCCCACCTAGAAGAATGAACAAATCTGTCTTGGAAGAAGTACAGTCAGAATGCTCCTTAGAAGTGAGGATAGTGAAATTGTCTCACATACTTTGGACATGTTATCAGGAGGGGCCAGTCCCTGGAGAAGGGCATCATGCTTGGTAAAGCAGAGGGTCAGTGAAAAAGAGGAAGACCCTCAATGAGATGGATTGGCACAGAGGCTGCACCAATGGCCTCAAACATACCAATGATTGTAAGGATGGTGCAGGACCGAGTAGGTTTTGTTCTGCTGTATGTAGGGTAACTGAGAGTCAGAACTGAATTCATGGCACCTAACAAAAACAACTCATACTCTAGTCGAAGTCTCCAAAATCTCCTATTTTTCAAATTTGGACTAGTGCAACAACCTCTTTACTAGTCTTCCAGCTACTGTTCATACCATCCACTACACAGCTGCCAGAGGGCTCCTTTGGAACTGTAAATTAGAACATGTTGCTCCTTTAACTAAAACACTGTCCTGGCTTCCATCACTCTTAGAATTAAGTTCAAACTGTGGCTTACACAGCACTGCAGGATTTGGCTCCTGCCTTTCCAATCTCATGTCATACCTTTCACCCCTCACGCGGTCAATTTCAGCCATACTGGCCTCTTTCTATTCCTTGAACACGACAAACCTTTTCCCTAACCTGTTCTTTTGCCTAAAATGGTCTTTCTTCCCCCAGCTCTTCACAAGCCTGGCTCATTCCATTCCTCAGATATCAGCTCCTTTGCTCACCAAGCTAAGCAAAGCTCATCTGGAGCCCCTGTGTGATGCAAATGGTTAAGCACTGGGCTATTAACCAAAAGGCTGGTGGTTCAAATCCACCCAGAGGCATCTCAGAATAAAAGCCTGCTGACTTTGAAAAGATCACAACTATTGAAAACCCTGTGGAGCACAGTTTTACTCTGAAACACATGGGGGTTACCATCAGTTGGAATCAACTCAACGGCAACTAGGCTGGATAATTATTCTTATCTTCTTCCTATTTTATTTGTTTCTCTGTTTATGTCCATCTCTCCCATTAGAACCAAGTTCCATGAGGATAAAGAATTTGCCTGGTGTTGCTCACTGCTGCATCCTCGAAGCCTTGCTCTGACACACAGGGGCTGCTCAATGAACATTTGTTAGTAAATAAATCCTCTCAAAGACTCCTCAGATGAACATTATTATTCCCATTTTGAAGCTCAGCAAACTGAAGCTCAAAGACGGGGCCAGGATTCAGACCTAGGTCTGTATGACTCTGATGCCAGACCTCTTGTTACTACGCCAGGAAGTCTCTCAAGGTTGTCAAAAAGCAAGGAAGATTCAGGCTACAATGTGGAAGAACCTTAAAAACATTATGCTACATGAAAGAAGCCAGACTCACAAGGCTACATATTATATGATTCCGTCTATATAAAATGTTTGGAAAAGGCAAATCCGTAAAGACAGAAAGCAGATTAGTGGTTGCTTAGGGCTTTGGACATGTATATGGATTTCTTCCAGTCAGTAGGCCAGGTAGCAGTCGTCCAAATTTCTTGGCATAGATGAGTGAGCACTTTCAGTGTTGCATCCATTTTTTGAAACATCTCAATCAGTATTCCATCAGTTCCTGAACTCTTGTTTTTCCCCAATGTCTTCAGTGTAGGTTGGATTTCTTCCTTCAGTACCATCGGTTCTTGATCATATGCTACCTCCTGAAATGGTTGAATGTTGACCAATTCTTTTTAGTGCAGTGACTATGCATATTTCTCTCATCTTCTTTTGATGCTTCCTACATCATGCAAGGTTTTGCTCATAGACCCCTTCAATACTGCAACTTGAGGTTTGAATTTTTCCTTCAGTTCTTTCAGCACGAGAAATACCAATCACATTTTTCCCCTTTGTTTTCTAACTCTAGGTCTTTGCACTTTGGATGTGTTATCAGGAGGAACCAGTCCCTGGAGAAGGACTTGATGCATGGTAAAGTAGAGGGTCAGTGAAAAAGAGGAAGACCTTCAACAAGATGGGTTGATACAATGACTGCAGCAATGGCCTCAAACAAAATGACGTTTGTGATGATGGCACAGGACCGGGCAGTGTTTCATTCTGTTGTACATAGGATTGCCATGAGTTGGAATCGACTTTGTGGCACCTAACACCACCACCAGTGTTTTGGGCAAAGAGGAAAGGGGAGTGATTACTTAATAGATGTGGGGTTTCTTTTTTGCTCATAGAATCCTTCAATATTGCAACTCAAGGCTTGATGGAAATATTCTGGAATTAGTACTGACGGTTGCACAGCAGTGTAAATGTATTAACTGCCATTGAATCATACACTTTAAAAGGGTTAAAATGGTAAATTTTACATCGTGCATACCTTACCATGACTTAAAAAAAAAAAAAAGTAAGGACGGTTTCCCAGGAAAGTCAGGTACCCACAGCCATTTGAAGGCTGATCCAGGAACACATTCAAAGCCATGGTCCCCTGGGTCCCTCTGCCTTGCAGGCTGCAGATATTTGAGCTGTGCTGCCTCCTCCCATTGTCATGAACCTCTGCAGGGTCTGCCTGCCAGAGTGGGGGACTGTTTCAAAATTAACCCTAATCTTAAAGAATAACATTTTACTTTGCAACTTTGTGATGTTTCTTTTTTCAATTTACGCTTTCTTTAATCAGGACAATCACCCAAACAATCATATATATATATTTTTAATCCAAGAGGAAATGTAGACTGTTGAATGCTGCTTTGAAATCCTGTCAGATTGCCGCTCCTGTTTTTTGAAGGTCTATTTTTAGCCCTAAAGAGAAAACTGATTCAACCAAAATTATTCTGGAGAAGTTGAGAAGTCCTGTGTTGTTTTAGCCAAGGTTAGGTCACTCTGGCACAGAACTGAGGGGATTTGGTGGGAGCTGGGTGGAGCTCTGTGCTGGAATATGCCCCACATATCTTCCCAATCCCAAAGCCAGGATTTTATGCATGTCCCAAGTTTAACAGAATCCTTCTCATTTTGGCCCTAACCATCTCAGATTTTCCTGTGTTCTAACCATCAAAGTGCTTTTTCAGGGTTACAAGTCCTGAATTCTTCATTTTCTTCCTGAATTTAAAGAAATACACTGAACTCTTGACACCACAAGTAGGACGGCACTTTCAGGATGGTTTGGAATGAAGTCACATGTAGATGTTCACTGTCTTTCTGCATCACCAGTGCAGGGTGGGCTCACTGAGGAGCAATGGCTGCCTGAGGCTGGTCACTGGCAAATGAATGTGCAAGTAGCAAATCATTCGTTCAACTAGTACTTCAACAAATGCCCATGAAGTGTCAGTCACTGTGCTAAACCCATAATCTCATTTTAACAGAACAAATTGTTACTCAGCTCATACTATGTTCCAGGTACTCTGCTAGGTACTGGGAATAAGCAGTAAAGAAGATGGACAAGCTTGCTGCTCCCACTGTGCTTATGGTCTACCTAGACTCTAGAACTGTACTGTCCAATAAATATGGGAGCTATTACCACATGTGGCTATTGGGCAATTAAAATGTGGCTACTGGAATTCAGAAAATGCATTTAAAATTTTTAATTTAAATTAAAAACTGAAGCAATGTAAAATATTCATCTATTAACCATAATTTTATTGTTTTGGTCAGACTACATTTCACTTTTAACCACCCCATTGCCTAAGGGTTTATTGTTGTATTGTGGTACATATGCCAGGGGAGTACATTGTTTCTAGTATTACATATTAACATATCACCAATCTAGTCAGCGTAAACAGATTGATTTGGTCCAAATGATTTTTATCTGCACATCGGTGTAACATTGCAAGGTGTTTATTTGAGTATTTTATGCAGACAGTACGACTTATGATGAAACGTATATAAATTATAATTGGTAATCAAACACAATATTATTATTTTCATTACAGTAGTATTTTAATTTAATTAAATCATTTTAATTTTAGAAAAAGAAATATAGATAAATTTTAAATTAAGGCATTTTGCTAATTCAGAATTGAGTGGAGATGCAGAAGCTAGTACTGTGACCAAAAGAGTGACGAGAAAGAGAGACTGGAAGAAGGTACAGCACGCATTTCATGATGAATATCATCTGGGCTGAGCAAAAAAGTCACTTGTTGTAAAAATGCTTTTTTAATATAATAAAGTGGGTAATATTAAAGAGACATTTTCTGCAAATACGTAGAGATTTTAATTAAAGGTTCCGTTCAACAGTCATAAAAGAATGGATGAAATTAGTCGTCTGGAAACAGAATTATGTGTCCTACAGACATTTTATGCAATTTTAACAGAATCTGAACTTTTAACTTTGACCAATTTTAGATGAAGAGATGGTAACAGGAATTATTATATTAGTTATGAATATTTTGTTAGAAAATTATCAGGAAAAGACAAAAAAAAGGATATTTTACAAAAAGTTAAAGATCATCAAATTAAGCCACCAAACAATTGCCTGTAGAATCTAAAATCTTTCTAAGAAAATCAAAGATCAATTGATTCAAAATTTGAAAAAACTGCTGGTACTTTAGCTTTAGATGAGTCATGAGGCATAAGAGAAAATGGCCAATTAATACTTTGGATACGTTTTACCGTAAAGGACTTTCGAATTTACAAAGAAATGTCACTTTGCAGCGTAGAAAGTCAAATTTTAAGAAATAGATATTTTTGAATCTTTATCTGTCAAAGAAGAATTTCATCTAGGCATGAAAAAGTTAGTTTCTATCATGACAGATGATACTCCAGCTACGTTAGTTCAGAAATTCAGATTTACTGGAATTTTAAAAGACGAATGGTTCCTTTATTGCTTTGTTCCATTGTATAATACATATCCAGAATATTTGTGCTTAGTTTTCCCAAACTGACTCTATGAAAAGTATCATGGATACAGTTGTTAAATGAGTTTAGTATACACCTGCAAATGGAATCATTGCCAGTTTATAGAAATGATGAAAGAAATTGAAGACAATGTATTTAATGATCTTGTGTGTTTTCTGACAATGCTCATTGGTTGAGCTGTGGAAGAGTTTTACAAAGATTTATTCTACAGTTAAGGGTTCTCTCATGGCTGGGACATGCCTAGGTGGCCAACATACTATACAGACCTCCACCTCATGCCAACTTTTGGCTTTGTGGTACCCAAGTGGTTCATATGCATGCCAATAGAGGTTTGAGACCTGCAGACAACGTGTGTCCTGTGCACCACAGTTTAGGAAGATAAAGAAGCTTGTATGTGCAGATATGTATCTAAGGCATGCCAGGTAGGGTGCATGCCCTGGGTGTCCCTTTAGGAGGGGTGCTAATGAACAGTTTCTATTGGCCATTGCAGTTTCCATCCCCAGCTGTGAGAGATCACTCAGCAATTAAAAACTAATTGCCATAGGCACTATTTTCTATAGATAGGCCCCTGCGTATCTGAGATCTCCAGACCCCTTTCATTTCAGACCCTTCTGCTATTGCTGTGGTATATTCTATGCCTCAAATAAGTTGTTTCACGAGTATAAACTGTTTGAGTCCTGTGAGTCCGTTTGGCAATTAAACATGTAAGGCAACTAAAGTGTAAGGGTTCATCAAATGATTGCCTCCTCATAATAAAAGGATACAATATAGCAGAATGGCTAATGCCTGAGCCCTGGAGTCCACCTGCCTGGGCTCAAATCCAGGCTTCATCCTTGCTACATGAGTCTCCTTGAATGACTTATTTAACTTGTAAAATGGAAAACTAATAGCACCCGCCTTAAAGGATATTGTGAGGATTCAATGAGGTCATCCTTCTAAAAGGTTTTATAAAGACACCTGAAGCAGAATAGCACTTATGTTTATTACTGTTAACAAATTCTTCCTTAGAGTCCCAGGAAGCAAATTTTTAGATGCTTTCTGTCCTGCTTTTAGCCTTCACCAGTTCATAAATGTTAAGGTCCAGACTAAAAGCAACCCTTTAACAATTACAAAGTACTTGTTATGATAATAAGGAGACAGACATGATCATTTAAACAATTTTCCATTTGGGTAGACGGGAAACTAAAACACCAGGCTATCTTGTCAAAGCTATTGGATGGTTGCAAGATCAAAAGAGATAAGAAAAATGTTCTGAAAATTATAAACAGCAGTACGAATATAAGAGGGCTTCTTAGTCTTGTATCTTTTTACAGGCTCTCTCCCTGGGAATTTCCTTCGTTTCAGAGCTTTGCCCACGGACTTACTAAAAATGACCACCACAACTGCCCCTTTACCCTTGACCCCTGCTCCCAGACCCATTTCTACAACCTAAACTATCCACTGGATGGTCCACATGAAGGTTGTGCAGGGATGGTAACTCTGAATGTATTATCTTTTCCCCAACCTGTTCCTCCCAGCCCACCTCCACCTCCAGCTTTCCGTGGCACGGAGATCAACCGGGGGCATCTGTGCTGGTGCTGAGTCCATTTGCCCTCAGATCCATTCCTTGCTCTTTCCCTGCTCTGCATCCCCAGGGGAGACAATCTGTACAGGTTGAGATTCCCAGGCTCCCTGTGTCAGGTGGCTCCCTGCAGGGAGGGTCCCAGTAATGGGAGTCAGTGGCTGGCCTTTGGAAGTGGGAAGGAAAGGGGAAACGAAGTTGTTTCTGCCCCTTCTTTCTGCCTTAGGTGATGACCCCAGTAGTGGGAGCATCTTCTCATGGCTCCACTTCCCATGAACAGGCTTGTTGTCATTATTCCAGCTTCCAAAGATGACCCCAGATCCTGGGCTCCAGTAAAACCACCTCTTCTCTCTGTCCCTTCAGCCTAGGTGTGGCTGTGGCTTCTGTCCGTTGCTGACCTTTGAGTTGCATCACTATCTCTTGTTTGGCTTCTTAGCAATTCCATCACTAGTGTAGCCAATTCCCTACGTTAAATGCTCTGTGTTAAATACTCAGAGCTGGTTCTAATCTCCTGATTGGACCCTGATGTGTAGGTATGAGATTATCCAGGCAAGGTTTAGGCTGCTACAAGTCCTTTGGTATCTAAAATAAGGTATTGAGGCAGGCAGGTAGAATTGGGAAGGCTAATGTATGTCTCCTGTGGCTAGAAAAGGCAGGGAGAAGGCATGCAGAATACATAGTATAGGCCTGAGGCTGGTGATTCTCAAATTTGGCTGCAAGCACACAGAACATAGAAGAAGGCTGATAAAAATGTGTTGAAATTACTTGGGGTGCTTTGATAAAATATCATGTTTTGGCACCACCCTAAACGTTTCTGATTTAATTTGTCTGGAGTAGAGCCTGGGTATGGGCATTTTTTAAAGCTCCCAGGGTGGTTGTAATCTATAGCTTGAGTTGAGAAGCACTTCCGTAGATAATGGGACCCTGTTGTTGCAGTGGAAACCCTGGTGGTGTACTGGTTAAGAGCTACTAATCAAAAGGTCTGCAGTGCGAATCCACCAGGCGCTCCTTGGAAACTCTATGGGGCAGTTCTACTCTGTCCTATAGGGTCGCTATGAGTTGGAATCGACTCGAAGGCAATGGGTTTTTGGTTTGGGTTGTTGCAGTTGGAGCGTGTGTATGAGAGAGAAAGAGAGAGAAACGCAAGCCAGGTGAGGGCAGATACTATGAGGCCACTTCAGAATTTGAGGGGGAGTTCCCACATCGAAGATACTGTAAAATCTCTCTCACAGATTGAATCTGGCTAGAAAAGATCTTGTTTGGCAGGATGGAAGCACATGACAGGTATCAGAGGAAGCAAGGATACGGAACTGTCAACACTGACACTGGTTATAAAGGCCAGAGAATTAACAAAGAAAGAAGACTGAATATTAGTCGGAAAAAGCCAAATGCTAATTATATCATTTATGCAAAGAATTGATCATTATGCTTAGAAACTCTGGGGGCATAGTGGTTAAGAGTTCAGCTGCTAACCAAAAGGTCTGCAGTTCGAATCCACCAGGTGCTCCTTGGAAGCCATATGGGGCAGTTCTACTCTGTCCTATAGGGTCATTATGCTTAAAAAAAAAAAAAAAAAATTAGCTACCCTTTAATGTAATCAAGATTTTTCTTAACATTTCATTACCTGTGTTTGTTGTGTGATTTGGTTGTTTTCCTTAGAAAACTCTATGAAGTACAAAATCAATAATGAACCTGCATTCACAAGTCACAGATGCAAACCAGGGTCCTTATTTTCCCATCTGTCTTTGGGGCCTGCCATTCAGGCAACAAGGCTATCTGATTAGCACTTTAAAAACATCAATGTGAAGACATCAGGGGGCTGTCTCCACTACCACATCACATTGCCTCCTGCTGCGATCCTTGCTCAACTTCAAATAGAGGTACTTGGCCCACAAGGCAGAAGCCTAGCTAAAAAATCTGGAAGGAAATTCTATTATATTTAACATGGGGAAAGCAGAGCCTGCTACTGACCAGCAAAACGAATTTACTCATAAGCAATTTCCCTTTCACTCGGGCGAGGGCAAATACTACGAGGGCACTTCAGAATTTGAGAAGGAGTTCCCACGTGGGAGATTCTGTAAAATCTCTCTCACGGATTGAATCTTACTAGAAAAGATCTTGTCTGGCAGGATGGAGCATATGACAGATACGAGAAGAATGTTAACACAACAAGGCAGAAAAGGCAAACCCAAGAACAAATTGCATGAAATTTAGAACTTGAATAATGGAAATAGCAAATTGAGTTTCAAGGATTCAGGAAATTATAGTTAGATGAAATCTTAGAAGATACTGAGCCTAAATTCATCAGTTTACAAATAAGGAAACTGGGACCCAGAGAAGGTAAATAATTTGCCCAGGGTCACCTGCCACTGAATGACACAGTAAGGACTAGAACCTACGTGGCTGCCTTTCCTCTAAACCCTGGCTGCTCGAAGTCTGTGGACAATCACTCCTGTGATGATGGCAGAAACGCAGTCTCAGGCCTCACCTCATACCTACTCTTTCAGAATCTGCATTTTAACAACATTCCTAGGTGATTTGTACACAATTTACAATTTGAAAAGCACTGCTTCTAAACCACACTTTGGTTCCTCTAGGGCTTTTAGCTTATCCACAGCCACGGTAAGGGTGGAGATTTTCTCCATTTCTTGAAAGATGCTTGCTCTGGAACCCAAGGCAGAAACTGATATTAACATTCATAAATGAAGTAAGGGAAAGTGTAAATGATGGAAACTCACTGACTAATACGCAATTGTAAGGAGTCCCTGGATGGTGCAAATGGTCAGTGTGTTTGGTTACTAACTGAAAAGTTGGAGGTTCAAGTCCATTTAGACAAACCCTGGAAGAAAGGCCTGGTGATCTACGTCTGAAAAATCAGCCATTGAAAATCCTGTGGAGCACAGGTCTACTCTGACATACAGGAGGTTGCCATGAGATAGAGTAGACCTGAAGATTGCAACTGGTTACCCACTTGTGTGACTTAAAAAAGAACTTCTAAGAATCAAACACTTGGAACATAGAAAAAGCTTTACAAAAATGTGTGGAAGAAATGAACATAACTTTGTAATATGTAGAGAAGAGATTCCAGGACACAGACTTCCGATGTTCAATTTAACACACATTTGTAGAACATCTACTATGTGCTAAGTGGTGGAGATACATACACGGATTGAAGGTCTGGTGGAAAACTTTCAGAGTATGTGTTCCTATGATCCCCCTTCTCTCCTTAAATGTGCCTTGCATTAAAAGTTATGTCATGCCAATATTCACAAGTATCATTTTAATTGGAAGCTTTCCACACCCTATTCATACAGTGGGGATTGTTGAGTGACAGGGGTGGATTGGGACATAAGAGCTTGGCTTCTCAACCTCTCTACTTTTGGATCTATTCCCCACTGGGATTGGGAAATCCTTCTTGTCTAATCTCTCCACATTCCCCCCATCTGCCCTGTCTCTGCAGAGCACTGAGTCTAAGGCAGTTTGATGAAGAGACAGAGGTTGGCTGCTCCACTGGAGCAATGGCCCTTTCTGTCTTAGCCCAGCTGCTGAGTGATTTCCCGGTCTTCTCTCTGCAAGGCGCCTCCGGCCCTGAACTGCCTGAATAGCTGTGTTGAAAGTTATCCTTGAGTTTATCTTGAGCTGAAAATTACATTATCACTTCCTGGGTTCAGCCAGCGCCCAGCTACACTTCTTCACTTTGGCTGAGACTTGGAAACAGATAAGAGAGGGAAAGAATTTGTCAAAAGCTGGCCACTTTTGTCTTTCTGCAGAATGGGACTGTAGCCAAAGGCCAATGAGAGGAAAGAAAATAAAGATTTCAAGGTCTCTGGTTGGGGATGACAGCAGGGAATGTTGTCCAGCAGAAGGACTCTGGCTGGGAAGAAGGTATCACTTCTTTGCACAAAGCAATGATAACAACAACAACAATAATGAGGATGACGGTGATGCTAGTCAACATTAAGCTCCTATTATGTGCCAGAGACAGTGCTAGCTATTTTACGCCTCATCTTATCATTTCGTTTTGTCTTCACAACAATCCTGTGAGATAGATACATGGGTTTTTTGTTTTGTTTGTTTGTTGTTTTTGTTTTATTTTTAAACCATGCCCTTTTTACAGACTGATTCTGCAGGAGACCGCAGAGGATGAACTAACAGAAAAAAATACAACTTAAATTCACTGAACTCTAATTACATGTCAGGCCCTATGCTAGGTTTTTTCACATATCGTAAGATAGGTGAGAGTTAGTTACAGTCAACAAATATTATCTGATTCATTCGAGAAACAGTGTGTACTGTTAAGTACTTCACATTCACTATCTCATTTCTGCCAATGACAACCCTACGGAGATAGGTACTTTTATGACCAAATGCAGAAGAGGGCACTTAGATGCTGATTTTCTTTTCTTTTTTTCAAGGACTATTTACTGAATGCTGGTTGTGTTCTAGGACAGGGGATAGGAGATTGAGTGGTGGATAAGGCAGACAACCCATTGCCATCCCGTTGATTCCAACTTATAGTGGCCCTATACAGCAGACAAGGTCCCTGATTTCCTGAAGCTTATCTTGTTGAACTGAATCAATGCTCAAGTGGATCAACTGCTAGAGTGGATCTGTTTGCCTGTTGGATAATCAGAAAGTCGAAGCTATACACCGGGTGGGTAAAGGGGCTCAAGCCAAAGCAAATATGAGTTATAATACTGTTGCTCCTCAGGCCCCACTAGAATCAAATTAATCAATTTAGTGATCCTAACAGATTAAAACTGAAGAAGTCAGATCTGAAGTAGGTCCAATTAAAGCCATTTAACCTTCCTGAGCCTCAGTTTACTCTTTTATAATGTAAGGATCAGAGTATTTTCCCTGGAAAGCTGTTCTGGAACAGGGACATAATGCATATAATAATCCCAGCACATTGTGCCGTCCTTGGGAAGAGGTTTAGCAATGAGAATCTCTCATGAAGAACAACACCCTTGGGTCCCCACAGGCCTTCTAAGAGTGTTTCTTTATGAACAAAAGGCTGAAATTTGGTAAGAACAGAGAGTTTTGTGGTGTTTAACCTTACCCTATTCCCATCTCCTTCTCCATTACTCCAAAGTCTGTAGTAGCCTTGAACTCCAGCAGCCTGGTAGCCACTGGAGGAAGCAGTGTGGGTTTGGAGCTCCTCAAAGGCTCCGAGAGAGAGAGAGAACTGGCACAATCTGACCTAACAGCTTTCTGGAAAAGCCTCATTGACAGGGCTTGCCTTTATTTGACTGGACTCAGAGATCTTCAGCAAGAAAAGCCCTATACCCAGGGCAGGTTTTGAAAAAAGTCACAGTTGCCTGGGGTGGCCATACCAGTTGGGGCTAACAAGAGTTTGGCCAAAAAGTTTAAAAGGAAGATTGAGGGAATGAGATGTCCGTAAGGCCTCTGATAAGCTCTGACATATTCCTGAGAATCCAGAAGGCCACGCTCATGCATGCCTGGAAAAGAGCTGATAAAGCAGCCTCTCTCACTTCTAGCTGATCTTTAGGCCCTGCACAAACAAGAAGTGAAAGCAAAGACTGAGCTGTAAACTGCTGGAGAATTAAAGTATACCCCAACACATACATGCAGCCCTTCAGCAAAGGCTGAGAGACTTACTGGTTTAAGAACATCTCTGTCCTAACACGAACTGATCACTAAGTTATCTATGGAGCCCCTGGGTGGTACAAATGGCTCATGTCCTCATATGCTAGCTAAAAGTTTGGAGGTTCAAGTCCACCCAGAGGTACCTTGGAAGAAAAGTCTGGTGATCTACTTCCAAAAAAATAAGCCATTGAAAACCTTATGTAGCACAGTTGTACGCTGATATATATGGGGTTGCCATGAGTTGGAGTGACTCCATGGCAATTTTTTTAAGGCTAACTGAGCAGATACTTCAAGGAGCCCTGGTAGCTCCGTGGTTAAAGCACTTGGCTGCTACCTGAAAGGTCTGTGGTTCAAACTTACCAGCCGCTCCACAGTGGAAAGACGTGGCAGTCTGCTTTTGGAAACATTTACAGCCTTAGAAACCTGATGGGGTAGTTCCACTCTGTCCTTTAAGGATGCTATGAGTCAGAATCAACTCGACGGCAACAAGGGACATGGGAAGCAGATACTTCAGTGGCTATATGTGACAGGGAATACAGGCTATACAGAATTAGTCCAGGAATGTCACTAAACAAACAACAACAACAAACAAGAATAACACACAATACCACCAGAGGGAGGGGATCTGATTTCCAAAGCTACCACATTACATTATTTAAAATGTCCAGTTTTCAACAGAAGTTGGGTCTTTGAAAAGATCAACAAAATTAATGAATCTTTAGCTAGGTTAGCTAGATTGACCAAGAAAGAACAAGAGGAGACACAAGTTACTAAAATCAAGAATAAAAGAGGGGACATCACTACTGACCTTACAGAAATAAAAAATGATTATAAAGGAATCCAATAAAAACTGTATGACAATGCCTTAAATAACCTATATGAAGTAGACAAGTGCCTAGAAAAACACAAACTACCAAGTATGACTCAAAAAGAAATAAAAAATCTGAATAGAACTATAACAAATAGAGAGATTGAAATAATAATTTAAAATTTTTCCAAAAAGGAAAGTCCAGGCCCAGGTGGCTTTACTGATGAAGTATACCAAATATTTAAAGAAATATTAACACAAATCCTTCACAAACTCTTCCAGAAAATATGAGAGCAGAAAATACATCCCAACTCATTCTATGAGGCCAATATTATTCTGACACCGAAACTAGACAAAAACATTACAGGAAAAGAAAACTATAGACCAATATCTTGTATGATTATAGAAGCAAACATCCTTAACAAAAGAGTAGGAAGCTGAATCCTGTAACTATTAAATAAGCTTATATACCATGACCAAGGGGGACTTAGTCTAGAAATGCAAGTTTGGTTTAACATAAAAATCAACCTAACAAAAAGTATGTTAAAGGACAAAAAGAACATGATCATCTCAGTAGATATAGAAAAAGCATTTGACAAAACATAATAATCACCAAAAAAAAAAAAAAACCTTGAAAATGAGGAATAGAAGGAGGCTTTCTCAATGTTATAAAGGGCATCTCTGTAAAACTCACGGTGAACTTCATAGTTAATGGTGAAAGACTGAAAGATTTCAGTCTTTGTGAAAGCTTTCAGGAAAAAGATAGGGACATCCACTCTTTCCACTTTTATTCAATACTGTACTGGAGTTCTAACCAAAGCAATTAAGCAAGAAAAACAAACAAAACATATCCAGATTAGGAAGAGAGAGGTAAAACAATCTCATTTTGCAGATACCATGATCTTGCATATATAAAATCCAAAGGAATTCACACACATACACACACACAAAACTATTAGTGCTAATAAATGAGTCCAGCCAACTTTCAGGATAAAAGATCAGTACATGAAAATCAATTGTATCTCTATACACTAGCAATAAATAATCTGAAAATGAAATTAAGCTGACCCTAAGATTTAGATGGAAACGCAAGGGACTCAGAATAGCCAAAACAATCTGGAAAAGGAAAAACAAAATTGGAGGTCGTAATAATCAGTTTTATATGACACTTGGCAAGGTATAGTCCCTAATTATTCAAACACTAATCTAGGTGGTGCTGTGAAGGTATTTTGCAGAATCAAAAGCACAAGCAACCAAAGGGATAAGAGATAAATTGGACTTCACCAAAATTAAAAACTTTTGTGCTTCAAAGAATACTATGAAGAAAGTGAAAACACAACTCACAGAATGGGAAAAAATATTTTCAAATCATATATCTCATAAGGGTCTAATATCTAAAATACATAAAGCACCTTTACAATTCAAAAATAGAAAGACAAACGAGCCAATTTAAAAACGGGCAACAAATTTGAATAGGCATTTCTTCAAAGAAGATATACAAATGACCAAAAAGCACACGAAAAGATGTTCGACACCATCATTAGAAAAATGCAGATCAAAACCACAGTGAGCTAGTACTTCACACTCACTGGAATGAAAAAGATGGACAAGTAATAGAATGTGGAGAAACTGGAGCCTTCATACATTCCTCGTGGGAAAGTAAGATGATGCAGTCACTTTGGAAAACAGTTTGGCAGTTCCTAAAAAAGTCAACGTAGAATTAGCACATAAGCCAAGAATTCTACTCCTAGGTACATGCCCAACATACCTAGGATGGAAAAACATATGTCCACATAAATACTTGTACATAAATGTTCACAATAGCATTATTCAAAATAGCCAAAAAGTGGAAACAACCAAATGTGTACCATCAGATGAATGGATAAACAAATAAGTGTAGTATACCCATACAATGGGATATTATTTGGTCATAAAAAGTAATGAAGTGCTAACACATGTTACAACATGGGAATGGGAAGACGCAAAAGGCTACATATTCTAATAACTCCACTTACATGAAACGTCCAGAATAGGCTAACCCATAGCATCAGAAAGCAGGTTAGTGGTTACCAGAGGCTAGGGGGACAGGAGAAAGGACAGCGACTGCTAATGGATATGGGGTTTCTTTTTGGGGTGATGAAAATATTCTAAAATAAGATAGTGGCAAGGGTTGCACAGAGCCCTGGTGGCACAGCGGGTAAGACTCGACTGCTAATCGAAAGGTCGGCAGTTCGAACCCACCAGCCTCTCTGTGGGAGGAAGATGTGACAGCCTGCTTCTGTAAAGATTATAGCCTTAGAAACCCTATGGGGTAGTTCTAATCTGTCCTATAGGGTCACTGGGAGTCAGAATTGACTTGACGGCAATGGGTTTTTGGAAGGGTTGTATATAACCTTGTGACTATACTAAATACTCTGAATTGTATAAATGGGTGACTTTTCTCCAAATTGAAATTAATAAAAAAACTAAGAATTACAATGTCTCAAGAAAGGTTGTCAAATTTGTCATGTTGCCAATAGAATACAAATTCTGTAAAAATCTTGTATAAAACAATGTAGGTACTGAGTTTTGCTGAAATGAAGGCGAGCTGAAAAATAAATTTTTGTGGAACTAATATATAACAATTTGTGAACTATGTATACTCTCTCTGGCCTGTGAGACGAATACCCAGACATATTACAATAATGATTAAAGTAGTTGTCTTTGATAGTTCTTGGTTTTTAGTCACATAAAAACCATCATTTTACACATATTTTTAAATTTTGTCATTATAAAGTTATATGTGTCAAGGTGGTAGGACAGAACGTATTTCACCTAACCATTTGTTAGCTTGATTTATAACTTCTAAATATTTAAATGTATGCTATCTGGGCCTGCACTTGTACTCATGCCCCAGGCCCTATAATTGTCAGAGGTGGGCCAGGACTCAGCGTTGACAGGAGAAATAAAGCCTACAGCTATGAACACAGCCAAACTAAAATCTCAAACTTGCTCCTTCTACAAATTAAAACACGGTCCAGAAAGCTTCTTGTGAAAACCCATTGCAGTCGCACCAGCTTTGCCTTCTGGGTCATAGTCCCAAGGACCCTACAGGCTTTCCCAGCTGGGAGCTGTTGCTGCAAATGGCAACCAGCTCTCGGCTGGCTTCACATACTTACTGTATCTCACTGTTCTAAAGGGTGTGGCTTGGTCACTGACTTCCATTTGTTTTCCTTTGTATAACTTTGACTATGCCACCTTGAAGTAAAGAGAGCAGTTTCATAACTACATTTCACTCCTACCTTGGAGAAAGCATTGTACAATTTGACAACAGGCTTTCAGAGCTAGCCTGAAAGTTGTGACATTCCCCATGGTTACCATTTTATGTTCTACCTGTCTTCTTGTAGGAGTCCTTGAGTGGTGCGAATGGTTACGCACTCAACTACTAAATGAAAGGTTGGTGGTTTGAACTCACCCAGAGGCACCTTGGAAGAAGGGCCTGATAATCTGCTTCTGAAAGGTCACAGTCTTGGAAACCCTATGAAGCAGGTCTACTCTGAAATGCATGGGATCACCATGAGTTGGAACCAAGTTGGCAATAACTGGTTTTTTATTTTTGTCTCTTTGTAGTGAGGGTTGGCTGCTTGGTGAGGCTATGAGGATAGGGAAGGGAACTGGCATTCTATTTGGGAGTTAATCTTAGGAAGAGAGGAACTCTATGACAGTAGTGGCAGCAGGTCAGAAAAGAAAAAAAGAAAGAGATGCATCACTGGCTTCTAAGGGAAAGGGAAACAAACTTGTCAAAATGCCAACTAGAGGTGCCAAAATGAACATGGAGACTGAGCTGAAAAAGGCCCTGTGGGATTTCCAACTTTAATTATATCTCACTGTCGTTCTCTCCAAGCAAACATGGCAACTATACATTTCATGCTATTGCAGATTAATGTGACGGATAATCTGACAGCTAACATAAAACGGGGGTGCCTGATATCAAAGCATACCTTCAGCTGAGGTTGAACGTCTTTGAGGAACTTCGATACCCTCTCATTAGACATCAGGTCCTGAAAGTGGTAGATAATTTTTGCATACAAGCTAAAAATCATGAGAGACTTAGATTGTGTTCACCAGAAAGATGGCAGTAGAGAAAGAACGAAGACTTCAAGAAATAAGGACATAGAAGTCTTTGAAAATAATTTTGGCAATAAGAGAGGAAGCCTCTGATGCAATGTGACAGGCAGAAAGCCAACAGCTCATCACCTAATAGTAAATGCAGGTTAGTTAACCTGGGATACAGATTATCGCCTACATTTGAAACACAGATTAGCAGGAACAAAGAAAGTAGCAGGGTGGGAAGCATTTTTACAGCAAATAATAAAAGCTTTAATCTTTGTTTAAATAAGACTTCAAAAGGATTCACATATCAACCAATAGTGTGATTATTAAAAAAGGAAGAAAAGAAGACTAACTTCAAGAAATGCAAGACAGAGTGACCAAACTTCTGCCTTGTTTTAACATCAATCAACATTTTCTACCTGGGCAAGGAGAATGCAATTAGCATTTGGGTGACTGTAAATACTCTTTTACAGTTGCCTTTAAGAGGCTGATGAAATAGCAGAACAGTGTGGTTGAAGACCAATGTTTATTTTACCCATTACTTGTTCTGTTAATGGGATTGGGCCATGGGGCCTCTGGGCACACGCAAATGTACTAAAATACCCTACACTGTAATTAAGTGGCACATAGGGGATTAGAGCAAATTAAGTGGTTGTTATATCTGCCATGGTGTAGTCTAGGTCAGACACTTTGATGCTGTCATGGGAGAGCCCAGTGAATATTACTTAGGAAGTCTACAAAATATGGAAAATATTTTCTTACAGAGCAAGGGCTTTAATTAACCAGTCTTTTCCCATTAATAAAAAATATACATAAAGAAAAATGTCCTAAGTGGATACTCCTAGAGTGAAAGATGTTTTTTCCCATTAATAAAAAATATACATAAAGAAAAATGTCCTAAGTGGATACTCCTAGAGTGAAAGATGAGAATCCCTTAGCCCGAAAAAAGGATAAATGCATCAACAATATTATGTTAAAGAAATTGCATCTTCTGACCGCTCTGACTGGGATTACAACAGAGGGACCTTGACAGAGTGAGAGAAAAATATAGAACGAAAAATCAAATTCACAAAAAAGACCAGACTTACTGGTCTGACAGAGAATGGAGGAACCCCTGAGACTATGGCCCTAAAACACCCTTCTGACCCTTGAGGTCAGAAGACCTGGAACTGAAGCCATTCCCGGGGAGCACCTTCCAGCCAAACAATAGACAAGCCCATAAAATAAACAATAACACCCAGGAGGAACATGCTGTTTAGAACAATTAATCATAAGGGATCAAAAGGGCAATATTTGCCAAAAGCAAAGATGAGAAGGCAGAAAGGAGTAGAAAATAAGGACAAAAGGAAACAGGGGACCCAGGGCAGAAATGGGGAGAATACGACATATTGTGGGGAATGAAACCAAGGCCGTGAAACACTTTGTGTATAAACTATGGAAACAGATTCTAATTTGCTCTGTAAACTTTCACATAATGCACAACAACAACAAAAGAAATTGGATCTTTAGACGTCATTAACAAAGGACTCAAAAGGAATCAAACTTCCTCATTACTCTCATTCCAGGCTTGGGGCTTTCCTTCCCTGTGTGTCAGAACTTCTGCCTCTGAGTTCTTGAAAAGGAATGAAAAAATTAAGTGATCACCTAATTGTTGCCCTGTTCCATAAGTAAAGCACCAGAAATGCTTGGAGAAATAAAGACCCTTTGAAACATTGAGTAATGGTTCCTAAGCCAGCACCCTATCATTTTTTGTTTGATTTTTACCAACTCCACCATTTCCACTGAATGTTATTAATTTAAAAACAATAAATGTAAGTAGATTTTTGCTTTGATCATGTGGAATCAACATCACCATGCTTGAGATGACTGCCAGTGCTCATCTCCTCTGCATCTTCACATCAGAGCAAAAGCAAAACGGAGTAAGGACAGGACAAAATGGAATGACATCTGGAAACAGAGTGTTGGCCCAAACAGAGGACAACATTGCCTTTGCCCTAGAAACCTGAGAAGAAATGCTTACAAATGACAAGAAAGGAGGTACGAAGTACTTACGAGGATCCTGGACTTGCGGTGGGAGGGGGCCCTGAAGAAATGAAGAAAAACAGAAAGAAAAGTCAGTCTAGGTTATTGGAGGGTAAGTGTGCATACAGTCAAACCATTACGAATTAAAGTTCTCAACCACCCCGAGGTGATATTTATTTTCCTGGGATTTATTATTTTGCTCCAGTTCCCACCAAACCACCTGTACGAAAAAAATGTACCAGTGAGAACACGTCTATGTCCCACAGCTCAGGGCCTAAAAAATGCTAAGGCAAGTACTGAAAAATGAGTCAAGAGAGTAGGCGTCCTCAAACTATTGTGGGAGTTTCCAACAGCAGGCTGAGTGACTGCGGAAGGGCCTAGATTGCAACAGCAGTGAACAGTCTTTGATGGCAACTGGACAGAAAAGGGGGAAACATGTTGCAAATCTTCCTAACTTTGCCAGACAAGGAACATCCTTGCTGGGAAGAAATGCTCAAAGGCACGATGGTTTAGAGAGGTGCTGTGGGGTCAGACAGATTTGGACTCCATTCCACCTCTCCTCTAGTTGGGCAACCCTGGAGGCATAGTAGTTAACCTCTGGGCAGTGGTTTACTTATTTGTAAAATGGGTGTAATTGTACCAGCTTTGGGGTTGCTGGGCACATAGTAACCAGTAATAACCAGTTGCTGTTGAGTCAATTCCAGCTCATGGTGACCCCACACATTTCAGAGAAAGACTCTGTTCCATAGTGTTTTTAGTGGCTATGATCTTTCAGAAGTAGGTCGCCAGGCCTTTCTTCTGAGGTGCCTCTGGGTGGATTCGAACTGCCAACCTTTACGTAGCCAAGTGCTTTATCATTTGCACCACCCATAGACTCCTGGGCATACAGTACATTCTCATTAAGTATTCATTCCCTCCTTCCTCTTCCCCATGGACTCTAGCCATTATACTACAATGGGCTGAGAACCAAAGGCCAGACCCAATTGGAGGGTGCTTACCAAATTTGACAAACAAGACTCCAGTAGTAGAAACCACCTTCTTGCCGTTCGTTGCCACGCACTGAAAATAGCCCGTGTCTGTGGTGTCCAGGTTTCTGATCCTCAGCCGAGATCCATAGTTGGTTGCCCGAAAGGAGATTCTCCTGGGTTCCTGGACCACCGGTGCATCATTTTTGAACCAGCGGATGGTGGGAGGTGGATTCCCGGAGACTTTGCAGTGCAGTTCTGCTGTCTGCCCCAGGGATGTGGTGATGTTATTCATTGGTTCATCCAGGGTCAGGTAAGAATCTGTGAACACAGCAGGCAAGTAGGCAGGTGAGAGGGTCAAACAGCTGGAGAGCACTTCCCAGCAACCTGCCGGAGGGACTCCAAATCCACCCCAGTATGCCCCAGGATTATAAAGACACTCAACAGGAGGATGCGCTAGAGACAGACAAGGAATAAAGTTATACATTTACCAAGGTCCCATGACTACTAAATAATCACCCACAGAGCCTGCTGTTTAGAAGGAAATTTGTTACTAATAATAGTGTAAAACCCCAAGTTTTCAAATGATTCTACAGTACCCATGGATAAATGTATTTCCTGAACAAAAAACAAAAGAGCTTTTGTTTAAAAATTTTAACAATACAGAGATGATGAGAAAGAAGTAAAATTGACCTCAAAGCTCACCTGAAAATAACACCATTCTTAACATTCTGGCAAGCATTCTACCAGCTTGTCCACTCTGGATAAGAGAGAAAGCATCAAGAACTGGGAAGAGCAGGAGTAACACATTTATATCGATATGGCATGAGATCAGGAAGGATGAGGGAAACCTTCTTCCCAGTGATGACACAAAGGTTGTAAAGATTAGGTCACCAGCAGACAAAGTGATGAGTCAATGTCTATTTCCATAGCAGTATTCAAAGCAACCATAACATGTTATAATGTATAATTCTATGCATTAAGTTTTTAACTGACATAAAATTTACACTCTGAAATGCACAGATCTCCAGCAGACAGTTCCATGAGTGTTAACACATTCATGTAACCAATGTCCCAATTAACAGGACATCAAAACCCCAGAGATTCTTTGCAGTTAATCTTTGCTCCCACCCTCTCACCTCCAGGCTACTGTTTGGATTTTTAGCACCATAGATATACTTTGCCTGTTCTAGAATTTCATATAAATGGAATCATACTGTAGGTACATTTTGAATTTGGCTTCTTTTGAAGGTCATTGCATTAAACATTCTAATAATGTATAAGTTTTACTTAAGCTCATTCTTCAATAATATAATATTTAAATATCACTAATATTTGTGAGCGCCAATTGCAGAGAAAATATTTAATTTATTTAAAAAATTGTCACTCCTATACAAGGATTTTTTTTTTTTTTTTAATTTCATTTTCTCTGACCACCCATCCTTGGGAAGATCCCCCTGCCACACAATCCCTGCCTCTATCCTTCCCCTACCCTCCAACCCGTGATGACTTGTTTAGCAGCTGTCTTTGCTGCAGGGTTATAAGTCTCATAATGGCAGGTACCTCGACTGTTTCAGTCAACACTGCATCCCCACTGCATTCTACTGTATCTAGCAGTGTTGCTCAATAGAACTTTCTGCAATGATGCAAATGTTTACAATCTGCATTGTCTACTTGGTAGCCACTAGCTACATGTGGCTACTGAGCACTTGAAATGAGGCTACAGCGACTGAGGAACTGAACTTTTAAATTTCAATTGCCAAGTGTGGCTAGTGGCTACTGTACTGGACTAAGTACATCGTAGTAAATTTGTTGAATCCAATGGAAGGTTATTGAAAAATGACGCTTTTTTTTTTTTGAGATCTTTAATTGGCTAATTTAATTAACCAAATGCTCGTAAAATATTTTCTTACATGCCAAATGACAAATGATTCTTGTATTATTTGCTTTAAATTTCCACAAAGAATAGGGAGGGGTGTTGTCAAAGTCGGGGCAGTCCCACAAGAGTGTGCCACGTGTGTGAATGGCCTTCATCGTGTGTGTGTGTGTGTGTGTGTGTGGTGGACAAAACAATTATGCACAACCACCACTCATTGTGTTACCATAATAACGCTGTTCATCTCATTTAGGCCAATGAATAATTACCCTTCACAACAGAGTCAGAAACTCATAAATGATCTTGCTAATGCCTTTCATTTATATACTGATCTCTACCTCTGAGCATGTTTCTATAGTCTATATGCATATATACTCAACCCACAAATGTGTCTGTTCATGGATGTAAGCACATGTGTTTCTAAGATGTTTGAGGTATGCTCACAAAGCAGTGAGGCTATTAACAGGTGGCTTTTTTTTTTTTTATGAAGACATCATCATAGCCTTCCACCCCCATCTCATGCCTTGTGAGGTGATACCTGTGAACCGCTGTAGAGACAAAACGTAGAAACAGCGATCACATAACAATGCCAGTATAGCCATGCCAGTATAGCCATTGTAATTAACAATCCATCAGGAAGGTTCTGGAGTTTAACTGACTGGGTTTGAATCCCAGTTCTGCCTCCATCTATCTGTGTAAACTAGGGTAAGTTACTTAACCTCTCTATACTTCAGTCTAACCAACTGAAAAATAAGAATAATAAATAGAGATCTAAGTGGCAAAACAGAGGAGGATTAAAATCAAATTAGGTTGAACACATAAAGCACTTAAAGCAATGTTTGGTAAAGAAAGCAAGCGCTGAAAAAGGTTAATTAATGCCGCTATTATTTTTATGGTAACAACAACATCTGTGTAATGATTTTTTGGCTAAAAACTGTTTTTATGATCTCTATCTCGTGTTATTCTCTAACAATCTGGTGAAGTAGGAAAGGCACATTAATTATTAGAATCCCCAGTTGCAGATGGAGAAATAATGTCTCAGAGATTAGTTGATGTCATGGATTGAATTATGTTCCCCCAAAAATGTGTGCATCGATTTGGCTGGGCCAGGATTCCTGGTATTGTGTGATTTTCCTATATGTTGTAAATCCTGCCTCTACGATGTTAATGAGGGAGGATGGGTGGCAGCTGTGTTAGTGAGACAGGAGTCAATCTACAAGATTGGATTGTGTCTTGAGGCAATCTCTTGAGACATAAAAAGAAAGAAGTAAGCAGAGAGATAGGGAGACCTCATACCACCAAGAAAGCAGTGCCAGGAGCAGAGTGAGTCCTTTGGAGCAGAGAAGCTCCTAGTCTGGGTAAGAATGATGAGAAGGCTGACAGAGAAATGTTTCCCCTGGAGCTGACATCCTCAATTTAGACTTTTAGGCTAGTTTGCTGTGAGAAAATAAACTTCTCTTTGTTAAAGCCATCCACTTTGTCATGTTTCTGTTATAGCAGCACTAGATAACTAAGACAGTTGACTTGCCCCAAAGTCACACAGTTCATAAGCTGTCCATCATGCCCAAAGCTTCCAGCACTAACGGCCTTTAATTCTCAGGCTTAGCTAACCCCCTAAACAAAATTGAACTGAGGTAACTGACAGATATAGTAGTAATCACAGAGAGAAAATTTTGAAGTCCTACCATCTGCCAGGAATCCCTGGGTGGTGCAATTGGCTAATGTGCTTGGCTGCTAAACAAAGATTGAAGGTTCAAGTCTGTCCAGAGGCACCTTGGAAGAAAGGCCTTGTGATCTACTTCTGAAAAATTAGCCACTGAAAACCTTGTGGATCACAGTCCCACTCCGACACACACGGGGTCGCCATGAGTCAGAACTGACTTGAGGGCAACTGGTTTGTTTTTTACCATATGCCAGGGGCTATGGTCACCATGAGCTGGAATCCACTGGACAGCAATGGGTTTGTTTTTTTGGTTTAGTTTTACTCTACTGTTTACTCACACAATAACCCTGAAAGGAAGAGGAAGGAATTAGTGCCACTGTTTTACAATAAGGAAACCTAGGATCAGACAGGTTAAGTGACTTGTCCCAGGCCACACAGCTGTACCGAGATCTCACTCAGATCTCTCCAGGTCAAAAACCTATGCTTTTTCCACTCCACCAGACTGCTTTGGGAGGGTGAGTCCCACTGAGGGATGGGGACGGAATTAGAATTTACTCCCTAAAGCCAAGGTAAGCCGCACACCATGGGACTGTGATCTTCTTTCTACTAACTCTGGCCAGGATTTTCTGGTTATTGGCTCTAAGCTTTAGCCAAGAGTTTTGGCTGGTGTTCTAGCTTCCCTTCAGGGTCTAAGTATCTCTCTGGACCTGTTATGCTGAGATCCTAGGTCCCCTGCCTAACACTTGGCAAACTCTTCATCCTGAGGTAACATCCTGTTTCCTGTCCTTCCAGCTTTGGGTTGGAGGGGTCTCCTTGGAACCATGTGAGTGCCAAATGGATGGCAAGAGGTGTCATCACTCAGGAACTCCCACAGCCTGGCTCCACCTTCTTTAAATATCAAAGCCAACCAGGATCAAACCACACTCACCAGAGACCATGACCAATAGCTGGCTATTGGGCACTTGTCTCAGGGTTAACATTACCAGCTGTGTAGTTACTGTATCTCTGTCTGTAGTTACTTGTATCTCTGGTCTAGTCATTTCTACTTTCTTTCTTTGGCCTTCTTCCACAGGTGGTTGTTGCTGAAGTCCCAACAAGCTTTGTGGCCAAGCCCACATAGCTTATAAGAGGGTGAGCTGGAATTTTAACCTATTTCTTTTCCCTCTAAACCCCAGCTGCTTCTCCTGACACTGCACTCACAAACATACAATGCTTCAAGTTTTTTCCTCCAGGAACACAAATTATTCAAAAGCTAAGAGCTGGAGAAAAATGACTCTTTTTTAAGATCTGTAACTGGGGGAAATGGACTGGTATTGGCCATTTTGAATCGGACAATCATATAGTCTACTATACTGGGAATGACAACTCGAAGAGGAATGGTGTTGCATTCATCGTCAAAAAGAACGTTTCAAGATCTATCCTGAAGTACAATGCTGTTAGTGATAGGAAAATATCCATACGCCTACAAGGAAGACCAGTTAATATGATTATTATTCAAATTTATGCACCAACCACTATGGCCAAAGATGAAGAAATAGAAGACTTTTATCAGTTGCTGCAGTCTGAAATTAATCGAACATGCAATCAAGATGCATTGATAATTACTGGTGATTGGAATGTGAAAGTTGGAAACAAAGAAGAAGGATCAGTAGTTGGAAAATATGGCCTTGGTGATAGAAACAATGCCGGAGATCAAATGATAGAATTTTGCAAGAACAACGACTTCTTCATTGCAAATACCTTCTTTCACCAACATAAACGGTGACTATACACATTGTTTTTTTTTTATATACACATGGACTTCACCAGATGGAACACGCATAAATCAAATTGACTACATCTGTAGAAAGAGATGATGGAAAAGCTCAATATCATCAGTCAGAACAAGGCCAGGGGCCGACTGTGAAACAGACCATCAATTGCTCATACGCAAGCTCAAGCTGAAACTGAAGAAAATCAGAGCAAGTCCACGAGAGCCAAAATATGACCTTGAGTATATCCCACCTGAATTTAGAGACCATCTCAAGAATAGATTTGACGCATTGAACACTAGTGACCGAAGACCAGATGAGTTGTGGAATGACATCAAGGACATCATCCATGAAGAAAGCAAGAGGTCACTGAAAAGATAGGAGAGAAAGAAAAGACCAAGGTGGATGTCAGAGGAGACTCTGAAACTTGCTTTTGAGCATCGAGCAGCTAAAGCAAAAGGAAGAATTCATGAAGTAAAAGAACTAAACAGAAGATTTCAAGGGGCCTCTTGAGAAGACAAAATAAAGTATTATAATGACATGTGCAAAGAGCTGGAGGTGGAAAACCAAAAGGGAAGAACATGCTCAACGTTTCTCAAGCTGAAAGAACTGAAGAAAAAATTCAAGCCTCGACTTGCAATAGTGAAGGATTCCATGGGGAAAATATTAAATGATGCAGGAAGCATCAAAAGAAGATGGAAGGAATACACTGAGTCATTATACCAAAAAGAAGTAATTGATATTCAACCATTTCAAGAGATGGCATATGATCAGAAACCAATGGTATTGAAGGAAGAAGTCCAAGCTGCTCTGAAGGCATTGGCGAGAAACAAGGCTCCAGGAATTGATGGAATATCAATTGAGATGTTTCAATAAACGGATGCAGCGCCAGAAGTGCTCACTCGTCTATGCCAAGAAATATTGAAGATAGCTTCCTGGCCAACTGATTGGAAGAGATCCATATTTATGCCTATTCCCAAGAAAAGTGATCCAACCGAATGTGGAAATTATAGAACAATATAATTAATATCACACACAAGCAAAATTCTGCTGAAGATCATTCAAAAATGGCTGCAGCAGCATATCAACAGGGAACTGCCAGAAATTCAGGCTGGTTTCAGAAGAGGACGTGGAACCAGGAATATCATTCCTGATGTCAGATGGATCCTGGCTGAAAGCAGAGAATACAGAAGGATGTTTACCTGTGTTTTATTGATTATGCAAAGGCATTTGACTGTGTGGATCATAAAAAACTATGGATAACACTGCGAAGAATGGGAATTCCAGAACACTTAATTGTGCTCATGAGGAACCTTTACAAAGATCAAGATGCAGTTGTTTGGACAGAACAAGGGGATACTGATTGGCTCAAAGTCAGGAAAGGTGTGCATCAGGGTTGTATTCTTTCACCATATCTATTTAATCTGTATCCTGAACAAATAATCCGAGAAGCTGGACTATATGAAGAAGAACGGGGCATCAAGATTGGAGGAAGACTCATTAACAACCTGCGTTATGCAGATGACACAACCTTGCTTGCTGAAAGTGAAGAGGACTTGAAGCACTTACTAATGAAGATCAAAGACCACAGCCTTCAGTATGGATTACACCTCAACATAAAGAAAACAAAAATCCTCACAAGTGGACCAATGAGCAACATCATGATAAACAGAGAAAAGATTGAAGTTGTCAAGGATTTCATTTTACTTGGATGCACAATCAATAGCCATGGAAGCAGCAGTCAAGAAATCAAAAGACGCATTACATTGGGTAAATCTGCTGCAAACGACCTCTTTAAAGTATTGAAGAGCAAAGATGTCACCCTGAAGACTAAGGTGCGCCTGACCCAAGCCATGGTATTTTCAATAGAATCATATGCATGTGAAAGCTGGACAATGAATAAGGAAGACCGAAGCAGAGTTGATGCCTTTGAATTGTGGTTTTGGCGAAGAATATCGAATACACCATGGACTGCCAAAAGAACGAACAAATCTGTCTTAGAAGAAGTGCAACCAGAATGCTCCTTAGAAGCAAGGATGGCGAGACTACATCTTACATACTTTGGACATGTTCTCAGGAAGGATCAGTCCCTGGAGAAAGACATCATTATTGGCAGAGTACAGGGTCAGTGGAAAAGAGGAAGACCTTCAACGAGGTGGACTGACACAGTGGCTGCAACAACGAGCTCAAGCATAACAACGATTGTAAGGATGGCGCAGGACCAGGCAGTGTTTCATTCTGTTGTGTAGAGGGTCACTATGAGTCGGAACCGACTCGATGGCACCTAACAACAACAACTGGGGGAAAGAAAGCCCTAGTTGCATAGTGGTTAAAGTGCTCAGCTGGTAACAGAAAGGTTGGTGGTTCGAACCCATCGGCTACTCTGTGGGAGAAAGATGTAGCAGTCTGCTCCTGTAAAGATTATAGCCTTGGAAGCCCTGTGGGGCAATTCTACTGTGTTCTATGGGGTCACTATGAGTCGGAGTTGACTCGACAGCACCGGGTTTGATTTGGGTTTTTTTAACTAGGGGAATGTAATGGATTGAACACTGTCCCCCAAAATATGTATTGAAATTCTGGCCATATGCTGTTATGATTTAATCATGAAATAAGATCAGTTGGCCTCTAGTAGAGCAGATTACCTTCCATAATGCAATCTAACATAATGCCATCAATCAGTCAGTTGAGGTTACGCCAGCGTAGGTTGGATCCTGAACCTAATCACTTCTGAGTTATTAAAAGACCAAAATGGAGACAGACACAAACACACACAGAGAAAGACAGGCGGTATGTGAAAATTAGCTACATGCAAAGGAACCAAGGAGTGCCCAGGTCTACCAGAAAGAAGGAATGAACACAGCCAAGACCCTGATTTAAACTTTAGCCTCCAGAACCGTGAGAAAATAAATTCCTTCTCTTTTTAAGCCAACCACTTGTGTTATTTCTGTAACAGCAGTACTAGGTAACTAAGACAGAGGAGTATTGCAATTATACCCTGAAGCGTACTCATCTTAAAACTTACTGAAAATAAATCAGTATGAGATGCTCCATTGTATGAAATCAACCTTCCAAGACTCTGGAGCCAGACTGTCTGAGTTCACATCCTGGTTCTATTACTTATCCACTGTGTGACCTGGGGTAAAACTGTCTCAGTTTTGTTATCTGTGAAATTGGTTTAATAATTGTATCTTCTTCATAGGCCAGTGTGAGGATTAAACGTTAATCCTCATACGTTAACTCATGGAAAGTGCTTAGAATGGTATCTGGCACAAAGCGACCAGCATATGAGTGTAACTATTATTGTATTATCTATTTTATTTTTCTCACAAATATATGACTCCTAAAAATGGGGAATAATTATCCATCCAAATGTTTAGTTTTCTGGCCAAGGAACAGCTGTCTGATATTTATTTTTCTTTGCATGTCCCATTTCACAGTGCTGTTGCACATTCACAAAATTAGGCAGCTACAGAGCTGGAAGAGACTTTGACTAGATGCCACTGTGCCGATTCCAACTCACGGTGACCCCACGTGTGTCAGAGTAGAACCACGTTCCATAGCGTTTTCAATGGCTGATTTTCCGGAAGTAGATCACTAGGCCTTTCTTCTGAGGTACCTCTGGCCGAACTTGAACCACCACCCTTTTGCTTGATAGCCAAGCATATTAACTGTGTGCACCACCCGGGGACTGAAAGAAATTTCAGAGATCACCAATCCAGTCCTGACTTCATAGGACAGGAATATAAGACTCAGAAGTTTAAGCCACTTGCCCAAAAGCACATGGTTAATACACGGAAGGATTGAGAATGGATAATTTGCTCATGAAGTTCTATGTAAGATCAATCTAAAAAAAAAAAAAAATGAGGGTCACAAGGCATCTTGAAATCTGTGTAGTAGCTAGCCCAAAGCAGTGTGTTTCCATAGACAACAAAGGTAACATAAACAGATTTCTGCTTTTACTGAACAAAAGAGCCTTGACACAAACTCAGGGAACTTAATTTTAACTTTCCACTGATAAGGAAGAACGTTCAAATTTGTTTGCAGTCTGTAGCTGCTTACTTAGTAAGCAAAACAAGCAAATGGTCTGGTTCTTAGTTTGGAAAAGATTGGAAGCATCAGAACAACCTTTGGCCCAAACAACACAAAAGCGTTCTGTGACCGAAAGATCAGATGAAAACGCATGTCTGTATCACTGCAATCAGTATTGCTGTTAACAACTCCCCTGGACATGATCCATTCTCTTCCCAGAAGGGACCTTCTATAAGCGTGTCATGGGCCACACTACAGGACCCATTGACTCTATAGCCAAACCTTGGCATGACCATTGCAGGTTCTGGACTAGTCATTCCTTTTAGAGAACACATGAGCATCTCAGTGAAAGGGCCAAACAAACAAAACCCCGTTGCCTTGGAGTCAATTCCAACTCATAGTGACCCTAAAGAACAGAGTAGAACTGCCCCATAGGGGTTCCAAGGAGTGACTGGAACTGCCGAGCTTTTGGTTAGCAGTCAAACTCTTAACCATTTCACTACCAGTGCCACATGGAGGAAATCCATGAACTGAACCCCAGGACCCGTTCTGCCGCTGACCAGCTCTGCGTGCCAGGTAGTCGCTTTGCCTCTCTGAGCTTCAGTTTCATGATCTACAACAGGGGTCTGTGGTTATGCTCTTCCTGGGACAGTCTACAAACTGTCAGTCACAGAAGCGCTGGAACTGACTGAGCTTGAATGACAGGCAAGGAATTGTTCCTCTACATTTAAACCTGGATGTTTGCACTTTTTTCAGTGTCTATGTGATGAGATTCAGTGCTTCTGACAATGTGTGCTTGAGCTGTAAAGAGGTCAGCTTTCTTGTCCTTCTTAAAACCCATTGCCGTTGGGTCAATTCCAACTCTTACTGACCCTATAGGACAGAGTGGAACTGCCCCATCGGGTTTCCAATGCTATAGTCTTTATAGGACCAGACTGCTACAACTTTCTCCAGCCGAGGGGCTGGCTGGTGGCTTTAAACTGCCAACCTTTTGATTAGCAGATGAGTGCTCACCACCAGGGCTCCTCTCTTTCCCTTCTTACATGACCACAAAGGTTGGGGTGGCAGTCTGATGAGTGGGACGTGGGATATAATTTGGCTTGAGAGGGAGCCCTCATGGCGCAGTGGTTAAGCACTCAACTGCTAACTGAAAGGTTGGCAGTTTGAACCCATCAGCTGCTCTGCAGGAGAAAAATGTGGCAAACTGTGTCCGTAAAGATTTACAGCCGTCAAAATTCTATGGGGCAATTCTACTCTGACCTATAGGGTCGCTATAAGTCAGAATCGACTCAGTGGTGGTGGGTTTTGTTTTCGTTGGTTTTGAGAGAGAAAAATTAACTTCAGTTCTGTTGACTCCACCTTCAACTATGTCTCCCAGTGGTAGAAGAAGCAATAATGATGATGATGACAATGATGACGATAATGATGATGACATAATAACAATGATGATAATAACTAACACCTATTCCGACTCGACGGCACTGGGTTTTTTTTTTTAAATGGTTTTTAGGAGCCTCTGGGTAGTGCAAACAGTTAAGTGTTTGACTACTAGCCAAAAGGTTGGTGGTTTGAACCCACTCAGAGGCACTTCAGAAGACAGGCCTGGCGATTTGCTTCTGAGAGGTCGCAGCCTTAAAAAACCCATGGAGCAGTTCTACTCTACACACATGGGTCACAATGAGTTGGAATCCACTTGATGGCAACTAACAACAACAAATAAAAACTTATTAAATGGCCGGTGTTGTTATAAACTGCTATTATCCCCATTTTACACGTCAAAAACCTAAGGCACAAAGATGGCCAGGAAGTTGTCCAAGATTACACAGACAGTAAATTGAAGAACTAAGATTTAAACCAAACTATTTTGGTCCCAGAGTCCATGCTTTAAAGGACTGGTCCTGAGGTTCTTAAAACTTTTTGGACTCAGTACCCTTTTACACTCTTAAAATGTTGTTGTTAGTTGCTATTGAGTCAATTTTGACTCACGGCAGAGTAGAACTGCTCCATAGGATTTTCAAGGCTGTGACCTTTCAGAAGCAGATCTCCAGGCCTGTCTTCTGAGGTGCCTCTGAGTGGGTGCAAACTGCCAACCTTTTGGCTAGTAGTCGAGCACTTAACCATTTGTAAAACCCAAGGATTCCTCTGAAAATACTAAGGACCCCAAAAAGAAAATTTAAAAATATTTGCTTATAATTTTCTTAGAAATAAAACTGATCCCATTTCTTGCTAACATAAATACTGCATTTTTATGAAAAATAACTATGTTTTCCAAAACAAAAAATAACAACTGGTAAGTTTGGCATTGTTTTGTACTGTTGCTGGGTTCTTCTGTTTCTGCATTCAATTTGTTTAGATATGTTGTTTTCGTATATGAATTATATGAAGAAAATGCTTTTTCAGGTAATTGATGATATTTTTCTTTAATACTGTACCAAAATCTGACAGGTGGTAGTTTCTTAAAAGTTAGTTGCAGTGTGAAATCTGAAACCATATCAATGAACTTTTCATAACTGTTAAAGTTGATCGATTTATCATGTACTTCAAATGGATCTTTTACCCACAAATGATTTTATAACACCATGCATTCATCAGTTAGACAATAATACTGGTTCACTAGCTACGGCTGCTAATCAGAAAGGTTGGCAGGTCGAATCCACCAGCTGCTCCTTGGAAACCCTATGGGGCAGTTCTACTCTGTCCTACAGGGTTGCTATGAGTCAGAACTGACTCAGTGGCAATGGGTTTGGTTTCTTGGTTTTAAGTTGTCCAGATCATTCAAATGTGGACACATCTAATTGTATAATATTAAAAAAAAAATCACTTTCATTAATAGCATCACTGATCTCATCAGAAAAGTCTTTACTGTGACACTGTTAAATTCATGGTAGTGAATAAGTGTTTTCCAAAATTTTAAATTTTTGCTTGAAAGTTTAAATTTTATCATTGGCCACCAATACTACTCCTCATTTCTTTTAAGCAACACACTTACATTGTTCATTTTCAAGAACACTCAAGTCTAACTAGCTGTTGTTTGCCTATATGCCATTTTTTCAATAAAAAGTGGCTAGTTGAGCTTGCATCTCAAATGCTTTTCTTTGATATAACCATATTATTTCAGTATGCAGAAAGGTGCTTTATGTATACTTCTCATTTCATTTCACCACAGAGGATATTAAGAAGATACGTTCTTAGGGGTTAAGATTTAACAAAATAAAAATTTTTCACTGTTCCGTTGAAGGCATTCTTAAGTGCAACTGGGATTTATTTATTTATTTTTTGTACTTTAGATGAAGGTTTACAGAACAAACTAGCTTCTTTTTAAACAATTAGTATACATACTGTTTTGTGACATAGGTTACCAACCCCACGACAGGTCAACACTCTCCCTTCTTGACCTTGGGTTCCCTATTACCAGCTTTCCTGTCCCCTCCTGCCTTCTCATCCTTGCCCCTGGGCTGGTGGGCCCATCTAGTCTCATTTTATTTTATGGACCTGTCTAATCTTTGGCTGAAGGGTGACACTGAGGAGTAACTTCATTACTGAGCTGAAAAGGTGTCCAGGAGCCATACTCTCAGGGTTTCTCCAGTCTCTGTCGGGCCAGTATGTCTGGTCTTTTTTGTAAGTTAGAATTTTGTTCTACATTTTTCTCCAGCTCTGTCCAGGACCCTCTACTGTGATCCCTGTCAGAGCAGCCAGTGGAGGTAGCCGGCACCATCCAGTTGTACTAGACTCAGTCTGGTGCAGGCCGCAGTAGATGTGGTCCATTAGCCTTTCAGACTAATCTTTCCCTTGTGTCTTCGGTTTTCTCCATTCTCCCAACTGGGATTTTTAAAAAAGAAACTACAAGTCCATGGCAGGGAAGAGTACAGTGACTGTTGGCACAGCAGGATGCACTGCCTAGATTTGTGCTAAAGCACGAGCAGTTTCACCAACCATTGCTTTTGCACTGTGGGTAAACTGCAGTTAGAGGACTTAAAGGCCTGTCTCACAGCTCGTAAATGGCAAAGCCGGGGCTTGAACTCCAAGCCCAGTGCTCTTTCCATCACACTCCACAGCTGCACTCCCTCCTTTGCCCCTCCCCCACCTCTCTGGGCCCTGAACTGCTGTGAGGCTCTCTGAACAAAACAGTTTAGCTCAGGCCCTGAGCAGTGTAAGTCAGAGAGCTGCTTGTATGGCCTGTTTTCTATTTCTGATCTAGCAGCTTGGGCTCTGGGGCAATCCCAAGTGATTATGGCAGATTTGGGCAAAAGTATGGGATTCTGGATAAAAAAGAATTTTTTATAATGTAGGAAAATAAAACGCCAGTATCCTTTTAGTCCTACCGCTTTTCCCCATTGCCCACAGAAAGTGGTGAACACAGCTAACATTTTTTTTTTTTTGAGCATTTCCTATGTGCCAGGCACTGTCCTAAGTGACTTAACACACATTAACTTCTTTAATCTTGAAAATAATCTAGACACTATTATTACCCTTATTTGTATGATAAGGAAACTGAGACACAAATAGACTAAATAATTGTCAAGTCACCCAGCCAGAAAGTGACAGAGCCAGGAGTCAAACCCAGGCCTCTGGACACCAAAGGCCACACTCTCAACTATTATTCAATAAAAGCAGGCTGTAGCCTTTCATTGTCGTTTGCACCACCCCTAACCAGGGCTAAAGAATGCTCTTGCCCTTACTATGAGTCTGTCCAGCACGTGACAATACCCACTGGGTAAAGAGCACAACTAAATCACTACTAGTTACTTATGATGTAACTGGAAGTCATCACCGGGAATGAGCTTTTTAATACAGCACAGGCATCCTTCATACTGACGCTTAATCAACCTAAAAAGTGAACTGTGAAAAAAAAAAAGTTAGTTTATGAGCTCGCTGTGAATTGAGACTCTATTTCCTCCTTTTTCCTTTTTCTATTCCCCTCAGCTCTCCATGTGTTATTGTGAACTTCGTAGGTATTTAATAAATGCTGGCTGATTAAGTAAATTGAAGGCTCAAGTGTATTTTGGGCAAATTAGCCTTGGAGACACCCCATTTATTACTTACTCGCTTGACAAGACGTCACATCCACAAATCCCTCCCAACATTTATTACTTAATTTTCAAAGTGCTCTCCCACCTCTCCACAGGGAGGGAGGCGGGGCCGAGAGTTCTTCCCATTTTGACAGGTGAGAGAAACCGAGATATAAAAAGTTTAACAGCCTTTTGTTATGGCAACACAGCCAGTCAGTCTGAGGAGCCAGTCACAATTAAGCTCAAGACCTAGGCCTCAGTATCAAAAGAGGCACATGCCAAAATCCTAGCCTCCTACATGACTGATCCTTTTCAGAAGAGGGAGGAGGTTCCTGACATGAAATAAAATGCTTAGCTAAACATAAAAGAAGGCTGCCAAACAGAGTTAGATCATCGCATTTGACTTTGAGAGAACATTCTGTTCACGCTATCAACCTGCATTCACTTTCAGCACACTTCACCATAAATACTTCTGACTCACTATCTCGGGAAATATTTTTTTTATCTTAATAAACTCAATGCAAAGCATAATATAAATCGGCTTGCACATTCTTGAGTTGGAGCCACAAGCTGTGTTTAATAAAAATCAGCCGAAATAGCAAGGGACTTCTGAATAACCACAGTTTGTTATCGGATGTAAGGCTGCTGGAAGACCCAAGCACTGGGGGCCAGGGACAGGAGCAGGAGGTCAGTTAGCTAAAGGTATGGAGAGAGCCCTAGACCATTAATGAAGCCACTTGCTGGAGCTTAGTTCCCATTAGACAGCCTCACTGAAGGTGCTATTTATAATAATGGACTTAAAAAAAAAAAAAAAACACGTTGCCATCAAGTCAATTTCGCCTCATAGCGACCCTGTAGGACAGAGTAGAACTGCCCCATAGGGTTTCCAAAAAGCAGCTGGTAGATTCGTACTGCCAGCCTTTTCACTAGCAGCAGAGCTCTTAACCTCTGGGCCACCAGGCCTCCAATAATGGATTAGGGCACAGTAATTAAGGACATAGGCTCTGGAGTCAGAGTGCCTGGGCTCAAAGCTGGGCATCACCTCTTATTTCCAGCAGAATTTTCACCTTCCGTGATGGAGAACTGGGTTTGAGTCCCCGTCAATGTACCTCATGTGCAGCCACCACCTGTCTGTCGGTGAAGGCTTGTTTGTTGTTAGGACACTGAACAAGTTTCAGTGGAGCTTCTAGACTAAGATGGACTAGTAAGAAAAGCCTGGTGATTTACTTCCAAAACTCAGCCAGTGAAACCTTATGGATCACAACGGTCCTATCCCCAACTGATCATGGGGTTGATGCAGGACCGGGCATGGCTTATTGCCTTGGCAAGGGGTTGATATGACTCAAGGGCCAACCTGATGTCATCTAACAACAACAAACCTCTCTAAGCCTTAGTCTCCTAAACTGTAAAACGGGGCTAAAATTGTACTTACCTGATAGGATTGTTGTGGGGGTTAAATGAGACAATCCCTCTCTAAAACATCAAGAGCATTCGCCACAGGGAGCTATAATTAGAGGCAGAGGTTCTCAACTCTTACTGAAGAATTAAAAAGAAAAAACTGATATCTGGGTCCCACTCCTAGAGAATCTAATTTCATTGATCGGTGTTCCCCAAAGTCACTTTCCTGTGCTGCCAACAGGAGCACACTTGGCTACAGCAGCTATAGCTACCATTTCCCAACCATGGATTTCTGCCTGGCTTCCTGCTGAGCCCTGTAATTCATTACCCCTCAAAAATTCTCATGAGGATTCTCTACTTCAATCCCCACTGTTCAGAAGAAGAAACCAACCCTGAGACATTAAGCGTGTTGTCACATCTCCAACCCAGACCTCTTCCTTGAATTCTCCAGTATTCGCCCTACGTCCCCAATCAGGTACAGAGATGGCACTATGAAGATAAACGTTTCAGGGCTGAGCAAAGCTGCTCTAGACCAGGAGACACGGAGGTTAAAAATCAAAGGAAAGAAGTGCTGGGCTGGGTCCTGGGTAACGCTAACATTTTCTTGAGAGTTCAAGTACTAATGCATCAAGCTGAGCTGGGGCTAATGACCTCTGAGAAACAAGAGTGGGTTTTAAGAGCGTCCACAGGACCAAAGACAACCAATGGTCAATGATGCGACTCCTTTTTGGGGAGGGAATGCACATACATCAGAAACGTTTCTGCAAACTTGCACTTAGAGCAAAACCTCCTATAAATCCAGGCTAACGAGGGAAAGTCAGCGCCTTTATAGGTCTTGGGAAGCACAGTAAGTACACAAGGCCACTCAGGGGTTTAAGAAAACTTTGCTACCTAGAGGCTGGTTTTCATGAATAAGTCATTTTTACAAAGCAGGTCAATTGTATGTAAATGGACCCTCAAATGCTCAGGGAAAGATTTTTCCCTCTTAAGTAGCTAAGATCTTTGCAGAAGGAGAATGGCTGGCCTCCAGCACTTAGACTGCTTTGTATTCCAGCTATAAGTAATAATGGTGAAAGGCAAAGGGAAAGCATGAGGTACTGAGCACTGATTCTATCAGGTGCTTTACCTACATCACCACAATTTATCTTTAGAACCCTGTGGTGCACACAGGTGTTTCAGCCCCATTTCAAGGGTGAAGAAACAAAGGCTTATAGAGGTTTTAGGACAGCTGCTTTTCTGATGGCTGGCACTGGAGCCCAATTGTATCTCACACCCTTTCCCACTCCCAACTTGTCTCCTCCCAACAATGATTTTATGCTTTACTGTCATTGAGAACTTCTTCCACTATTAACTCACCTGAATATATCTGAATGACACCTCCTTCTCACAACAAGAAAAAGATGCTGTGATCTTTAGCTGCCCTTGTTTTTACTCCAGGGTTATCTAATGGGATCACTTGCAATCTCCAACAAATGTTACTCCAGCAAATTTTTTTCTTGTTACAAGGTTTTGTGGACTTTCGTGGCTTCAGTATCCAATTTACTGCAATTTTACAATCATTTCTGTTATTTGGGGGTATCATTTTGTTACTTCATGTATATCACGCACACATGTTTCGTTTAAGTTTATAAACATCAATAAGAATATATGGAAGTTACAAGCAAAAATACACTTAACCTTCAGAACAGTGACTTGATTTTGATACAGTCAAATTTCTCTAACCAAACCTTTGGACCTGAGGTTTCTGGATTGAGAATCAGTCCATGAGTCTTGTAGAAATATTCTCAATCTGGTCTCTGATTTCCTCAGCCTGCACTCATCCTGACTTTAAAATAGTATTATTTTATTATTATTTTTTAGCTAAACTTCTATTGTCAGCAGAATGCTAGGATGATAAATGAATCTGTGCGCCTAAGAACTCTTCAGGTATACAATCCAAGGAATCACTTACAGCTTTTCCCAGCCCTGCAAAACCAAACCAAACAATAACAACAAAGCCACCAGCTATTACCTTGTTGCATTATAACTTTGTAGGGCTCTAACTTAAAAACAACAAAAAAAGCAAAGGGCTTAGGCCCTGCATGCCACATTGCATCCTAAAAACGGCATTTTCCCTTTTTATGGTTGAGTTATAAACCTTTGAAAAACACTGACAGAGTGCCTGCTCTCAGTGAACACTTGCAGTCCTATAGCAGGACAGGATAAGTGGATCCTTGTAATGAACTTTTAAGTGACTGGGAGATGGTATCTAGAAGGCCAAGCCTGAAATGCAGTTCTGGTGTGGGCTTTGGGCCAATGCAAACAGAACACATCATAAGTCATCTCTGTGATCCCAATACCATGAACGGGGGACGCTGCAGTGTCAGCATGCCACGTGAGCCTTGCCGTGGAAGCCTGTGGCTGCTGCCGCACTGTGGAAATCCAACAGTTGTGCTTTCTACGCCACCAGTGAGCCCTGCACGGGGAAGAACCAAGCCACGGTCAGGGCCTTCAAAGACCAAGTCAGTGTGTATTTCCACTCACCTGCTCTGCTTCTGTGAGGCAGGGGCTTGTCCAGTCATAATAAATTCTCAAGCATTTGATGGCTCTAAGCAGAGCCTGGTGGCTTTCACAATAAAGGCTTGTCATGCTGGCCAAGGAATTTTTATTCCTGGGGGGACCACACAGCTATACCATCTCAGTTTTCTGAAGTCACATCTTGATTGAACAGGACCCGAATCCCTTTGTGTGCCGTGAACATTCCAACTCGATTCCACTGAGGCCGACATTCCAGTTTCAGGTTTTCCCAGAATGTAAACTTCAGGGAGCATGAAAGGGCGCGCAAACCATTCTTTCCTTCCTTCTCCATTCATTGTGCAAGGTTAGTATTTCAAATTGTGAAAGAATCTGCTAACCTGGCCACATTGCGGATAGCTTGTTAGCAGAGCAATGATGTGGAGCAATCCCTGCCACCTGAATGTTCTGTTATGAATGGGGTGGTTTTGTACTTGAATTTTGAACCAAATCTCTGAACAATCAGAAATTATCCTGTTCTATTGCTTTTTCTAGGAAACAGAAAAGTTCTGATCTTTCTCTAGATGAAAACTAAAGTGGGTGCTATTTTCTTAGTACCAGTACCAGCTGCCATTGAGTCAACTCCAACTCATGGCAATCCCATGTGTGTGAGAGTAGAACTGTGCTCTGTAGGGTTTTCAGTGGCTGGTTTTTTTTTTAAAGTAGACCACGAGGCCTTTCTTCCAAGGCATCTCTGGGTGGACTAGAACCTCTAACTTTTCAGTTAGCAGCTGAGCACATTAATTGTTTGCACCACCCAGGGGCTCCATTTTCTTAGTTGTCATTATAGTTGCTGTCTCACTGATTCTTACTCATGGCTACCCCATGTGTGCAGAGGAGAACTGGTCCATGGGGTTTTCAAGGCTGTGACCTTTCCGAAGCAGATTGCCAGGGCTGTCTTCCAAGGTGCCTCTGGGTGGGTTTGAACTGCCAACCTTTTGGCTAGTAGCTGAGCACTTAACCATATGTGCCACCAGGTACTCTTATTTTCTCAGAAACAAGAGATAAAAATCAAATAAATACACAAGATTGTGAACTTTGGGGATCTGACCATGGTTTTTCATTGTTGTAGCTCCTTAACTTAGCACAGGCTCGCTCTGGATAGATACGGAAAGTGTTCTATGACTAAATGAACTAATAGATTTGAGTGCCTGTGCTCAAAGACCTCACATCCTGGTTTTAGAGTGAACAGGTAAACAGACAATTATGATAGAGCATGAACTGAGTCTGGGAAGGGTTTCCAAAGGAGGTGCCACTTAGCAATCCATGAGATTTTTAAAAAGGAGAAGATAGGATCTTCACCCTTCAGGAGCCCCTTAAGATGTTGAAGGAAGGAAGAGATATGCCAAGGATCTAATTTGAGAGTCCAGTGAAAGTGAGAGAAAAAGCTAAAAGTATAGTCAATATGTTGAGTGTTGAAGTTGTTCAGGAGAGAGAGGGAGCATGAGATCAAAACAGGACCGACTGGGTAACTGTGTGGTGGTGGCTGAGGGGCCAGGCTGCTTTTCTTCTTTTTATCAGGCAGGGTGGGCAAGACCCAGTGCAGATGGGAAGGGGAGAGAAACCCCAGACTTCCTGTCCTCTTGCTGGAATGTGCAAGCATTTGGGGAGGGGAGGCGTGGATAGGAGGAGGAAAACCAAAGAAAAACAAGCAAATACTTATTCAACACCTGTGCAGGCACTGAGGGGGGAACCTGCCCATCTCTCCTGGACCTTGCAGAATATTGATGAAAAAAACCTATAAAAATAATTAAAAAAAAAAAGGAAGATGCAAGAAAAATGCTGTTTTATGCTTAGCAGGGGGTGAGCATGTCCAGCTGTGGAAATCAGGGAAGGCTTTAGAGAGGAGTGGCGAGACGGTGCTAGGCCTTGATGTAGACAGAGGGAGAGAAACCACGTTAGAACATCGGAGAGAGCAAGCCAGGGGAGGGCTGAGGGAGGGCAGAGGGCAGGAACTGCACAGTTGTTGGACAGAGTGGGGCACACAGGCAAGGCGCTACCCGTGATGACCTCCCATACTCGTCTCATGCGTATCTGCTGAAGACTCCACCGTGTAGTTCCCACAGCTGCCTCACCTTGTTTCTCAAAGGAAGCATTACTGACATCTTAGGTAGGAAAATTGCCCTGCACATCGCAGGGTGTTTAGCATTCCAGATCCCTGCCCAGTAAATGTCAATCACACCCCCTAATCATTGTGACATCTAAAAACAGCATTACACATATACAACCACATTGAGGAGTCCTGAGGCATCTTTTCATGATGGTCTTAATAACCATCATGTTAACATAATACCTCTAAACTTGGTTAAAAAGATATCTTTCAGAGAATGCACTGCTCATGGGGAACCCCCAGCCCCTCCCTCTTGCACCCCTCTAGCTCTGTTTCTCAAGGGGAGTCTTCTTTCAGGAGGTGGAGGTGGAGGTGGAGGTGGAGGTGGAGGTGGAGGTGGAGGTGGAGGTGGAGGTGGAGGTGGAGGTGGAGGTGGAGGTGGAGGAGATGGCATTCCATGGAGAAAGGACTGGTTTGAGCAAAGGCTTGTGACATGGAACAAGGAATCCCAGTCTGTGTGATCCATGCTACAACATGGATGAACCTTGAAAACATGCTGAGTGAAATAAGCCAAACACAAAAGGACAAATACTGTATGATCCCACTTATATGAAATATCTAGAATAGGCAAATGCATAGAGACAGAAAGTAGATTAGTGGTTACCAGGGACTGGGGGGAAGGGAGAGGATGGGGGGTTGATGCTCAATGGGTACAGAGATTCTGATTGCTGTGATCAAAAAGGTTTGGAAACAAATGGTAGTGATGGTTGCACAACACTGTCAATATAATTAATACTACTGAATTTACACTTAAAAATGGTTAAAATGGCAAATTTAATCTTATGTATATATTTTTATATTTTACCAAATACACACAAATTCTAGTTTTCTTTTCAGAAAGGTAATGGACAAAGGAATTGTGGTGAATAGGCTGGAAAGGCAGGTTAGGCCAAGACTGAGAAGGGATCTTACATGGTAATGAGGGATTCTGCACCTCACCTGGTGAGCAATAGGCAGTTGCCCCACAATGCTGAGGAGGCGAACAATGTGCTCAAGCTGAGCTTCAGGAAGGGAGCTGACCCTTCAGGGCAAGGGGGATAGAGCTGGTGACGAGCTGTGGATGGAGAGGTAGGTTTGCTGGGGTTCTGATTTTATGCCCCTATTTCTTCTTCCACAAGTAGGTGTGAACTCAGAAGTTCAAGGAAAAATAGATACAGACCTCTGATGACAGAATTTCCATCAAAGATCAGAATGAATGGACTTCCCAGTTGTTGAATATTTAACTTCCCTTCCTATTTCTTTATGATAAAAAAATTATGCTCTAGTAAAAAATAAAACATGCTTAAATCTCTTTCCCCTTTTGTATTATTTTATTAGGCTACATCCCCAAGTGAGAGTCTTCTGTCTACATCTCTGGAGGGTCTACCACAGTTCCCAGCATATGAGAGTTGCACAATAATTATGAAACCCAGATTCTACCTGCCTATCCATACTACCTCCTATGCCACTTAAGTCCACAGAATACAGCACCCCGTGAGTTATCGCTGAGAGTGGAAACCAGTTAAAATAAATGCAGCTGTCAGTGGGGCCAGAAAACAGCAGGCATCTGAAAACCATGGCTTCCAACTCTAACGCAAACTCCTTGAGGCCAGAAATGAAATTTGCTAGTATCCACCAGTTGCCTGTTGAGTCAATTCCAACTCATGGTGACCAAGTGTGTCAGAAGAGAACTGTGTGCCACGGAGTTTTCAATGGCTGATTTTTAGGAAGTAGATCACCAAGCTTTTCTTCCAAGGTATGTTGTTAGGTGTGGTTGAGTTGGTTCCAACTCATAGTTACCCTATGTACAACAGAACAAAACACTGCACTGTCTGGCACCATCTTCACAACTGTTGCCATGTTTGAGTCCATTGTTGCAGCCTCCTTGTCAATCTATTTAGTTGAGGGTCTTCCTCGTTTTCAATGACTCTACTTTGCCAAGCACAATGTCCTTCTCCAGGGACTGGTTCTTCCTGATAACACGCCCAAAGTACGTGAGACGAAGTCTTGCCATCCTTGTTTCCAAGGGGCATTCTGGCTGTACTTCTTCCAAGCTTGTTCTTCTGGCGGTCCGTGGTATATTCAATATTCTTCATCAACACCATAATTCAAAGGCATCAATTCTTCTTCAGTCTTCCTTATTCATTGTCCAGCTTTTGCATGCATATGAGGTGACTGAAAATACCATGGCTTGGGTCAGGCACACCTTAGTCCTCAAGGTAACATCTTTGCTTTAAAGAGGTCTTCTGCAGCAGATTTGTCTAATGCAAGACATCGTTTGATTTCTCAGCTGCTGCCTCCAAGGGTGTTGATTGTGGATACAAGTGAAATGAAATCTGTGACAACTTCAATATTTTCTGTTTATTATGATGTTGCTTATTGGTCCATTTATGAGGATTATTGTTTTCTTTATTTTGACATGTAATTCATACTGAAGGTTGTAGTCTTTGATCTTCATCAGTAAGCACTTAAAGTCCTCTTTCGTTTCAGCAAGCAAGGTTGTGTCATTTCCGTATCACAGGTTGTTAATGAGTCTTCCACCAATCCTGCTGCTGTGTTCTTCCCATAGTACAGCTTCACAGATTATTTGCTCAGCGTACACACTGAATAAGTATGGTGACAGGATACAGCCCTGATGCACACCTTTCCTGATTTTAAACCACACAGTATTCCCTTGTTCTGTTTGACAACTCTTGATATATGTACAGGTTCTTCATGAGCACAATTAAGTTTTCTGGAATTCCCATTCTTTGCAATGTTATCCATAATTTGTTATGATCCTCACAGTCAAATGCCTTGCATAGTCAATAAAACACAGGTAAATATCTTTCTGGTATTCTCTATTTTCAACCAAGATCCATCTGACATCAGGAATGATATCCTTTGTTCCAAGTCCTCTTCTGAATCTGGCTTGAATTTTTGGCAGTTCCCTGTTGATGTATGGCTGCAACTGTTATTGAATTATCTTTAGCAAAATTTTACTTGTGTGTGATACCAATAATATTGTTAGATAATTTCCGCATACCGTTGGATCACCTTTCTTTGGAATGGGCACAAATATAGATCTCTTCCAGTCCGTTGGCCAGGTAACTGTCTTCCAGATTTCTTGGCACAGACAAGTGAGCGCTTCTAGTGCTTCATCCTTTTGTTGAAACATTTCAATTGGTATTCTGTCAATTCCTGGAGTCTTTTTTTTTTTTTTTAGTTGTGCTTTAAGTGAAAGTTTACAGCTCTAGTTTCTCAAACAAAAATTTATACACACATTGTTATGTGACCCTAGTTGCTCTCCCTATAGTATGACAGCACAATTCTCCTTTCCACCCCTGATTTCCTGTGTCCATTCAACTAGCTCCTGTCCCTTTCTGCCTTCTCATCTCGCCTCCGGACAGAAGCTGCCCATTTAGTCTTGTGTATCTACTTGATAAGAAGCACACTCTTCACTAGTATCATTTTATGTCTTATAATCCAGTCGAATCTCTGTCTGAAGCGTTAGCTTCAGGAATGGTTTTAGTTTTGGGCTAACAGAGAGTCTGGGGGCTATGTCCTCTGGGGTCCCTCCAGTCTCAGTCAGACCTTTAAGTCTGGTCTTTGTACTAGAATTTGAGTTCTGTGGCCCACTTTTCTCCTGCTCCATCAGGGACTCTCTGTTGTGTTTCCTGTCAGGGCGGTCATTGGTGGTAGCCTGACACCGTCTAGTTCTTCTGGTCACAGGCTGATGGATTCTCTGGTTTATGTGGCCCCTTCTGTCTCTTAGGCTAATATTTTCCTTCTGACTTTGGTGCTCTTCATTCTCCTTTGCTCCTGGAGCCTTGTTTTTCACCGATGCCTTCAGTGCAGCTTGGACTTCTTCCTTCAAAACTATCAGTTCTTAATCATATGCTACCCCCTGAAATGTGTGAACATCGACCAATTCTTTTTGGTTCAGTGACTTTGTATTTCTTTTGATTTGTCGCTAAATACATTCCCTGTAGAATCCTTTGATATTGTAACCAGAGGCTTGAATTTTTTTCTTTAGTTCTTTCAGCTTGAGAAATGCCAAGCATGTTCTTCCCTTTTCATTTTCTCACTCCAGATCTTTGCATATTTCATCATAATACTTTACTTTGTCTTTTCAAGCTGCCCTTTGAAATCTTCTGTTCAGCTCTTTTACTCATCATTTCTTCCATTTGCTTTAGCTGTTCTATGTTCAAGAGCAAGTTCAAGAGTCTCTTCTGACATCCAATTTGGTCTTTTCTTTCTTTCCTGTCTTTAATGACCTTTTGCTTTCTTCATGTATGATGTTCTTGATGTCTTCCCTGAATGCATCTAATCTTTGGTCATTAGTGTTCAATGTGTCATTAGTATTCTTGAGATTGTCTCTAAGTTCAGATGGGATATACTCAAGGTCGTACACTGGCTCTCGTGGACTTGTTTTCATTTTCTTCACCTTCAACTTGAATTTGCATATGAGCAATTGATGGTCTGTTCTGCAGTTGGCCCCTGGCCTTGTTCTGACTGATAATATTGAGGTTCTCCATCTTCTCTTTCTACAGATGTAGTCGATTTGATTCCAATGTATTCCATCCAGTGAGGTCCATGTATATAGCCACCTTTTATGTTGTTGAAAAAAGGTATTTCCAACGAATAATTCATTTGTCCTGCAAAATTCTATCACTCGATTTCCTGTGTTGTTTCTATCATCAAGGCCATATTTCCAACTACCCATCCTTCTTTGTTTCCCACTTTCATTTTCTAATCACCAGTAATTATCAATGCATCTTGACTGCATGTTTGATCAATTTCAGACTGCAGAAGTTGGTAAAAATCCTCAATTTCTTCATCTTTGGAATTAGTGAATCATGCATAAATTCGACTAATAGTCATATTAGCTGGTCATTCTTTTAGGCATACAGATAGTGTCCTATCACTGACAGCATTGTACTTCAGGATAGATCTTGAAATGAATGAATCTTGAAATGAATGAATCTGAGGTATAGTAGATGTTTATTGAAGACTTACCTTGTGACAGATTCTGCATTACGAAGTGAAAGTGATCATTCACAACACAGCTGTTGCTTTCAAGAGGCTCCCAGCAGAGATAGGATGTGAACATGGATTATCACAGATATTAGAGAACAGTGCCGCCAGCTAGGCACAGAGAATATATGATGGAAGTATACTCTGGAAGATTCCTGGATGAGCTTGCTCAGATGACTGACCAGCAAAGTTAGCAAAATACCTTCATTCCCATGGAATGAAGTTACAATATGCATAAAGGACATTTACTCCACCACAGTCAGCTCATTTTTGAGGAGAGATGGCATGAATTCCTAGTACATGTCATCAAGTAGGAGCTTAGTCAATGTATATTTGTTGAATGGATGAATGGATAGATGGAACATACCAGGAGCCAGCCCAGAAAGAGCACTGGGTGACCTGAGAATCAAATAGATTCTTGGCTGTGTGACCCTGGGTAAATCACCTACTTTCTGTCCATAGTCCTCAGTTTTCCCATCTGCATAATGAGAGAATAGGACTAGGCAGTCTCTGTGGTCCTTTCCCAGCTTGATCCTTTTAAGAAACCAAGAGTGAGTATGCACATTCATCTATTTGTTTACTTGGCCATTTCTGTAATCACATAAATACACAGGGGAGAGAGACTCAACCTGACTTTGATAAAACTCTTTAATTACATGCAATAGAAACTAACTCAAGCTGGCTTAAGGGAGGGTAGGGAGGAGGTAAAGGAGAGAACTTAACACAGGATGTAACGGTTTCTCATGGAATTCAGGCAAGGAGTCCAGCAGGCTTCAGGAGGACTAGGAGCCAAGAATTGGACAGCTGCTGAGAATCAGGGCAGGACTCTCCCTCCACCCCCAATCTCTGATTCTCTATGAATCTGCTTAAATCTCCTCTCTTTGCAAATCAGTTTTTTTGGCTTCTCTGCACACAAAATGATCATTCCATGTTGATCACATGGCATTACTAGTACTCACAAACACTAACGGGCGGTTTCTGAGTCCTGATACCAAACTCCCAGAAAACAAATTATAATTGGCCCAACCTGGACCAGTCACCCCTGGTCCAATCAACTATCAGGATAGGGTCATTTAAAATAAACATGGCTGCTAATGGTGTATCATGATGAGTCATGACTACAGTTATTAAACAACAGTGGGTTATTGTAAGGTGGGTAGCCTCCCTGAAAAGTGCTATTACAAAGTCCAAAAACACGAGGTAACTATTTTTGTATGGATTATTGATAGGCAGGAAAATTCTCTAACTTAAGCTTCCTCATCATGTGCACTGAAATCCTTCCCAAAGCCATTTTAGAAAATTTGACAAATTTCAGAAAAGCAGTTTTCACACTCATTTAGGTCCAAGACGAGAATCGTCATTTTCTAGCACTGTTAGGACGGTCTGTGAACATTCTGACAAGGCTGGTTCATGAGGAGACCGCAGGATCTAGGTTGCTAGTGCATGCCAGAGCCTCCTTCTCACCACTTTATCAAAAGGCATGATTTGGAAAATGTAAACAAATGTCTCCACTGAGCTCCTACCCCAATTACTGAAAGCTACTGGGGATTTGGGTGTCAGTTTCGAAGGCAATCTATTTGTGGATAGCCCAGCAAGAGAATCAATTCAAGCCATTAGGGAGATTCTATGGAAAGGTAGGTGTCTCAAGATTAAGGCTATTGAATAAAGGAAAAGCAGTTATTTTTCACATTTTGACAATCGGTTTAGGATCTGGTTCTTATTAGTCCCATTTTTGCCTTTTAAAAGGCCTTTTTTTTTTTTTTATTGAAAATGTCAGGAAATTTGGAGCAGAAACTTACAATAAAACACGTCCCCTGACCCTCTGATCTATCAAACTTTCATATAAACAAAAATGCTTAAAGAAGCCTGGAAGAAGGTATTTCTTGGTAAAAAAAAAATTGTAGTTACCTGATATGAGCCGCTGCATTGGTCATTACCCAGAAATTGCTTGTTGGGAAATGGAGTAGAATGGAGAAAACAGGAGAAGGCAGACCAGTGTGTGCATGTGTGTGTGTGCATGTGTGTGAGAGAGAGAAAGAGATAACTCATTTTAGATACAAATTCTCTAAAATCTTTACAGAGTGAGTTACAGATGCCAAACAGGACACCTTCTTTCATATCTTTTCCCCCAATCATGCCATTTTGCAAGCTACATTATTCATAAATGAGACACGCAAGAAACACAAATTTTCAAATAAAAATGTACACACTACCAGTGGAAAAGCAAACAAAAGCAGCTAATGTACTGTGGCTAAAAAAATTTTCAAACAAAGTGGCAGTAATTTACTGCCCTTACTCTTAGTCAGACCCCATGAACACAATCAGAACCTCCAGGGCTGATGGGAAAGCGTGATTTACAGTAAGTCTCATGATAATAAAAGAAAATGAAAAACCAAATTGCGCATGATCATGAAAGCTGTATTTCTTCCGCTTTCAGCAACTGAATCAAATTTCCACCGAGAATTTCAGGGTGAAACTTAGAAGTCCCTCAAGAAACAAACTATGAGCCAACTGGTGTCCACACTTGGACACTGCCTCAGCTGTCCAAATGACATAACTAAGATTTAGAGATGACAGTGATTAGAAAGACACACACTGGTCCATCTGTTTGAGTAGTAGTAAAGAGGCAAGTGGACCCGCGTTTGAGTCCTGACTCTGTCTCCTGATATCAAGTGTCCTTGGGCAAATTATTTAACATCTTCAAGTTTTAGTAACACCTGCTGCTTGAGTTGTTATATTGATTAAATGACACAAAGTATGTAAAGTACTTGTTAGATGCTGTTGAACCGATTTTGACTCACAGAAGCCCCATGTGACATAGTAGAACTGTCCCATAGTGTTTTCTAGGCTGTAATCATTATGTGAGCAGATTGCCAGGTCTTTCTGCAGTAGAGCTTCTGGGTGCGTTCAAATCATCAACCTCTCAGTCAGCAGCCAAGTGTTTAACTGTTTTGCCACCAGAGCTCCTCTGTAAAGCACTAGGTGGATATTTAGCACATACTAATCCCAACAAATTTAGTTATAAATTTTTAATAAAAAACAAATAATAGATTTTGTTAAATGAGTTAATATAGTTAAGGCACTTAGAAGAGTACCTGGTATATAGTAAAATCCTATGTAAGTGTCTGTCATTATTAATATTACTATACAGTAAAACCTCAGTTAATCAGAATGAGGACAATCAGTTAATCAGAGTTTAGGTCCCTGAGTGGTGCAAACGGTTTGCATTAAACTACTAACTGAAAGGTTGGTGGCTTGAATCCACCCAGCAGCACTGTGGAAGAAAGACCTGGCAAACTATTTCCATAAGATTACAGCCATTGAAAACCCTATGGAGTACAGTTCTAATCTGACACACATGGGGTCACCATAAGTCAGAATCAAATTTACGGCAGCAATTTTTTTTTTAAGTTAATTTACTTTCAGATTAAAAAACCTCCTCCAAACCACTTCAGTGTTCAAAGTTGTTGAAAATACTTCTAAAATGTATTAATTTACTTTAGAGCTTCAGTAAGAATAATATGATAAGTATCAACTTAAAACTTTAACCATGGATCTTGCATGGCTGTAGGAACACAAATCAGAAGCCCTGGGTTCTAGTAGGACCAAGTATGCTACCTGTCAGCTGTGTAACTTTGGGCCTCAGTTTACTCATCTGCAAGATAAGGGTAAGGATGCCTGCTATGTCTTTCTCCCAGTTTTGCTGATTATCAAATATAAATGTAATTATTCACATGAAAATTATTTTAAAGAAAGCAAAATACAAGGCAAATAAAAGATTGTTATTATTGTTCTTTTGAACATCATGGCCTATTTTCTGGGGAAGCATGTGCATAGGAGTATGAGGACTCCAGATTATACCAAGAATGCTGATTTTAAATAAATCCCTTATTTATATTCTTGTCTTTTCCATTTTGGTCTTTAAAAGTTGAGTGCGGAAAACAATGACAGTTAATTGAGGACTTCACTTCGTGGGTTCCAAATTCTTGAGGTTTGCTACAGGGCTGTGATTAAAGAAGAAAGACACACTACCCAGTAGCATCCTCCAAGCATTGATGCGGCTGATTACAAAGTCCTGTCTCTACTGCAATTTTGGAAGACTTCCTGGAACTTAGGAAGTTACAAGACTGTGCAGTGAGGATGGAGGAATAGGGTCTGATCCCACCTCTGCACAAATGTCCTGTTGGATATGGACTCACTTCACCTCCCTGAGTCATGTCTGTTAAACGGTTGGCAGGCTAGACTAAATGATCCCAAAATAGTATCAACTTCATATTCAAGGGATTTGATAGCATTTTTATCTTGCAAGACACCTAAAAATGCTATTCTCTCTTTTCCCCAACTCCTATCCAGGGACAAGTTATTTTGAATAAGAAAAAAATGAAAGAGGGCACTTGTGAATTTTTTTCCTGGGGGAAAAAAAAATCAGGGGCAAAAAAAAAAAAAACAAAAACAAAAAACTGGTTTTAGATGTTCCTGGCAGTTGATTAGATGTTGTCATCTTTCCTGACCAGAATGGGATGGGGATGGGCGGGGGGGGGGGGGGGGCGGGGAGTGAGGAAGGCAGAGAGTTTCATAGCACATGCCAAAATGTTATTTAAAACACACGCACAGGAGCAAAGACTTTGTACTAAATCAAGGCTATGATTTCACAACGGGAAAGAGAAATGCTGAGTTAAACAAGCCATCTGAATTGAGAAGATGGAGATACATGATCATTTTTAAATTATCCCTGAAGTTACACCAAAATACGCTCCAGCTCCAGGATCCTAAAGCCCAATTTTGTTGAGTAACAAAGGAATGTAGCCAAATACAAGATGCCATAGCCCAAAAGGGGTTATTTATTTGGAGTAATCAATTATCCAAAACATTCATTAACTTTCCAACTGGGATTTATTTGTATAAGGAGACACTTCTGGTCTGATAAGAGCCTGGCTCCAAGACGAAGAACAAGATGACCCAAACTCTTACAGGGGAGACAATTTCACACATGAATCACCCAAGAAAAATAGCAGCTGCTTCAGCACATTGGCTGCCTGCCCCAGAAGCTGACCCTAGGGGGCTTATTCTGCAGGGACCCACCTTCAGCATTGAACGTAACCAGTATAGCAAGGCTAAGTACCTCATCCATCTGCTTTCTAGAGTCAGGTGACAGTTCATGCACATTATCAATTTTTTCCCCAGACAGAGTAGCCCTTAGTTGAAAAATGTAGCCCCTATTGGCCAGAACCAAGTCAACTTTACTTAGTATGGATGGTTCCAAAGTTGTATACTCCAAATAGCTTCATAAACACTAACTGATGGGACCAATACCACATGAGACAATGTAATGATAATTTGTTATAGTATAATCTTAGTAAGAGTTTTATAATACATCTTTTCCACAAAAGGATGAGAAAAGGTAGGTTTTAGGAATCTACTCTCATTAAACTGATGCTAGAAACTGAGAATTCTTGAGTCACAGAATTTTAGAGATGGCAGGAAACTAAAATGTTAGTTATACCAACACCCCCAGAACATTCCTGACAGATTCCTGAAAAATGATCTTTGAATCTGCTTCAATACCCCTAGGGAAAGGAAGATTACTCCTTCTGAGAGGAATAGGCCACGGGGGACAAATAGCTGCATAAGCTTACACAAGGTCTTTAGCCTCTTGGAACTTTGGTTTTCTCATCTATAAAGGAGGGGAAACATTGTACAAGACTATGTGGAGAGCGGAGCCCTGGTAACTCAGTGGTTAAGAGTTCGGCTGCTAAACAAAGGGTTGGCAGTTCGAATCCACCAGCTGCTCCTTGGAAACCCTATGGGGCAGTTCTACTCTGTCCTATAGGGTCGCTATGAGTTGGAACTGACTCAACAGCAATGAGGATGTCGGGAGTGGAAATAATGTGTATAGAGTAGCAGTATAGCTCTTGTTATCGGTGAAGTCAGTGAGTGTTAGTTTCCTTCCTGTGTTTGTTATTCTTATTAAAAAGACCTTTTTACCTGATAATGTCCGCTGAAACTTCTTAGGGAACATGGAACCATTTTGTTCTCTCTTCTGCAAGACATCACTTCCAGCACTTTGGGGCAGTTACCAGGTTTCTTCTCCTCTTAAACCTACCCAATTGCCTCTACCATTCCTTACAACTAAGGATTCCAGTGATAACCTTTATATTGTGCCTCTAGTATTAGAGGCAGATAAATTAGGGACATATTAAAGCAGGGTACCAACTTTCAAAAGGTATAAATGTATAATTCAGTCAGGGTAAACAGGAGCCAAATCAAAATACAAGCAAAATATCATTATTGTATAGGAGAAGAAAGAACTATATTTGACTGAAGAACAAAGAAGGCCTCATGGGGAAATGATACTTGAGTTGGGTATTCAAGAACAGGAAGGATTTGGAAAGGCAGAAAGCTTATGCTGGAAGACCAGCATGAGTAACAGCAAGGAGAAGTAAAAATGTATGAAATGCTTTAAGAAAGGCAATTCAAGAAAAGAAGCAATGGATGAAGCTCAAGATGGAGAGGAACCCAAGCATCGCCATTGTGGTATATTGACTAACTGGCCAGAATGAGAAAATATGAATTGCCTAGCATTGGAGTCAAAGAGACCTATATTTCCTGCTTAATCAACTCTGTGACCTTGGGCTAGTTACTCAACCTCTCTGAAATCAAACCCTTTGCTTGTTAATGGGAGAAAGAGATGATATATGTACAGCACCATTCACAGTCCCTGGTACATAGAATAGATTCAACAAATGTTAGCAATAATTATTATACTATTTTAATTAATGCTGATCACAAAACTGGCATTGAGGGAAGATATAAGAGTGATGGGAGATGTTCAACGATGTGAATACATCTTAAAAGTATCCTCTAGCTAAAAGATGGTGCATATTCTCAATTTTTAACATTCCTGGAATGTTATAGGCAATTGCAATTGCATTTCCTAGAATGCCAAGGATAGAGATCTAATTCTGAAGAAGAAAAAATGTGTTTGGAGAACAACAGAAGAAACTGTAAGAAAAAATGGACACGAATTCTTGGCATTCATACAGACTAAAGAGAGAGGATTCTGGATATGACAGATGTGTTTCTGAGCTGTTCCTGTTTCCTGTAATACCCAGCTCAAATATCAACACCTCCATAAAGCCTTCTTCAAAGCTCCTCTACTCCTTTTCGTATGTACCCACTTCCTTTACTCTGTCTCTCCCACTGGACTGTGAGCATCTTGAGGACAGACACATAGCATTTATTTCTGTACCCATCACTAGCACAGTGTCTGGCACATAGGTCAACAAATACTTGTTGAACAAACTAATGGGTAATAATATAAATGCTGACTTCAACAAGTTCAGAGAACCAGAAAAACGCTGAAATTGGCCTAGAGTCTCTCAAAAACAAGATTTGAACCATATACATCTACATCTATATACATGTATATGGTTGTATATACATCTATATACAACCATATACATCTGTAAAAGATGCATTCCAAATGCAGTTCTCCACACATATAATAAACCAATGGTCCCATCAATGCCATCAGTGAAGATCAAATTAACATAAGACAGGAAGTTGGAAGGTTATGAGTATGCTGATTGATAGCATCAAATAATATGACAAGTCCTACATGTTGAAATATAACAGGAATAGCTTATAATGAGTACTGGGACACAAAATACTGGTTACACAAGTATGAGAGAAAGGAGAGATGCAGGTAAATGTGAGAAATTCACAGGAGTTTAGTTAACTGTGAGTTCATCAAGAGTTGACAATAAGATGAGGCTCCTCAGAGGCTGCAGAAATAAAAGTCAAGATGAAGGAGAAGATAGTCTTCCTTCATGCTATATTGTCTAAGACCACCAGGAGTGTGTGTGCTCCCTAAAGGATGTAACCTTTTATGGGGGAAGGATCTGGGAAACAAACTAGGAGAAAAAATAATAAAAAGAATGGGAACTGCTTAGCCAGAGAAAGTGAAGATTCTGTAGTTAGTAATACTATAATGACAATGTACTATACGGATCATGCATGATCTCTCCTAATCCTCAAAACAACATCATGAGATCTAGGAGTCCATACACCAAGCCTTCTACCTAAAACAGACATGGCTCCCAGAGGCTATTTGTCATTTAATTCTAAACTTCAAAGCAACTCTGAACTAATGAGTATACATTTATGCAATGAAAAATTTCATTACAGGTTGCTGGCATTAATGTGTTATGACATCGAACCCTTATCTGATACTTGTTTTTTAAAGATTTATCCCAGTCTGTAGATTGTCTCTTCATTTTGCTGGTAAAGTCCTTTGATACACAAAAATTTTTAATTTAATGAGGTTCCATATATCTACTTTGTTGCTTGTGCTTTCAGTGTCATATGTAAGAATCCATGGTTGAAGACTAGGTCTCAAAGTAGTACCCTTATGTTTTCATCTAAGAGTTTTATGCTTTTAGGTCTTACATTTAGGTCTTTTATCCATTTTGAGTTAGTTTTCATATACGGTGTGAGGTATGGATCCAATTTCATTCTTTTGCATGTAGAAATCCAGTTGTCCTAGCATCACTTATTCAAGAGGCTATTCTTTTACCATTGGATGGATTTAGTACTCTTGTCAAAGATGTACTGACCATACCAGTACCACCTTTGAGCCGATTCTCATTCACGGTGACCTCATGTGTGTCAGGGTAGAACTGTGCTCCTAGGGTTTTCAATGGCTGATTTTTTGCAAGTAGGGTTCTGCTGGGTATTTCTCCCAAAGCACCTCTGGATAAAGTCAAATAGCCAAGCTTTTGGTTAGCAGCTCAGCACATTAACCATTTGCACCACCTAGGAACTCCCAACTGACCAAAGATGTGCCATATATTGAATAAGGGTTTAATATCCAGAATATACAAAGAGCATCTATGACTTTCCAACAGAAAGATAAAGAACTCAATCAAGAAATGGACAAAGGATTTGAATAGACATTTCTCCAAAGAAGATATACAAATGGCCAAAAAGCACATGAAAAGATGCTCAACTTCATTAACCATTAGAAAGATGCAACTTATAATCACAATGAGATACCAGTTCACCCCCACTAGAATGGCTAAGATTAAAAACAAAAACACAGAAAACAACAAATGATGGTGAGGATGTGGACACATTGGAACACTTATCCATTGCTGGCGGGAATGTAAAATGGTACACCGCTGTGGAAAACAGTTTGGCAGTTCCTCAAAAAGTTAAACATGGACCTATCATATGACCCAGAAATTCCACTCCTAGGTATACACCCAAGACACTTGAAAGCAGCGACACAGACACTTACAGCACTATTCACAATAGCCAAAAGGGGACAGCAATTTAAATGTCCATCAAATGAATAGTTTTAAAAAAATGTATACACAGGTATACATATACATCATTCTATTTTACACAGGGCCATATGAGTTGGAACCAGCTCTATGGTACCTAACAACAAATAAACCTACAGTGAAACAATCCTCAGCCATGAAGAGAATTGAAGTCCTGATACATGCTACACCATGGATGAACCTTGAAAACATCATGCTGAATAAAGTTAATCACAAAAAAACAAATATTGTACCATCTTACTTATATGAAATAGCTTCTTCTTGTTAGTTGCCATCAAGTGGATTCCAACTCATGGTGACCCCATGTGTGCAGAGTAGAACTGCTTCATAGGGTTTTCCAGGCTGTAACCTTTTGGAAGGAGATCCCCAGGCCTGTCTTCCGAGGTGCCCCTAGGTGGGTTAGAACCACCAATCTTTTGGCTAACAGTCAAGTGTTTAATCATTTATGCCACACAGGGACTCCTATGAAATAACTAGAACAGGCAAATGTATACAGTTCAAAGCTCATTAATGGTTTTCAGGGGTGGGAGGGAAGGAGAAAGAGGGAAAGTTTTTTTTTTAGCAAGCATTGGGTTTCTGTTTACGGTGATGGAAGATTTGGCAAGGGATATTAGCGATGGTTGCACAGCATGAGTAATGTAATTAGTATCACTAAATCATGATAAAATACTAGTAATAAATTATAATAATAGTATTACATATAAAAAATCCTGAACTGGCAGATGTGTTATATATATCTTTGTAGCAATAAAAAATGTTATGGCATTGGATTTTGTCTCTTCTTACTTCTTTTCGATATACTTACAAATTTATCTAGAGATGTATTATGGCTTTATTATAATTTATTAATACTATTTATTGATCATAAATAGGGTCATAAGACACTGCTTCCAACACAGCATACACACCTTAGAAGCTTAGGACTAATGATATCTCATGATAAAGTCTGAGAACTGAGAACACACAACTGCTAACACTTAAGGACACAGTTCATGCCCTTCTGCTCCAGCTTGGATGGTCTGTCTCAAAAGTCGGAGTGTGTAATAGTAGGAATTCTTGAATCCTTACTTTTATAGATGATAAAACTGAGGTTCAAACAGTGATCTACCCAAGGCCATACGGCTACTGAATGCCACAGCCAAAAACCTGGGTCAATCTAACTGCAAACTCCAAAGATGAGCCTCCATCTCACTTTTTGTGAGGGAGAGTACACACAGCACAATGAGAATGAAGACCGATTAGCTCACCATAATACAGACTCAAACCTTAGGGCTTCTCAGGAAGAATAAACCCATTGCCAATTCTCATACTCATAGCAACTCATAGCGACCCTACAGGACAGAGCAGAACTGCCCCATAAGATTTCCAAGGCTGGAAATCTTTATAGAAGCAGACTGCCACATCTTTCTCTCCAGGAATGGCTGGTAGTTCTAACCAGCAACCTTTTAGTTAGCAGCCAAGCACTTTAACCACTGTACTGCCAGGCTTGCTATGAGTTGGAATTGATGGCAATGGGTTTGATTTGGTTTTGGTATAGTGTTACTGTGAGTCAGGATCAACTCAACGACAACATAGGGCAGTGAAACTATTCTATATGACACTGTAAATGATGGATATATGACATTATGCGTTTGTCAAAACCCATAGGACTGTGCAACACAAGGAGTGAACCCTAGTGTAAATTATGACCTCAGTTAACAATAATGCATTAATATTGGTTCATCAATTGTAACAAACGCATCACATGAAAGGAAGATGTTTCTAATAGGAGAAATGGTACGGAGGGGAGAGGGTATATGGGAACTCGCTGTTCATTCAGCACAATTTTTCTATAAACCTGAAACTGCTCTAAAAAAAAGAAAGTCTATAAAATTGAAAAAAATTAAATAAAAATATGTGCATACAAAAGACTAAAAGAATATTTGTCAGCAGTGATTATAATTTTGTGTTGTTGTGTGCCATAGAGCCAATTCTGACTCATAGCGACCTTATATTATAATTTTGGCTGTTACATTTTCTAGGTTTTTTATGACAAACATGTTTGGCTTCTGTAAGTCTTCTTAAATCTAGTTTTTTTAAAAAAAGGAAGAAAAAGATTTAATGAAGAAAAAAAAAAAGGTACAAGAGATATACCGTGCCCGCCCCCAGCTCAAAATTGCAGAGCTGCTGAGACCCAACTTCCCAATAAAAGTCCCCTAGGGACTTCAGTTCCCAGAAACGAGAGTAAGTGAGGCTGCTACAACTGACCCTGTCAAAGAGGATCCAGACTGGTTAGCTGGGTTCTGAAGTCTTTCTAAACTGTCCCAGACCTTCCCCAAATCTCTCCCTCAGCAGGATGAGGCTCACTGGGAACTAAGAGGTCACTGCCTAGCAGGATGTGGGGCATTGGAGAGACAGGTTTCTGTGGCCTCCTCTGACTCTGCACCAAAAAAAAAAAGCACCAAAGTGGTCGTCATTTCAAGCCCTGCACCTCAAGGTCTGTCCAGGATTAACCTGTGCTCTGGCCCCAAAGTCTGATCAGGCCGTCATTATCAGCATCTGATTTCCATCAGGACTTCTTAGCGGAGAGATTCCCACCATCAGCAGAAAAGCTTTCTCTTAGCTCTTCTCTTCAATGCGATTGCATTATTAAAGTTTTCCATTACCTCAAACTTTCTCTCACCCTCAGCCCAACCATTCCTATTTACCTCAATAAACTTTATTATAAAGTAAAAAATGAACACAATACCACCACCAACAATAAAAGAACGTGGTCTCTAAAAACACACATCATCAAGATTTCACTGCCTACTTTCATAGTTCTTTTAACACACATGGCTGGTAAGCAGTTAGAGGTATTTCTGATTACACAGTGTTCCTTGACTAGGGGCAGTGGTGATTCAGTGGTAGAATTCTTGCTTCCACTTGGGAGACTGGGTTCGATTTCTAGGCAATGAACTTCATGCACAGCTACCACTTGTTCGTCAGTGGAAGCTTACCTGTTGCTATAATGTTGAACACCTTTCAACAGAGCTTCCAGAATAAGATGAACTAGGAAAAAAAAGCCTGGCAATCTACTTCCAAAAATTAGCCAATGAAAATCCTATGGATCACAATGGCCCAATTCATAACTGATCATGGGGATGGTACAGGACCATGGGGTCACCATAAGTCAAGGGCAGCTAACAACAAGTGTTTGTTGATGTAAAACTAAAGACTAGAAAGATGTATGCAAGTCACTTTACAGTTTACAAAGCACAACATTATCTATTAGCATCTGATAATGGCTTCAGTGGACATTATTAGCTCTGCATGAAGGCTGAGAACTATGAAGTTCAGGGAGGCTCAGGTACTTGCCCAAGGTTACATGGAGTGAGTGGCCATGTCAAGGCTCTTGTGGGACTGGAGCTATAGTACTACATAAAAATGTCAGACCCAGTTTTGTACCCCTCACAGCACTAGCAGTCCAGAAGAATAGCAGGCTAAAAGCTTACCAGTGGGGCTATTTATTGTGTTGAGTTCTCTTACTTTTTGTGAATTTGACTTATTTTTTATCTGACTATAAGAATTTTTTTTTTTTTATAAGAATAAAAAAACTAAACCCTCCGTCATCCAGTCAATTCCAACTCACAGCAACTCTACAGGACAGAGTAGAACTGTCCCATAGAATTTTCAAGGAGCAGCTGGTGGATTCCAACTGCATGCTTTTTTGGTTAGCAGCTGAGCTCTTAATCAGGGTATTAATTGATTAAAAAGTGGAAATCATAGAAAAATACAAATAACAAAAATCATCTAATGGTAATTTTAAAAATCCTCTTTCAAAGAAGATATTCTATAAGCTGAAAGGCTTATAACCACCTTCTTCACCCCCCCCCAAACATGGAATATTACTTTAGAATTAGGTAGTAACTGAGACTTTGGACTTTATAGTCAGAAAAACTTAGATTTGAATCCTAGCTCTGTCATTGGCTAGCTGAGCCACTTCACCTCTCTCAGTATGTTTACCTGACTGTAAAAGAGACATGGTAGTGTCTACCTTGCAGGGTTTTTACGGCACTTTAAATGTCTAGCACAGCACTCAGGACGGAGTACATACTCAGGAAATGTTAGCTACAAGGTACTTTGTACACAGGAATTTGCTCACACTATCAAAAAGTAGGAGTCCCTGGGCAGCACAAATGATTGAGGAGCTTGGCTGCTAACCAAAAAGTTGGTGTCCAAGTCCACACAGGCCCTCGGAAGAAAGGTCTGACGAACTACTCCTCAAATACGAGCCATTAAAAACCCTATGGAACACAGTTCTACTCTGATACACATGGGGTCACCATGAGTCAGAGTGGACTCGATGGCAACTGATTTTTATGAAAAAGTAAGGTTGTAAGTTAGAAATTTTGTGTTTTCACCACTGTATTCTCAGTACCTAACACAATGCCTGGCACACAGCTGGCACTCAATAAAGATCTGTTGAATGAATGAGTGAATCAATGTAAGTGTTGGGAAACGAGTTGAAATGAGTGTCCCAGAAGGGTCTCTGGGAAGAACACGGCTTTCTGAGTTAGGAAGAAAAATAAAGGCCTTGGATAGGACATTCCTGCAGGTCAATTTGAAATCTACACAACCATACTCCAAGTCAAGTGTGAGAGATGCTTAAGGCTCATGGAAAACGCAATCATTTGCAGAAAATGGTCATAAAAGAAGTTAGTCTTAATTGCAGCAAGTGGGAGCAAAGCTAGGAGCCCTCTAAGGCATGTGGTGAGTTGAACTTCTAAGCTGCTCGACCAGCTAAGCTGAAGGCATTTTTTTCAAAGCAAATGAAGCATTTGATGAAATAAACCCAAGCAAAGAGATATTTAAGCATGGAGCCTTGACAGGAACTACCCTGAATTAATATCGTTTGGAACTAAAGAGATGATTAGTGAGCTTCTCATAGCCCTACAGGAAATGCTGCCTGGCAGAGGAATGCAGAATTTTCCAACCTTGTCTAAAAAACAGTTCCCCCACACTCCGCTGCATCATAATGATGTCCGTAATGGGTTGCAGAGCTTACTGCCAGCAGAAGGCCTTACTGCCTTCCTCCTCTTGTGGGTCCTTATCTCCAAATAAGGGACTTGTCCTGTTGTGGACCAACTTCTGCAAGCTCAGGAAGGCTAAACTGGAGCTGCAGAGACAAGACTTTCCAGGAAACAGGCCAGAGAGCATTAAAGACTGACCCCTACCTGAGGCAGCTATTAGCTGGGCCTAGCCGAAGAGGATGTGAGAATCTTTTGTTCCTGGTTAACAGTCTTATGTTTTTATATTCTCCTTTGTGGCATCTATCACTGCTATAATTAAATGACTTTGAAAGTATGTATGTAAAAGTAACTGTCTGAAGTCTGTCTCTTGCACTAAATTACAGAGTATCTAAAAGCAGACCGTGTCTATCTTGCTCATTATTGCATCTTCAGCCTTTAGTATACACTCAGCCCATGGCAGGCACCCAATAAATATTTGGTGAATTAATTAATCTGAAGCATTGCTGTTGTTATTGTACACCACGGAGTCGATTTTACTCATAGTGACCCTATATGACACAGTAGAACTGCCCCATAGAGTTTCTAAGGCTGTAAATCTTTATGGAAGCAGACTGCCACATCTTTCTCCTGTGGAGCAGCTGGTGGGTTTGAACTGCAAACCTTTTGGTTAGCAGCCCAGCACTTAACCATTGCACAACCAGGACTCCTTATAAAGTATTCTATTTCAAACTTTAATTCCATTTAGAAGCAACACAATACATTGGTCAAAGACATGGGTTTGGACCCTGGCTTCAAGGCTTTGTGAGTTTGAGAAATTGCTTAAATCTTTTCTACTAGTTTCTTGAGGCTGCTGTAACAAATTACTACAAACTGGGTAGCTTAAAACAACAAAAATGTATTATCTCACAGGTCTGGAGGCCAGAAGCCCCAAATCCAGCAGGGCCATGCTCTCTCTGGAGGTTCCAAGGGAGAATCCATCCCTTGCCTCTTCCAGTTTGTAGCTGCTGTCCTGGCATTTCTGGGTTTGTGGCTGCATTAGTTAGCATCTGCAATCCCTCTTCCAGCTTCACATTGTCTTCTCCTCTGTGTGTCTGCACAGTATCGCCCTCTACCTCTATTTTATAAGAAGACTTGTGATGGCATTTAGGGCCAACCCAGATAATCTAGGATAATCTCTTCAACTCCTTAATTTAATTACATCTGCGAAGACTATTTCCAAATAAGGTAACATTGACTGGTTCTTGGGGTTAGCATGTGGACATATCTTTTGGGGAGCCCCCATTCAGCCCACTGCATTTCTCTAAGGCCCAGGTTTGTTTTGTTTTGTTTTGTTTTCATCTGTAAAATGAAGATACTATCTTTTAGGATTTTATGAGGATTAAATGCGACAATGCATGCAAGTCACTTAACGTGATTCATGGTGCATAAAAAGCCCTCAACAGATGGTAGCTATTCATAGCCAGTATCATTTCATGAGGCAAGGAAGTATTGCTCCAAACGTCCATACGGAAAAGTAATAGAGGTATGCCAATACACTCAGAAAGTTTTAAAAACTCCTTATCAATATTAATCTATCTCTATTGATTAACTCCACCAGTTATCGTCCAGTTGATTCTCACTCATGGCGACACCGTGTATGTTACAGTAGACCTACATAAGGTTTTAAATAGCTGATTTTTTGGAAATAGATCACTAGAACTTTCTTCCAACGCACTTATCAGTGAACTCCCAACTTCCCAGTTGGCAACCCAAAGCGTTAACCATTTGTATCATCTAGTGATATGTATTTAGTCAGCACTGGACCTGAGCTCCACCTTCTCACATATGCCATTGCATTCATTATTCACACAAACCGTGAAAGACTGGTATTCTCTCCACTTAACAAATGGGAAAAAAAAGAACTAAATTTCAAGAACCTGGAGTTAGCCAAAGAGCTTGAATATAAACCCAAAACATCTCGCTCTGGGCCCTGTTCCGTTTCTCCTTTGTTGTTACTGTTTACAGGTGCCATCGAGTAGGCTCCAACAAATAGTAACCCTATGTACAACAGAATGAAACAATGCCTGGTCCTGTACTATCCTCACAACTGTTATGTTTGGGCCCACTGTTGCAGCCAGTGTGTCAGTCCTTCTTGTTGAGGGTCTTCCTCTTTTTTTGATGGCTCTCTACTTTACCAAGCATAATGTCCTTTTCCAAGGATTGGTCCCTCCTGATAGCATATTCAAAGTAAGTGAGACCAAGTCTCATCATCCTCACTTCTAAGGAGCACACTGGCTGTACTTCTTCCAAGACAGATTTGTTTATTCTTCTGGCATTCTATGCTACATTCAATATTCTTTGCCAACATCACAATTCAAAGACATCAATTCTTCTTCGGTCTTCTTATTCCTTGTCTAGCATTCAAATGGATATGAGAAGATTAAAAATATCATGGCTTAAGTCAGGCACACCTTACTCCTCAAGGTGATATCTTTGTTTATTAACACTTAAAAAAGATCTTTTTCCAGAAGATTTGCCAAATGCAATACATCATTTGATTTCTTGACTGCTCCTTCCATGGGTGTTGATTGTGGATCCAAGTAAAATGAAATCCTTGACAACTTCAATCTTTTCTCCATTTATCATGATGTTACTTATTGGTGCAGTTATGAGGATTTTTGTTTTCTTTATGTTGAAGTGTAATCCTACTGAAGGCTGTAGGCTTCGATCCTTATCAATAAGTGCTTCAAGTCCTCTTCACTTTCAGCAAGCAAGGTGGTATCATCTACATATTGCAGGTGGTTAATGAGTCTTCCTCCAATCCTGATGCCACGTTCTTCTTCATGTAGTCCAGCTTCTCAAATTATCTGCTCAGCATGCAGATTGAACAAGTGTGGTGAAAGGATACAACACTGATGCATACCCTTCTTGATTTTAAACCACGCGGTATCCCCTTGTTCTGTTCAAACAACTGCCTCTTGATTTATGCACGGGTTCTGCATGAGCACGATTAACTGTTCTGGAATTTCCATTCTTCACAATGGTATTCATAATTTGTCATGATCCACATAGTCAAATGCCTTTGTGTAGTCAATAAAACACAGGTAAACATCTTTCTGGTATTCTATGGTTTCAGCCAAGATCCATCTGGTATCAGCAGTGATATCCTTCGTTTCATGTCTTCTGCTGAATTCGGCTTGAATTTCTGGCAGTCTCCCGTTGGTGTATTGCTGTAACCACTTTTTAATTATCTTTAGCGAAATTTTACTTACGTGTGATATTAATGATATTGTTAGATAATTTCTGCATTCTGCTGGATCACCTTTCTTTGGAACGGGCAACTATATGGATCTCTTGCAGTTGGTTAGCCACATAGTTGCCTTTCAAATTTCTTGGCACAGAAGAGTGAGTGCTTCCAGCATTGCATCTGTTTGTTAAAACAGCTGAATTGGTATTCCATCAATTCCTAGAGTCCTGTTTTTCACCAATGCCTTCAGTGCACCTTGGACTTCTTTCAGTACCGCCAACTCTTGTTTATATCCTCTCTCCTGAAATGGTTGAACAGCAACCAATCCTTTTTGGTACAGTGACTCTATATTCCTTCCATCTTTGATGCTTCCTGCATCGTTCAACATTTTCCCCATAGAATTCTTCAATATTGCAACTCAAGGCTTAAATTTTTTCTTCAGTTCTTTCAATGTGAGAAATGCTGGGCATGTTTGTCCCTTTTGGTTTTCTAACTCCAAGTCTTTGCACATTTCCTTATAATAATTAACATTGTCTTCTTAAGCCGCCCATTGAAATCTTCTGTTCAGCTCTTTTGCTTCATCAGTTCATCAATTTGTTTTAGTTACTCCATGTTCAAGAGCAAGTTTCACAATTTCTTCTGACATCTGTTTTGGTCTTTTCTTTCTTTTCCCTATCTTTTTAATGATCTTTTGCTTTCTTCATGTATGATTTCCTTGATGGCATCAAACAAGTTGTCTGGTCATAGTGTTCAATGCGTCAAATCTTTTCGTATTTTGGCTCTTGTAGACTTGTTTCAATTTTCTTCAGCTTTAACTGGAACTTACGTATGAACAATTGATGGCCTGTTCTGCAGGGAGTAAGTGGCCTTATTCTGACTGATGATATTGAGCTTCTCCATCATCTTTTTCTGCAGATGGAGTTGATTTGATTCCTGTGTATTCCATCTGGTGTGGTCCAAGTGTATAGTTACCATTTACGTTGTTGAAAAAAAAGGTATTTGCAATGAAGAAATTGTTGGTCTTGCAAAATTCTATCATGTGATCTTCAGCATCATTTCTATCACCAAAGTCATAAATTCTAACTACTGTTCCTTCTTCTTTGTTTCCAACTTTCCCATTCCAATCACCAGTAATTATCAATGCACCTTGATTGCATGTTTGATTAATTTCAGACTGCAGAAGTTTGTAAAAATCTTCAGTCTCTTCATTTTTGGCCTTGGTGGTTGGTACAAAAATTTGAATTATAGTCATATTAACTGGTCTTCCTTGTAGGCATATGGATATTATCCTATCACTGACACTGCTATACTTCAGGATAGATCTTGAGATGTTATTTTTGGTGATGAATGCAACGCCATTGCTCTTCAATTTGTCATTCCTGGTATAGTAGACCATATGATTGTCTGATTCAAAATGGCCAATACCAGTCCATTTCAGCTCACTAATGTCTAGGATATTGATCTTCAAGTGTTTCATTTCATCTTTGACAACTTCCAATTTTCCTTGATTCATATTTCGTACATTCCATGTTCCAATTACTAATAGATGTTTGCACCTGTCTCTTCTCATTTTGAGTCGTGCTCCATCAGCAAATGAAAGCCCTGAAAACTTTACTCTATCATTATCATTAAAGACAACTCAACTTTGATGAGGCAGGTCTCCACAAGTAATATTTTGAGTGCCTTCCAACCTGAGGGCCTCATTTTCTGGCACTATGTCAGACAATGTTCCACTGCTAATCATAAGTTTTTAACTGACCAATTTTTTCCAGAAGTAGATCACCAGGTCCTTCTTCCTTGTCTATCTTAGTCTGAAGGGTCTGCTGAAACTTGTCCACCATGGGTGACCCTGCTCGTGTTTGAAATACCAGTGGCATAGCTTCTAGCATCACAGCAACACATAAGCCACCAGAGACAGATGAGTTGTGGTTTTCTACCTTACCTCAGAAAATTAAGGACAGAAATAAAGAAATTTCCAAGTATCTACACCTGGATAAATCACTTGTCAGAACATTATGGAAAGAGTTGAGCTACAGGGCCAATTAGCCCAGAAGAACCCTGAAGTAGTGGTTCTCAAAACTGGTTGCACATTAAAATCATATAGGGGAGATTTAAACCCTCTCAAATCACAGACTGTACACAGGACCAAAAAAATTAGAATCTGGAGTGGAGGCTGGAAAAGAACGCAGGCATCAATATGTTTTAAAACTCCCTAGGTTATTCCAATGTACAGCCAAGGTTAAGAACTACAGCTCCATCAGTGGTTCTCGACCTTTGGTGTCCACCTGGGGAAGCTGATAAAAATACAGAGGCCTACAGTCTAGCCTGCTAGAATGACTCTGGGTCTCTCTAGGTGATTCTGATACCCACCAAAGTTTAAAGACAACTTCTCTATAGTCCCTTACAGCTACAATGCTCTCATTTTCACCACTCATTCATTTGCTCATTCAAACACCTGTATTAGGTTTTGGAGATACCCAAACCAAAAAAAAAAAAAAAAAAAAAAAACCCAAACCCACTGCCGTCGAGTCAATTCTGACTCATACACGACCCTATAGAACAGAATAGAACTGCCCCATAGTTTCCAAGGAGCACCTGGTGGATTCGAACTGCTGACCTCTTAGTTAGCAGCCATAGCACTTAACCACTAAGCCATCAGGGTTTCCTTTGGAGATACAGGGATGCATAAATAAGACATAATTACTGATCTTAAGAAGTTCACAGCCTGGGAAGCTATTCTTACCCCTTTCAAAATACTCTCCACAGGGCTCTTTCTGGTGGACTCTCCTGCTAGAATCCTTGAGAGCTTTGCTTGAAATGAACATGCTCAATAAATAAAAGATCCCTTGCATGAGGGAAGAAAAGGGGATGGGGAAGAGGCATATTCATGTAAACAATCACCAACTAGCAGTGTGGCTAGGTACAGCCTTTTCCAGCACAGGGAAAGGTAGAGTCAGGAAAGGCTTCTTGGAAGTGGTGAAGTCTGAGACTGTCTTTCATGATGACAAAAGGTAAGGGCGAATATTCTCATCATAGAAAAGTGCGAAATTTGCATATATGCCTCAAATAGGATGGGAAACCACGAATAGTTTGGTTCTAGAGCATAACAAGCCAAGGTAGAGGAAGGGGAACCATGGAAGCCAGAGACAGGAGCAAGACGGTAAAGGGCTTTGTATGATCTCTCTTCCTCCCCGCTTATACAGAGCCCTTTATGAGATAAAGTATGATTGCTCTTCTTCCCCAAGTGAAACATTGTCTGATATAGTGCCGGAAGATGAGCCCCTCAGGTTGGAAGGCACTCAAAATATGACTGGAGAAGAGCTGCCTCCTCAAAGTAGAGTCCATCTGAATGACATGGATGGAGTCAAGCTTTCATTTCTGATGTGGCACAAATCAAAATGAGAAGAAACAGCTGCAAACATCCATTAATACTCGAAACCTGGAATATACAAAGTATGAATCTAGGAAAATTAGAAATTGTCAAAAATGAAATGGAATCCATAAAGATTGATATCCTAGGCATTAGTGAGCTGAAATGGACTAGTATTGGTCATTTTGAATCAATCATATGGTCTACTATGCCAGGAATGACAACTTGAAGAGGAATGGCATTGCATCCATCGTCAAAAAGAACATTTCACGATCTATCCTGAAGTACAATGCTGTCAGTGATAGGAATAATATCCACATGTCTACAAGGAAGACCAGCTAATACAACTAAAATTCAAATTTATGCACCAACCGCTAAAGCCAAAGATGAAGAAATTGAAGATTTTTACCAACTTCTGCACTCTGAAATTGATTGAACATGCAATCAGAATGTGCTGATAATTACTAGTGATTGAAATGCAGAAGCTGGAAACAAAGAAGGAGGATCAGTAGTGGGAAAATATGGTCTTGGTGATAGAAACAATGCTGGAGATCCATGATTGAATTTTGCAAGACCAATGACTTCCTCATGGCAAATACCTTTTTTCACCAACATAAACGGCAACTATATACATGGACCTCGCCAAGTGGAACACACAGTAGTCAAATCGACCATATCTGTGGAGAGAGACCATGAAAAAGCTCAATATCATCAGTCAGAACAAGGCCAGGAGATACAGGGATGCATAAATAAGACATAAATAAGATCAGACTGCCAGCTACTCATATGCAAGCTCAAGTTGGAACTGAAGAAAATTAGAACAAGTCCATGAGACCCAAAGTACCACCTTGGGTATATCCCACCTGAATTCAGAGACCACCTCAAGAATAGATTTGACACATTGAACACTAATGACTGCAGACCAGATAAGCTGTGGAATGACATCAAGGACATCATACATGAAGAAAACAAGAGGTCATTGAAAAGACAGGAAAGAAAGAAAAGACCTAAATGGATGTCAGAAGAGACTCTGCCACTTGCTCTTGAACATCGAGTAGCTAAAGCAAAAGGAAAAAATGACGACGTAAAAGAGCTGACCAGAAGCTATCAAAGGGAGGCTTGAGAAGACAAAGTATTATGATGACATTGTGCAAAGACCTGGAGGTGGAAAACCAAAAGGGAAGAACATGCTCAACGTTTCTCAAGCTGAAAGAACTGAAGAAAAAATTCAAGCCTTGAGTTGTAATACTGAAGAATTCTATGGGGAAAATATTAAAGGACACAGGAACCATCAAAATAAGATGGAAGGAATACACAGAGTCACCACACCAAAAAGAATTGGTTGATGTTCAACCATTTCAGGAGGTAACATATGATCAGGAATTGATGGTACTGAAGGAAGAAGTCCAAATTGTACTGAAGGCATTGGCGAAAAACAAGGCTCCAGGAATTGACGAAATACCAGTTGAGATGTTTCAACAAATGGATGCGGCGTTGGAAGTGCTCACTCGTCTATGCCAAGAAATTTGGAAGACAGCTACATGGCTAACCAGCTGGAAGAGATCTATATTTATGCCTATTCCAAAGAAAGGTGATCCAACTGAATATAGAAATTGTTGAGCAGTATCATTAACACCACATGCGAGCAAAATTTTGCTGAAGGTTATTCAAAAGCAGCTGCAGCAATATATCAACAGTGAATTGCCAGATATTCAAGCTGAATTTAGAAGAGGACATGGAACCAGGGATATCATTGATGATGCCAGATGGCTACTGCCTGAAAGCAGAGAATACCAGAAAGATGTTTACCTATGCTTTATTGACTATGCTAAGGCATTCGACTGTGTGTATCATAGCAAATTATGGATAACATCGCAGAGAATAAGAATTCTGGAATATTTCATTGTGCTCATGAGGAATTTACATGGATCAAAGGGTAGTCGTCCAAACAGGACAAAGGGATACTGCGTGGTTTAAAGTCAGGAAAGGTGTGTGTCAGGGTTGTATCTTTTACCATACCTATTCAATCTGTATACTGAGCAAATAATCCGAGAATCTGGCCTACATGAAGAATGGGGCATCAGGATTGGAGGAAGACTCATTAACAACCTTGCTTGCTAAAAGTGAAGGGGAATTGAGGCACTTACTGATGAAGATCAAAGACCATAGCCTTCAGTATGGGTTACACTTCAACATAAAGGAAACAAAAACCCTCACAACTGGACCAATGAGCAACTTCATGATAAACGAAGAAAACACTGAGGTCGTCAAGGATTTTGTTTTACTTGCATCCACAATCAACACCCATGGAAGCAGCAGTCAAGAAATCAAAAGACTCATTGCATTGGGCAAATATGCTGCAAAAGATCCTTTAAAGTGTTGGAAAGCAAAGATGTCACCCTGAGGACTAAGGTGCGCCTGACCCAAGCCATGGTGTCTTCAATCACCTCATATGCATGCAAAAGCTGGACAATGACTAAGGAAGACAGAAGAAGAATTGACGCTGTTAAATTGTGGTGTTGGTGAAGAATATTGAGTATACCATGGACTGCCACAAGAACGAACAAATCCAGAATGCTCCTTAGAAGCAAGGATGGCAAGGCTATGTCTCACGTACTTTGGACATTTTATCAGGGGGGATCAGTCCCTTGAGAAGGACATCGTGCTTGGTAAAGTAGAGGGTCAGCAAAAAAGAGGAAGACCCTAAATGAGATTGATTGACACAGTGGTTGCAAGAGTGGGCTCAAGCATAGCATCAATTGTGAGGATGGCACAGGATTGGTCAGTGTTTCATTCTCTTTTGCATTGGGTCGCTATGAGTCTGAGCCAACTCAAATGCACCTAACAACAACAACCTTCCCGCTTAGCCAAGATGCCTTTAAATTCAAAACACCCTACCAGTCTGCAAGGAAAAACTCGTTGCTGTCAACTTAATTCCAACTAATAGCAACCCTATGGGGCAGAGTAGAGCTGCCCCATAGGGTTTCCAAGGCTGTATACTCTTTACAGAAGTTGTCTGCTACTCTTTCTCTTGCAGAGTGTCTTTGGGTTTAAAGCTGGTGGGTTTGAACTGCCAACCTTTTGGTTCGCACCCGAGTGCTTAACCACTATTCTATCAGGGGTCCTTCTTAATCTGCAAGCAAGAATCAAAGCCATAGTTCAAGGCCAAGAAAGGCCCTTTTATTATCCTTTTGAGCAGGACTCCAATCCACAAAGTCCTGGAAGCACCTTGAGGCTAAACTCTTAAGTCATTTCTGAAGTGGTGCACAGGGAGGCTCTCTCAGCAGGCAGGTTTTTAGAAGACAGGCAAGCAAGGAAGAAGATGGTCTGAGAAAGTCAAGAAACTTTCTTTGCTGCTTCCTGATTATTTATGAGTCCAAAAATGTGCCTTGTCTTAGCCAGGGATTACTGGAAATGGTACCTAGGGAGCAAGGAATCTGAGACCCACGATAGGAGGTAGATAAATCTCTACCCCAATTCTAAATGGGAAAAACAGGAGTATAAACATTTCCAAGCTTGTTCGTTTGCTCCTCTGTCTCTACAGCACAGTAACTGCTGGGAGGAGGGAGTTGCAGCTCTCTGTTCCTCATATAGTCAAGTTGCCTGTAGCTAACACACCAGCAGACAAAGGATGTGAGAGATTGGGTGCCATGAGCTGGAGCTGGAATGACTGGCTGAAAAGACCAGTGAGTGATGAGGCCTGACCCTCTCCGCGTGACGGTTCCCAATGATAAGCACCTCCCCTTTGAGCAGGTTTTTAAGAATCAAGATGGACCATAAAGGGTCATTTGCCAAGCCTATATACAAAACAAAGCACCTAGGGCAATAAGTGTTAAACTGCTGAAGAATCCCTCATAGCTGGTGATGGAAACTGATGGTGAATGGAAATTGCTCATCGGCACCTCACCTCAAGTGGCACTCTGCCTGTCTCTCCACCCCCCACCCCACCTTGCAAGAGGCTTCTGGTCATTTCTCATCTATTTTATGACAGAATTCCATAGCTCTCACCTTGGAGGTTCCTTTTCCTTAGGTGAGCAGACCTGTCAAAATGGATTAACAAGGGTCAGGGGAGAGTCCTGTGAATGAAGGGGAGCTGATTTCCATGTCATGTGTTTCTGTGCTGGGTTCCAGGCAAAGGCACCAAAGAGCTCATAGTTAGGGATAACATAGACGTAACAGATCTGGCAAGGAATTCTCTGGATATATTCAGGTTCCTGATTTCCTATCAAGAACGTGTTCCTCTCAGTGCTTCCATGCCTAGACCAGGTTAAAAAAAAAAATAGGTGAATGGAAAAGGAAACTGAATGTGGAGACTAACTTTAGATGTTCAGGAAAAGCTTCTCTGAAGAAATAGAAATTAAGCAAAGAACTGAAGGAGGCAAAGAGCAAAGGAAAGAGGATTCTGGGTAGTAGGAACCCCACTGTAAAAAATCCTTGGGCAGGAAAGAGCTTGGCTTGCTGGAGGAACCTAAAGGAAGCTAGTGCAGCTGGAGCATGACTAGAGTGGAAGAATTGTGCAAAAAGACGTTCGAGGGATAGCGGCAACAGCCAAAGTGTGAGGGCCTGTTTTGTTTTGTTAAATTTTTATTGTGCTTTAAGTGAAAGTTTACAAATCAAGTCAGTTTCTCATACAAAAATTTATATACACCTTGCTATATACTGCTACTTGCTCTCCCCGTAATGAGACAGCATGCTCCTTCTCTCCACTCTCTATTTTCATGTCCATTCAGCCAGCTTCTGACCCCCTCTGCCCTGTCACCTACCCCCCACAACAGGAGCTGCCCACATAGTCTCATGTGTCTACTTGATCCAAGAAGCTTACTCTTCACCAGTATCATTTTCTATCCCATAGTCCAGTCCAATCCCTGTCTGAAGAGTTGGCCTTGGGAATGGTTCCTGTCGTGGGCTAACAGAAGGTCTGGGGACCATGACCACTGGGGTCCTTCTAGCCTTAGTCAGACCATTTTTTTTTTTTTTATCCCACTGCTCTCCTGCTCCCTCAGGGGTTCTCTGTTGTGTTTCCTGTTAGGGCAGTCATCGGTTGTACCCAGGCACCATCAAGTTCTTCTGGTCTCAGGCTGATGTAGTCTCTGGTTTATGTGGTCCTTTCTCTCTCTTGGGCTCATAATTACCTTGTGTCTTTGGTGTTCTTCATTCTCCTTTGGTCCAGGTGGGTTGAGACCAATTGATGCATCTTAGTGGCCGCTTGCTAGCATTTAAGACCCCAGATGCCACTCTCCAAAGTGGCATGCAGGATGCTTTCTTAATAGATTTTATTATGCCAATTGACTTAGATGTCCCCTGAAACTATGGTCCCCAAACCCCTGCCTTCTACACTGGCCTTTGAAGCATTCAGTTTATTCAGGAAACTTCTTTGCTTTTCGTTTAGTCCAGTTGTGCTGACCTCACCTGTATTGTGTGCTGTCTTTCCCGTCACCTAAAGTAGTTTTTATCTACTTTCTAATTAGTGAATACCCCTCCCACCCTCCCCGCCCTTGTAACCATCAAAGAATATTTTCTTCTCTGTTTAAACTGTTTCTCAAGTTCTTATAATAGTGATTTTATGCAATATTTGTCCTTTGGCAACTGACTAATTTCACTCAGCATAACGCCTTCCAGATTCCTTCATGTTATGAAATGTTTCACAGATTCATCAGTGTTCTTTATCGACGAGTAGTATTCCATTGTGTGAATATACCATGATTTATTTATCCATTCTTCCGTTGATGGGCACCTTGGTTGCTTCCATCTTTTTGCTATTGTAAGCAGTGTTGCAATGAACATGGGTGTGCATATATCTGTTCATGTAAAGTCTCTTATTTCTCTAGGATATATTCCAAGGAGTGGGATTGCTGGATCGTACGGTAGTTCTATTTCCAGCTTTTTAAGGAAGTGCCAAATCGATTTCCAAAGTGATTGTACCATTTTCCAATCCCACTAGCAGTGTGTGTTCCAGTCTCTCCACAATCTCTCCAACATTTATTGTGTTTTTTGGATTAATGCCAGCCTGGTTGCATAGTGGTTAAGTGCTACGGCTGCTAACCAAAAGGTCAGCAGTTCAAATCCACCAGGCGCTCATTGGGAACCCTATGGAGCAGTTCTACTCTGTCCTATAGGGTTGTTATGAGTCAGAATTGACTCGATGGCAGTAGGTTTGGTTTTTTTTTTTTTCGCTGGAGTGAGATGGAATCTCATTGTAGTTTTGATTTGTATTTCTCTAATGGTTAATGATCATGAGTATTTCCTCACGTATCTGTTAGCTACCTGAATGTGTTCTTTAGTGAAGTGCTTGTTCATATCCTTTGCCCATTTTTTAATTGGGTTATCTGTCTTTTTGTAGTTGAGTTTTTGCAGTATCACATAGATTTTAGAGATCAGATGCTGATCGGAAATGTCATAGCTAAAAACGTTCTCCCAGTCTGTAGGTAATTTTTTTTACTCTTTTGGTGAAGTCTTTGGATGAGCATAGGTGTTTGATTTTTTAGGAGCTCCCAGTTATCCAGTTTCTCTTGTGCATTGTTAGTAATGTTCTGTATACTCTTTATGCCATGTATTAGGGCTCCTAAAATTGTCCCTATTTTTTCTTCCATGATCTTTATTGTTTTAGATTTTATATTTAGGTCTTTGATCCATACTGAGTTAGTTTTTGTGCATGGTGTGAGGTATGGGTCCTGTTTCATTTTTTTGCAGATGGATATCCAGTTATGCCAGCACCAGTTGTTAAACAGACTGTCTTTTCCCCATTTAACTGACTTTGAGCCTTTGTCAAATATCAGCTGCTCATATGTGGATGGATTTATGTCTGGATTCTCAATTCTGTTCCGTTGGTCTATGTATATGTTGTTATACCAGCACCAGGCTGTTTTGACTACTGTAGCGGTATAATAGGTTCTAAAATCAGGTAGAGTGAAGCCTCCCACTTTGTTCTTCTTTTTCAGTAATGCTTTACTTATCCAGGGCTTCCCTTTCATATGAAGTTGGTGATTTGTTTCTCCATCTCATTAAAAAATGTCGTTGTAATTTGGATTGGGATTGCATTTTATCTATAGACGGCTTTTAGTAGAAAGACATTTTTACAATGTTAAGTCTTCCTATCCATGGGCAAGGTATGTTTTTCCACTTATGTAGGTCTCTTTTGGTTTCTTGCAGTAGTTTCTTGTAGCTTTGTTTGTATATGTCTTTTACATCTCTGCTAAGATTTATTCCTAAGTGTTTTATCTTCTTGGGGGCCCCTGTAAATGGTATTGATTTGGTGATTTCCTCTTTGATTTTTTTTGGTTGGTGTAGAGGAATCCAACTGATTTTTGTATGTTTATCTTGTATCCTGATACTCTGCTGAACTCTTCTATTAGTTTCAGTAGTTTTCCTGAGGATTCTTTAGGGCTTTCTGTGTAGAAGATCATGTCATCTGCAAATAGAGATACTTTTACTTCTTCCTTGCCAATCTGGATGCCCTTTATTTCTCTATCTAGCCTAACTGCTCTGGCTAGGACCTCCAGCACAATGTTGAATAAGAGTGGTAATAAAGGGCATCCTTGTCTGGTTCCCGATCTCAAGTGGAATGCTTTCAGACTCTCTCCACTTAGGATGATGTTGGCTGTTGGCTTTGGATAAAAAAAAAAAAAAAGAAACCCAGTGCCCTTTATTATGCTGAGGAATTTTCCTTCTATTCCTATTTTGCTGAGAGTTTTTATCATGAATCGGTATTGAACTTTGTCAAATGCCTTTTCTGCATCAGTTGATAAGATCATGTGGTTCTTGTCTTTTGTTTTATTTATATGATGGATTACATTGTTTTTCTAATGTTGAACCATCCCTGCATACCTGGTATGAATCCCACTTGGTCATGGTGAATTACTTTCTTGATATGTTGTTGAATTCTATTGGCTAGAATTTTGTTGAGGATTTTTACATCTACATTCATGAGGGATATAGGTCTGTAATTTTTTTTTTTGTGATGTCTTTACCTGGTTTTGGTATCAGGGATATGCTGGCTTCATAGAATGAGTTTGGGAGTATTCTGTCCTTTTCTATGCTCTGAAATACCTTTAGTAGTAGTGGTGTTAACTCTTCTCGGAAAGTTTGGTAGAACTCTGCAGTGAAGCTGTCCGGGTCAGGGCTTTCTTTTTGGCAGGGGAGGGGGGAGAGATTTTTTTGATTACCTTTTCAATCTCTTCTTTTGTTATGGGTTTATTTAGTCATTCTTCATGAGGGCCTGTTTTAATGCACTGAACTGTTGACCCAAAACTAGGATTTCCTGACTTGTTCGTTACAGCTGTCCTTTATGTGACTGCTACCAAATTATAATCCCTCCAATGCTCAAAACTTTTCTCCACGGAATGAGGATTACTCGAGATACCACCTTTCTCTGAGAATTATTGATCAGACTATAATCAGTAATGACAACCCTTTACCCTTAAAGTACTTTTTATATACCAAAGCATTATACATATATATCTCTGTATATATAATTGGTTTTAGATTATCATTTTTTTAATAAAAAATAGCTCCTAGAACTTTAAATTCAGGGTGGATATGAAAACATCTTTTGTTAACAAGGAGGAAATACAGGTTAGGAGTTGTACCTGAGGTCCCAGATATTGTTCCATAGAGCAGCATTATCTAATAGAAATATAATGTGAGCTACAAATGCAAACAAGTCATTTAAAATTGTCTAGTAGCCACATTAAAAAGGATCAGGTAAAATTAATTCTAATAATATATTTCACTTAATTCAGTATATAAAAATATTATCATTTCAACACATGATCTATACAAAAATTATTAATAAGATATTTTACATTCTTTTTTTGTATTAAGCCTTTGAAATACAGAGTGTGTTTTACACTTATACTACATCTCATTTTGGACTGGTTACGTATCAAGTGCTCAATAACCACAGGCTGCTACCCATTGCCGTCGAGTCAATTCTGACA